>NC_143516.1:67016580-67663080 GCF_031878675.1 Megascapheus bottae
AGGATACAGATTTGGAGCCAGCCCACACAGACTAATCTGAGACACTTTTTAAAACTGTAAGGGTAATGTATAGAGGGACTATAGTTACATTTGTCAGGTAGTGGGTGTATTACTTCTTGTACGTTGATAACCCGCCTTCTCATGTTTTTGTCCCTCTTCCCCCCTACCCCCTCCGAATCATCTTGTTTTTTCCCTTTCCTTCCCTATTTCAAATAAACAAATAAATGGATATACAACATACCAGGTAACCAGATACAGTAGCCAAATGAAAAAAGAAAAGAAATAACATAGTACATTAAGAAGAACAATCACAAATATAAACCTCTTGTTTCCATATCCTAGAGCTCATTTCATTTAGTCTCATCCCATATGACCTTATCTACATAGCTTTTGAGCTATTGTGATCCTTTGCTAGAAGTGTCCTAGATGTGTACTAATTATTACAAATATCACATCTTCTTGATCTATTCATCTACTGAGGGGCAAATGGGTTGGTTCCATATCTTTGATATGGTAAATAGTGCTGCAATGAACATTGTTGTGCTAGTGGCTTTAGTATTTCCTTGTTTCTGGAATGCCAAGGAGTGGGACTGCTGGGTCATAGGGGAGCCCTGTTCAGTGTTTTGCAGAACTGCCATACTGCTTTCCATAGTGGTTGAACAAGTTTTTACTCCAAACAACAGTGTAGTAGTGATCCCTCCTGGCCACATCCCCACTAGCATCTGTTGTTATTGGATTTCTTGATCATGGCCATTCTAACTGGAGTGAGGTGGAATCTTAAGTTGTTTTGATTTGCGTTTCTTTTATGGCTAGAGATGTGAAGCTTCTTCATGTATCTACAGGCCATCCTTATTTCCTCTTCAGAGAAGTCTCTCTTTAAGTCTTTAGCCCACCTTTTAATGGGATGGGTGTTTCTTTGAAGATTTTTGATAGATTCAATTTTGTTGAGCTGTAGGTATATTTTTAGATATAAGGTCTTTTGTCTGTGGTATGGCTAGTGAAAATCTCCCACTCTATTTAACTTGCTAGCTATGTTCTTTGCCATACAGAAGCTCCGCAGTTTAATGCAATCCCATTTGTCTAAACTCTCTTTAACTTGTTTTGTTTCCAAGTCTTTTTTTTTTTGGGGGGGGGGGAGTATGGGACTTGAACTCTGGGTCTGGGCACTGTCCCTGAGCTCTTCAGAGCAAGGCTACCACCCTACCTCTGGAGCCACAACACCAGTTCCGGTTTTCTAGTAGTTAATTGGAGATAAGAGTCTTACAAGGACTTTAGTGCCGGGACTTTAGTGCCTTGGACTGGTTTTGAACCAATATCCTCAGATCTCAGCCTTCTAAGTAGCTAGGATGACAGGTGTGAGCCACTGCACCCAGCTCTGAGACACTTTTATGTCCAAATAGCGACAACAACAACAAAACCCCAGAAATAGTGTTATAGCCAAGTAGTAAAAGCACAAGCTCTAGTACTGGCACATTCATATAAACACACAGTATTAATAAATACATAAAGTTGATTTTTTTCAGCAATGTTCGATGAAATAAAAATTTATGATTCTTATATAAAGACTTTCCTATTTTATCTACATCTAGCTTAATTACTAGTTGAAATTCAAATAATTTATGTCAGAATTGGTACTCTGGAAATAACTACCTGGGTTTAAATCACCAATTAAACCCTTCATTAATGATTTTTTTCCTTTTCTCAGTCTCCACATGGGACTTGAAGTCTGGGCTTGGATGCTGTTCCTTATCTCTTTAGCTCAAGGATAGCCCTCTACCATTCTGAGCCAAAGAGCCACTTCTTGTTTTCTGGTGGTTAACCGGAGATTAGAGTCTCACTGACTTTTGTGCCCAGGCTGGCTTTGAAGCATGACTCTCAGATCTCAGCATCTTGAGTAGCCAGGATTATAGGCTTTACCTATTGGCACCTGGCTTGATTTTCTTTTTCTCTTTTCTTTTTGCCAGTCCCGGGGCTTTCCTCAAGGTTAGTGCTCTACTACTTGCACCATAGCACCACTACTAGCTTTTACTGTGTAAGTGGTACTGAGGAATGGAATCCAGCGCTTCATGCATGCTAGGTAGGCATTCTACCACTAGACCACACTCCTGGCCTTGATTTTCTTAAATGTAGTTCCTTCCTTAGCTCTAAATTTCTAATATTAAAAGAAAAGAGTATTTGCTTAAAAAATGCTAATGTGGAAGTGGTGCTATGGCTCAGAGTGGTAGAGCACTAGCCTTGAGTAAAAGAGCTCAGGGACAGTACCCAGGCCCTGGGTTCGAGTCCTAAGATCAAAGAAAAAGCAAAACGAAAAGCCAATGTATATATGAGCAGATTTGTAGATTTTACAGTGCCGTTAAATGGAATAAAAGTTAGCCAATAGCCAGGAGTTTGGCTTAGTGGTAGAATGTTGCCTAGCATGCACAAAGACCCAGGCTTGATTCCTTGGTAACACATACATGTACCAGAAGTGGTGCTCTGTGTGGCCCAAGGGGTAAAGCACTAGCTTTGAGGAAAGCCCAAGGACAGTGCTCAGGTGCTGAGTTTAAGCCCCAGGACTGACCAAAAAAAAAAAAAAAAGTTAGCTAGTAGCAGTTAAGTCATCACTTGTTTAAAAAAATAATTAACAAGGAAAATGGTTTTACATTACAAAATACATGTTTATATACTTTAAATTACTTGGTCGTTAAATTATTTCATACTTCAAATGTAAATTAATCCAAGTTACATACCTGTAATTTCCAATACAAACAATTATATTACAGGCTGCATATACCTCATTGGAGTATTTTAGGTTTTGCAAACTTTTCAAATTTTGTAGTATGTAAGTATTACAAATCTACATTTTTATTTTTGCTGAAAATCCAAAAATCTGGAACACTGAACATGATGCTGGAATTTTCAAAAGACTTTTCAGACTATGGAACTTATGGATTAGAAATCTGTAAGGTAACTGTCATCACAAGAATAAAATATGATGATAAAGACAGAAAAAAAAAAAAAGAAAACAAAACATGCCCAGGGAAGCTTTGGGAAAGCTTGGTCACTGGGATCTATTGTCATGGTCAGGAGTTATAAAAATTCATTTCATTACCTTTTTGGAGATATTTCTATGATCTATGTCTTGACAAAATATATAAACAGTATCCACAGTAAGGCCCTCCCAACTCATCAATCACTATCAGAATTCAACAAAATTGCAGAATATGAAATAAACATACAAAAATCTGTAATGCTGCTATACACCAAGGAAAATTACTTGAAATACAAAATTTAAAACAATCAAATCAAGTAAGTGAGAGATCTCTGCAACAGAAGAGAAGGAAATGGAAGAACACACACACAAACACACAAGTGGAAAGACTTCATATTGGTTTACGGATTAGAAGATCAATATTATATATCCACACTCTCTAATGTGATTTACAGATTTAATATAATTTCTATCAAATACTAATAACATTGTTTTTGGAGTTTGGAGTATAAACATCCTAAAGTTTTTGTTTCTAGAATCACAAAAACCTAACTAGTTTAAAAAAAAAAAAATCACAGGCCGGGAGTTTGGCCTAGTGGTAAAGTGCTTACCTAGCATGCACAAAGATCCGGATTCGATCCCTAAGTACCACATATATAGAAAAGTGGTGCTGAGGCTCCAATAGTAGAGCTCTAGCCTTGAGAAAGTCCAAGGACAGTGCTCAGGTCCTGAGCTCAAGTCCAGGACTGGCAATCAATCAATCAATCAATCAATCAATCAATCCATCCCCCAACCTAACTAGTCAAATTGGTCTTGAATAAAAAGAACAACACAAGAAGGCAGTATACCCCAAAATATACTAGAAACCTGTAGCAATCAAAATAGCATAGTATTTGAATAAGTATACATATTCCCAGACCAATGGAATAGAATGGAAAGACTAGTAGTAACCCATGACCCACAGGAAACTGATTTTTGGTAGGAAATAGTAAGAACACATATTGGGAGAAAGGACAATCTTTTTCAATAAATGATGCTTGAGAAATTGGCTGACACACACAAGAATGAAAAAGCTCTCACCGCACAAAGAATCCAATCAAATGGATTAAGATGTAATTGTGAATTATGAAAGTACAAATTATCAGGAAGAAACAAAGAGGACCAGCAAGGAGCATAGTAATAAAAACACGAATAGAGAAATGGGACTGTATTAAATGAAAACACTTCTGCATAATAAAACTATTAACACAAAGAGAAAATATTTGCAAACTATGCATCTGAAGAAGGGTTCAAGATCTGGAATATATAAGGAAAAATGCAAATAACCCAATTTAAAAACTGGGCAAAGAGACATTTCTCAAAAGATGACACACTGAGGTCCAAAGGTATATAGAAAAAAATGTTCAACCTTATTAGTTATCAGGAAAATGCAAATCAAAACCAGAGGAGGTATCACCTCACTCTAGTAAGGATGGTTACTACCAGAAAGACACAAAGATAACAAGGTTGGATTCCTCAGTACCACATACACAGAGAAAGCCAGAAGTGGGGCTGTGGCTAGAGCTTTGAGACAATGTTCAGGTCCCAACTTCAAGAGCAGGACTTGCAAAAAAAAAAAAAAAAAAAGTGCTGGCAAGGGTGTAGTAAAGGTGAACTGCTAATATACACTGTTGGTGGGAATATAAATTATTACAGCTATTATGGAAACAGCATTGAAACTATGCTCCTAAAAATTAAAAATATGATTATCATATGATTTAGGAATCCTACTATTTGATATATAGCCAAAGATATTTCTTTCTTTCTTTTTTTCTCTTGGCTATATAGCTTGAATTCAGGGTCTGGGCACTGTCCCTAGGCTATATGGCTCAAGGCTAGCATTCTACCACTTTAAGCCACAGCTCTACTTCTGGTTTTCTGGTGGTTCACAGGAGATATTTATTTAAATTTAATTAATTAATTAATTTTCCTGCCAGGGCTGCCTTCAAACTCAGACTGTCATATGTCAGCCTTTTGAGTAGCTAGGATTACAGGGTTAAGCTACTGTCACTGGCTAGCCAAAGACATTTTAGCTACAAATTGCGATAAAATTGTATTATCTGAAACTACATGGAGTAAACTGGTACTCCTTATCATAGTGAAACATGCCAGGCATAGAAAGTTACCACATGACCTCATTCAAGGACAGAATATTACAGCTGATGAAGAGTGGAATGTGGTTACTAGAGACAGGGGTGTGTGGTAGTTGTGAGAAGAGGGAATTAGGAAAACTGGGTCAACAGGAACTACTGTCATGGTTAGGAGTTATTCAGGGACAACAAGGTGACTATAGATGATGATTAGGTACTCTACATTAAAAAAAACTATTTCAAATAAATGGGGAAGGGAAAAAAACAAGATGATTGGGAGGGGGTGGGGGAGGGAAAGTGGGAGAAAAACACGGGAAGGGGGGTGTCAAGAAGTAATGTACCTACTATCCAATGAATGTAACTGTAACTCCTCTATAAATCACCCAACAACAGCAGCAACAGAAGCAGTGGCAGCAGCAGCAGCAACAAAGTGAAAATTGTGATCATAAAGAAATGATGGGAGCTAGGCATGTGGCCTAGTGGTAGAGTGCTTGCCTAGCATGCAGAAAGCCCTGAGTTCGATTCTCTCATACCATATACACAGAAAAAGGCAGAATTAGTGCTGTGGTTCAAGCAGCAGAGCCTTAGCATTGAGCAAAATGTGCTCAGGCACAGTGCCCAGGTCCTGAGTTCAAGCACCAAGACTGAGAAAAAAAAAAAAAAAGGATGTTTGAGGAGGCAAAGATGTTAAATCTGACTTAAATATATTACACATGTGTGTAAACTAGCACGATACCCTTTATTACAATTTTTCATTTAATGTAGCACATAAAAACCCACTAAGATAATTAAAAATGAAATGCATATAGCATCTGTTTATTGCATTTTCAACATCCTATTTATAAAATTTTTTTCATATTGGCTTTTTTTCAGGGCCAGGGTGCTGTCCCTGATCCTCTTTGCAGTCAAGTTCAGCATTCTACCACTTAAGCCACAGTGCCACTTCCAGCTTTTTTTCAAGTGCCTGAGATAGAAGTCTCAAGGACTTTCCTGCCCCTGCTGGCTTTGAACTACAATCCTCAAATTTCAGCCTCCTGAGTAGCTAGGATTACAGATATAAGCTACCTGGTGCCATGCTTTCATACTCATTTTTTTTTTGGGGGGGGGGCAGTCCTGGGCCTTGATCTCAGGGCCTGGGCACTGTCCTCGGGCTTTCTCAATGCTAGAGCTCTTCCACTTGAGCCACAGCACCATTTCTGGGTTTTTTTTTCCTTTCTATGTATGTGGTACTGAGGAATTGAACCTGGGTCTTCATGCATGCTAGGCAAGCACTCTACCAGTAGGCCAAACTCCCGGCCCATAGGCTTCCATATTATTAACAGTCTTCTCAATTAAAACATTTGGAGCTGTTTTTCAAGTGAGAACTATTTAAACTCAGTACTCTATGATAAGAGCTGCTCCAGCAGAATCAGCAGTACACACCTTCCCACTGAGCACCACTGTAAAGAGCACTGAACGGCATACAGCTCAGTTACTAGTCTGCAAACTCAATTCTGTATCAAAAATTCATTGTTAACTTAATTGAACTTTTTTTTGGGGGGTTGGTCACAGGGCTTGAACTCTGGGCCTGGGGAATTGTCCCTGAGCTCTTCAGCTCAAGGCTATCGCTCTATCCATTGAGCCACAGCCCCACTTCCCATTTTCCAGTGGTTAATTGGAGATTAGAGCCTCAAGTTCTTTAGTGCTGAGGATGGCTTTGAACCTTTATCCTCAGATCTCAGCCTCCTGAGTAGCTAGGATTACAGGTGCCCAGCTTAATTGAACTTTTTTATGTTGGACATTTGAGTTTTTCCTTCCCAACCTTCCCCTTTGGCAAACTATGATTAACAAATGCTTCTACAGTGAATTCCTAGAACATATCCAGAATTACTGCTAAGCTGCTAAATCAGAACTTATAAAAACATTTCCACTTCTTCATATATTAACTGAGACACTAGCATACTTTAAAAAAACAAACTTAAAAAAAAAACAAACACAAAGCTTTTTCAATTCATAGTTACTACTGTGACTGCTGTGTTCAACTTTATTTACTTTACTCAATTTTTAATGCTTTTCTTCGCTATCTTGATTATTAAGAAATTAAAAATAAAAGGGCTGGGGCTGGGGGTCAGTGGTAAAGAATTTGCCTACCAAGCACTAGGCCCTGGGTTTGATCCCCGATACTAAGGGGGAAAAAAGTTAAAAATACATGAAAGAGTAGGGTACTGTGATTCATGAATAAGCCTAGCTACTCAGAGAATTTAGATCGGTCATGTTGTGAAAGGCATGTTTCCATATTTTCACCTGTGTTACTATACTAAGAACCTTGCCCTTCTTCCCCCATACACAGATTTTTTTTTATTGTATTTAATGTATATAGAGGTTACAGTTACAGGTAATGGGTAGATTACTTCTCAAACCTTGATTCCACTTCTCATGTTTTTGTCCCCTTTCTCTCACCATACAGATTTTTTTTTTTTTTTTTTTTTTTTGCCAGTCCTGGGCTTGAGCTCAGGGCCTGAGCACTGTCCTTGGATTTTCTCAAGGCTAGAGCTCTACCACTTGAGCCTCAGCACCACTTCCGGATTTTTTCTATGTATGTGGTACCGAGGAATCGAACCCGGGTCTTCATGCATGCTAGGCAAGCACTTTAACCACTAAGCCAAACTCCCGGCCCTCACCATACAGATTTTAAACTAATTTTACAAATGTTTTAACCCTTCAGAAAAGGACACTATGTACATCTCTATTTCCCTATTCCCACAAAACAGACATATATAAAATTCTAAAAGTAACTGATTAGCTTTTATTTTCAACGGCTATATAGTATAAATGTATATCATACTGTAACTTCCTCAGCCACATCATTATTAGTGGGCAATGATTTTTTTTCTGTACTATTTACCAACACATATCTTGTTTATATGAATACTCTTACATGCTGAGAAAGAGGAGAAATTCCTATGAGGGTTCTGGGTAATTATTTGATTAAATAACTAGCAATTATTCTAGGTAACTATTCGATTAAATAATTTAGTCAATATATGGTGTATATATATGCATATATACATATATATACACATTTAAAACAAATATACATTAATTCATTCCCTCCCCCAAAGCACTTTATCTATAAGCAAATTAGGAAAATGTATTTGTTTCTTGTATTCTTTTTTGTTTTTTGACAGTGCTGGGGCTTGAACTTGGACTGGGCACTATCCTTGGACATTGCTCAAGGCTAGGGCTCTACCATTTGAGCCACAGCACCACTTCCAGCCTTTTCTGTGTATGTGGTACCAACGAATCAAACCTGGGGCTTTATGCATGCTAGGCGAGCACTCTACCACTCGGCTACATTCTCAGCCCCCTGGTCCTTGTATTCTTTTCTTTTTTTAAAATTTTATTGTCGGGATAATGTACAGAAGGATTACAGTTACATTCATGAGGTAGTAGGTATATTACTTCTTGCACATTGATACCCCTTCTCATGTTTTTGTCCCCGTTTCTTTCCCCTCACCCCTTCTTCCTTGTATTCTTGCCAGCAGTTCATATTACTTTGTATTACATTTGTAAGTCTCTCTATTTGTCTATTTCATTCTTAGCTTACACTTCCTTACTGACCACATAGTATTTCCTTACTTTCACAAAGAGGGTTCAGATTTGAGTATGTTCCTCTATTTGCTTCCTCTAACCTTCGTCTTTTTTTCCTGTTATTTTTCTTCTCTAAGCTCCTAAAAGTATATAACCAGTCACAGACATCACTGACATTTACAGTACAGATATGTCTTTAGATCTCCTGTGAATTCAAATTTTTACCTTGTAAAAAGAAAAACCAACAATAATCCCTTGTATATCACCTTTTCTGCTTTATAGTTAATACATACCAATTAAAAATGACTTCTGTCTGCTAGATTTTATAAGAATAGATAGCTGAGCAAACCTAATGGGAAATCTACCTTGAGGATGCCTGTATAATTTATATGTCAAACATAAATCTTGCTTATACTTCTACATAGCTGAATATGTAGATATTCAAATATTCCAAAATTTGAATTTCAAAACAGTTCTTGTCTCAAATATTCTGGACAAGGATACTCAACCTTGTATTGTCACATTTTGCTGTGAGATTGATATTGTTTTATTTGTTATAGAATTTGACCCAAGTTTAATTCAAGTTTATTGTTATAAGTAATTAACAGTCTTCTACAATAATGTAGCAAGTGGTGTCTAAGCTCCAATGAATAGATAATCTATCTTTTTTCTTCTACTAACACTGTCAAATTGGCCTTCAAAAGCAATTATCATCCAAAAGAAACTTTAATTAAAAAAAAAATTCAATAAAGGTGAAGAGTACCTGGTCTTTCATTCTTGCTTTTCTTGGCAATGAAACTGTATTTAGCTCTGACTCTGCCGAAATGTTCCTCAGTTCATGCTCTGCTCTGCAGGTATTTGCATTTAGTGCTGCTTCCACTTTTCCAGTGGATGGCGCTGGGGAAGAACATGCTGAGTCAGCAGGTCGTGGGGAAATGCTCTCTCTTCTCTTAGTCCTGTCACTGTCATCATCATCATCACTGGACAGAATGACTAATATTATAAAGAAAATTTATATTAAAAACCATGCCCATAGTCATTTTCTATTCCATGAGGGCAGAAACCACACTTCCAGCCCTCCTTGGCATCTTTTAAAATGTATTACATGAATACCCAATTGGTGTTACAATCCTACAAACTCTAATCACTACTACTAATCACCACGACTATATAATCACCACTACTAATGCTGCTACAGCAACAAGTTACAAAAACTAAATGGTTATTGGCAGATTTACTTTAGAACTTCAGAATAATTTCAAGTGTATAAATTATTTACAAGCCATTTACAAAATGGCAAGCATTTTTAATATTAACCCCCTAAATACCAAATAACTTCACAAAACCACTGGCTAGTCCAGTGACTCATGCCTGTAAATCTACCTACTTGGAAGAGAACAGGAGACCAGTGGGTGTGGCCAGCTTGGACAGAAAGGCCCATGGCTCCACCTTCCCTAAGGGAAGCTTGTCACAGAGCCTATAGTTGCTGCATCAGTGGGATGCTGCAAAGTAGGCAGATGGGCGGCTCAGGTTCATTTCTGACCCTATCCTGAAAAATTACCTTATAAAAATAAATTGTTCCTAACCAGGCTCATGCCTGTAATCCTAGCTATTCAGGAGGCTGAGATCCGAGGATCATGGTTTAAAGCCATCCCAGGCAATACAAAGCCTTGAGACTAGAAAACGAGAAGTGAGGCTATGGCTCAAGAGTAGGGTGGTAGCCCCATGACCCCCCCCCCAATTTTTTTTAAATAAATTGTTCCTTCAACTCAATTATGGAACATTATCTTATCTCTAAATAATAATTTTCCGGAGCCACCCATCCATTCTTCAGTGTAATTACAACTTTCTTATTCTTGCTTCTAAACATCACAGTCAGACCAATTTACAATTTTGTCACAATGTTCTTATTTTTCTCTATGCTTCAGGCAGACAAGTTAATACTTCTCAAATATCACACATGCTTTTCCTGCTTAGGCTGCTTTCCCTCAACATACTCATTTGTTATCAAATGTTAAATATCACATACTGGCAATCTAATCTAAAGTAAGCATAAATGTACAGTATTCAACTGATTTAACATTTGTTTTGAATGCTTATTTTACAAGAAAGCTGGGTGATGCAATCTTGTACATTTCAGTATTTTAGACTTTGAGAAAGGTCCTGAAAAGTTATGATGGACAAATATATAGCAGCTCTCACTTTTAATATCCCACACATAAATGTCAAGGAATATTTACTGAGTTATTAATGTACATATTGCAGAGCAGCATCATTCCCACCATTATGCTGCTGGTGTCTTACTTAGTTGCTCAGTTTTAGGAGCAAATGCTGACCCTTTATCTTTTGTACAACTAGTTATATATTGACCTAATTTCTCTTTTGCATGCTGTGTGTGAGTGGAGACAAGGATAAATACTGAACAGTACTGCTGCAGAGAACAAATGGTATTGAAAATGCCTGATACAGTGCTGTGAGTGTGTGTGTGTGTAGGGGGGGAGATAATCGCATATATTCCAACATAGCTTTTTAAAAAAAATTCTCATATAATTTGTATTGGAAAAACCACAGGTAAGCTCAGGTCTTGTAATCCTAGCTACTCAGGAGGCTGGGATCTGAAGATCAATGGTTCAAAGCCAGCTTGGGCAAAGAAGTCCTTGAGATTCTTATCTTCAACTGACCACTGAAACAAGTCAGAAGTGGAGCTATGATCCCAGTGGTAAAGCACTAGCCTTGAGCAAAACAAGCTCAGAAACAGCATGCAGACCTCAAGTTCAAGCCCTAGAATCAAAACTTTCCTGCCAGTTATGTCCTCCCTCTACTCACTGGGGCCATCAAAAAACAAAACAAAACTAAACAAAAGAATAACAAAACTACGGCTTCAGACTCTGCATTGGTTTAAAATTTATTTCATTAGTTTTTTGTTGCTGTTAAATTCTTTTTTGTTTGGTCAGTCATGGGGCTTGAACTCAAAGCCTATCTGCTGTTTCTGAGTTTCTTTGTGCCAGTGCTACTTTCAGTTTTCTGGTAGCTGCCTCTAGTTTTTTTTTGTTTTCGGCTCTATCAGTTTGAGCCAGTGCTACTTTTAGTTTTTTGGTAGTTCAGTGGATGTAAGAGTCCCAGACTCTACTGCCCAGACTGGCACTGAATGGAGATCCTCAGATCTCAGCCTCCTGAGTAGCTAGGATTACAGGCATGAACCACTGAGGACTGACTCGGTTAACATTTTATTAGCATAAATTACACAAGGAAGAACTTCTTTGTGGCATTTCCACTCAAATATGCAATATATTCCAACCAATCTTGTCCCCCTTTCACCTTCTACCCATCCTAAAACAATTTCAGTACGTTTCATTTTTATTTCTATTTTCATACAAGCAAACTACCTCCATCATCTTCATCCTCAACTACCTCTTTGTTAAACTACAACAGCTCTACTCAAGATCTTTAGTTTCTTACTGAAAGGCAGGTTTAGTGACAATATCCAATAAATGTCTATTAAGTGACCACACACACACACACACACACACACATCCTTACCAGTAGGAAAGATTTAAATATTATTAAGTATTTGATAATGTACCAATATACTTCTCAAGTGCATCATAGCTAAACTTCCTAACAAAGTATCACAGCTGGGAATAAAGTCTGGGTTCTTTTTGAAAAAATAGGTAAAATGCTGGTATAGATTGCAATTTTTTTTTGGGGGGGGGGTGCCAGTTCTGGGGTTGAACTCAAGGCCTGAGAACTGTCCTAGGGCTTTCTCAAGGCCAGCGTTCTACCACTTGAGCCACAGCACCACTTTCAGCTTTTTCTTTGTATGTGGTACCAAGGAATCAAGACTGGGTCTTTGTGGATGCTTGGCCAGCACTCTACCACTAAGCTATGCTTCCAGCTCTAGACTGAGATTTTTCATATTTAACTGAATTAAAATAGGATTTGATTTGTATCTCTAACCCCCCCATACCCCTTTTACTTTAACTGGTTTTAAGAACATTTAGAAACTCTAAAGAATGTCCAACAGTAACTAATAAAAACCTTTTTCCCTCTCTTTTCAAGGTGGAATGTATTGTAATAAAACAACCAATTTTAATATATCAGAACATTTCAGTGACTAGTAGTTTTAACTCTTTTTGCTGCTCAAGTTTGCTCATTAGTGGTTAGTGACAGCTGTTCAATTTTAGTTCCTGTAACCCTTTTGACAAGTTCATTATTTTTTAAAATTACTTATTTGACTAGATGATCTTGTGCTTCAGATTTAGAAAAAGGACATCTTTTTTAGAAAAATAAAGTAAAAACACAGGTCTAACATGTCCAAAGACCAAAAACAAAAAGGTTTAGGGAGCAAACCTGATTTTCAGATTCCTTGCTATATGTCACATATGTCATTAGGTCATACTTATTTGGCATACTGTTATTTTACATAGTTTTATCTATCTGCCCCAAAACACTATCAGAAGGAAATGCATGCATTTCCAATCATACAGATTCACTGGGATGAAATGAGAAAGCTCAGCACTGCTAGCACTTGGGCCAACGCAGTTGTCTTTCACATTACAAGATGAGAAGAAAGTCTGTTATTATTTTCCCAAGTATGTGGACATGTTTTAATCATCGTACCTGCAAAATACATTATTTACTGAACACAAAATACCTATTGATACCATATTTCTCATATATATATATATTCAAATTAAAAATATATATGAAAAACATTAGGTAAATGCATTATTTAAAAAATATACTTACTTGGATCATTTAGGTCAGACAGGCTTGTTTTTCTTTCTTTCAAATTGGTTGCTTTGGGAATTTTTGTCCCAGGTAAAATGACTTTTCCATTAGTGTGCAAATAATGATGTCTGTTATCATCACGGCTCACAATAATATCAATTGGAATCTTTTCCATATCGTTACCATAAAACTTCTTGGCTGTTAATCCTGTGTTTTGTAACTTTTGTCCTGCAGAATTCTGATGAATTGACGTTCTTAATAATGCTGCAGCAGAGTCATTTAATGTTACAGCCTGTCTGCAATTTCTTTGCAAGTCACTATGAAAAATAATACCACAACTTTGGCATTTGGTCTGGTTTTCTTTTTCTTTTCCACACTTTGGGCAACATTCACGCTGTTCAGAAACCTTATATTCCAAAAGAACATAAGAAAGAAAAGATTTTGGTACACTTTAGCATCAGAAAAAACAATTTGAGAAGTCTTAAACACAGATCCTCCTCTTCCCATCATCACTATCATGAGGTCCTGAGAACAACTGAGAATTGGCATCAGGGGCCAGGAGCGTGGCCTAGTGGTTAAGAGTGCCTGCCTAGCATGCATGAAGCCCTGGGTTCAATTCCCTGGTCCTACATATACAGAAAAAGCCTGAAGTGGTCAACTGGTAGAGTCCTAGCCTTGAGAGAGCTCAAGAACAGGGCCCAGGCACCGAGTTCAAACCCCAGGAAAGGCAAAAAAAAAGGGGGGGGGGAGAAAGAATGGGCATCAGAATATGGGGAGTTTCATAACTATGTAGCCCAGCAGTAAGCCATATGTGAGCAAATTGAACTGGAAGAAATGGGGGATCAAGAGGGTGAAAAGCACGATTATAATTAACACACATTGGAATGGCAGGAGAATAGGATCAGCTGGTGAGCCAGTGCCCAGTGGTAAAGGAGAAGACAGAACAACAGGGATGGTGAATGCAGCAGAAATACTTCATGTGCATGTAGGAAAATAAAACTCTTTTGAACTTATTCTATTTCTTAGAGCGATGAGAGAGAAGAATGCAGGCAATGAGTTTGATAGGGCTATATTGTATATATCAACAAAAATGTCACAATGAAATTCCTCTTATAGAAGTATTATATGGTGGCTCATGCCTGTAGTCCCAGCTACTCAGGAGGCGGAGATCTGAGGATTGTGGTTCAAAACTAGCCCAGGCAGGAAAGTGGAAGAGACTCTTAATCTCCAATTAACCACCAGGAAACCGGAAGCAGTACTGTGGCTCAAAGTGGTAGCATGCTTGCCTTGAGCTTAAGGGACAGGGCCCAGGACCAGAGTTCATGCCCCATGATAGACCAAAAAACAAACAAATAAAACAACAACAACAAAAAACCTTTTAAAAAAGGAAAGAATTAGAAGAGGCTGGGACTATACCTTAATGATGGAGAGCATAGAGAACACTTAACATGTACAAGGCCCTGTGTTTGTTCCAGTATAGAAAAACTCTGAGCATATGACCAAGCTGCATACCTACTCGCTTCAATACTTTACTGTCTATAATAAAGGTATAACACACACACACACACACACACACACACACACACACACACACACACACACACAGAATTTCATGAAAAAGCCAAATCCCAGTTATTTCCTTTAAAAATTGATACAGAAACAGTAAAAACACATCCCTATGACTGAAAATCCTAATATTAAGATAAAATATAAATCCTCAGCCCTTGAAATGTAATTTTTCAATAGCTAAGAACATTGTCTTAGAACAGTCTTTATAAGCAGAGCCTGGTACTTTCATGGGGATAGAGATTTACCTCAGAGGTAGAAAGCCTATATAATATGTACAAGGCCTGCCATGGGTTAGATCCCCAGTACTCAAAAGACAAAACACAACAGAATAAAAAAAAAACAAATACAAAAACCCTTAAGAACTTTTTCCCCTTTGGTGCCAGTCCTGGGCTTTGAACTTAGGGCCTAGCTGCTGTCTTAAGCTTTTGTGCTCAAGGCCCGTGCTCTATTACTTGAGTCACAGCTCCACTTCCAGGTTTCTGGTGGCTAACTGGAGAAAACAGTCTCACAGACTTCCTAGCCCAGCTGGCTTTAAACAGCAATCCTCAGATCTCAGCCTCCTAAAATGCTACGATTACAGGTTTGAACCTCCAGCACCTGGCTAGCCCTTAGAATTTAATTTTGAATACTGTCCAATTAGTTTTAGATATGAATATAAGAATTAATTTTCATGAAAGTATGTCTTCTTGAAATTAAAATCTCATTCCTCCTTTTTGGCACATGGAAAACACAAAATTTAAAGAGAAAAAAAAAACTTCACATAAGAATGAGCTTGTGGGCCGGGAGTTTGGCCTAGTGGTTAAAGTGCTTGCCTAGCATGCACGAAGACCCGGGTTCAATTCCTTGGTACCACATACATAGAAAAAAGCCGGAAATGGTGCTGAGGCTCAAGTGGTAGAGCTCTAGCCTTGAGAAAGTCCAAGGACAGTGCTCAGGCCCTGAGCTCAAGCCCAGGACTGGCAAAAAAAAAAAAAAAAAAAAAAAAAGAATGAGCTTGTGTGAGAAACCATGACTAAGATGATGATGATGATGTTTTCTTAGGAGTACATAGTTTGGACTTTCATGTACTATGGATGGAAGATAAACCACTGACTAGGCTCACAATCCATGAGGCCAGAGAAGCTGGCTACAGTTCTTATCTCCACCAAGAGAAAGAATAAGAATTGTTCTTGAAGTAAAGTAAGAGAACTAGCATTACTTGGGAAATTCCTGAAAACTCTGGGGTATGCAGCTATTAACCCAGAAAACCAGGGTAATTAGAAGTACTATGTTGAGGAAAGCTTTCTCCCCTTCTCCTCCTCCTTTATCCGGACCAAGGAGTGAAGATGCCAGGGGAGCCTGATATAAGCTTTAAGGAGAGTAAAGGGGAAAACAAAAGGGAGTGAAGTTTCTCATTGATGAGAAACTATAATCAAGCAAAACTGGAAAAGCCAAAATAAATCAGATACTTAATACAGGTGAGCATATTTTTCCTCCTACTAAAAGGAATACAGTTCCTTGTGGAAAGTGATAACTGTAGAGCCAACACAGAATACACATGTCTAGCTGGGTACAGTGGCTCATGCCTGTAACCCTAGCTACTTGGGAGGCTGAGATCTGAGGACTGAGGTTCAAAGACAGTCTGGGCACTAAAGAACGTGACTCTCTTATCTCCAATCAACCACTAGAAAACCGGAAGTGGCGTTGTGGCTCAAGAGGTAGGGTGCCCAGGCTAAGAGTTCAAGCCTTACAACCTACAACAACAACAACAAAAAGAAAACATGTCTAGAACTTCTTGTTATCTTCAACAGCAAAGAATGCTCAAAGCATAATGGGGATACATCAAGAAGAAACGGGGCAGCTTAATAAGATGCATACAGGTCATGTTGGGAAAAATCTGAGTTTCAAAACAAAGAATAAGCTGGGTGCAGTGGTTTACACCTATAATCCTAGCTACTTAGGAGGCTGAGATCTGAGGATCAAGGATCAAAGCCAGCCCCAAAGCCAACCCAGGGACTGTGAGTGTCTCTTATCTCCACTTAATCACCAGAAAATGGAAGTGGTACTGTCGCTCAAGGGGTAGGTCAGTTGCCTTGAGCTAAAAAGCTCAAGCCCAGAGCCCAAGTCCCATGATCAAAAAAAAAAAAAAAAAAAAAGAAAAAAAGCTACTCAGGAGGCTGAGATTTAAGGACAGAAACCAGCCTGGGCAGAAAGTACTCAGACTTATTTTTCAATTAACCATCTAAAAAAACAGGTGGAGTGCTATGCTTGAGCAAAAAAACTCAGAGACAGTGTCCAGGCTCTGCATTAAAACCCTGTGACCAATATCCTCCCCCCCCCCAAAAGAAGTAGATATTAAAATAGTTGGAGGTATGGCTCATTTACTACAGCACCATCCTCGTAAGCATGGGGCCCTGTATTCAAATCTCAGGACAACTACAACTCACAACAACCTAAACTAATAAGATACAACACCAGAAAGTTAAAATACATCTTTTGAGTGAAGCTATGTCTATGTGACTCTGATCATATAAAATAGTATCCATCAACATGAACTCTAGGAAATGGAAAATAAAATAGGTAAGTAAAATGGAAAGTAAATAAGAAGGATGAGGAAATGTTGTCATAATAAGAAGATGAATGTGGATGGGGCTAGGAGTATAACTAATTGGTAGAGTATGATCACAGCTTGCAGCAGGCTGCAGACAAAATCTCTGAAGGGGGGAAGAGAAAGAAATATGGACATTAATTTTACAGTACAGCTATTTAGGAAACAACTAAAGTAAAAGTTAAATATCACTGATATAAAAACAGGTATCATGTTTCCTGATATGCTATATGAGAAATGTTTCATTTCTGAAGAATTGTTGAAAAAAAATTAAGAAGTGACATCAAATAAGCCCAACTGAGATACAAAGTAAATAACCTGTACTCCACACAAACACTGTAGTCATGAAAGACAAAATTTACTCAAATTATTCAAAATCAAAAACATTCACTCAAATTATTCAAAATTAAAAGCAACTATTAATTAAAAGAAACAGATTCTTTAGGTAAAACAGGAAGTGGTTATGAATGCAGGTAAAAGGTGAAGCAGTTATGGAATAGATAGTAAGTTTTGTTGTTGTTTCTTTTCTGTGGGTCTCAGGGCTTGACCTCTGGGCCTGGATGCTGTCCCTGAGCTCTTCAGCTCAAGGCTACCATCCTACCCCTTGAGCCATAGTGATACTTCCTGTTTTCTGGTGGTTAATTAGAGATAAGTCTCATAGGCTTTAGTGCCTGGGCTGGCTCTGAACCACAATCCTCAGATCTCAGCCTCCTGAGTAGCTACAATTATAGACACATACTACTGGCACCTAGTTAAAGGTTTTGTTTTTTTTTTAATTATCATGTTATACTGGGGTACAAATGATTTAGAAAATTTTCTGGGGGGGCCGGGAGTCTGGCCTAGTGGTTAAAGTGCTTGCCTAGCATGCATGAAGACCCGGGTTCGATTCCTCGGTACCCCACATACATAGCAAAAAGCCAGAAGTGGTGCTGAGGCTCAAGTGGTAGAGCTCTAGCCTTGAGAAAGTCCAAGGACAGCCCTGAGCTCAAGCCCAGGACTGGCAAAAAAAAAAAGAAAGAAAATTTTCTGGTTAGGAGACATGTGCAGTGTGTGTCAGGGTGTTGTATGAGAAGAAATCAACTCAGTACTTAGAATGGAGTTGTCTAGTTAACTTTTCTAGGTTTCTTCTGATTCTATGACTTAAGATTACCTAGATACATTAATGTGCAAACTGACAACATTAGCAAAAATACCATGTGACCACTAACAGATTAATTTCTCTACCTACCTCTAAATGAGTCAAGCACTTTTTTGAAGCAGGAGGCAGAGGAGAAGTAGGCTGGTATGTGCTACAGTGTCGTTTCTGTTGTACTTTCCTCTTAAGTTCAGGCTCTACTTGCGATTCAGACTCCTCTGTTTTCTTCATTATACATTCTAAAGCAAAGAGAAAAAACAAAAATACTGAAATTAAATGTTATAATTTCCTCACGATCTCAGTTATAAAATACTAAGTGTTAGCCAAAACAAACCAGTGCTTTACCAGTAAAGAACAGCAACACTAAGATTTCGCCCTTGCAACATCTGGCTCCTCTTGTCTCTCCTTGGGAGTCCTCGGCAGCGTTTACACAAAGCAGAGTATTTTAAAGGGGGGAAATATCTAACTAAATCCCATTTCTTGGCATGAAAGAGTTCATGATGATATTCTTGCCTTATTTCTAAACTTTATCTCAAAAAAGTTAATTTCTTGAGCTGGGAGTTTGGCCTAGTGGTAAAGTGTTTGCCTAGCATGCAGAGACCAGCGTTTGATTCCTTGGTACCACATATACAGAAAAGGCCAGAAGTGGTGCTATGGCTTAAATGGTATAGCTCTAGTCTTCAGAAAGCCCCAAGGACAGTGCTCAGGCTCTGAATTAAAATCTTGGGACTGGCCAAAAAAAAAAAAAAAGCCAATTTTTTTCCCGATATTTTTTTTCTTTGCCCAGTTCCAACATGTGCTGTTTCCTTCATAAGCAAAGCCTACTCAATCTACCTCATGAACACACATTCTTCTCTGCTAAGACATTCTCTGTCCCACCCTAGGTAATTAAGCAATCAGTGTCCAGAGCACTTTTTATTTCAATTAGCATTTCATTCATAATCTAATACTCATGTTTCCTCCAATATACTGTCAGCTTTAAAAGAGCAGAAATCCTAATTTAGTCGCCACTTTTCACAGCACCTAGAAACTGTACAAGTAACAGAAAATGTTTCCTGTATTAAAGAACCATACTAAGACAAAATGATGCAACGTATTTTAAAAGATGAAATTATAGGAGTAGAGCTTGACTTAAGTTTATCACCACACACAGATCTAGAACCTTAAAAATTTAACCTCTAGCAAGAAAGAAACTAAAAGATTATTTTTTCTTTCTTTTTTCCCCTTCCCAAGATTTTATAATTGAAGTTACAGAGAAGATTCTAGCTTATAGCTTCTGGATGTTCCTATAGTTCTATAGTTTGTTCTGTATTTTATCATTCCCACATTTCTACAGAGGCTAATTTATTTTGTTGACTGAGTGGATATATAAGAAGATAGTACACCAAAAAAGACTGCTTAAGAGCCATACTGTGAATTCTGTAGTTTATGAGACAACATTTTAGATTTCAGAAACTAGCATGGTTATCTAGAACATAACCTATTACTTGTAAAATTTAATTTGCAGCAAACCAGCCTTAAAATATGGCTACCCACGCAGGGCATAGTGCTGTGTGCTTAAACTCTCAGCTACTCGGGAAACTGAGGCAGAAAGACTGCAGGAGCCTACAAACTCAAGACTGGCTTGGGCAACACAAAGAAACAGACCACAGTGCCTCTCTTTCCTATCCCACCTCCCATTTGCTTGGCCTTACAAAATTAAACTATGCACATCAGAAAAGCCTTTTTCTCATTACAACCCTATTTTCTGGAGAGATTGGGGATTGTGGGATCTGGACACTGTCCCTGAGCCTCTTTAAGCTCAAAGCCAGTGCTCTACCATTAGGGCCACAAAGCCATTTCCAGATTTTGAGTGGTTAATTGGAGATAAGAGTTTCATGGGGATTTTTCTACCCAGGCTGGCTTCAAACCATGATCTTCAGAATAGCTAGGATTACAATGCCCAGGTCTTACTACCAACTTTTTTTTTCCCCTCCCCATTCCCGAGGCTTGCACTCGGGCCTGGGCACTGCTCCTGAGCTTCTTTTGCTCACAGCTAGAAGAGCACTACCATCTGAGCCACAGTGCCACTTCCGGCTTTTTCTGGTTATGTGGTACTGAGGAACTGAACTCAGGGCTTCATACATATTAGGCAAACACTCTATCACTAACCCAATTCACAGCCCTTATAACTTTTTACTAAACCTTCTAGAAATACAGAATCTGTATATATCATTTTGTTAAAAAAAGTATAATCAAATGAGTCTTATTCCAAATTCTACCTTAAAACAATCAACTTAGATATTTAAAAATCAGTCTTCCTGACATGGGTTCCTGGATTCCTTACAAACAGCAAAGTATACAAATGCTGACCAAGAAATAGTATATTAGCATACAGCCTGTGCACATCCTCCCATATAACTGAAACTTGAGGTCCTAATTTCAAACTCTGCATACATGAATGACATTATTAACCTGAAACTGAGAAATACTTCACAAAGCTAATGAGTTACAGTCGTCATCTTTGAAATCGTCAAGGAAGAGCTTGGTATAAGTAGCTCACTTCTGTAGTCATACTTACTCATATAGCTGAGATCTGAGCATTGTGGTTTAGAAATGTTTAAGAACACACAGCCATGGGCAGGAAAGCTTGTGAGACTCTAATCTCCAATAATAAACTAACAAAAAAGCTGGAAGTGAGGCTTTGGATTAAGTGATAAGAGTGCTAGCCTTGAGCACACAAGCTCAGAGACAGTGTTTATTCAGCTCCAGGGCCAGCACCCCCACCTCACACACACACAAAAAAAAACTAAGATCAAGGAAACTGATTCAACTTGCAGGAAAGGGCATTAGTGAAGAACTGGTGAATTTGAACAAAGTCATTGAGAATATCAGGACTGCCAATTTCTTAGTTTTGATAAAGGTCTGATGATTAGAGAGATGCTATCTATGAAAAGCTGGATGGGACTAGAGGCATGGCTCAGATGGTAGAGCATCAGTTAATGGATGAAAAGGTCAGATAGCTAATCTGAGTCCCAGTCTCAGACCAACAAAAAAGAAAAAAGTTGGATGAAGGATAAACATTCATTTCTGTAGTGGTTTTACATTTATGCAAGTCTACAATCCTATTGAAAAAATAAAGCTAGGGCTGGGAGTTTGGCCCAGTGGTAGAGTGCTTGCCAAGCATGCACTTGCCAAGTATGCACGAAGACCGGGGTTCGATTCCTAGGTACCACATATATAGAAAAAGCTGGAAGTGGTGATGCGGCTCAAGTGGTAAGGGCTCTAGCCTTGGGAAAGCCCAAGGACCAGAGCTCAGGCCCTGAGTTCAGTCCCCAGGACTGGCAAAAAAAAAAAAAAAAAAAAAATCATTAAAAAATAATAATAAAATATAAAAAATAAAGCTAACAACAAAAAAAGGGAAGATTGCTTAATGAATGCTACCGAAGAAAAAAACTTTAAAACTGTTTAAATCAGGGGCTGGTAAAAAGCTCACATGGTAAAAACATAGTGTTCAATCTCTAGTACCACACATAAAAAAAGTTTATTTTTTTTAGATGCTGACTGGAATTATTAAATAGAAACACAATGGACACAGCAAATCACTGCAAAATACAATAATTCACACAGGTAACAAATGAAAGTTAATGGGAAAAGGTAAAACTAGGTTTGGAAAATCACTGTTATAAAAGAGCTTATGTTCAAGGCATTTACAAAAACTCTGCATCCAATGATATAATGCAAAATTTTTAACAATAACTCTTGGAAGCTGGGCTCAGTGGCCCATGTCTATAATCTTACTTAAGAGGCGGAGATCTGAGGATCTCACAGTTCAAAGCCAGCCCAGGCACTAAAAAGTCCATGAGACTCATCTCTAATTAATCACCAGAAAACCAAAAGTGGCACTGTGGCTCAAGGGGTAAGGGCAGTAGCTTTGAACTGAAGAGCTCAGGGATGGAGCCCAGGCCCAGAGTCAAGTCCCACAAAAACAAAACAAAACAAAAAAAACAACAATAACTCTTGACTATTAAGAAAATTTAGATTTTTAAATAATGTAGGGACTAGGGGTTTGGCCTAGTGGTAGAGTGTTTGCCTGGCATGCATGAAGACCCAGGTTTGATTCCTTAGTACCACACACACAGAAAAAAAGCCAGAAGTGGTTCTGTGACTCAAGTGGTAGAGCTCTAGCCTTGAGAAAACCCAAAGAAGATGCTCAGGCCCTGAGCCCAAGCCCAAGATTGGCAAAAAAAAAAAAAAAGAAAAAAGAAAAGAAAAGAGAGAGAGAAAAAAAAATTGAAGGGTTTAGAACTAAAAGCAAGCCATTACAACTGTTTAAACAAGCAAAGTAATGAAATGAAAAGACTTGGAAAAAATCATATTAAGTGAAGTAAGCCAGACTCAAAGGAACATATGGTTCAATGGTTTCCCGCATTTGTAATAATTTGTACACACCTAAGACTCTCTTGGCAGAGGATTACAATAGCACAAAACCTAGATACATAAAGTCATTGAGGATGAGGCTAAATGAAAGGATCTCCAGGATATGCAAAGCTTTATTTTGTGTGATTGTTGTTCTTAATGTAGCCTGTTATTTCTCTTCTCTTTGGCTGCTCTTTGGTTAATTTCATATTGTTACTGTATCTGACTTTGTTATTAGCATATTGTATATACGTTTATTTATTTGAAATAGGAAAGGGAAGGGAGGAAACAAGATGATTGAGAGGGGGTGGGGAAGAGAAGTAGGGACAAAAATGTAAGAAGGAGTATCAATGTGTGAGAAATAATACAACTACTATCTGGCAAGTGTAACTGTAACCCCTTTACACATTACAATAATAATAATAATAATAAAAAGAATAACCTCTCAGCTGGGCACAGTGGCACACAGTGGTATTTGTCTATTTTATCAGATACTCAGGAAGCCTAGGAAAGAGAATTTTGAGTTCAAGACTAGCCTGCAACATTGTGAAACACATCTCAAAAAAGTTGTGATTTCAAATAATAAAAATAAATTTGACATTACCTGTTCTTATTTTTGCATTAAAAAGACAAGGTAATAGAGCCCAATATCGTAGCTCATCTACAGTTAACCTTTGTATTTTTTTTTTTTTGACAGTTTTGAGGCTTGAACTGTGGGCCTGGACGCTACTCTGAGCTCTTCAGCTCAAGGCCAGCACTCTACCACTTTGGATCATAGCATAATTTCTGTTTTTGTAGTGGATAATTGGAGGTAAGTGTCCATGGACTTTAGTGCCTAGGCTGGCTTTGAACCATGATGCTCAGATCTCAGTCTCCTGAGTAGCCAGGATTACAGGTGTGAGCCACTGGCACCCCATACCTTTGGATTTTTTTTATTAAAGAATTTATTAACATTGATTTTTACATCATATTTCAAATGACACATTTAACAAACAAGTGTTCAAGAAGGGAATCTCTATATATAATCACTGGCACTTAGTTTTTAGAACATAATCAAAATTAGGCTAGGGTCTGTATATCAAAGATACATATTAATTTAAGAAATAAAACATTATGTCTATAGTGTCACAGGTATTTATGTCTATGTAGTTATGTTTATATTTCCAATACCATGTCCATAGCATTGGGTATGTAAATATTGAGTCCTCGTTCTTGTACTGTTTGAATCTAATAGCCACACATTAAGGATACTATGCACCTTTTGTTCCTTAGGTCTTGACTTGTCTCACTCAACATGATTCACTCTAGATTCATCCACTTCCCTGCGAATGCCATTATTTTATCTTGTCTGTTGGCTATGTAGAATTCCATTGTATATATATACCACATTTTCCATATCCATTCATTTGCAGTAGGGCATCTGGATTGTTTCCAATGCTTGGCTATGGTGAATAGTGCAGAGATGAACATGGCTGAGCAGGTGTCCTTATCATACCTCGGGTTATGATGTTCAGGGTAGATGCCCAGAAGTGGTATGGCGGGATCGTACGGATGGTCAATTTTCAGTCCTTTAGGAAACCTCTACACTGCTTTCCAGAGTGGCTGAACTAGTTTACAATCCCACCAGCAGTGTAGTAGGATTCCTTTTTCTCCACAACCCCACCAGCATCTGTCATTGTCTGAGTTCAAAATCTTGGCCATTCTTGTTGGGGAAAGGTGGTATCTTAGGATTGTTTTTATTTGCATTTCCTTAATGACCATGGATGATGAACATTTTTTCATATGCTTTTCTGCCATAAGTGTCTCTTTAGTTCCCTTGCCCATTTAGTGAGTGGTCTGTTGGGTTTGGGGGGTGATTAGTTTCTTGAGTTCCCTATAGATATTGGATATTAAGCATTTGTCAGATGTATTATGGTAAATATCTTTTCCCATTTGGTTGGCTTTCTCTCTGCTTTTGCGACTATGCTTTTATTGCTTTGATCTGTGCAGAAACTTTTTATTTTTAGGTAGTCCCATTTATTGAGTCTCTCTCCAATCTGTTGTGACCCTGGGATTCTGTTCAGGAATCTTTTGCCTGTGCCTACGAGTTCCAGTGTCTCATGTAGCAGTTTCATGGTTTCTGGTCTGACATTGCGATCTTTGATCCACACTTTGAGTTAATGCTTGTACATGGCGAAAGGCAAGGGTCAATTTTTCTGCATGTGGGTGCCCAGTTTTGCCAGCACCAACAATTGAACAGACTGTGTTTGTTTCACTGTATATCTTTGGCTCCTTTATCAAATACAAGTTGACTATAGGTATGTAGTTCTATTTCTGGGTCTTCTATTCTGTTCCACTGATCTTCTGGTCTGTTTTTGTGCCAGTACTATGCAGTTTTTGTTATTATGGCTCTATAGTAGAGCTCGAAGTCTGGCACTGTAATACCACCAGCCTTGCTCTTTTTGCCTAGAATTGTTTTGGCTATTCTAGGTCTTTTCTTCTTCCATATGAACCTTTGGATTGTATCTTCTACTTCAGTAAAGAATGTGTTTGGGATTTTGATAGGGCTTGCATTGAATTTGTATATCAATTTTGGCAGTATAGCCATTTTCACATTTTCCTAGCCATGAGCATGCGATGTTTTTCCATTTCCTAGTGTCCTTTTTAATTTCTTTCGTTAGGCTTTTATAGTTTTCATTAAACAATTCCTTTACATTTTTTAAAAGAAATATAATGAAAGATTTCCAACTACACTCTGCTGACTGTGCAACCAACGGGATATCAGAGTCAACATTTTAATTCTAATTATAAAAATTTTAATTTATAATTACAATTTTTTTTTCTTTTTCCTATGACTCCCAGGAAGATTCTAAAGTCAGAGTTATGCCTTTACTTGTATTTTTCATGCAGCAATTCAAAACACATGAAACCATGCACTTACCAATACTCTGGGGCCGACCTATCCTCACAGCGTTGAGTTCAGCTTTCTGGACATGAGGTGGGTATTCCTTCCTACAAGAGGAAATTTATAGTTTTATTCGAACAGGAAATATATTTTTCAAAATGTATATGTTAAGGGGATACTTAAAATACATGGATTGAAAGTAATCTAGTTTCCATGTCATATAGAAAGTAATACTATAAAAAACTAAAACTATGCTATGTGAACATATGAAAGGCAGAGGAACTGAACTGTAGTATCTCTACAGAGCACTATTCCACGTGGATCAACCCACCAGATGCCATTACAGACAAACTGTTAAATATGTATTCCATAAATTCAAATTCAGTGTCTTTTCAAAGTAATCAGTTCAATGCTCAGGCCCTAAGCTCAAGTTCAGGACTGGCAAACAAAAACAAAAACAAAAAGTCCTCAAGGTAATCAATTCAATTAAATTTAATGACCCAATTTAGTTTTTTAGACATTGTGTCAGTTTTCAGCCTGGAATTCCTGAACTCTTGCCTCAGCTTCTCAAGCATGTGGAACTACAGACCCTACATACACATAGCTTTCAAAATACTCACTCTAGTAAGCGCTATATATCCCTCAAACATACAAACCTATAGAATTTTTCAAAAACTCACCTTTAAGAAAAACATATTAAAAGTCATGCATTTTGAATAAGGAATTACACACTACAATACTACTAAACTTGTCCAGTTTTGCTATAAATGTCTTTAGTTATTTAAAAACACATCGATGAAAGAAAAGTAAAAATACTGTTCTTTGGAAGTGGCACTGTGGCTCAAGTGGTAGGGTGGGTAGCCTTGAGCTGAAGAGCTCAGGGCCAATGCCCAGGTCCAGAATTCAAGCCCCAAGACTGACCAAAGAAAAAAGAAAAAATACTGGTCTTGCCTGGCATCAGTGGCTCACGTCTGTAAACTTAGCTATTCAGAAGGTTCAAAGTCAGCCTGGGCACAAAAGTCTGAGACTCATGACAAAATCACTAAAGCAAACTGTCATGTACAAAATTGGCAACTGTGGAACAAGTATTTTAGTTGTAATATGACATTATGAGAGGGAAATAAGTACACCTGCCTTAAAATATTAAGCTAATTTCATACTATCTTGCTATATGCCAAAGGTAGTCTTGAAGTTGAGATCCTCCTGCTTCAGCCTATCAGATGCTGGGGTTATAGGCATGCATCACTAGGTGCAACCCCACATCCAACCAATTTATATAAAAATCTTAGGGGATTAAGTGACAGAATGCACTTTGACTGACTGTAAATAAGATCTTCTGGTACCAGACCTCTGTAATCAGGTAATTAAAGAGGCCATAATATTATTTATAAATCAGTTCACACTGTGAAACTCAAAGCACTTAAAAGTGAAAACAGAATATGACAATGACAGAGCTGGGAATATAGGCCAAGTGGTAGAGTACTTGCCTTCAAAGTACAGTGTCACAGTGGGGCACAGTGGCTCAAACCTTAATCCTGGCTACTCAGGAGGCTGAGATCTGAGGAATGAGGTTGAAAGCCAGCCTGGGCACTAAAGAATGTGATACTCTTATCTCCCATTAATCACTAGAAAACCCAAAGTGGTGCTGTGGCTCAGGGGAAGGGTGGTAGTCTTGACCTGAAGAGCTCAGGGCAACTGCCCAGGCCGAATTCAAGCCCATGACCCACCACAAAAAAAAAAAAAAAAAAAGTGCAGTATCACCAAAAAATGAGAAAGGAAAACAACAACAAAAAGACTATTATTAAGAGTGATGACTGGTTGGATGTGGTGGCTCATACCTGTAATCCTAGTTACTCAGGAGAATGAGATCAGAGGGCCATGGTTCAAAACCAGTCTGGGCACTAAAGTCCATGAGACTCTTATCTCCAATTAACGACCAGAAAACTGGAAGTGGCATTGTAGCTCAAGGGGTAGGGCATTAGCCTTGAGTTGAAGAGCTCAGGCACAACACCCAGGCCCAGATTTCAAGTCCCACAACCAACAAAAATAAATAGAGTGATGACTGTGTTGTGTGCAATTAGCAAACATTAGAGTGGATGTGCAAGGTACTGTTTGTTCCAAGTGCTTTGTATTCTTTTATTTCAAATGATCTTATAATGTATAATGAAGAAAAAGAAGCTCAATAAAGGCAATTAATTTGCCCATTGTAATAAAATTATTAAATGTTAATGGCATAATCTGAACCTTGGTATACTGTACCAGTGCTGATGAGGTGAACAACATATAGTACAAAGGAACAATTTAGACTCTACCAAGATCTGAAGATTTACAGGGATGCAGGTTAAAAGGCTGAGGCTGTGATAGGATTAAGGGTGCTCTAAAAATGGAAGCAGGCTTTCCGTTCCTATTCTATATTAGGACTAAAACAAAATACACTTTTTTTTTTCTTGTGGGTCATGGAGCTTGAACTCGGCCTGGGCACTGTCCCTGAGCTCTTCAGCTCAAGGCTAACTCCCTACACCAGGGAGCCAAGCTCCACTTCCCATTTTTTTAGAGGTTAAGTGGAGATAAGAATCTCAGGTCCTTTTGTGGCTGGGCTGGCTCTGAACCTTGATCATCAGATCACCTCTTGAGTAGTTAGGATTATAGGCGTGAGCCACCACCATTGCCCTCTTTTTTTTTTTTTTAAGTCTTCCCACTGTCCACTAAAGAATTACATACATTTAATGTTTAAATCAACTGCTTTATAAACCCTAATTTCTGTAACTCTGTATTCTGGAAAAAAATGCCCAACTTAGTAACACAGAAAATGAATGTGACATAAACAAAATACTGCCAATGTAAACTCAACAGTAAGTCTGTCTTGTACACTCTTAAAAATTGTGGACAAAATAACTGCTAAAATATTAAAGATTATTAACAACAATTTTTGACACAGGATGACACATGATCTGGAAGTAGAGATTTCTGTTTCAAACTTGCTTAATTACTTACAATGGGGCAAGCCAAAAGCATTGGATTATTTAGTAACAATAACTGATATAAACTGAAATAGTAAGTCATATTTGCATGCACAGTAATTAATGAAATATAAATTATTTTCAATTCGATATAATGCACTGAACACTGAAAACAACCATAATTGTATTGTGTACTGTAATGTCAATCAATAACAAGTAATAATAGTTAAACTAATATAGTATATTATATATGGTAATATTAGTAATTATGTAAATCTGTCCCTATTTACAGGCTTTATAACCACTTTCCAAATTTGCTGCATTTTTTTATAAAAGTAAAAAAAAATTAAGTTTTGTTTTAAAATCATGAACCAATAAATGAACAAGAAAAATTTAGTAGACACAAAAGCATTACTCAGTCTTAAAGAGTGAAATTATGTCATTTTCCAAGAAAATAGGCAGAACTCGAGATTTGGTTAAGTAAAATGGGGCCGGGAGCATGGCCTAGTGGTAGAGTGCTGGTCTAGCATGCACGAAGACCAGGGTTTGATTCCTCGGTACCACATATACAGAAAAGACCAGAAATGGTGCTGTGGCTCAAGGGTTTTTTTTTTTTTTTACTCAAGGTTAGTGCTCTACCATTTGAGGCAGAGATCTACTTCCAGTTTTATTTATTAGCCCCACTTTATGGACCTAAGACTTTGTAAGATGCATAAAATTTACTGTAAAATCTCAATCGATAATTTTTTTCCCTCACTGATGCTATTTGGATTCAGGTCATTACACTTCCCAGATGGCACTTGAATACCACATGCAGACACAGAATTTCTAAAATATCAAAATGCCTCTTGTTAAAGGTTTAATGAGGGTCACTATAAGTTTTTCTAGTAAACTTAATTTTGAAATAGAAGTCTGTGTTGCTGAGCACCAGTGGCTCATTTCTGTAATCCTAGCTACTCAGAAAGCTGAGTTCTAATGATTGTTGTTTGAAGATAACCAGGGACAGGAAAGTCCATGCAACTCTTTTCTCTAAACACCTCAAAAAGTGGAAAGTGGAGCTGTGACTCAAGTGGTAGAGTCCCAGCTCTGTGCAAAAACAAACAAACAAACAAACAAACAAACAAAAAACAAACAAAAGGGGCCGGGAGTTTGGCCTAGTGGTTAAAGTGCTTGCCTAGCATGCATGAAGACCCGGGTTCAAATCCTTGGTACCACATATATAGAAAAAGCCGGAAGTGGTACTGAAGCTCAAGTGGTAGAGTTCTAGCCTTGAGAAAGTCCAAGGACAGTGCTCAGGCCCTGAGCTCAAGCCCAGGACTTGACAAACAAAAAACAAACAAAAAACACTCATAGCAGCTAGTCTCTTTTCCAGTATCAGCACGAAGAAAGAAAAAATAGTGTAACAAACTTATACATATATATGTATACATACACACACACACACACACACACACACACAATAATAACATAATACGCACAACATACAAATCAAGGGCTGTGAGCCTGATCCAAGTGGGAAAGCACCTGTGCAACAAGGGCAAGACCCTAGGCTCTAACTCCAGCATTGACATAAGAACAAAAAATAACAAACAGGCCGGGAGTTTGGCCTAGTGGTTAAAGTGCTTGCCTAGCATGTATGAAGACCCAGGTTCGATTCCTCGGTACTACATACATAGAAAAAAGTCGGAAGTGGTGCTGAGGCTCAAGTGGTAGAGGTCTAGCCTTGAGAAAGTCCAAGGACAGTGCTCAGGCCCTGAGCTCAAGCCCAGGACTGGCAAAAAAAAAAAAAAAAAAAAAAAAAAAAAAACATTGGTAAAAACTTTCAACATTATTTGGATTTTATCAGCTATTTTTTGTTCTAAGATCCAATTCAGGGCACCTGCGTTCATTAAGCGACCATGTTTGCTATTTTCTCAGGTTATAAGGCTGGGGGTAAAACATCCGACGTAAACTTTCCTTCTCATGGTATCACTAATAGGGATATATGGTATATCACTTTTCACTGATATTAAGTTCAGTTTCTTGCTTAAGGTAATCTTCACCAGATTTGTCTCTTGCAGAGCTATTATTGTTGAGTTTTGTATCCATACTCTGCTTGGCAGGAAGACCAGTACACACTGAAAAGGACTAAGGGTAACCATGGTCCATTTTCTAAAGAGGGAAGTATCTACTACACATATTACTATAAAATTATCTCTAAGAATTCTTACAGAATTCTCTAAGAACTATACTATGTCCTCAGTTCATTTTGTGTAGCTTGTTCTAGCTCATTTGTAAACGCAGCATTAGTCTGTTTCAGATAACTAAAATAACACCTAATTTTTCTTCTTCTTCTTTTTTTTTTTTTAATAGTGTCACTGTTGGGGCTTGAACTCAGGGCCTTGGAACTGTCCCTGAGCTTTGTTGCCTCTTGAGCCACAGCTCCCTTCTTGGTAGTAACTGTAAATAAAAGTCTCAGTCTTTTCTTCCCTGGCTGACTTTGAATCAGGATCCTCAGAGCTCAGCCTCTAGGACAGCTAGGATTACAAACATGGGCCACTAGCACCAGATTTAATACATGATCTATTTATGCCAGTATAATTTACTTTGCCTATATAATTAGAATTTAATTTTAGCAGACCCCCTGGGAATTCTTTTAGTTGGCTCCTGTATGTTTACCTATTGTTTTTTTTTCTTTTAACTATAGGAAAATATAACAACACTTACAAAATGTAGAAAAACTAGTCTGCAGGTAACATTCCAATCAATCCCGAATCACTTCAAGTTTTGGTATACATGCTGCTGAAGCATTCACCCTGTGGGCTTTTATCAAGTCCCCACAACCTGCGATTTTTCCATGTTTCTTTTCATTAGAGAATGATATTTGAAAGCCAGAATCTGAGCTGTTTGGATTTTGTTTTATTTTGGCAATACTGAGGTTTAAAACACTCAGGGCCTTATCAGGCAGAGAATAGTCATCAGGTCATACCACTACACAAAATCCATACAAGGATAACAATGCCGTCCCCAAAACCAAACCACAGGCTATACTGTCCAAGGATTGTATTAATCAGCTGATGTACACATGTCACTACTCATAAACTTGAAAAGGTCTGTAGATTTACTTTTATTGACAGGAAGTTGAGTATACAAAGATATTCTAGCCGGTCACCAGTGGCAAACACCTGTAATCCTAGATACTCAGGAGGCTGACATCTGAGGATCACAGTCCAAAGCCAGCTTGGGCACTAAAGTCTGTGAGACTTTTTATCTACAATTAACCACCAGAAAACCAGAAGTGGTGTTGTGGCTCAAGGGATAGGGCGGAGCATTGGGCTGAAGAGCTCTGGAATAGTACCCAGGCCTAGAGTTCAAGTCCCACCACAACCAACAACAACAAAAAAACTCGACCGGGCACTGTCGTTCATGCCTGTAATTCTAGCTACTGAGGAAGCTAAGATCTGAAGGTAGAGGTTCAAAGCCAGCCCAGGCACTAAAGACCTGAGACTCTTATCTCCAATTAATCCCAGAAAACCAGAAGTGCCATGGAAACTCAAGACGGCCTTGAGCTGAAGAGCTCAAGGACAATGCCCAGATCCAGAGTTCAAGTCCTAAGACAGAAGGGGTGGGGGGAGTGAGGGCGTGGGAAAGAACAGACACAGGCCTCTTTCTCATGTATTTACCCTTTTAAATAAATTGTAGAATCAAATAGTCAAACTTCTTTCATAAAAAAGCAAATCTTAATAAAATATATTCCTTCTATTTTAAAGAATCAAGGTTTTTGGGCTGGGAGTTTGGCCTAGTGGTTAAAGTGCTTGCCTAGCATGCACGAAGACCCAGGTTTGATTCCTAGGTACCACATATATACAAAAAGCTGGAAGTGGTGTTGTGGCTCAAGTGGTAGAGCTCTAGCCTTGAGAAAGCCCAAGGACAATGCTCAGGCCCTGAGTTCAGTTCCCAGGACTGGCAAAAAGAAAAAAGAAAAAAAAGAAAAAATGTACTCATTACCTGATGTTTGAAATGCTAACCTCCCTGTACAACAGCTTACTAATAACAATAAAATTATTTTAAAAAAAAAGAATCAAGGTTTAAATAACATAAACATGTACGGATCATAATTTATTCCTTATACATATGAGCGATTACTTTTTAGCTTTAGATACTACTGTGAATGAAATTTATCTTTACATACTTCAACTGACTAGATGTGAAGGTGCTTTTAGTATTCTTGAATGTTGCCTTGAAGAATTCTTTTTATTTTTAAAATTTCAGATAACTCATAATTCCAATAAAGTATTGTATCTAAATGTAATTTTATCTTTAGACACCTTGAGGTATCAATTTACGGCACTGGTTTTATTTCGCTACAAAAATTTAGCAGTACTGCTGGGCAAGATGGGTCATGCCTGTAATCCTAGCTACTTGGGAGGCTGAGATCTGACGATCATGGTTCAAAGCCAGCCCAAAGCCAGCCCGGGCACTAAAGACTGAGAGACTATTATAGCCAATTAATCACTAAAAATAAAAAAATGGGAGGTGGGGCTATGGCTCCAGGGGTAGGGCGGTAGCCTTTAGCTGAAGAGCTCAGGGACAGCACCCAGAGTTCAAGCCCCATGACATCCCCTCCTCCCCCAAAATAGCAGTACTTACTTGAAAACATTTATAAACTAGCTTAAAAAACCCTTTTTCTAGGGATTTTTTTAAAAGAGATGTAGTTAAAGATTTTTATGCAAAGTTGTACATGAATCTCTTTTGATACTAAAGTAAAATCAGAAATGGGAAAACGGGTGAATTATATTTATTCGTAAGATAAGCTATTATGCAATCATTAAAATTGTTTATAGAAGCCAATTTAATGATGCTAGTAAATGTTTAGGTCTTATTTTTTAGGTGGAAACTCAGAATAGAGCTGTATTTTCATTATAACTACACATAATGTTAACTACATTTAACAGTACATAGAAAAAAGAAATGTATCAAAACTGTAACAATGTAATAATGTTCGATTCCTAGGTGACTCTTTAAAAACTAAAATCTCTAGCTATATTTTTGTCTCTTTGGAGCTGAAGTTCTCAATCTATCGACCAGCCTGTCTTGAATTATGATTATCTCTTCTGTCCTGAACTGCTGGGATGTATGTATGTACCACAAAACTTCATCTTCAAATTCACCTTGTAAATAAACAACTGTACTTCCTGTTTTGATTACATTCTTTTCACTGCTGTACTATTTTTGTTTCAAAGTTCTCTTGAAATATGCACATATTCCTTATAATAAAAATAATGAAAATATAGTCTACAATTTTGTAATAGGTCAATATATTTCTTATTCAGTGAGAAGGTAAAGAAAGAAATAATTCAAATACCAGATTATATATTCTAGGGTGCTGGTACAAGCACACAACTGCATTCACAGTTCATCTGATCATGAGCCACTGAAGAATTTAAGAGGAATTGTATGTGGCTAAAGTGAGTGAAAGAACCAAGTAGCAACCAACGTAAGCCCTAATTTCAGAACTCAGTACCACAAAGACTAGTTATATCAAAGTTACTCATAAAAAAGAAAATCGGCAACAACATTTTTCTAAGTTAGCAGACTCTAGACTTTAGTACTGCTTATTTGTATGTTTTCTTTCCCTTTTGGAGATGGGCTTTAAGCTTAAAGCATACCTTTCAATGTGTGCCTTATATACAAGTGGAAAAATTAAGGGCAAATTACCCTTATACAACCACCTAGCTCTCATCAGATTAACTATATTTCTATAAACAATTCATTTTAGAGATTCATGGTTTATTATGTACAGGATATGTGGTAAGATAAGAGATAACCTGTTAGAGATCAGAAAAAAGATGCGGTTTACTCAGAGAAGGGGGGAAAAGATACAAACAAAGCACTACCAAGTAAAGTCTATTAAAAACACGAAGGCTTGCTGGGTATGATGGCTCACGCCAGTAATTCTAGCTACTCAGGAGGCTGAGATCTGAGGATCAAGGTTCAGAGACAGTCCTGGCACAAAAGGACCTGAAACTGTTATCTCCAATTAACTTACAGAAAATGGGAAGTGGACTTGGCTCAAGGGTAGGGTGATAGCCTTGAGCTGAAGAGCTTAGGGAAGAGACCAGGGGAAATTCAAGCTCTATGACCCACAAAAAACAAAAACAACAACAAAAGGCTTCCCAGTTTAACCTTTGAAAAATCCAAAATGAAGCTGGAGGAATTCAACTCAGCAGGAGACTTATGGAGACGCACAGATGTACAAAACTTTAGGTTACCAGCATAATCAGGAAAAAAAAAAAAAGAGATCACTGAAGGGGAAGGATCCAAAGGATCAGCAGCAGGTCAGTCCTAACAATAACTAAGTTGCAAGTACTCAGGAGTATTTGATACAGGGTCTTTTTAAGCACTGTGGCTATATATTTAAGTTTTCAATAGTTTTATATTCTCTAACCAGTATAAAAGAATGTTGATAATACAACTATTTTCAGTAATCTTACTTTTATTACAGTGTGTAGTCAATAAATAATCACCTCATTTGTCCAAACTTTTCCTTTAAAGTTGGGCAAAGATCATTAATTCACTTCGTAGCAAACAATGAGCTTGTTGTCTATGCTGGTTAACTATTGGTTTTCTGGCCTTTTCAGTATTATTCCTGAAGCAATGCAAGCTACCAGAGTTAAGGATTTCTGTCTGCTCCTAGAAGAGTACCTGGCACGTTTAGGCATGTAAATATTTGTAGAATGTATCCATGAAAAAGCTACCACTGCAGAAATAAGGGTAAGTCATGAAAACAGTGAGAGAATCACATAAACATAAAGTCACTGTGCATGCAGATCTAATATCTTCAGAATGTAACAGAACCTACAACTATAACATATAGGAAAATAATTACTTGGACGAAACATGTGACTGTATTTGTTTAATGTCCATTACTAACAATTTTATTTTAAATGTTTTGATAACAGCCTTGCTATAAATGATCCATCTATATCTGACAAGAAGTAATGACTTACTGAAAGAGAAAAACTGACAAAGAATAAAAAAGAAACGTTCTTTCCCCTGATTCTTATGGAATGAAATAAAATTACAGGAAGTCTCTTCTTTCTACACTCACTGATCAGAGGACGGTATTGCTGTAAGGACCCTTAACTGCTTGGGAGTTTTAAGGGTGGCATCAACAAAACTACTTTTAATATCTCAGGAAAGTATGACAAACAGGTAAGCAGACTCACTTCTCCACTTATCTGTCAGTGGGGAAAAAGGAACTGCTCTTAGAGATACTTACTTCAAGATAATTACAATTATCTTATTATTTACAGAAATGTGACGCTGCTGGTGGGTGTTCTTAACAAAGGAAAAAATGAGAACAAGGGACATGACGTGTCTGATAAAGGTACACTGTATGCATTTATTGTGTGTGTGTGTGTGTATATAGTATTAATGTATAGTTTCTGGGCTTCAACTTGAACTCAAGGCCTTTGGCACTATCTCTGAACTTTTTTTGCTCAACACTGGCACTCTACCACTTAAAGCTACAGCTCCATTTCCAGCTTTTTGGTGGTTAATTACAGACAAAGAATCTTATAGACTTTCCTGCCCAGGCTGGTTTTGAACTGTGATCCTCAGATCTAAGCCTTTTGAGTAGGTAGGATTACAGGAGTGGACCACCAGATCCTGGCCAAAAAAGAAAAAAAAAACCTGGCCAGTTCCAGAGCTTGAACTCAGGATAAAACTCAGAGCCTGAGCACTGTCCCTGAGCTTCTTTTGCTCAAGGCTAGCACTCTACACTTGAGTCACAGTGACACTTCTGGCTTTTTCTATTTATGTGGTACTGATCATGCATGCTAGGCAAACATTCTACCACTAAGCCACATTCTTTGTCCATCTTGAGCTTTTTTTTTGTTCAAAGCTAGCAGTTTAACACTTGAGTCGAGCACCATTTAAAATGTGTTTTAACAGGGAAGCATGACAGAATAGAGTTGATTGTGAAATTCTATTACAAATTTTTGAGTCAAAATAGAAATCAATTGATGTTTATAAGTTTTAATTCTGAGCTTCTATTCTTCCATACTCTGCCACAATAAAGTATGAAATAGGAATATTACCACTAAAATATACAAGATTGTTATTTTTTGACCCAGGTCTCACTGTGTAGTCCAGGCTAGCCTCAAACTCATGATTCTCCCGCTTCAGCCTCCTGAGTGCTGGGATTACAGAGATGTGCCACCACAGTAAGTTCAAAGTTTGGTTTTGTTGGAAGTTTTACTGGCAGTACTGGAGTTTAAACTGGGGGCCTTGTACTTTCTAGGAGCTCCTCCGCATTAAACCATGTTGTTGTTTTGGTTTGTTTATTTATTTTGCCAATTCTGGGGCTTGAACTCAGGGCCTGGGCACTGGGTTTGGACACTTTTTTTCAAAGCAAATCATTCTGCCACTTGCCACATAAAGCTTGTTTTTTGAGATGGGCTGACCCCAAAAAAGACCCACTCACTCTCCACCACATAATTAATAAGTCCTATCAGTGTAATACCACTACCCTAGCCTGGAAAAAGAGACTTTGATAATATAAAGGAATTTAAATATTTTATTTCCTTCTTTTTTGGTTGGTTGTGGGGCGTGAACTCTGGGGCCTATGTGTTGTCCCTGGGCTCAAGGCTAGCACTCTATCACTTTAAGCCACAGCACCACTTCCAAATATTTTATTTCTAAAGGCAATAAGAAATTAATGCGAAAACTCCACAAGTCAAATATCATATTGCACCAGTAATAATTTCCTTTCATTAAAACAATAAGCTTTTAATGTGAATTCTAATTAATACGTACTTTTCAAACTATATAAACAATCTGTTACTTTACTTCTATACTCATGCTCTAATTTTATGAATATTAAGCTTACCTTTCTTTTCGGTCCTGATTGCTTAAAACATAAAAAGAAAAAAATGTAAGAGGCAAGACCTCATTGGTGATGTCAATGTAGCTGTAGTAACTGTAGTCAAGAATGCAAAACTATAATAGGATCAATTTGTTTTAAAGACATTCGTATATACCACATACTACATTTTAAATCTTTTTTTTGTCAATACACAAACTAATTCAATCTAAACAATTTTATATGTTTAACAAGAAGAGAAAAAGACAGAATTCTGAAAAATTCTTGAAAAGGAATGATCAAATATTTAAAACGAGTATGAGAAAACAGACTAGAATCTCAGTTATCTCTCATGACTAAATAAATGGAATATTTAACAATTTTACATGCCCCTTTCTGATTAAAAAGGTGTATAGTATTTGTTTTCTTAACTATAAAAGACTTAGCATGCAGTTATAATTCACTTTAAAACATGGCTACACTACTCACCCCAAGAAGAATGTTCTGTAAGTTACCAAGCTGGAAGCATCTCTTTAGATTTTCAAGTAAAATTCAGAAAATGAAAAAATTTAGGGGAAGTTAGTGTTTCACTTTGAGGTTCACAGTTGTGCCAACTGTTTGAGACAACTATCTTAAGTTTTTCTCCATGGCTTTAATGATGTGCTTCCTAAAACACAATGTTTTCTTCTATCTGGGACACTCAAAAGCACGTTCCCCCCCACTTTATTTTTTGGTTTGGCCATAGGAGGTCCTGAAATCAGGGCCTGAGCACTGACTCTGAGCTTTTCGCTCAAGGCTAGCCACAGCTCCACTTGCAGTTTTCTGGTGGCTCAATGAAGAGGCTCACAGACTTTCTTTCCCTGGCTGGCTTCAAACCATAACCCTCAGATCTCAGCCTCCTGAATAGCTAGGATTATAGGCTTGAGCCACTAATGCAAGGCTCAAAAGCACCTTTTTTTTTTTTTGCCAGTCCTGGGCTTGAGCTCAGGGCTTGAGCACTGTCCTTGGACTTTCTCAAGGCTAGAGCTCTACCACTTGAGCCTCAGCACCACTTGCGGCTTTTTTCTATGTATGTGGTACCGAGGAATCGAACCCGGGTCTTCATGCATGCTAGGCAAACACTTTAACCACTAGGCCAAACTCCCGGCCCCTCAAAAGCTCCTTAATACATCCTATTCTGTGACTTTCTTGCTGCTCTGTAATTTGTTTTACACATGTCTCTATTATTGAATTTATCATGTCGCCTGTGATTACCTGTCTCTACCCTAATTAAACCTGAGCACCAAGAACAGGGACTGGGTCATATGTATTCATCTTCGAATACCCTACTTTTCATCTATTCCTGTTTTACAGCAAACTGACCTTGTGGTTTTGAAGGAAATAAAAAAAAAAAATCTTTGAACTTCAGAATTGTTTTAATGGCAGTTAAGCCACAGCTCGAATAAAAATGTTTATTTACACCCAGAATAAAGGACAAACAAACCTGCCCTGCTTACTTGATTCCACAGTTTCCCTTACTGTCCCTGGTCATACTTTTTTTTTTTTTTTTTTTTTGCCGGTCCTGGGTCTGAGTACTATTCTTGGGCTTTCCTCAAGACCTAGTGCTCTACCATTTGAGCCATACCACAACTTCTGGCTTTTTTCTCCCTATATATGTAGTACCAAAGAATCAAACCCAGGTCTTCACACATCCTAGGCAAGTACTCTACCACTAGGCCAAACTCCCTGCCCTGTCCCTGGTCATTCTTGCCAAGTATTTTCACTTGACATTATCTTTGACTATAAACTAATTTCGTTTTATTTCTTCAAATTTTTTTTTTCCTTTTTAGAGTCAAGGTATCACTATATAATTCCAGACTGGTCTCAAACTCATGATGCTCTTTTTTTTTTGTCAGTTGTGGTGCTTGAACTCTGGGCCTGGGCACTGTCCCTGAGCTCTTCAGCTCAAGGTTACTGCCCTACTCCTTGAGCCACAGCGCCACTTCCAGTTTTCTAGTGATTAACTGGAGATAAGGATCTCACAGACTTTAGTGCCTGGGCTGGATTTGAACTGTGATCCTCACATCTCAGCCTCCTGAGTAGCTAGGATTACAGGCGTGAGCTACCAGCGCCTAGTGAAAACTCATGATGTTCTTATCTCACCTTCTGAATGTTGGGATTACAGCTGTGCACCAGCACACACATTTTGTTTCTTAAACAGTATTCACTATTATACCGATAACCATTATTTCTTATAGAATAAATATGTTAATGTGAATGAGTAATGATGTGTGTGCTGGTGCATGGCAAGCAATACTAAGACTTGGAAATGAAATAAAGTACAACCTAACTTGCAAACTGTAATCATTTCTCAAATGTTCTAACAGGAAAACAGAAATGAAGATCGAATCACTTTAAATAATCTAAACTACAGAAAACTTCAAAAGCAGTAATAATCTAGTACCTAGCTATAAAATATATCAGTTTGACTTATGATTTTTATCACTTGACTGGTCTGTGAAAGGTGTCTTCTTCCTTCTTCTAATTACTTTCAATCTACACTGTAATGCCGTGCCTCAGGTAGATCCAAGCACTTCATTTGTTTGTACTTTGCATTACAGTAAACAAAGTTGTGTTATGTGCAGTAATGTCTTCCTTTAAAGTAAATTTCTTTAAAAATCCCAGATGGAAACTCTGATAAAGTAACATATGTAAAGAAGAGAAAGGTTTCTTATAAAAAAAAAATCAGGCCGGGAGTTTGGCCAAGTGGTTAAAGTGCTTGCCTAGCATGCATGAAGAGCCGGGTTCGATTCCTCGGTACCACATACATAGAAAAAAAGCCGGAAGTGGTGCTGAGGCTCAAGTGGTAGAGCTCTAGCCTTGAGAAAGTCCAAGGACAGTGCTCAGGCCCTGAGCTCAAGCCCAGGACTGACAAAAAAAAAAAAAAAAAAAAAAAATCAAAGTATGAAAGAAAATTTAGGTTTCAAGCATTTTGTGTTATTGCAAATGTATGTAATTATCAGTAGTGTGGGTTCCAAAGGGTCAAATGACTTTTTCTTAATGAATACTGATCTAGATAGACATTCTTAAAAATGAAGAACAGCATACAAATGGATATTAAAAGTTAAATCTTACCAGCTACAAAAAAAGTACTTATAATCAACAGACTAACCGCTGATGCCTAGAAATTTGACAATTAAGGAAAATAAATACCCCCCCAAATGACTTTGAATTGCTTAACAGTATTTAGTAAAACAATCCCTTAACTATTACAGTACGTTCAAGGTCAATAGCAATTTTCAAATTTGTAAGAAACTACTAAAGCCAGAAATTTCTCAAATATTTCAAATTAACCATGTCATTTGGTATCCTGAAATTTAATAAACCTCATAAAGCCAGTGAAACAGTTTCTCTACTTACCTAATGTGACTAAAAAGCATGTAGAAAATAATAAAAATATTCGAGCATGAATGATTTCAGAGATATAGCTCTTTATAGAAAATGGAAGCAATAAAGTAACACAAAGGAAAATAATTATTTTTGAAGTAGAAATTCCTATTAAAGAGTACCTGGATATACAAGGAGATGTAGATCCTTACCTTTGGGCTGCGGTTTTTACTACTGGTATCTGTACATGAGCATGATGAAAACGTCTACCATGAACTACAGTTCCAGAACATAATGATGCATTTTGTGTATTTTCACTGCAGAGCCAATAAACAAAAAATAATTTGTATAGGGAAAAATTACAGGCACACCGACAATATTAAATCCTTTAACATCTGAATACATACAAAAATAACTTCAACACTTTATACTACAAAAAAGAAACCATTACATCCAATTAACATTGCAAAACTGTCTACTAATTATCTACTTCCTGAGTTCATCTTTCAGATGCTTCTAATCCATGTAGAAATGAGGAGTCCTACTTTCGATAATGCCACTAATTCAAGTTATTTAACATTTGTGGATTTACAGCTGGAGCAGCAACCAAAGAGTGACATTTCCGCCCTATCAGTGTGGTCACTGACAGGCCAGTCCCAGAACAACAGTGACTCAGGATGACAACAGCCACTAGGAACCATGGATCTTAGCTACATGGTAAAAAGAAAAACACAAGTTCCTTGCTGAGATAACCCAAATTAGCATTTCCTAAATGAGTCAACCACCCTACCCTACCATGATTCTGAGGACTGAAAGCAAATGCACAAGATGTTAGCCTACTAACATTTTGTTGCAATGTTTTATTTGGAATTCAAAAATCACTGCAAAATCCACATACTGGAAACCACTCTTCCTCCTTGTTATAGTGGCAAATTCAAAATAAAGGCTACAAAAAGAGGACCTATTAGCTTTTGGTGTCAACCCCTTTTATCTTTTCTGTAGGAAGTGTGGTAAGTGCCTCTACCTCAATTTCTTATTGTTGCTCAACATGTTAAGTCCAATTGGGTTGCCTTTCAAAGTTTTAAAACTTTCAGCCTTGTTTCGTTTTACATATGTCTTCAAGATGTAATCACCAGAATTATCAACATATTCAGATGGACGATTTAACTGTAAAAAGATCCATAAATGTTAGAGTAAATAAACACCATAATATGATAATTTATTAACAATGACTTGAAAATCCATTTACTTAAAAACCAATGAAAAGTGTATGGAGACAGCAATGGTGTGCATTTAAGAGTAACTGGTAATGCGGATCTGCAGGAACAGGAGATTTTTCTTCTCCTATCAATGTTTTCAAAGAAACTTGAAAAGATAAGCATAGTGGATCTTGGGCTAGCATTCTCCAAACAGTAAAATAAGTAAATAAGCATTTACACAGCTTGGTAGGCTTTACTGCTTGCTATCTGTAAGGCAGTACTGCCCAATGTAGCAATAAGTTGTCCTCTTAATTTATGTCTTTTCTTTTTGGCAGTACTCAGGTTTGGACTCCGGTCCTTGAGCTTATTAGGCAGGTGCTCTACCACTTGAGTCTCACCTTTAGCCATTATGCTTCAGGTATTTTCTTGGTAGGATTCTCCTACCCACAGCTCACCAGAAACCTGAGAATACAGATGTACACCACCACACCCAGCTTATCTGCTGAGGTCTTGCTAACTCCCCCTTGTCCCCAGGCTGTCCTCAAACTAAGACCCTCTCCTAACTCTAACTCCCAAGTAGCTAGCGTTACAGACATGAACTACCAAACCTAGTCTCTATTCATATCTTTTGTATGAAAGTTTCTGTATAAGCACAGAAACTGAGATAATAGGTATACATGTTGTCATAAACCTGTTAATTACAATCACCTTGGGGATTTCACAGTATAACAGGACCCCTAGTTCTTCACAAGTAAGCCCATCTGTCTTGTATAGAACCCTTACACTACCACCTCAAAATGTACTTTCCGCTAAACAATTCTCCTGAGAGTTCATTACCCAATACAGTTCTTGTTTTCTGCCACAGCTATGGTCATCATCCAGAAATATCTATTGTCACTCTACTTATCATTTTCTCTTCTTCATTTTCTCTGAGTTGTGAGACTACTGGATAGAGGAACTCGAGGGAGCCAAACTGAAATTCTAGACTCTTTTCCTATGCTAAGAAGCTATACTCCCAATGGACTTCCTAAGTTATAGTGGCAAAAATTGGGAGTTCTAGATCCACCAAACAGGTACCAAGGACCATATAAACAACTCAGTGTGGATTAGGATTACAGCCTGCAAATAAGGCTGAATTAGATGGGAATGTAACTTTTTGCTAACCATTTCAGTGATTCTCACATTTCAGCATACACCACAATTACCTGGATGACTTATAAAACTAAGTGTTGTCTTCCACTCAAGTTTCTTCTGATTCAGTACCATAAGAATTTGCACTAGCTGAAGTAAAGTTTATCTGCTCTAAAACCAATCTGAAGTGACCATGTTAATTCCTAATTTTCATATGCAATACACATTCTTCAACCAGACTCATAGCAAAGTAAGTCAAGAGAAATTGTGGATAATAGAAACTACAGGGGATAAAAGAAATGAAGTTATCACTCTTTTGTTTTCCTAAATAAGAGAATTCAATCACCTTTGCATTTAGTGACTTTTTTTTAATACAGAAAACCTATTATTACTGTGGAAACCAAAACTAAACAAAATGCTCACTAATCATACTATCTTATTCCCTACTTTTTTATTGAGACTAGTATTTATTGGGTATGTATTATGAATTCATTATGCTAAGTATATCCTATCTTATTTTATAACTTACTACATACATTCCATCAATTGTTCAGATTGAGATCCAGCAATTGTACCACAAATACTTGAGCCTACTGAATAACAGGTAGAAAACACTGAAATTTCCCACTTTAGTTTTTTCTCAACAAAATCTCTATTCCTTTGTTCTAAAGGTTGATAAAACTGAAAAAGAGAAAGTATCATGTGCAAATTGAATTGAAAAACCAAAAATATTATGTGCAAACTAAGTAACTGGATTAGGCCAAAGACTGATCTGGCTCAAGTCTATGCTTTCCTTTCAATATGAGGAATTTTTATAGTACTGTTTGTAGAAATATGCTGACTGGCAACAAAAAAAAAGGCAAGAAATTAAATAATGCTGTTCCAATAAAAACTCAAAAACAGTAAGATACATAACATCTAAAAAATATACTTACACTAAGAAGTCCGTTATGCTTAATTTTTAATCCTAAAATTGTGTGGACCAAATTTACATCCCAATTTAGTTAATTCAACTGTGCTTCTAATTAAATAAGTGAGTTTTCAAAATCTCTTTTTAAGAAAGCATTTGGGAATAGCTATAAATAAACCTCAACCACCTGTCAAAATAAGAGGATACGTGGAGAGGCTGGGAATGTGGTTTAGTGGTATAATGCTTGCTTTGCATGCATCAAGCCCTTAGTTCAATTCCTTAGTACCATTGTAAGTGGCACTGTGGCTTAAGTGGTAGAATGCTGCTAGCTTTGAGCAAAAGAAGCTCAGGGACAGTGACCAGGCCCTGAGTTCAAGCCCCACAACTGGCAAAAAAAAAAAAAAAAAAAGATACCTGAAAAATATTCTTATTTATCACTTGCCTATAGGTTATTTATGGGCTAAATAGCTTCAATCACCAATACAACAACCAGTACTTCACCTTCATCAAGTAACTATGTATGTCATGAAAGAGCATTTGTTATTCTCTCAAAATCCTTTAGAAAAGGTTTCTATCACATGTTACACTTGACACGTAGGCTACAGGAAAATTAAGTCAGTCTAAAAAGAACCTTACAATGTAAATTTGTACATATTTCTTAAAACTGTTTTACAGCACTGAAAAACACAATTCCAGCTGCCAGAAAAGTCATAATTAAAATATAACACACAAACTATTTTAGATAATGGGCAATCTACTTCTCGCCAAATAGGTTTCCTTTTGCATCACTTTATTTTTGTCCTAAATGGGCAATCTACACCAAATTACTGCTTTAGGAAATAAAATGTAAGTCAAGATTTAGAGTACTCCTATATTCATAAAATCCAGGTGAAATATAAAACCCTTGAAAAAAAAATCACAGCTAATCTGCCCTTCTTTCTGACCATAAAACAGGTTTCCAGGTAACATACGAGCTTTTAGCACTGAGGAGGCTGAGGGAGAAGGAATATAATTTCAAGGTAAGTCACTTGGGCTATATATTGAAACTTTGTCATCCAACAAGGTAGGGTGTGCATGCCTGCAACATCCACGCAGGAGGCAGTGATGTTAAGATTTCAATTTGAAACTAGCCAATGCAAAAAGAGAGAAAATACCTTAAAAATAAGCAGGCAAGGTGGTACACACCTATAATCCCACCTCCTCGGAAGGCTGAAGTAGGAGAGATTCCAATTTAAAAAAAAAAAAAAAGGCAAAATTGCGAGTCTGAAATGGTAGGCTACTTAGTAAGTACAAGACACAGAATATGAACCCCAGTACCACCAATAGATGGTAATTTTAACACCTCTTTGCCCCTGGCACTTGTAATCCTAGCTACTTAGGAGGCTGAGATCTGAGGCTCACTGGTTCCATCTAAGACAACTGGGGCAGGAAAGTCCCTGAAACTCTCATCCCCAATAAACTACTCAGAAAAGGCCAAAGTGGCGCTCTGGCTTATGTGGTAGAGCACTAGACCTGAGCAGAGAAGCTCAGGGACAGGGCTCAGGCCCTGAGTTCAAGCCCAGGAACCAGAAAAAGAAAATCCTCTCCCTAAAAATCAGTACTATGAACAGATGGATTAGCACAAATCCATCACATTAGAAAACTAACAATATGGACGTAACAGAAGTCAATTATATATTATAAACTTAGGCAATAATTGCAAATAATAATGCTGCTAATGAAATGTAGCTACTGTGGAAGACTGCTAGTGTTACACATTATATAAGCTACACAGTCTCAAATAAACCTCACAACCATCTCATGTGAATAGTTCTTAGCACTTAGAATCAATATTCTGATTAATATTATGCCAGCTTCCCCCCTTTCCTCAAAACACTATGTTTCTCTAAATTGGACATCACTACATAGAACATATTTATATTAAAAAATACAGAGTACTGTTTTTCTGTAAATGGCCAGATAATAAATATTTTAGATTTTGTTGTCAGACAAGTCTCTTCTTCATTTAATTAAACTGTCCAAAGGAAGGAATGTGTTATGGTAGCATAAAGTTAACCAAAAACAATGAAATGCTAAAACATTGATAAAAATGAACAATATGGATTATATCTGACCAAAAATCATCACTAACCAATTTTTTTTTAAAGTAATCAGCCCAGGCCCTGAGTTCAAGCCTCACAGCGGACTAAATAAATAATTTTTTAAAAGTAATCAATGTCATGTTCTGGTTGCTCATGCCTTTAATCCTAGCTACTCAGGAAAGCTGAGGATCACAGTTTAAAGCCATCCAGGGCACAAAATCCATGAGACTCTTATCTCCAATTAACCACCAGAAAACAGGAAGTGGCTCCAGTGGTAGAGCACTAGCCTTAAGCTAAAGAGCTCAGGGGCAGTAGTACCCAGGCCCAGATTTCAAGCCCTATAGCAGGGGAGAAAAAAAAGTAATGAAAGCCTGTAATCCTAGATAATTAGGAGGTTGTGAGGACTGTGGTTCAAAGCCAGCCCAAGCAGGAAAGTTCATGAGACACCAACTAAACACCAAAAAGCTGAGAAGTGGAGCTGTGGCACAAGTGGAAGAGCAGTACCCTTAAAAGCACAAAAGCTCAGGGACAGCACCACAAGTTCAAGCCCTAGCAATAGAAATAATAATAGGGAGGAGGAGGAGCATGAGGAGGAAGATGAGAAGTAAATCAATTAAGAAGCAGATTAGATATAGCTGAAAATAAACTGGGAAGTAGAGAAGGGGAAATTACTCAAAATATGGTAAAAAAAATTTTTTTCTTTGTTCCTTTCTTCTTTCTTTTAAACATAAAACATGAACTCTTAAGGGACATGAAAAATGATGGTCCTATACTCTGTTTATAATGAATCTCCCCAAAATATACAGTGATAACCACTATTGCTTTCACAACATTGTACTTGTAGAAACCCAAAGGCAAAAGGATTATTCCATAAAACAAAACAGGAAAGTAAATTCTAATTCCATGTACACTTTCAGATAAAGAAAAGAAACAATAGTCATTTAAACCAGGGAGGGATTGGGTGGCAAATCACACAGCCTCGTTGTTATAGGCCTATGAAATCTTTTAGTACCCTATGAGACAAACGATGATTCCCACTGGCTGCCTAAAGCATCTACCAGTATTGGTAATTTTATATAGCACAAGAATAATGTTATAAATATTCCAATGAGCAGTGGCAGATAAACAGGTTATCCACCTCTGATCTGTATGTACCTACATGTTATGCACTAAATCATTGAAAATTCAAGGATATGTGAGCTTAGACATTCACAAAGACTTTATAAAGGATAAACAACTACTGATAATTTTAAAGGAATCAACTACTGAATTCCCTGGTCTCCTTTTTTACACATAGCTAAAACTGATTCACTTCCCCCTTCCTGGTACAATCTTTTTCATTTTACAAAGTGTCTATGGTATTAGGAACAATTGTTCTGTAAGGAACAATTTAAAATACTGGTATTTGAAATCTCAGTCTGGCTACCAAACAAATGTAGGGCTTCTTGCCTTTCCTTGCTTTATATGTCTATTTCCTTCAAAGGTTGGAACAGGAAGTTTTGAGCCAAGATAAAATTTTCTTCACTAAGTTGAAAAATGGAAAAGGAAAAGCGATAGAAATATTATCTTCAGAAAAGCTTTGGTCTAAGGAGAAACCCATGGAAGAACAATTTCAAGATAGTCTAAGTTAAAAAAACAAAATTCCCTTCTTGAATATTTGTTTGTTAAATAAGACATTTGAAATATGATGTAAAAATCAATGTTAATTCTTTAATAAAAAAAACTGCAGTGCTTTATTACAACAAACCCAGCCCTGAACCAAAATTAATATTTTCTATGTTAGAATTCTGAGGTAAATGCTAATTGTAAAGATAAAAAATATATCTCTATATTTCAAATTTTAAAATGAGGACAAATATTTCCAGATTTAGTGCTAACTTGAATTACATGTAATTATTTTCTGTAAGCTACATAAGCTAATGAAACAAACAAGATTGCATTTTTCCCATTATTTCTGATACTAAGTATTATTTTAAAAAATACTAAAAAGGGGCTACGAGCATGGCCTGGTGGTAGAGTGTTTGCCTAGCATGCATGAAGCTCTGAGTTTGATTCCTTGGTACCACATACACAAAACAACAACAAAAAAAAACCAAAAATCACCAGAAGTGGTACTGTGGCTCAAGTGGTCGAGATTTAGCTTTGAGAAAGCCCAAGGCCCAAGAACAGTGCTCAAGCCGTGAGTTCAAGCCCCAGGACTGGCAAAAACAAACTAACAAAATACCTAAAACAACAAGCAGGTCACTCATATACTGTTTAAGCAACTTTATTATTTTTCCTCCAAATGCAAAAAAAATAATTATTCTAATAATGCACTACTACCCTGAACCTTATTTTTCCACCTCATTAGCCTTTTTGATTTTTAAATGCTCAACATTTACATCATTTTGGGCATAAAACACTGATAATGTTATATCAAAACACTTCATAGTCACAAACTTATTACATGACTAGAACTTCTCAACACTATTTTTTTTCCCCCAGTCCTGGGACTTGAACTCAGGGCCTAGACACAGTCCTTGAGCTTTTTCAAGGCAAGTGTTCTACCACATGAGCCACAGCACCACTTCCAGCTTTTTCTGTTTATGTGGTACTGAGGATTTGAGCCCAGGGCTTGGTGCATACCAGGCAAGCACTCTACCACTAGACCACACTCCTGGCACCTTTCAGCACTTTTATCTAAAATTGTCATTGTTCTAGAACTGTTATTCTTGCAATATTTATTTTACAACATAGATTTAATAATCATAAATATGTTAGTTCAAATAATAATTACAAAATCTTGGTTTTCTAGAAACTTAGAACCTTTCCAATACAAGATCATGTAATTTTAAATTTTAGTAAAATGTGGGAAATGACACACACTATTAACAAAGCATATAAATGAAGTATACACCAAAATTAGAAATATACCTGGCTTAGGCCGAGGGATATAATAGTAGAGAACTTGCTTAGCAGGTGCAAGGCTCTGGGTTAAACCTTTAGGAAATGGGAGGCAATTAGATGGCTAGGGGAATGTCCTTCAAAGAGATGTGGGGACTTTGGCTCCTCCTCCTTCCCTCTTTGAGTCCAGCTGCCAAGAAGCAACAATGCTTTCTATACCAGCTGGCTCATTCCATGATGTTACCTTGCTATCACAGGCACAAGTGCCATTTAAATAAAAGCTCCAAAACTTTGAGAGCCAAAACAAAGTTCTTTCCATATAAATATTATATATATTATATATGTATATATATGCGTGTGTGTATAGTTTATATCTTTTGATAAGTATTCTGTTACAGTAACACCAAGTTACCTGCCAACTAAACTTAAAAATCAAGAAACTGAGAATATTTATCTCAGATGGGGAAGAAGGAGGTTGAGACTTACAACTTCAAATATGCTTTGTCTTGGTTTTTGCTGTTGTTATTGTCTTTGGTTTTCTGTTTTTTGTCTTTTTTGTCTCTTTAGAGGGGACAAAAGGGGTAACAGAAATGGAGGAAGGAAGAACAAATACAGTCATGGTACTGAATATACGCTGTGTAAAACATGAGCTGTGCAACTGTGGGCAGGGACAGGAGAGGGCCAAGAGAAGGAAGGGATGACACTGTCCACCAAGAACTGTACTTATTACCTGACTTAGGGAATTAGAAACCCTCTGTGCAACCCCTTAATAATAATAATAAAATCATATTTTAAAATATGCAGATCTTATAAGGTAGCAATTTTTAAAGTATGTAATCCAAAAGAAAAACATTTTAATATGGAACACTTGCCTTTTCTCCATTAGAAGTTTCAGAATCCTCATCTTCTACACTGAGTAGATGCGCCCCACTATATAGGAAACAATGGGAAAAAAATTCCTTAAGTAACAATTGTAATCACCACATTAAATTCAGTACGCTTGTCCCTCTATGCTTTTTTTGAATCAGGGAATCAGCACACTTTTTCTGTAAAGGACCAAATATTACAAAATTTCAGACTCTGCAGGCAATATGGTCTATATAGTAACTATTCATTTCTGCCACTGTAGTATATAAAAACAAGCATAAATTATACATGGCTGTGTTCCAATATATTAAAAAACTAGGTGGCTGCCAGGACCAAGTCCACAGACTTATAGTTTGTTGATCTCTAAATGAACACATAATGTTGTGTTTTGCTAGCTATACATTTTGTATTCTCATTCATTTTTTCTGTTTGGCATTAATATTTGGAGAAGAATAAGAAAAAAATACAGAAAAAATACACTCTTTTGGAGGTAAAAAAAAGCTAATGAAAAGGAAGTAATTTCATTGATAGCGCCATAATGTAAGTTCATCACTCTTGGAATTATCAACCTTTCAATAAGATTATTAGCCTGAGATTCTAAAAGATCAGGTTAACATATTAATAGGTCATGTTAATCTCAACATGACGAAAACACCGAGGTCCCTGAGGACTACAATGATCCAAGGATACATTCAAAGGACATGTGAAGGACAGTACCTTAACACACAATTTTAAATATATATTAACCATGGTGAATCTTCCAAAGGAAATAAAATCTACATTATAAGACAATTCTGCTACACAGAGTAAAATCCTACCAGTATAACCTATTTACAATTAAAATTTAAATTGTTTTGCTTTATTTTTTTTCTTGCATTCCAACTTTAATGCTGGAAATCATCTTATAAACATTTAATGATATATTTGGATGGCTATATGGCTTAATTTCCATTTAATTTTTTTTCAAAATCACATAAAAGAAAAATATTTTAAATTTTAAAAATCAAGAAAAAAGATAGGATACTGACATTAAATTAGAAATTTACTAGTTCAAAGTTCTCACAAGGTGACACTGATTAAGATATACTATACCTATAAACTGATTTAGATTGGAAAAATATTTTTAATTCTCATTATGTAGAACTTCAAGGAATCAAAAATGATACTAAGCTATTGCTCAGATACAAATATGGCACCTATAATACTGAACCAATATACTGAGTAGTTCCATGTGTCTATATTTCTAAAAAAAATTTATAGTTCTGATAGACTTCTGATGTATATTTATTTATTTATTTATTTATGAGTTTCTTTCTTTCAGAATCAAACCAGCAACAAGGATCTGGAAACCAGATGAATCTGCATCATAAATCTTTTTTTTTTTTTGGTCGGTCGTAGAGCTTGAACTCAGAGTGTGTGTGCTGTCCTTGAGATTTTCTGCTCAAGGCTCACACTCTACTACTTTGAGCCACAGCTTGACTTCCTGCATCATAAATCTTACAGCATGAAAATACATTAAACTATTATATTCGGGTTGGAGATGTAGTTCTGTACTAATTGTTTAACCAGGGCAAGGACCTAGATTCTCTCTAGCACTAAAGAAAGAACTCTAAAAGTTATTTCAAAATTTTAAACAAGTAGTTGCACCCTAGCATTACGGATTGCTGAGGCTTTGAAGCCAGCCTGAGGAACACAGCAAGTTCCAAGCCATTCTGCACTATACAGCAAGACCTTATTTCAAAAACTTTCTATTTTACATTTCAGGTGCTAGGGGCCTGAACTCAAGTCTTCTGTTCTTGCTTTGCCTTTCCTGCTCATTGCGAGTGAACAACAATTTTAGCTATGCCTCCACTTCCAGCTTTTTTACTGATTAATTGGCGATACAGATTTGTCTGCCCAAGCTAGTTCTGAACCATGATCCTCAAGAGCTCGGCCTAGGTTAGCTAGGATTACAGGCAGGAGCCACTAGTGTTTGGCTTAAAACACTTTCCAGTATTTCAATAAAATGTAGGAAACACTTAACTGATGTCTGGGTAAACACCTATCACCTATACTAACACTGATTTCTTTGGTAGAAATCTGATCTAAGATGAAAGCATTGGCAGGGAGCGTCGCCTAATGGTAGAGTGCTCGCCTAGCATGAACAAATACCTGAGTTCGATTTCTTGGTACCACATACACAGAAAAAGCTGGAAGTAGTGCAGTGGCTCAAGTGGCAGATTGCTACCCTTGAGCAACAAGTGTCCAAGTACAATGCATAGGCCCTGAGTACAAACCCATAACTGGCAAAAAAAAAAAAAAAGTTGAAAGTAGTCTGTAAATGGTGCAAATGTTATCTAGGAAAATAAGATTTAATTTTAATATGAAATTCTAGGGTCTCAGCTCACTTGTGATAATTTTTTTTAGTTGCCTTAATAGAACATTTTCTTTTTTAAAAAAACTATTTTCTTAATTTGAAATCTTTTATTGTACATTTTAATTCTAAGATAGCACATATATATGTATACATTGCAAAAGATGAAGAAATAAAATACCAAGTTAACTTAAATTGCTTTCTTTCCTTACTGTTACTGTTTTAGAGTTAAGCAAAAGCCACCATCTTTCTATGGAGTATTAATTCTCTAATGAATAGTTCCATTCTTAGAAAATATCTGAGGGAAAAAAAGATATCCTTACTCTTTATCTGTATCTCCTTCACTTCCTTCTTCATGATCAAAGCTCCAATTATTTTTAAAACCTCCATCTTTCTTAGACTCTGATCTAGCCAAAGCTGAAATAAAAACAAACTGAGATAAGTATTCATTAATAGAACTAGTCAACAAATTTGAGCATTTCTAAGCTCTTTCAGGACTCTAGATTCTTTTAACTTGCCTTCTATTTCTTGTAAATATATTTCTTTAAAGAGACAACACATGAGAATCTGTCTTTTTTTACTATAAAAGCAACTATATATGGGTCTGTTATAGAAACTCAAAATTAGTTAAAATACGATAAAAACAGGGAGAGGGTAGGAAATCTGAGCATTATGACATGTAGAAAATTCAATTATTACTCCATTTTAACAGAAAAACAAACAAGGTTTGTTTGTTTGCTTTTCCCTGTGTAGATAATACAGCTGATACAAGAAAACCTAGATAGGAAAACCAAGGAAATTTCCCCTAAAGCCACAAGTGATCAGAAAGTAGGAACCTGGGGGCCTACTGGTAGAGTGCTTGCCTAGCATGCACTAAGCCCTGTGGGTTTGATTCCTCAGTATCACATACACAAAAGCCGCAAGTAGTGTTGTGGCTCAAATGGGAGAGCTCTAGCCTTGAGAAAGCCCAAGGACAGCATCCAAGCCCCAGGACTGTCAAAAAAAAAAAGAGAGAGAAAATTTGTTGTTTACAAGGTATGTCATGCATGCTTGTCTGTGTTGGCCTGAAACTACAATCCTCCTGTTTGTATCTCCTAAATAGCTAGATTTTTTTTTTTTATTGCCAGTCCTGGATCTTGAACTCAGGGCCTGGGCACTGTCCCTGAGCTTCTTCTTGTTCAAGGCTAGCATTCTGCCAGTTGAGACACAGTGCTACTTCTGGCTTTTTCTGTGTATGTCATACTGAGGAGTCCAACCCAGGGCTTCATGCGTGCTAGGCACCCACTCTACCACTGAGCCACATTCCCAGTCCTAGAATTTGCTTTTTTTTAATTGGCATATACTGACCTGGTGCTTGCTCTGCAAGCATTCTACCATGTAAGACACTAGGACAGGTGTCTTAAATATATTTAAAATAAATAAATATAAATGAATATAAATCATATTAAATAATGTTTATTGAAATGAACTTCAAGAAATGAAACAAAATTTTTTTCTCTGTTGTTTTGTGTGGGGTTTTTTTGGGGGGGGGGTCTTGTTCATCTGTTTTGGGGAGGGTAAAGGAGAGGGCACAGAAATGGAGGGACAAAGGGTGAATAAATGCAGCAGTGGTACTCCACTGAGCACTGTGACGAAAATGAACTATTTAACTTGTTGGTGGAGGATGGAGAAACTGGGAGAGTGAGTGGAAAGGACGACACTGTCTAAAAAGAAATGTACTCTTTATCTGACTTATCTAACTATAACCTTTTTGTACACTGCCTTTTAATAAAAACTGGCAAGTACTGAATATTGGATAAGAGATAGAAAAAAAATTGAACTTTTGGGGTTTAGAGGTAGAATGCTTGCCTAGCATGCATGAAACCCTGGGTTAGATTCCTCAGTACCACATAAACAGGAAAAGCCAAAAGTAATGCTGTGGCTTAAGTGGTAGAGCACTAGCCTGAAGAGAGGGGAAGAGGGAGGAAGAGGGTGGGAAGGAAAGAGAGAAATTAAAAATTAGTGGACTATTCAGGAGGCAGAGATCCGAGGGCAGTAGTTCAAAGATTCTCCTTCTGAGAGTCAGATGGCAGTAGCTCTCTGTAACAACTTTGTATTAATATATAAAAAGAATGTAGCTGAGTGCTGGTGGCCCAGTCCTGTAATCCTAGCTACTCAGGATGCTAAGACCTGAGGCTCTTGGTTCCAAGCCAGACTGGGCAGAAAAGTCCATGAGACTCTTATCTCTGACTAACCACAAAAAAGGTCAGACAACACCCTGGCCCTGAGTTCAAGCCCCACCCACAACCAGCATTTAAAAAAAAAAAAAACATCAATAAACCTGGCCTGGGGAGTACATCACAATAGGAATTTAAACAAAACCAACATCTGAGCCAGGTGCCAGTGGCTCATATCTATAATCATAGCCATTTAGGAGGTTGAGATCTGAATATCACAGTTTGAATACTGCAGGAGCAGGAAAAGCTCATCTCATCTCCAACAAACTACCCCCTTCCCCTGTCCCTGAAAAAGCCAGAAGTGGAGCTCAGACTGTGAGTGCAAGCCCTAGGGCTGCAACCAAAACCAAACCAAACCACCTGAATCCATTATCACAATTTTTCTACAAAGAAAAACTCAGCTTTGCTAGTTATTTTTTCAAAAATTTTAAGGAACAACACCAACCTTACCTAAACCTTTCCAGAAATTAAAAAAAGAAGTAACAGCCAGGCACCAGTGGCTCATGCCATATGGCTGAGACCTTAAGATAAGAAGCTAGTCTGGGCAGAAAAGTTAGATGACTCTTCTTTCCAATTATCCATCATAAAGATGGATTGGAGACATGACGTAGGAGGTAGTGCACAAATTACTAGCAGAAAAACTCAAGCAGGGGAGTAATGTCCTGATTTCAAGCCCTGGCACTGGAGTCAAAAAGAAAGAAAAAAAGTAAGGAACACTGGGCCGGGAGTTTGGCCTAGTGGTTAAAGTGCTTGCCTAGCATGCATGAAGACCCGGGTTGGATTCCTCGGTACCACATACATAGAAAAAAGCCAGAAGTGGTGCTGAGGCTCAAGTGGTAGAGCTCTAGCCTTGAGAAAATCCAAGGACAGTGCTCAGGCCCTGAGCTCAAGCTCAGAACTGGCAAAAAAAAAAAAAAAAAAAAAGTAAGGAACACTGTGTAGCCGCTATGAAGTCTGAAGGCATGATCCAAAATCTGACAATGGCAATTTTAAGTAGAGTTTATTCCAAAATGCAAAAGTTAATATTTAAAGAACATAAATTCAATTCATAACATTCACTCACAGGAAAACATATAATTCACAACAAATGTAATTGACAACATCCATTCAAAACAAAACCTTTGCAAACTAGAATTAAGACTGAAAAGCCATTGTCAGATTAAGAGATATGATAAATGGATCACATAGTTCTTGCACTTTTAATCCAGACAACTTTGTTCTTTTGCTATTTTTTGACTTTTTTTTTCTCTATGTATTGAGGAATCAAACCAAGGTCTTTATGCATGCTATGCAAGCAGTCTACCACTAGGCCAAACTCCCAGCCTCTTTTGCTATTAATAAGCATTTTAAGTCAGATGATGAAAGAAAAGTTCATATAATATATAACAGTATAATTCTGACTTTGATAAACTGTACTGTAGTAGTTTAAGAGAATAACAGACTCAAAAATGAAGTGGAGGAAAGACTAGGTGGTAGGATAATCTACTCTCAAGAGGTTCAAAAGATGTGTGTGTGTGAGAGGGGGTATTTGTGGGTGTAAAATCTGAAGGAGAAAGATGTGAGAGCCAGGAATTGGTAATCCTACCTACTCAGGAGGCTGAAATCTAAAGGTTGTGGTTTGATGCCAGCTGACAGACAAATCCAAGAGACTCTTATGTCCAATTAAGTAGCAAAAAGCCCGAAGCAGGTATGTGGCTCAAGTGGTAGAGCGCCAGCCTTTGTGTGCATGGGGGGTGTCGAATGGGGCTTGAATTCTGCCTGGGCACAGTCCCTGAGCTCTTCAGCTCAAGGCTACCCCCTACCCTTGAGCCAAGCCCTACTTCCCATTTTTTCTAGAGGTTAATTGGAGATAAGAGTTTCAGGTCCTTTGGTGCCAGGCTAGCTTTGAACCTTGATCCTAAGATCTCAGCCTCCTGAGTAGCTAGGATTACAGGGGTGAGCCACTGTGCTCAGCTTAGAGTGCCAGCTTCGTAAAAAAAAATGCTAAGCAAGAATATGAATGAGGCTCTCAGTCCCCTGTACTGGCAGAAAATTTAAATTTTTTTAAAAACAAAATTCTAATTTTGCCAAAGATTACTCTCCAGAATTCATAATACATCATAAGCACCTAAAATAAATATGGCCTAATATCAGATTGGTGTTTAATAAAATTTTTCTGAATGCTGAATGAACAAAGATACATTTAATATAGGTATAAAGATATTCAGCCTTAGTACAAAGCATGAAATTCAAACTGTCACCTGATTACTAAACAGCCTGACAAAAATAAAAACATCAAACATTACCAAAAGTGACAGAATGCAGAAAAAGGAAAATTTACCAACTGCTAATAAAACTATTTTGGTGTTCTATTTGTCACTATTTAAAGCGAAGCTGAAAAGTATACATGCCACAGGAGCTAGAAAAGTCTAGGTTATGTGTCAATAAACAATTCAGAAAATCGACCCCATTTTCATAAGGCTCATAAGCGTCTGACTTTTGCATTTTAACAATAGAAAAAACATCAATAGAACATTTCATAGCACATGAAAATTATATATTAAAATGTCAGTGCCCAAAAGTAGTCTTACTGAAACATATTCTTTTATAATCAGTCTTCTTGGTGAACTGGCATATATTCAACAACTGTGAAAAATAAGATAACCACCACTTTCTAGTCCTTCATTGAGAAACTTTGCCAACTTCTGCCATACATACACATGTGCACAAGGAAATGAACTTTAAAAGTATTCGCAGTAGTAATTTAGTAAAATGTTTGCAGTAGCAATATATTCAAGAGTAACTTGCATATATATTACAAACTACATATAACACATATATCATAAACAGAATATATATATATATATATATATGGGGGGGGCATGGCCTGGGTGCTGCCCCTGAGCTCTTTAGCTCAAGGCTATGCCCTACCCCTTGACCCAAGCCCCTCTTCCCATTTTCTAGACATTAATTGGAGATAAGAGTCTCAGGTCCTTTTGTGTGGGGGCTGGCTTTGAACCTTGATCCTCATATCTCAGGATCCTGAAAAGCTAGGATTACAGGAGTGAGCCACCATGCCTGGCCATAATATATATATATATATATATATATATATATATATATATATATATATATTTTAAATAGTATAGGACTGGGAATATGGCTTAGTGGTACAGTGCTTGCCTAGAATGCATGAAGCCCTGGGTTTGATTCCTCAGTACCACACAAACAGAAAAGGTCAGAAGTGGCACTGTGGGTCAAGTGGTAGAGTGCTAGCCCTGAGCAAAAGAAGCTCAGGGTAGTGCCCAGACACTGAGTTCAAGCCCCAGGACTGGAGGGGTTGGGGGGGGGGGAGAAGTATAGTCAGTTCTCAGTTCTCTCTGTTCTCAAATTTCACATGTACAATTTGAACCCACCACATACAGCAAATATGTGAAACAAAAAAGAATGTGTGCTCTGATCAAATACACTATTTTGTAACTGATACAACTATTTACGTAGCATATATACTGTACTATGTATTAGCAATCTACAGATAAATATATGGAAACATGCATAGGTTACAGGTAAATATTATACCGTTTTATATTAAGGGACTTCAACATTGAGGACTTTGGTATAGTAGTATCCTGGAACCCATCTTCTGGGATACCAAGGGATAAGTGTATATTTATATTAAAAATAAATAAATAAATAAATAAACAAGCCACATGTGATGGAACACACCTATAACTGCAGTGCTCAGGGAGCAGAGTATCTTAAGGTCAGCCTGAGTCACACAGCTAGCAAGACTATGTCTCAAAACAGGAAGAAAAGTAAACTATTATTTTATTAACATGATAAAATGCTCCAAACAATACTTTAAAAAGCTATCAAAAACATATGATTTAATTACCTAATTATGTGTATTCTATAAGTATATACTGTGTATAAATACATATGTATATATGTAAGTATGCTGTGTATATTCATAGTCCAGAGACACTTAAAGGGAATTAGTAACTATCAAACTAAACACCACCTCTTGTATAAAGTCAACATTCAAAAATTTGTGTGTCTGATTGAGGGGAAAAAATTTAAGAAAACAATTTCATTCACAATAGCCTCAAAAACAGTAATATACCTAGGTATTAGCCAAGGAAGTGAAAAACTTCTAAAGTGAACACTATAAAACCCTAAAGAAACATAATGAAGAAACACATCAGACCTCCCATGCTCATGAACTAGCAGAGTTATTGTCATGAAAATGGCCATGTTCCAAAAACAATTTACAGACTGAATGCAATACTCACAAAAATCCCAATGTCATTCTTCACAGAAATACAGAAATAATCAAAACATCCTTGTGGAAGCATGAAAGACACCAACAGGCAAAAGCAATCTCATGTAAAAACCAATACTGGAGGTAACATGACACTGGACTTCAAACTATATTACAGAATGACAGTAACAAAAACAGGTTGGTACTGGCACAAAAACAGACCCATGACCAAAGCAACACAATAAAAAATCCAGGAATAAAGCCCCACAGGCAGCCAAGTGTTAGTGGCTCACACCTGCAATCCTAGCTACTCTGGAGGCTGGATCTGAGGACTGTGTTTGAAGCCAGCCCAGGAAGAAAAGTTTGTGAGACTCATCCCCAATTAAACTCTCCCCCCCCCTCAGAAGTAAAGCTGTGCTGATAGAGCACTTGTCATGAGCAAAGAAGCTCAGGGACAGTGTCCAAGCACGGACTTCAAGCCCCAGGACCAACACAAGAACAGTAATTTTTAAAATTCCACACAGCTACAGCCATCTAATTTTTGACAAAGGAGTAAATAGATATACATATATGTACATAGATATACTGAAGAAAAGTCAACTTCTTCGATAAAACCGAAGACACTGATTATTCATTTGCACAAGACTGTAACTTGACACCTATCTTTCACCCAGTACAAAAATCAAATACAAATGGATGATAAAGTCAATAATACCTGAAACTAATACAGAACAACATAGAGAAACCCTCGAGATTATAGGTCTCGGTAACTGTTTTCTGTATAGGACTCCAAAAATACAGGAATCAGAACTAAAGAATTATTGCCCAGGGGCCAGGAGTTTGGCCTAGTGGTAGAGTGCTTGCCTCGCATGCACAAAGACCCAGGTTCCATTCCTTGGTACCACACACTTAGAAAAAGCCAGAAGTGGTGCTGAGGCTCAAGTGGTAGAGTTCTAGCCTTGAGAAAAATCCAAGGACAGTGCTCAGGCCCTGAGCTTAAGCCCAGGACTGGCAAAAAAAAAAAAAAAAAAAAAAGAATTATTGCCCAGACAACAAAATTTCTACACAGCAAAAGACACAATCACCAGAACTAAGAGATAACAGAATGTGAGAAAACCTGCAACAAATAAAGGATTAATATTCAGAATATACAAAGAGCTCACAAAACTACAAAACAAAAGAACAATCCAATTAACAGACAATCAAACTGACAGTTCTCAGAATACAAATGGCTGACCCATAAGAAAATTTTCAAAATCCTTAGGTATAATAGCAATATAATTCTAAAGCCAGGTACTGGTGGCTCATACATGTAATACTAGCTACTCAGGAGGTTGAGATCTGAGGATCACGGTTCATAGGCAACCCAGGCTCTAAAGACCTTGAGCCTCTATCTCCAATTAACCACTAGAAAACCAGAAGTGGCACTGTGGCTCAAGGAGTAGGGCAGAAGCCTTGAGCTGAAAAGCTCAGGGGCAGCACCCAGTCCTAGAGTTCAAGCCCCAGGACTGACAAGAAAGAAAGAAAGAAAGAAAGAAAGAAAGAAAGAAAGAAAGAAAGAAAGAAAGAAAGAAAGAAAGAAGTGATTCTACTACATCTAGAGCACTAGCCTTGTGTACAAAAAAGCTCCTGCATAGCACCTAAGCCCTGAGTCCAAGCTCCAGGACCAGCACAAAACAAACAAAAAAACAGCATAGACAATCTCAATAAAAGCTACTGATCAATAGAGAGGGTATTCTGATCAAAATTTATTTGAGAGTACTATGATAAATCCTTTGATACAATACACGCTTTCAAAATGGTCTCTTTGTGTGTAGGGAGACCCTTAGGAGGAAAAAAGGATGAAAGAAAATGAAAAATATGAAAGAAAATGAAAAATTGCTGGGCACGGTGGCTCACACTGATAATCCTAGCTACTCAGAAGGCTGAGATCGGAAGATCAAGGTTCAAAGCCAGCCTGGCACAAAAGGGCCTGAGATTCTTATCTCCAATTAACCTCTAGAAAACAGGAAGTGGGGGTTGGCTCAAAGGTAGTGTGGTAGCCTTGAGCTGAAGAGTTCAAAGACAGTGCCCAGCCCCAGAGGTAAGGTGGTAGCCTTGAGCTAAAGAGCTCAGGGATAATGCCCAGGCTGAGTACAAGCCCATGACACACCAAAAAAAAAAACAAAAAACACAAAAAAAAGAAGATGGAAAGTTTATTGCTAACCCATCTATTATTACAAGAAATACTAAAGGGGCTCAGTGGGCAATTTGACAATATGTTTGTTCACATTGCTTCTTTTTTACTTGAGTTAAAACAAAGTACACAAAACATTGCAGGACCAACAACAAATAGTTATATATTCAAAATTAGATAGAGAGTAGATGTTTGACATAATCTAGTACCTCACCATGTTAAAAATACTCAGCCAAGTAGAAATAGAAGGGGACTTCAAGAACTGTTAAGGCCATTAAAAAAAAAATCACAGATCACATCACATGAAGTAATTTATTTCAGTGCATGAGACTAGAAGAATGAGACATGTTGAAATTATCTTAAGGGAGGGGAAAGGATCAGAAGAAATGCTAGAGAAGGGGAGTTCAGTCACCGTACACTGTTTATGTAATGTTCACAACAGCCCCTCAGACAACTAATGTATTTTAATTAGTTAATTAATATAAATAACTGAAGAAAAGGAAGTAAAAAGGAATGGATTCACCACAACATCAATTGCCTTGGTAATTTTTCCCCCCTCAGGAAGCTGAGATTTGATAACTGTATTTCATAATAATGATGATAATCTATCACTACTCTGTAGTCATTAAGTGAAACTAAACACTAATCCCACGATGCTAGTACAGTCCATCACAAGCACAGAAAGTTACTAAACGATGAATGAGAAACACAGAGAAGATAAAGGAGAAAAACACCAGTGGTTATAACCTTAGCTACTTGGGAGACTAAGAACAGGAGGATCTAGGTCCCAGGCCAGCCTGAACCCCTTCTGAACCCAAGCAGAGCACAGTGGTGCAAGTCCACCAACCCAGTGGCAGGGGAGGATGCGGCAGGGAGGATCCAGTCCAATTTAGGTGGAAAGTCTATGAAACTGTCTCAATGAAAGCAGCAGCATGTGGTAGCTTCCCTGCTATCTAGCTATAATAGAAAGTCTAACCTAAATTAGGCATCTTGGGGGGCGCCCTCCCCCTGCAGGAATGTGGCCCAGTGGTAGAGTGCTTGCCTAACATGCATGAAGCCCTGGGTCAATTCCTTGGTACCACACACAGAAAAAGTGGTGCTGTGGCTCAAGTGTTAGGGCATTAGCCTTGAGAAAACTCAAGGGTAGTGCCCAGGTCCTGAGTTCAAGCCCCAGGACTTACAAAAAAAAAAAAAAAAAAAGGCACATGGGGTCCACATGAATGCCCAGGAAGTGGTCAGTCTACCTCAAACACAACCAGCACAAAGAAGGGGAAGAAGTGCTTGTCTAACAAGCATAAGACCCTGAATTTAAGCCCCAAAACTGGGGGGTGGGAGGATGCAGAATGGATTAATTCAAACTGCAGGTAGACTAGCAAGAGACAGTGAGAGACAGTGTGAAGATCTCATACTGCTATTCAGTATGCAACAGGTACATTTGGAAGGGTGTGTTCCATAGAAGATGATCCCTAAGCTGTGGCTCTATGAGAGGTATAGAACTTTAGCAGGTGGAACCCCACTGGAAGAAAACTGGGACATGCCCTTAAAGGGGTACGAGCTGCCTTGTGACATCCCAACAGCAGTGTTGTTTTCTGGCCAGTCCTGGGAGTTGAGCTCAGGACCTGGGCACTGTTCCTGAGCTGCTTTTGCTCAAAGCTAGAGCTCTACCACTTGAGCCCCTTCTGGCTCTTGCTGTGTATAGTTCTGAGGAGTTAAACCCAGGGCTTCATGCATGCTAGGCAAGCACTCTACCACTAGGCCACACTCCCAGGCCCAGCACAATGTTTTTAAGTAATACAGCTACCGTAGAATTTTGGTCCTACTCCTGGCTCATGTAAATACATGAAATCAAGAATGGCTTCCATTGAAATGAGAATAAGAAAAAAACGACTACAGGAATAAACAGGAAATGATGCAAGTATATAATTTCTCAAAGTAGGGCAACCAGAAGAAGAGAACTTTGATATATATTCCAAGCAGTCCAAAACTCTGCAGGTCAAACTCTGCAGGATGCTGATCCTGTGCTTTAGATAAGAGCAAGAAATAGCCAATGAGAGTGTACTCCTGTAATCCCCAAGGCAGAGGCAAGAGTACTTCAAATGAAGGCCAGCAGGGAAAGGTTGGTGATACTCAAGGGCAAAAACAAAATAAAAATGAAAGGGCTAAAGGTTTGGCTAGGTGGTAGAGTGCTTGCCCAGCAAATGCCAGGCCCTGGGTTCAATCTATAATACCATAAGTATATGCTGTTTCCAGTGACTGGCAAACTGAGCTTTTGACTGTTCACATTTATTATAAAGAAAGAACACTTTTCATTGAGCAAAAACTTTTTTGTTGTTTTTTAGAGGACAATAATGCTGTAGCTCGGTATCAGTTTTTCAACCTAATGGATAAGGCATCTATAAAGAGAAATAGATCTGGAATGAAAAGGGAAACAAACGAAAGTACTAATACCTTGGTAGAAGCTGAAAAGTTATGGGGGGAGGGGGGAGGTAGATAAAGGAATTCAAATGGAATAAAACAAAAAGCTAGACAGAAACAACTACAAAGAAAAAACAAATGTGAGAATAAGTAGATTTGTTAGTGCTCCCAAAAAGTTAAAAAAAAAAGGGGGGGGAGTTATTAACAGGAAAAATGAGAACAGGCAGGCTACCATCATCCTTACCCTCTATTCCAGTCACTAACTGGTTTTAGCCAATGACCTTCTTTGAAGCAAATTTGATGTCACTTTGTACCACTATCCTTACAGGCATCACACTCTGTCCTGCTCTACTTCCTAAATGTGCCATGCTCTTTTATTTTCTCCCCTCGGTCTGGAAAGCCCTGCCTCACCTCCCCTTTGCTTCACCCTTCAAACCACCCTGGTTAGATCAAATTCTCTATTGTACCTTTACCCCATCATTATTGGATTATATTGATTTTCTTCAGCACATGGGAAATTCTGTGGAGAAACCATGGGTTTATTTCCACTCACCACTGTATATCACTTAGTGCCTACAACATAGCAGACAGATACACTAGGGTAATGAACTAAGGGAAGTCTACTAGAACCAAATGAAATGGAAATAAGTTATGTGAACAGATATGAAAGTAATAAGCCAAAAATGAGGAAGACGAAAAAAGGAAAACACAATGGAACCCTATCACCTTTGAACCTTTCACTATCACCTCCTTGGAAGAGTCTCACAGTTGAAGCATTTACCCAGTGTCACATCCTCCAGGGTGTCTTTCCTGATTACACACTGTAAAACAGCTTCTCCATCTTTCTTGGGTATGTTTCTTCCATAGCACTGGTATAATCTGCTTTGCTTTATTTCTTAAATAGGTTCTAGGTATAAGAAATGACAGTAAAGACACAGACTCATTGTTTTCACAGAGCCTACAGGGCTGAAAAGGAACAAATGTTGTCATTTGGTAAGTGCTGATACAAACCATAAAAGTCAGTATTTTATGTGTAAATGTCATGTGTACACATGAACCCTTGTGGTGCCAGGACATCTTAGCAGACACGAACAGAGCAAAAGAAACTATAGGCAAATTGGAGATACAACTCCAAATAGATTACCTGAGTGTCTTCCACTAACATACAAGCTATTTGAAGACAGAGACTTTGCTATTTTATGCACTGTTGTATTTGCCTTGGCATAGTGCAGAGTGGGCTGTTATGTATGATGAATAAATGAAAACCTACTTCAGATAGTCAAAGAACTGTGCTGTAGGGCATCAACTGAAGTAAATATGTAGATGTTTTAATAATAAAATTTAAAAATCTATGGATAAACATTCTGAAAACACTAACATGAAATGACAAAAAAGTATGGCAAGTTACAAGGAATATTTAATTACTAAAACTATCAAAGAGCCAGGCTCCGATGGCTCATGAGCCTCAGGAGGCTGAAATCCAGGCTCTGAGGTTGGAAACCAGCCCAGGCAGCAAGTCTCCAAGACGGTTCGTTAGCTCCAACCAACCAGAAAAATAGGTGTGTGGCTCAAGTGGTAGAGGGACAACCTTGAGCATAACGGTCAAGAAAGGGCATCAGCCCGTGTGTTCAAGTACTGGCACAATCAATCAATAATAAAATTGTAAGAAACCAAAACAACAATGGAAAAATAGTATTATATGAAGTAGTAATAGCTATGATTCATTATTTAGGAAGATCCAAAACAATCCATGAGAACTGGTTATGGGGAATCAAGACCCTTTTCTTTTGCCAAATTTCTAAAAAAATTACCATTTCCTTAATGAAAATGCTAAATGAGGTATGGAATAAGATATGGCGAAAATGAATCCATAAACAGATCAGCTGTTATCTGTTGGCATCGTGTTCTTTTTCCCTATGTCGACCATCATAACTTAAATGGAATCAAAAGCCTAGAGAAGCTCAAAAGGTACTACAGCACAAAAGTATTATCATGTCTACACCGAGAGCATCTTTTGAGTTTGGAATATCAAAAACACCAAGTATTCATTACCTGTAACATCAGCCGCTTGACAAATTATCTATTAATTCTGTTCCAAGGAATTTGAAATGAACTCAGAAATTCCTAGCTTTCTCATCTTAGTAAGAATCTCACATAGAAAGCTCTCATCACTAAGACATAGCAAGAATTAAGAGAATTAGTAGAGTGCTGGTGGCTCCCTCCTCAGCAGACTGAGATCCGAAGCTGGAGGTTCAAAGCCAGAAGCCAGCCAGAAGCCAGCCAAGGTAGGAAACTCCGTGAGACTCGGATTAACTCTCTGATGAGCTAGCAAAATACCAGAGGTGGAGCTCTGGCTCAAGTAGTAGGGTGCTAGCTTTGAGCCAAGTTCAGGGCCTGCACCAGGGCTGAGTTCAAACCCCAGGACTGAAACGCAGAGTGCACACAATTCCCTCACACCTCTCTTCATAACTGAAATGCCGTTATCAAAGCAGTGGACAAGGCACACCCGATCGATCCCTCAACGTCCTCCTACAGAACCTGCTACCACTGGGGTCTAAGCTAACAGGATTTCCCATTCCATTAGACTTTAATTCAGGAATATTCCTAGTCATTGGTAAGGTATCACTGGAGAGGCAGATGCGCTTAAGAGTGCATCTGGGAGGGAAGGGGATGTTAGAATTTATTTTTAACACACGCTTAAGACTCACTTTCCTGAACATATTTATAAGCTCAACGACTGTTGAACAATCACTGAACCATGTATAGTGAAATAAACAGAAATAGCTAAGTCCTCGGGAAATTTAGCTACAGGAGTGGCTGGAGGGGGAGTGTTTACGAATAAACCGATCCCAAGCAAAACGTTTTTTTTTTTTTTCTCCTCTCGCCTTCTAAAGACCGGCCGAATCCACCGACCGCAAACATTCTTGCCATACCTGAATAAAAAATGGTAAAATGGCAAGAAGGAAGAAACTTTGTCCATTACCTACACTGCCTGTCCAAGCCCCCCAACCCCGCTGACCCCGTGACCCCCGCACTGTTTCACAATTATCATTATTGTCACGGTCATGATGCTTTGGCTCCGGCAAAACGTATCTGGCCAGGCCTCAGGCAGGGCCAGGCCTCGTGGGGACGGCGGGTGGCAGGTGCCAGCCCCGGGGACTCCAGCTAGGTAGGTCTCCCCGTTTGCAAACCCACCTCGGCGACCCCAAACTTTCCATCGATGCCCGGATGTAGTCGGCTCTCATCCTCGGCCCACCATCGAGAAATCAAAATGAAAAAAAATGTCCCCGACCCCCGCGCGCCGCCTCCCGGGCCGCCCCCCTGGCCGGGCCGAGCCGGGCCGGGCCGGGCCGCAGCGAGGCCCGCGCAGCCCCCTCCCCGCCATCGCCCGCCCGCGAGCCCCGCTCGGCCCGAGCCCACCCAGCGCCGGAGGCCGCGGCCCGGCACCGCGGCCCCGCTCCCGGAAGGGCAGAAAACGCGACGTTACCTTCCAGAAAAGTCATCTCCTCCGCGCTGCAGCCGCCGCCGCCGCCGCCGCCGCCGCCTCCGCTCTTGCCGGCCGCCATCTTCCTCCTCCCACGCCGCCTCCTCCTTAGTCCATGGCCCAGACCGCCACCGTGCTCGCGGGGATGAGGGGCCGCGCCCGGGGAAGGTAGCCGCCGCAGGGTTGCAGGCCTCGGGCTCCGCGTCAGGCGAGCGGCGGCCCCGCGTCCGGAGCGGCCTTCACAAAAGCAGGCCCCTGACGCGCGGGCCCCGCGACGGGGAGGCGGGCGGCGCGGCGGCGGAGGCGGGCGGCGGCGCCGCGGCCCCGCGGCCCGGGGCCTCCTCCTCGGGCTCCTCCGGCGCGGCGCGGGCGGCGGCGGCGCTTCCCGGGTCCGGCGGCGCTCGGCCCGCGAATCCCCATCCACCGCCCGCCCGGGCCGCGCGAGAAGCTGCCTCCGGCCGCGGGTCCTCGGTGGGGGGGTGGGGCGGGGAGAGGGCGGGCGGGCGCTCACACGGACACACGCACGCCCGACACACGCACGCCGCCCTGCGTCCCCGACCCGAAAATGGCCGCACCCGCCGCGTCGGGCCGGCAAGGTCTTCTCCCACCCGTCCGGCGTCCCCGCCTGGGCCCCCTCGGCTCTGCGGCAGTGGCCGCCGCCGCCTCTAAGGCCGTGCGCACACCCCGCCCCGGCGTGAGTGCATCAGCGCCGGCCGTGCGGACGCCGCTCCGTCGCGTCGGCCGCCGCCGCCGCCGCCGCCGCCGCTCCCCGCCCCCACCCGGGCCCTGCCGCCGGCTCGGGCTCCCGGGCCTCGGCAGCGTCCGCGAGGCTGCGGGTGGGGGTGAGCCGCGGGGCCGGGCCGGGCCGGGCCGGGCCGGGGAGGTATTTGGCATGGGTCTGCAAAGCTCATTGCTGGAGGAAGGCCTGGGGATTTAAACCACCGCGGGAAAAGACGGTTTACAAAGCTACCCGAGCACGAGACGGCGGAGCCCCTCCGCGGTGGGGACATGGCCATTTCCGAGGGGAAGTCCCGACATCCCGGCAGAGAAGATCCCAGCACCACGCCCTCCTCGTTTTAGGTGCAAAAGAAAAGAGAGGGGAGAGACAGAAAGACTGCGGCCAGTCACGTCTGCATCATCCTTTCCAGACACTGCACCGAGGGCTTTCCGTCATCCCTTTTTTTTTTTTTAAAGTACATTTTTATTAACGGAAATGTCAACTTAAAAAAAAATTCTCCCACAACAAATTCAGCTCCTGTGATCAACTGCTTCAATATTTGTCTTAAAAAAAAAAAACTTCACTATATCGATAGGCAACAGCAGTCAGAATATTTTTTAATGTTTAAGTACATTCGTTGATGAATAAATTGTCCCATTACTCAGGAAGTCGTTTTTTGGCGTAAAGTAACGCATATCTTTTTCACAGAGACTTTCCTGATTAAGAAGAATGTAATAAATGTAATTTGCTCTAATTTAATTTGATTGAGGAAATTTCATGCACTTGCTGTGATAAGTAGAGAGGTGTTACAGAGACAGATGCGGCATCTCTCCACACTGCAGATCTATAAAGAAATGAATCACGTAATTGAACCACTTGGTGTAACCAAATGATTTAACTATTTGGATTAAACCAAATAGAAGGGACCAGAAGTCAAGAAATGAGTTGGATGCCCCCTGAAAGTGGCAATGGCAGGAAACTAGCTCTCCCTCTAGAGCCTACAGGGTAAAAAACACCTTGCACAGGGAGACACACAAAATGTCAAGCTCACTTTATGAAAATGTAAGGCAATGAATGTATGGTAAGTTGACAAAGTAAGGGTATGGTAATACTCCAACAACCATGATACCAAAAAAATGCTCATGAAATTAAAAATCAAGTGTATGTTTTGAACCAAACAATTTGTCAAAACCCAAGTTTGGATTGTTTGGTGAGTGTTGGTACTGGAGCTTAAACTCTGGGCCTTGGCACTTTAGCTGTTTCTAGCAAGGCTGGCAGGCACTCTACCACTTGAGCCACACCTCCATTTCTGCCTTTTTTTTTTTTTTGCTGGTTAATTGTTGGTAAAGGGGTCTCTCAGATTTGTCTGCCCAACCTGAGTTCAAATTGTGATACTTAGACCAGAGTCTCCTAGACAGCTAGAATTATAGGCATAAATCACCAGTGCCTGGCTCACTTTTAAATTCAGTGAACATCTGTGGGAATTTGGTGACTGCAACTCTAAAGCAATCACCTAAAGGATTTGTTAAAACAGATCACTTTGTCCCACTTTCAGAGTCTCTGATTCAGTGAGACTGAAGGGAAACCAGAAAAAGGATTTCTGAAAGTTCACAAGTGATGCACATGCAGCTAAAGTTCATGGGCGTATTTCAAAATCATTACATTCAAGCATCGCTAAGGTTTTTCAATTTAATTGTTCCTTTTTTTTTTTTTTTTTGCCAGTCCTGTGGCTTGAGCTCAGGGTCTGAGCACTGTCCTTGGGCTTTCTCAAGGCTAGCACTCTACCACTGGAGCCACAGCACCACTTCTGGCTTTTTCTATGTATGTGGTGTGCTGAGGAATCGAACCCCAGTCTTCACGCTTGCTTAGGCAAGCACTCTTACTGCTAGGCCAAACTCCCAGCCCCTCAATTTAATTGTTCTAAGCCTGCAATTGTAAGTGAAATGATCAGTGTCCACTTTCAAGTATATGTTAAATACATTTTCTTTAATCACTGGTATTCCATAGGAGTATAATCAATTAAGAGCTGATAGAATCATGTGTCTATATAGGTTTTTTTCCTATGTAAGTTTTAAGGCTGAAAAAAAAATTAAAATTGGACTATGTCCTTGAAATGGTGTGCTTAGTAATTACAAAAGTACAAACGTAACTTCTTTTGTTGCGCTTTTTTTTTTTTTTTTTTTTTTGTGGAAGGAGCAGGCAGAGGCTGCCCTTCCAAACTCCAACAGCCCACAACTGTGATCATCGTAATCTCCTGGCACTCTCCGGACCCATTAACTCCTACTCCTTTCTCCTTCCTTCCTTCCTTCCTTCCCTCCTTCCTTCCTTTTTTTTTTTTTTTACTATGACTTGAACTCAGGGCCTGAGTGCTTTCTCTTAGCTTTTTTGCTTATGACTGGTACTTTACCACTTGAACCACACTTTCACTTCTGGCTTTTTGTGGGTTCCCTGGAGAGTCTCATGGACTTTCCTTCACAGGCTGTAGTCCTTAGACCCACCTTCCTGAGATTACAGCCATGAGCCACTGGCACCCAGCTCTCACTCTTCAACTTCACTTATATTTACTTTTCTCCCTTCCTGGTTCAGGCACAAAGGCACATTACTTCATTGGAAATTTAAAAGGGAAAAAATAAGGATGTATATAAAACTATTAGGAGGTCCAAGTGATAGAGTGCCTGGCTAGCACAAAAATGCTGAGTTCAAACTCCAGGGCCACCACAAAATTAAGACTATGTGAAACAAAGTAACCCATATTGTATGTGGATAGAGATTTATAGTCAGTAATTAAATAGTAACCTTGTTTTAATACATCTTTTTGAAAGCACAATCATCACTTTTTTCTTCATACTACTGTGTACAGAATTTTTTTTAATGCCAGTCTTGGGTCTTGAACTCAGGGCTTGGACATTATCCCTGAGCCTTTTTGTGCTCAAGGCTAGTGCTTTACGACTTGAGCCACAGCACCACTTCTGGCTTTTTCTGAATGGTTTATTAGAGATAAGAGTCTGGTTAACTGGAGATAAACATTTCAAGCCCATTTCTGCTTGGACTAGCTTTGAATCTCATCCTCAGACTCAGCTTCCGGAATAGCTAGGATTACAGGTGTGAGCCACCAGCGCCCAGCTGGGAAGCATTTTAAACCTGTCTAAAATAGAAAAAATGCTAGCTGCAATGTGAGAGATTTACAGCATTAGAAAGAGCATAGAATCCTGGTGCTAGTAGCTCATACCTGTAATCCTAGCTACTTAGGAGGCTGAGATCTAAGGATCATAGTTCAAACCCAGTCTACGCAGACAAAACTAGTTAATTAGCAAAGCCAGAAGTGGAACTGTGGTTCAACTCATCCTCTCCAAGACTGTGTGATTTATTAGGTCTGAGAGGAACCCACTAATTTATATTTCAAATAAGCTCATAATAGTGAAGCTGAATACTTGTGCTTGTAATCTACTTCAAGGATTGTGGTTCAACACCAGTCGAGGCAGAAAAGTCTGAGAGACTATACCTCTAACCAGCAAAAAACTGGGCTGAGATATTGCTCAAGTGGTAGAGCACTAACTATGAGTAAGAAAGCTCAGTGAGAGCTCCAGGTACTAACTTCAAGTCTTAGTATACTGGTACCCCAAAATATAATAAAAGAAAAGAAAGGATACTGGTCAAGGTAGTATAAGTGTGTCATTTATGTAAAAGCAGTGTTCTCAGATATACTAAGTATATCTAGTATATCTCTAGTATATGCTAAGTATAGTATCCAGATCTCCCAGATAACACTTATCAAACAATCACCATTATTCTTATGAGTGGAATCTGAGACTCCAGGGCTAACTGACTTTGCCAAGGTGACTTGGCCAGAAAAGCTGTCAACATGGGCCTGGAAACTAAGTGAATTTAGACTCCAAAGTCCAGATTTTCTCATTACTGTGTATGAGGACTAAAATAGAATGGATGAGCCTACTAGGAAATTTGAAAGTAAGAAACAGTGCTTATGAATGGAACTTTTCTACATTATCAGGACTGTATTTGTCCTATTTGTCAACACCACATGATGCCTAGCCTTGTGGCTATTCATTCTTCATTTATTATCTCCAATTAATAATAGTAGAGGGAATGTGGTAGTGGCTTGTAATGCCATTTTCTGAAAGTACTCTTCTCTACTGCCGACTCCAGATTGAAAATGAATGAGTTAAAATTCATGGCTTGCTAAGCTGGCACTTTACAAATTGAGCCATTTCCCTGCCCTTTTATGCTTTAATTATTTTAAAAATAGAGTTAGGTTTATGTCCAGTCTGGCATGGAAAGCAATTCTCCTCTTGCATTTCCTGCACACATTGAGTGACAGATGTATACCGCCACACCCAAATACATACATAACATATATGTGTATGCATATGTATGTATACAGATATAATATACTCAGACATATAATACATATAGACATATAACACATGCATGCATATACACACATATATGCATAGTGTGTGTGTGTGTGTGTAGGTTGCAATGGAATCTCTGGAACATTTTGCCCAGGCTAGGCAAATCCACAGGAATGAACTACCCTAGCCAGTAGGACTTTCTCTCTCTCTCTCTCTCTCTCTCTCTCTCTCTCTCTCTCTCTCTCTCTCTCTCTCGCTCTCTCTCGCTCTCTCTCGCTCTCTCTCGCTCTCGCTCTCTCGCTCTCTCTCTCTCTCTCTGTTCTTCTCTCTCTCTCTCTCTGTCTTTCCTTCTCTCCCTCTCCCCCTCTCTATTTCTCTGTCTCTCTCCATTCCCCCCACCACCACATCCTGGGGCATGAACTCAGGGCCTGAGCACTGCCTGTGAGCTTTTGTGTCAATGCTAGTGCTTTACCACTGAGCCATAGCTCCACTTTTGGAACGTTTGGTGCTTAAATGGAGATGAGTCTCACAGGCTTTCCTGCACGAGCTGGCTGTGAACTGCAATCCTCACATCTCATACTACTCAGTAGCTATGATTACAAGCATTAGCCAGTCCTGGTAGATTTTACATTTCTTAACTCTATCTCTTCCTTCCTTCCTTCTTTCTTTCCTTCTTTCTTTCCTGCCTGCCTGCCTGTCTTTATTTTTTTTTTTTTGGTGGGGGTGGGGGGTGATTGTGGGGTTTGAACTCAGGATCTGGGCACTGTCCTTGAGCACTTTGCTCAAGGCTAGTGCTCTACTATTTAAGCCACAACTTTCCAGTTTCTAAGTGCTTAATTGGAGTCTTTCAGGGACTTTTCTGCCCAGGCTGGCTTTAAGACACGATCCTCAGATCTCAGGCTCCTGAGCAGCTAGGATTAGACATCAGCCACCAATGTGCTACCCAGATTGCTCTATCTTTATTAAACTTATAAAGGTTAACAAACTTAAGTCTTCAAAGCATCAAAAAAGTAAGGGGGTAGACTAGCACTGTGGGTTTGGAACTTGAAATACTATCTCTTGGAAGCTGAAAGTCTCCTGTTTTGACTCATCCATTCAGTCTCACTCCTACGGGAAGTCCTCAGAGGAATGTTCATTTCTGTGCTCCACCACGAAGTTATTTTGGCAGACTACTTAGCTACTTGATGCATAGTGTTTGTCTAACAAAGGTTAATTTCACTTTGTTTTGCTGCTATCAAACTAGTAAAAAAAAATGCACATTTCAGAAAGACTGTGGGTATACATTAGAAGAAAGAGTCCCTGGATAGATTTCCTTTTCCTCACAGAGGTGTTTCCTGAGTGACAGCTGTCACCAGAGAGAGCCCCAGTCAGTGCTTAAGGATGGATCCACTTACTACACAAGAAAGGTTATCACTTGTCTTTTAATTCAGGAGATTGAGCCTTGGCCATAACCTGAGTTTATTAAGGTTAATAGACTCAGATAGAAAGAGCAGGAAGAGAAAGAAGAAAGAAGGAAGAGGAGAGCCGAGAGTTTGGCCTAGTGGTAGAGTGCTTGTCTAGCATGCACGAAGACCTGGGTTCGAGTTCTTGGTACCAATACACAGAAAAGCCAGAAATGGCTCTGTGGCTCAAGTGGTAGAGCTCTATCCTTCAGCAAGTCCGAGGACAGTGCTCAGGCCCTGAGTTCAAGCCCCAGGACTGGCAAAAAAATGTTAAAGAAGATATAAAGAAAGTTAGCAAATAACTAAATACTTCTTACCATGTCAGACGCTGGAAAAGGATTAGTTTTATTTCTTGTATTTAACTTTCCATTTGATTTGATTTCTCATTTTGAGAAAAGTTGAGATCCCTATGATATATGAACAGGCCACCTGATAGCAGAAGAGCCTAGCAAGGGACAATCAAGACAAAGGCCTCCTCCCCTGATCTACAAGGCTGCTGGAGGTGTGATTTGGGGCTATGCAAGCAAGAGGACATGAGTTCAAGCTCTAGTTACCACACACACACACGCGCACACACACACACACACACACACACACACACACACACACACACACACACACAAATTCTGTTCGTCCAGACACTGGTAGCTTATTTTATTTAAATGTTATGCCAAAATGTATAGTGTTAGAGGTTATGTGTGTTTATACATACCAAAAAACCATTGAGTGCTCTTGTTATCCATGACACATTGAGCTAAGAAGACATTATTGTATGTACATGACATGCTGCGCACATCTGTCTATCGTCTAATACACAAACCTCTTTGGTGTCCAAGAGATGCTGTTTTACAAGAAATTTAAATCTTTGTTATATAAGATGCATTTATTGTACCTAGCCAAAGATTCTAACTTTACTCCCAAGGTAAAAACTAAATTAACATGCTGTCTGTATAACTATAATGCTAATTGTTGCTGACTCCTGTAGCAGGCATTAACTACACTTCTATAGAATATATAGAATATGCCAGACTCAGGGAAACACTTTGCCAACACTTTACCAGCGATCTCTAAATTGTGAGTGGCACTCATCTTTTACAAGTACGTGTGCTTGCATTGGAGATAAGAGTCTCATGGATAGCCGGGATCGTAACCTAGGGTAGAGTATTCACCTAGCATGCACAAGCCCCTGGGTTCAGTTCCTCGGTACCACCTACACAGAAAAAGCCAGAAGTGGTGCTGTGGCTCAAATGGTAGAGCTCTAGCCTTGAGAAAGCCCAAAGACAGTGTCCAGGCCCTGAGATCAAGCCCCAGGCTGGACAAAAAAGTTTCATGGAGATTTCTCTGCCTGGGGTGTCTTTGAACCATGATCCTCAGATCTCAGCCTCCTGAGTAGCTAAGATTACAAGCACAAGCTACCAGTGCCCAGTGCTGATGTAATGCTGTCAATCATACTTAATATCCTCAAATGCCATATACAATGGAAATGACAAGATACCTGTCAATTATAAAATCAGCTTTACAAAAAATTTTGACTTGAGCTGTTGTAAATTTTTGTCAGCTCCCCTTTGGGTTCTTCTCTAAGGTATTTATGATCAAACTCATGGAAAACATCTCTAGTAAGTACTTGTGTTTTAATTATTATAACCTTGGTTCTAGATTTGTAAGTAGTAGCATTAAATCTGGTGTTAAAAATAGCCAAAGGGAGCTGGGAGTGTGGCTCAAGTGGTAGAGTGCCAGCCTTCAGCAAAAGAAGCTCAGGGGCAGTGCCCAGGCCCTGAGTTCAAGGCCCAAAACTAGCAAAAAAAAAATCTTTTGTGCCAGTATTGCAGCTTGTACACAGGGCCTTGTGCTCCTGCTTAGGGTTTTTTGTTTTTCTCTCAATACTGGCACTCTACCTCTTGAACCACACTTCCAGTTCCAGCTTTCTGCTGGTTAATTGGAGCTAAGAGACTCTTGGATTTGTCTGTCCAGAATGGCTTTGAACCATGATCCTCGAATTGCAGCCTCCTGAACAGCTAGGATTACAGGCGTGAGCCAAAAGACACCTGGCTATCATTATTCCTTAAAACCAGAAGCTTATACCAACTGTTCTGTGTATCTCTTTCTACACTGTGACTAGGGCTCCATGATAGTGGGTAGAAAATGTGAAACTGTTAGGGAAAGCCGGAAAGGATGATGAAATGAGAAACAGGGTGGAGATGAAAGGAAACAAATGGAGGCGCAAGAAGCGAAATGGTGCTGAAAAATGACCAGTGCACCCATCAGCACGACATGGTGGGGCACGACATGGTGGGGCACGCCTGCGGTCTCACTACCAGGAGGTTGAAGCAGGCTGCTGTGCGTGATGTCAGATGAAATCCTTCTGTAAATGTTTTGTATTTTAAATTTAATTATTTCCAAGTTCTATCTTGATTTTATGTGTAGACTTAAATGCATCAACAGTGGGGTTCATCTGAACAAGCCATGGAGAGTTTGTCAGAGATCTCACAGACTTCCTGCTCTTGTTCTATTTGCCAGTTGACTTTTTCTGGTTATAGTTCTAGCTTAGCATAATTGTGCTTACAAATAGTATGTGTAGGGCTGGGAGTTTGGCCTAGTGGTAGAGTGCTTGCCTAGCATGCACGAAGACCTGGATTTGATTCCTTGGTACCACATACATAGAAAAAGCCAGAAATGTTGTTGTGGCTCAAATGGTAGGGTTTTAGCCTTGAGAACGCCCAAGGACAGTGCCCAGGCCCTGAGTTCAAGCCCCAGGACTGGCAAGAAAAATAATTAATTAGGAAAAATGTCCACATTGCATACCTGCAGAATTTAAAATCCAACATTTCTGTGTGTGTGTGTGTGTGTGTGTGTGTGTGTGTGTGTGTGCATGCGCCAGCACCGCTTAAACTCAAGGCCCCCTGCTCTTGCTGAGATTTTTTTGCCCAAGGCTGGCATTTTACCACTTGTGCAGAAGCTCCCCTTCTGGCTCTCTGTTGGTTAATTGGAAATAAGAGTCTTTCCTGTCTAGGCCGTCTTTGAGCTCTGTTCCTCAGATCTCTGCTGAGCAGCGAGGATTACAGGTATGAGGTACTGATTGTATTTTTCTGTAGATTTGCATAAAGATATTTTCTTTGTAATCTAAGCATCAAGATCAATGGCTTTCTTTTTTTCTTCTTACAAAATATAGTTACTCTGTTTGTTGGTAAGAAGCTATATGATCTGTGGTCATGTTAAATTTTATTATGTAATAGTGGTATTCAGGTATCTAGAAGAATAAAATATTACTTGTTCAGGACAACTAGTAGGAGGAAAATTAAAACTTAAGCTTACCTTGGGTCTAAGCCAAGATTATAGTAGTGGAAAATAACAAACTCACTAAGTCAAGGTTTAAGAAGGAATGGAAATTCACTGAAAGGTACAAGGATATCTCTCCGAGTCAAGGGTGTCCGGAGCATTCTCAGGTCTTGATCTTCTATATGGAAAACCATTGGGATACCAGTGAGTTGCTTCCTTAGAAGATTTTGTATTTCTCAGAAGACACTGTTGTTCTCTCATCTCTGTACATCTCTATAGGCAAGTCTTTTCTATTTTTATGAATTCATAGCTTTTTGAGCACATAATTATTTCACATCTTTGGTTCAAGTGAATATATATATATATGTATATATATTTTGGTCCATCATAGGGCTTGAACTCTAGGCCTGGGCACACTGTCCCTGAAGCCTAGTGCTCTACCACTTGAGCCACAGGGCCACTTCCAGATTTCTGGTGGTTAATTGGAGATAAGAGTCTCACTTTCCTGCCTGAGCTGGCTTTGAATTGCCATCTTCAGTCTCATCCTCCTGAGTAGCTAGGATTACAGAGGTAAACCACTGGTGCCTGGTTTTTTTAAGAAGGTAGGAGGTAGGTAAGATGAGTGTGTGAAATTTTCATCAGCTTAGTCTTGTGGGGAATTTAAAAAATCTGTATTTGGTCATTACCAAATATGACATATTCCATTTCAAATGTTTTAGTGCAATATTTTTTGTAAGAGGAGCATAAACAATAAGGAATTACTGCTAAGTAAAGGTCACATTTCTCGTTTAAGTTTTTTTTATTTCTAATCCTGGTGTTTGAACTCAGGGCCTGGGCACTGTCCCTGAGCTTCCTTTGCTCAAAGCTTGCACTCAATCACTTGAGCTATAGTGCCACACCTGGCTTTTTTTGTTTATGTGGTACTGAGAATTCCAAGGGATTCATGCATGCTAGGCAAGCACTCTACTACTAAGCTACATTTCCAGCCCACCACTAGCATCTTTATCTTGGATACTTTTAGGACTAGAGAATCTGAGAACATGATTTTGTTTCTTGCTTGCTGGTGTTTTCTATAGATTTATTTCTACTTTTCAAATGTATTCTCAACTGGATACCATCTTTTATCAAAGCTAGAATGATCTAAGATGCATCTTTTCTGAATTTGGTGCTGATGGCTCACACCTATAATCCTGGCTGCTCAGGAAGCTGAGATCTGAGGAGTTTGAAACTACCTGGACAGACAAATCTGGAAAATTTATTTTGAATTAACCAACAAAACACTGGGAGTTGAGCTGAGGTTTGAGTGGTGGCATGCATGACAGCTTTGAGAAGAAAAAGCTAAGCAAGAGGGTAAGGTCCTGAGTTCAAGACCCAGTACCCAACGCACACAAAAGTGTGTGTTATTTCTTCACCTGTACCTCTGCCATCTCTAACATGTTCCCTATGCATCTGAGTAGGTATTTTAAATAAAGTTTTGGTAGTTATCACATTTGAACTTAGGACCTTACATTAGGCAGATGTTCTACAGCTTAGCGATACCACAGCTATTCCTTCCCCTTCAAGTTATTTTTTTATTAAAGAATTTATTAACATTGATTTTTCCATTATATTTCAAATGACATGTTTAACAAACAAGTATTCCAGAAGGAAATATCTATATACAATCACTGGCACTTAGATTTTACAACATAATTAAAATTAAGCTAAGGGTTCATATGTCATAGATACATATTAATCTATGTAATAAAACATTATCTCTATGGAGTCATACATTTTTATGTCTATGTGGTTGTGTTTATATTTCCAATACCATGTCCATAACATTGGATATGCAAATATTGAGTCATTGCTCCCCTTCAAGTTATTTTTGAGATAGGGTCTCATGGTTTTGCCCAGCCTAGGTTCAAACCATGATTTCCTTAATTGATGCCTCCTGAGGAGCTGGTATTACAGATAAACACACATCATCATATCTGGAGTGTGTGTATGTGTGTGTGTGTGGCATCAGTAGTGCTTGAAGTCAGGTCCTGAGCATTGTCCTTTAGCTTTCTTGTTCAAAGCTGAAGCTCTACCATTTGAGCCACAGCTCCACTCTCAGCCATTTATTTATTTAATCTATTTTGATAGTTAATTGGAAATCAGCATCTCACAGGCTTTCCTGCCTTTGAACTGTGTACCTCAGAGTTAAGCTTCCCCAGATTATAGGTGTGAACCACTGATGCTCAGTTGGCTCATTTTTTGAGATGATATCTTGTTACCTTTTATGCCTGGATGGGTCTTGAGTTACAATCTGCCTGATCTCCATCTCAAGTAGCTGGGGGGGACAGGTGGTGTTGGAACAGAGGCAGTTATACCACCGAGCCACTCTCCAGCCCTTTGTGCTTTAGTCATTTGGGGGATAGTATCTCATATTTATACTTGAGCTGGCTTCAGCTGAGGTCCTCTTGTTTATACCTCCCTTGTGGCTGGAATGAAAGCTCCTGGGGTGAGAAGCAGATACCACCACAACCAGCTATTGATTGAGATGAAGTGTCATAAAGGTCTCAATAGGCTGGTCTCAATCTGAGATCTACTTATTCTTCCCCTGCCAAGTACCAAGGATTCCAGGTGTGAGCCACCACACTAAGCCTACTTTGAGAAAAGTTGGAGCTGGCTTTGATGGCACACGTCTTCCATCCCAGCACACAGGAGGAAGAAACAGCGGTGGCCTGAGTCCAAGGACAGCTTGGGATGTTCCGTCAGATTCCATCTCAAAAACCAAAGGAAACAACAATTAACAAAACACATGAAAAAAATAAAAGAATTTTAAGTTAGCCTCAGAATGAGATAGCAGAAGTTGTTGTTGTTGTTGCTTTTGCCAGTTCTTGAACTCAGGGCCTGGGCACTGTCCTTGGACACTTTTTGCTCAAGGCTAGCATTCTGCCACATGAGCCACAGTGCCACTTCTGGCTTTTTCAGTATATGTGGTACTGAGGAATGGAACCCAGGGATTCCTGCATGCTAGGTAAACACTCTACCACTAGGCCACACTCCCGGACCAGAGCTGGGATTTTGAGAAGATTGTTCTAGAAGTCATGGCAGCCTTTCTAAGCTGTTCAGTGGCTCTGCAGACAATTACATGTGAAAAATGTGGTGAGTATGACAACTATTTCCTCAACACATATTTGCCTCCCACTATCAAGGCAAGTGAGATTGTCTCTCTTGTTTTCTTCTGAGTCTCCCTTCTGAGCAAATAACCAGCATGCCTGGGTCCAGACAAAACTTCCCACACAGCCTCACAAATTAAAGCAACACTAGCACTGAAGTTGGATGTACAACCAGATGCTGCTGCCACACGAGGAACTGACTTGTACTTTATCACTGTTACTTTGCCTTTAAACTAACGAAGGACATTTGCCTGTCTGTTTTCTGTCGGGTACTTAAACACAGAGAAACAATTTCTGAAAGCCTTCCATCTTTGAACAGTTTTAGCAAAACACAATGCCCAGAAGCTTCTGGAAAACAGTGACAGTGGCTATGGTAAGATTTCTCCATGTATTACTTTATTCCATTATTTCTTGGATTTGTTGTTGTTGTTGTTAATGACTCACTAATGACTCCTAATTAAAAACTGAGAATGTGACTGATGAAAGTGTATGATTTTTGAAATCATTCTTAGATTTCTGACTTAGCTAAAATGAAAAGAACAAATGTAATATTGCATAGATCAATCCTTAAACCAATTGCTTAACAATATAAATTTTTCTTATCTCCTGGGTCATGATTATGCCATGATTATGTTACTAAATAATTAATAAAATATTGGAATTTGGTATTATAGGGTAAGGAGCACTTTGAAGAATATAGATTGATTTTTGGAATTTATACACACATATCTGTATCTATAGCTTTTTTTCAAGTCAGATACTGTATTAAGTACTTTATGCACTTGTTATAATAACTCTATAAATGACCATTATAACAGCTATATTTTTTATAGACTCCAGACTCAAAGTTCAGGAATCCCAAGGTAGACCCAGCCACTGATCTGCATATACAAATACAGAGACTTGGTAAAAGGCAGAGAAAGGATGTTCACTCCATGGCACTTCCAAACATCTCAGCCATCTTTGGGCTACAGACATTGGCTTCTGGTGCAATAGGGAAATGGGTCAGGAGGTGGAGCCAGGTATGCAGAGTTCAAACAGTCCCAGGTCACAAGTGAGTGAGGCCTGGTTGGCCTTTAGCTCAATCTTTGTCCTTGGAGGAATTTTGGAGGAGTTATCACTTTATTTTTGGAGCAGAATGAAAACAAGGTGGCCTTCTGAAAGGTCAGCTATTTCTTTAGGATGGCAAGTGAACTTTGCTTGATCAGGGGCAGTTTGCATTCTGTACACCAGGGATATCTTCCTGCTCTAAACTACATGCTTACAAAGAGACTGCAGCAGAGAATAGCTCAGATCACAGGACCTGGTAAAAGCATCTTTCAAGTTGCTTCTAACAATTACACAGATGAGGAAACCCTGAAGATTCACACTGCTTTGCAGTGTGAAAAAAAATCCTTCCAAGCCTACTGGGTATAAGCAGATAAAGTATTGTTTAGACTGAGCAGGGTTGAATCTGTAATCCAGTTTCCTTCCCTTTACTTTCTTCCCAGTTCCCTTTATTTGGCCAGAGTTGGCCAAATAAAGTATTGTATCCTCTGGGGGAGGAAAAAAAATACTTATATACTATAGAATGTATATATACACATATATATAGATACAATACATATCCCTCTATATAATATCCTCCAGGAATCTCTCTCTCCTCTCCCCACCCACTCTCAGATCTAATCTGAAACAAGTAAGTTTCTAGAAGGTCAGAGTGGCTTTCTATTTTGATTTTCTATTTTTTTATTTTTGTCAGGCAAGACATAAAACAGCAGTGAAAGCTATAGGAAAGTTTATTAGGAAAAGAGTATACTTTCCCCTCCCCTCCCTCCTTCCCTCCCTTTCTCCTTCCCTTCTTTCCCTACTTATATATATGTTAGGACTGGGGCATAAATTGGGCCCTATTCCCTTAGCTTTTTCATTTAAGGCTGGTATTCTACCACTTGAGCCACATCTCTACTTCCAACTTTTTTGAGTAGTTTACTGGAGATAAGAGTCTCATGGATTTTCCTGCCTGGCTGGCTTCAAACTGCATTCCTCAGATCTCAGCCTCCTGAATAGCTAGGGTGAGCTGTAAGGTTGAGCCAAAAGGAGATTGGCACAGGGTTCAGGCAGAAAAGAGTTTATTGGTGGGGCGTGGTGGGTAGCAAGCTGCCTGCCTAGCCTGCAGAAGATGGAAATGTGCAGAGAGAAGAGAAGGAAAAAGAAGGAGACTGTGGGTTAGAGGGATTATGTAGAGAAAGGAAGGAGGCAAGACCACATGGGGTGTGGAAGTGATCTCAGAGCTAGGGGAGCCTCTCACTGTCTAAGGGAGGTATGAGGGGAGGCATTCAGGTAGTGACTTCAGATTCTGGGGTCCTTTGTTGACTCACAGGCAGAGGTGGGAGGGGTCTGGTCTCCCACCAGTGCCCAGCTGGAATACATTTTCCATAGATTGAAACCAGGTCATCTCAGATGGTGAAAAGGAGAATAATTTTTGCTCCAGACCACATTTTAATTAACATATAAGGCGCTTGATGAGTTAAATCCATTCTGAATGGAAAGGGAATGGTCAACTGTCGAGGACTGTTTATTGAGAAACAGCGAGGGCTACAGATCTTCCGGTGGGATTGGAGATTGCGTCTGGGACTGGATTTGGTGGTAGACTTATATAGGGCTTAACAAGGGAGCAAAAATTTAAAACACAGGGGGCCAGGAGTTTGGCCTAGTGGCAGAGTGCTTGCCTAGCATGCACGAAGACCCGGGTTCGGTTCCTAGGTACCACATACATAGAAAAAAGCCTGCAAGTGGTGCTGAGGCTCAAGTGGTAGAGCTGAAGCCTTGAGAAAGTCCAAGGACAGTGCTTGAGCCCAAGCCCAGAACTGGCAAAAAAAAATTTTTTTTAAACATGGGTTATGGTCTCTTGGGCCATGTTCTTGGCCAGGCCCACAGTGGAATGCTCCACCTGGGGTGTGGGGCCATTATCCCCCAGGGACTAAGGTCAGAATGACCTGCCTGCAGACAAGCTTGTGAGCATGCACTTGCTGCTTTACTGGACCCTGAGGGAATATGGCAGGGCTCAATCCTTTAGTCACTATTCTGAGGCTGTGGGAAGTTAACTGAATTCTAAATTTGACATATATGGCAAGGTTTGTTGACCCAGGTCAAAGGAAGATCTATTGTTCTAGGAATCATCTCTCTTCTCCATCATTCAGAGCTAGCTGCTGCCTGTTAGGATTTTTTTTTTTTGCCAGTCCTGGGGCTTGAACTCAGGGCCTGATCACTGGGCTTTCTTAAGGCTAGCGCTCTACCACTTGAGCCACAGCACCACGTCTGGCCTTTTCTGCGTATGTGATACTGAGGAATTGAACCCAAGGCTTCATGCATGCTAGGCAAGCACTCTACCACTAGGCCATTCTACTGGTTTGTCAGGAATATTTTTTTTTTTGCCTTACATGTTGTATTTTTTCATATATTTTTATTGTAATTAATAGAAGGGTTACATTATATTCGCCAGATAGAAGGTGCATTAATTCACATACATTGATACCCTTTCTCATGTCTTGGTCCCCATTTCCCTACCCCTCATCCCTACCCCTCATCTTGTTTTCCCCCCTTCCCTATCCAATTTCAAATAACCAAGTACAAATATATCCAATATATCAGATAACAAAGTGAGATACTGTAACAATATGAGATAACCAAGGAACAGCAAAAGAGGACAAGAATCATTATATGGCTTTTGTTTCTATATACTAGAGGTCCTTTCATTTAACATCATACTGTATGGCCTTATGTATCTAGGTTTTGCTCTATTGCAAATCTCTGCTATGAGAGACCAAGGTTTCTACTGATTATGATAAATGAGGGAAACCATTGAGCCTATGTTCCTTTGAGTCTGGCTTCACTTCACTTAATATGATTTTTTCTAAGTCTTTCCATTTCCTAACAAATGGGGTGATGGCATTCTTTCTGACAGCAGCATAGAATTCCATTATGTACAAATACCACATCTTGTTGATCCACTCATCAACTGAGGGACATCTAGGTTGGTTCCATATCTTTGTTATGGTAAGTAGTGCTGCAATGAACATCGTTGTGCTAGTGGATTTAGTATGTCCTTGTTTCTGGACAATTGGGTAAATGCCAAGTAGTGGAATTGCTGGGTCATAGGGGAGCTCTATGTTTAGTCTTTTGAGGAACTGCCATACTGCTTTCCATAGTGGTTGAATGAGTTTTCACTCCCACCAACAGTGTAGTAGTGATCCCTCCTGGCCACATTCCCTCCAGCATCTGTTGTTATTAGTTTTCTTGATCCTTGCCATTCTAACTGGAGTGAGGTGGAATCTTAGAGTTGTTTTGATTTGCATTTCTTGTTAGTGGAATGATGCCACACACCCTGACTTCTGTTTGCACCCAAGTGACTTGTATGTTGAAATAGAATAAATGTTTATCTTTCTGTCTTAGAGTCAGTATAGGTGTCAGGGGGGTAAACATTTAAAGAGGAACAGGGCCATGGACGTTTCGAGAGACTTGGGGGTGGGAAGAATCTTTTCTTTGTTCATAAAGGTTAGTTGTAGAATTTCCGTCTTTGCAGATATAGGAATAAAATATCTTTACTTGAGGCTGTTCCAGCTTTGTGAGGGTGGTTCTCCAGAGTCTGGACTCATTCATTAGCTCTCTCTCTTCATTTCTTTTCTTTTTTTTTTTGCCAGTACCATGACTTGAACTCAGGGCCTGGTGTTTGCTTGGCTTGTTTGATTAGCTGGCCCATCACCACTTGAGCAATGTCTGTCACCTAGCCTTTTGCTGGCCATTTTAAGAGCTGGAATCTCAAGGGCTTTTTTGCTTAGGCTGGCCTCAAACCATGATCCTCCAGATATCAGCCTCCTGCGTAGCTGGAATTACAGGCATAGACCACATTGGTGCCCAGATCTTTCTTCCATTTGCATATCTAGCAATTTCTCTGTCCAAACTGACCAATCAATCCTACATTTTTAATTTTGAAGGCTTAGGGGTGTAGCTCAGTGATAGTGTGCTCTCCTGACCTGCACAAAGCTCTGGGTTCAATTTCTGTACCACAATGATTAAAGGAATGAATGTATGAATAAAGCATGCAATAGTTGGTACATACATATGTATATAGGTATAGATATGTACATACATGTATAGTATATGTGTATATATAAACTGTGTACATAAGTATTTGTGCAGATGCATGTACATATGCATATATATCTATGCATAGAAATATATACACATATAGTTTTTGTATATGCATATACATCGAGACATATATACTTACATATATTCATACACACAAGCATATATATGGTTTACTTATTTATTTAGAATGTTTTTGCTCCCTCTCAAATTGTAACTTGAGATTATTGACTCCAGGCCCAAAGACTTCCACGTGTCAAGTTCTGCCCCCATTCCTATATGTCTAATAGACATGGTGGAGGACAGGAACAGATTTATTTTGTGACAGCCACAAGAAGAGAGCACTTCAGTACCTTTCAGCCACCTTTGGGGTACAGGCGTGAGCTCTAGGCTCAAGTAGATGGGTGGGCGGGGCACTGCCTAAAGGGATGTGTAGTCATGGGTGACAGTCACGAGCTGGACCTGGATGACCATCCTCACTCCAGTCCTTGCGCTGTGAGGGGTCTGGAAGGAGCTGTGGGCGTCCCTGGTCAGGATGAACGTTTCCTAGCTGCCTGGTGGGTGGTTTGTTCGAGGACCATCTATGGCTCCTTGAGAGCAATCCTGAGGCCCAGAGAGATGTTGCTGCTGAGGGATACATCGTCCTGAATTCCAAGGTGATTGCAAACTGACCACAGAAGGAATGGCTTAGCCCAGAGAAACACATGCCCAAGGATGCCAAGCTTCACTCTTATATTTTAGTCAATTCTTGTACTCAGCAGAAACAACTTTCAAAGACATGCCCTGGTAGCTCTCTCCTGTGATTGGCTTTTTCTGTGTATGTAGTACCAAGGAACCAAACCCAGGGCTTTGTGCATGCTAGGCAAGTATTCTACCACTAGGCCACACTCCTGGGCCCTCTTCTATTTTTTTCTTTTTGTTGTTGTTGGTCATGGGACTTGTACTCTGGGCCTAGGCATTGTCCCTGAACTCTTCAGCTCAAGGCTAGTGTTCTACACTTGAGCCACAGTACCACTTCCTGTTTTCTGGTGATTAATTGGAAAGAAGAGATTCACAGACTTTCGTGCCGGGTCTGGCTTTGAACCGAGATCCTCAGATCTCAGCCTCCTGAGTAGCTAAGATTACAGATGTGAGCCACTGGCTCCTGGTCCCCTTTCTATTCTTGTAAGTCAATATCTAGTACTTTTGTTTACTTTCTGGTTCTAATTTCTGTGTCTGGGGCTTTTAATATTTGTTAAAAAATGTAATTTCCCTGTCTCCACGTCAAGCTATCCTGCCTCAGAATGGAAGTTTCGTGTATAACATATCATTGTGGAACTATTGTGAGTAGGTTTTTTTTTTTTTTTGCCAGTCCTGGGCTTGAGCTCAGGGCCTGAGCATTGTCCTTGGATTTTCTCAATGATACAGCTCTACTACTTGAGCCTCAGCACCACTTCTGACTTTTTTCTATGTATGTGGTACCAAGGAATCGAACCCTGGTCTTCATGCATGCTAGGCAAGCATTCTACCACTAGGCCAAACTCCCGGCCCCATGTGAGTAGGTTTCTATAATGTATTTGAGATCAGGTTTGTAGACTCTAGGCCCAAAGTCTAGACCTTATGTTGGACTCACCCAAATACAAATGAGAAGACAGTAGAGGGCAGAGAATGGAGATATATTAAGTAACAGCTTTGGGAAGGCCAGGCTTTAGAACAGCTTCAGTCATTCTCAAGGGTGCAGACATTGGTTTTGGTTAAAAAAGTAAGGACTGCTGGGTGTGAGTGAGAAAGGTGTGCAGAGTTAAAACAGTCCAAAGCCCCAGTTGTAGCCTGATTGACTTTCAGCTCCACCTTTGCTCTTGGAGGAGTTCTAGAATAGTTATTAGGAGGAGTTCTAGAATAGTTATTACTTTACCATTAGAATGGAACTGGAACACATTGCCTGGCAGTGGAGGTGGGGGTGGATCTTCTGAGGTTTTGGCTATTCCCTTTAAGATGGTGAGAAGAAGGCATTGCCACAAGTAACTTATCAGTGGGTTTTCTCTTCATTGAAATCCAAGGTGATTGCAAAGTAACACCACAGAGACTAGCTCTGAGCAAAAGGGATGGATACAAAGGTGGAAGACTGGGGCCGGGAGTTTGGCCTAGTGGTAGAGTGCTTGCCTAGCATGCACGAAGACCCGGGTTTGATTCTTGGTACCACATACATAGAAAAAAAAGCCGGAAGTGGTGCTGACGCTCAAGTGGTAGAGCTCTAGCCTTGAGAAAGTCCAAGGACAGTGCTTAGGCCCTGAGCTCAAGCCCAGGACTGGCAAAAAAAACAAACAAACAAACAAAAAAACAAAGGTGGAAGACTTTTAGTTAATTCACAGGCCCAGAAAAAGCATCTTATAGGTTACCCGTTACATATGCACATGTGTATGTGTGTGTATTTTATTTTTCTGAACCATTTGCAGTAAGTTGAAACATTCTGTTATTTCAGCATGCATTTCCTTCGAATAAGGAGCTTCTTTAACCATTTTCACCTCTAGGAAAATCAAATTCTCAGGAGTGGTCATGTTAAAGAAGAAATGTGCTCATTACCTGACTCAAGTAGCTAACGCCTCTGTGCATCACCTTTATGATAACCAAAAATACAGAAGCCCCCCCCGCCAATAAAAAAATACTACTGGGAGTCCTGTGAGACTTGTGATTGTACAGTCTTTGAGTTGATTGTTTCTTATATGGCTAGTAATGTTATTTTCATTTGGCTTTTGGATTTTGGGTCTGATAATGTGCAATGTCCTCAGGCTGGATCAGACTCATGCTATAGAACAGGTTAACCGGCAGAGGGCACTCATAGGCCGTTCAGCAGTGAGAGGACAAAATGGATATTCAGATTAGTGTAGAATGGTATAACGACCAACTGCTAAAAACCAAAAGGGCTTAATGTTAAGAACTTCCTCTTTATCTGTGAAGGAATCCATGATTAAAATCAGTTTTACATAAAAAATTATCATTGGTGGCTTGAATTTTATTTCTCTTGTACATTGCAAAAAAAACCCAAGAGAGGTCATCTTATAATTATACTGACCAATTCTTGCAAACATAATGATAATAACAATTCTGTCTTAAAAAGGACAAAATATTAGGTCCTGGTGGCTCATGCCTTCATTCTAGTTAATTAGGAGGCTGAGGATTTGAAATTCAAAGCCAGCCTGGGCAGGAATGTTCTTAAGATTTTTATCCCCCAGTAATCAGTAAACATCTGGAAGTGGTGCTGGTAGCTGTGGCTCAAGTGATAGTAAAAATTGCTCAGGGACTCAAAGGAACTTAGGCTCAATGGTTTCCCTCATTCATCGTAACCAGTAGAAACGTTGGGTTCTACTAGCAGAGATCTGCAATAGAGCAAAACCTTGATACATAAGGCCATATAGTATGAAGCTAATTGAAAGGATCTCCAGGATATTGAAACAAAAGCCATATAATGAATGATTGTTGTCCTTAATGTACTATGTTATCTCTCATCTCCTTTGCTGTCCCTTGGGTATCTCATATTATTACAGTACCTCACTTTGTTATCTGATATATTGAATTTATTTGTATTTGATTATTTGAAATTTGATAGGGAAGGGGGGAAACTAAGACGGGGGGGGGAGGGAGGGTAAAGGATACCAAGACATGTGAAAGGGTATCAATGTATGTGAATTAATGCACCTTCTATATGGCAAATATCAAGTAACCCTTTTATTAATTACAATAAATAAAAATAAAAAAAATTGCTCAGGGACAGCACCCAGATCCTGAGTTTAAGCCCCAGTCCCAGCACACAAAACAAACAAAAAATGGACTGGCTGGGGTGGTGGCATACACCTCTAAGCTCTTGGGAAGCAGAGGGAGGAGAATTAGGAGTTTGAGGCTGTCTGGGGCTACAAAACCCCTGACATTTCTTCTTTGTCTCAAAAAAATATGTCAGATACTGTACACTGTGGAATTACTACTCAAACTATTACTGTATGCTAATGGAAAAGTAAAATTAAATTTAAGAAAACCAGTTTTGTTGCTGGTACCAGAACTTGAACTCAGAGTTACATGCCTGCTCAGCTGGTGCTCCACCACTTTAGCCATGCCTACAGCCCAACGTTTTGCTTATTTTGGGATGGAGTTTTAAGTTTTTTTGCCCAGGCTGGCTTTTAACTTTAATCACTCTCCTGAGTAACTAGGATTACAGGTGTGAGCCTCCAGAGCGTAGCTAAGAAAAATGATTCCAGATAAGATTATTATTATTATTGTTGTTGTTGTTATAAAAAAGATTAGACCTTCCAGAACTTCTCTCATGCGGAGAGGAGATATAGACAAAGGTAGACAGGTTATGAGAAGCACATCTTCCCTTTGGATGTTTCTGGGAAAGCCTTCATTTACTACCAGCTTTATAGACTGCTTTGAAAATATGGAAAAATGATGAAAGTAAAAAATACTACTTTTATAGAGAAGGTCTTCTATTCATTATTATTATTGTTGTTGTTGTTGTTATTATTTTGTTGGTCATTGGGCTTGAACTCAGAGCCTGGATACTGTCCCTGAGCTCTTTCACTCAAGAGCCTCTTTGAGCCACAGCTCCACTTCTGGCTTCTTGGAGGTTAGAGATTAAAGTATCATGAGTTTTGAAACTTGATTCTCATATCTCAGCCTCCTGAGTAGCTAGGAGTACAGGCATGAGCCACCAGTGCCTGACTGAGATTATCATTTATTTGTGAACTATTATTATTACTATTATTTTCTGGGCATTGTCCCTTAGCCTTTTTACTCAAGGCTGGTACCACATTTCCACTTGGAATTTTTGATGGTTAATTGGGAATAAGAGTCTCATGGACTTTCCTGCCCATTGTTCAAATTTGAACAATGATCCTCAGATTCAACTTCCCCACTAGATACCATTATAGACATAAACCACTAGCATTATTCATAATTGTTTTCTTTTATGCTCCCTTAGTCTTCATTTTTTCCAAAGCATTTGAAGTCCTATCCCCACCCCCCTTTGGTGTGTGTGGTGGGGGAGGGTCCTGGGGCTTGAACTTTGGACCTGGGTTCTGTACCGGAGCTTTTTTATTCAATGCAAACAGCTCCACTTCCAGCTTTGGGGTGGTTAATTGGAGGTAAGAGCTTCCTGTTCAGGTTGGCTTTGCACCATGATTCTCAGATCTCAGATTCTTAGGTTACAAATGAGCCACTAGCATCTAACAAGAGAAATTTTTTTTTTTTGGTCAGTCATGGGGCTTGAACTCTGGGCCCTGGACCTGGGTGCTGTCCTTGAGCTCTTCAGCTCCAGGCTACTGTCCTACCCCTTGAGCCAAGTACCATTTCCAGTTTTCTAGTGATTAATTGAAGATAAGAGTCTCATGGTCTTTAGTGCCCGGGCTGGCTTTGAACCTCACTCCTCAGTTCTCAGCCTCCTGAATAGCTAGGATTACAGGCGTGAGCCACGGCGCCCAGCTGGCAAGAGAGATTTTTGAAGATGAATTAGATTTAGGATCCATATAATATTCATTTCATTAGGTTAATGCAACATTGTTTATCTTTCTATAATCTATGTTTATCTTTCTATAATCTATGATAAATGAAATGTGAATATTTTTAAATCATTTTTTTTTTTTGAGCTCAGGGCCTGAGCACTGTCCTTGGACTTTCTCAAGGCTAGAGCTCTACCACTTGAGCCTCAACACCACTTCTAGCTTTTTTTCTATGTATGTGATACTGAGGAACCGAATTCGGGTCTTTGTGCATGTTAGGTAAGCACTCTACCACTAGGCCAAACTCCCAGCCCCTGAAATGTGAATTTTGCAGAGAAGATCCTTTACTTAGATGTGTATATAACTTTTTCTGCCATTATAAAATAGATAAGTATGTGTTTCCAATATATTCCGTTTCTAAGGTAGAGAAGTACATGGTTCCAGCACGGACACTCTGTGGTCTGTAGCTCTGTAGACACCCTTGTAGTCTGAATCAAAATCATAAATGTGGGCTGGGAGTTTGGCCTAGTGATAGAGTGCTTGCCAAGCATACACAAAGATCCAGGTTTGATTCCTTGGTACCACATACATAGAAAAAAGCCGGAAGTGGTGCTGAGGCTCAAGTGGTAGAGCTCTAGCCTTGAGAAAGTCCAAGGACAGTGCTCAGACCCTGAGCTCAAGCCCAGGACTGGCCAAAAAAAAAAAAATCATAAACGTGATCACATTCGCTCAACCTCATCTATTGTAAGCATGAAGACTTTCTGATGATAGCGTTGCTTGCTTTGGCTCACATACTTTCCCAGCCATTAGATGATGAATGTGGCCTATAAAAATCTGACATCAACATTGTGCTCTCAAACGGACATGCATTGTACAACTACTTACAGATAATTTTGAAAGCATCTGACATTATAGAAAAATAAAAGAATGAAATCTGAAATTAGTAAAAGGTAAATAATGACTCTTAATGGCTCTGAAAATAATCCATGTTTTTAGGCTTTCTGTATCTGTCCCCATGATCACCCAGTTGCTTTAAATGAAGCAGGTGCTTCTCAGCCTCACTTACCTCAAATAGCCAGTGCTTAAGATCCTGCCACAGAATTCCGCTGACCAGAAGGAATGCAGTTGCTCAGGCTGAATGTGGTTGATACTGTCTATCCTTTCAGGAATGTGATGTTCAGATTCTATCTAAAGGGGAAGAGTAAACACTGTCTTTTTTCCTTCCCTCTAAGGTCTTGGAATACTTCTGTGCTATTCACAGTGTCATCACTTTAACCCAGTGTGCTGTGACAAGTTTGCAGGATTTTCCTGCCAGACTATTCACTTAGCTGGGAAAGCATGTATGGATGACACTGTCAATACAAGGGGGAAAGGTTTTCACTGCTTGTTTTTAATGCTTTGCCTGACACAGAATTAACAGGCGTAGGACTTGGGCTCCTCAAGTACCTTCAACTTTTCTTTGTTGGCTCATCATTGAAACTGCAAAATCATATTGTGTGAGTTGCATAGTTGCATTGGTAAAGAGGCTGAATTCCTGGTTCAGATCCTGTGTTCAAATTTATGGGCCCTGTACATTTTGTGCATGCTCCTGGCCCCTAGGGAAGTGTTTTTTTTTTTTTTTTTTTTAGAGGAACATAAAACTAGCTGTAGAAAATTAAGATTTGGGTTCTCCCAGAGGCAGACCTCAACATAAAGATTTGATTACAATGGTCTTATTTGGTTGATTCCAAGAATCTAATAAATGGAGAAAGTGTCAGGGAAGCAACCAATAAGGGGAATGTGAGTAAGCCATGTAGGGCAGCTGGAGCTTAATTCTGTATGGATATTTTGGAAAAATGATGCAAAGCACACCATAGAATTATTCAGGGGTGGGGTGGATGAAGGAGCTGGAACATTATACACCAATGAAGAGGTGAGCTATTAAGCTGAAGGCCACTCTTGGAAATATTTAGCACATAGCACTTAAGTCTATGCCTACCCAGAGCTCAAAGAGTCCTGAAGCACAGACATGCAGATGGCAGTGTGACAGACCCACTCTACACGGTGATTCCTTCTGTCTTCTTGCTAAATGACTCCAAGGGTAGTATCTTAATTTATATTTTATTTATTTATTTACTTATTTTTTTGCCAGTTCTGAGCTTGAGCTCAGGGCCTGAGCACTGTCCTTGGACTTTCTCAAGGCTAGAACTCTACCACTTGAACCTCAGCACCACTTCCGGCTTTTTTCTATGTATGTGGTACCAAGGAATTGAACCCGGGTCTTTATGCATGCTAGGCAAGCACTTTAACCACTAGGCCAAACTCCCGGCCTGTATCTTAATTTATATGGCCAAAATAGCTCGCTGTGTAGATTTCAGTCAGTGGAAAGGGAAAAGGGGTTGGAGGTTGGGGATTGTGAGAAAAGCTGTTGTCATTTCTATCAAAGTGGATTGCTCAACAGGTTTAGCTTTGGCCACCAGTTTGGCTCCATTTGATTATTCTGCTAAGACAATATCATCAAATAAAGGAAATAGCCAAGGAGGGTGTGAGTAATTAACACATCCTAACCTTCTTCAGGCTAGCCAATCATGGACAGATAGTGAGCCTGAGCTCGCCAAACAGAGAAGAGGGGCGGGGCCTGCTTTGTCTGGGATAAAAGGGAAGAAGCTAACCTGCTCTTCATGCTTGTTTGCCAGATTTTTGGCTGATGGCACTTTGCCTTGCCCAGCTCCTTTGGAGCTGGTGTCCATATTCCAACAACACACCCCAACATCCAGAGCCATTTGTAACAGGGATGCAAGGTAGATTATCTTGGGTCTAGATCCTGCACAACACTTCTGTGTGTGTGGACAGAGCTTCCCGTCTTAAAGGCCAGATCTGTTTGCAGAGGCGTCTAGGAAATACCAGCTAGCTGGGTAATTAAGGATCTAACTAGAACCTAATCAAAAGGGAGAATGTCAGTTATATCTTTGTAGTATTTATTTTAGGTTGCACATCAGTTTCCTGTGTATCTCTTCACAGAAAAAGGGGCAGGATATGGGGCTGTCAATTTGAAAGCTACCTTTTACCCAAATCAAATTCCAGCTCTATTTATACCCTTAATGAGCCTCTTTTGCATTTTGCCTGAGATTTTGCCTCTGACAATGGCATACCTAATAACATGCCTGCACTTCTCATACTTCTGTAGATTCATTTGTGTTAAGGTTTTAACTTATCAGTAAGGTATTCATATTGGGGCCTGCCTACTATTATTCTTTTCCAATTCCTAACAAATAACTTGTATTTATTCATTAGTTGAGACAAAGGGAAATGAAATGGGAATGAATGACATCATTATTGCAAGTCCCCTCACTTCCATTCACAGTGACATTATAAGCACAAGTTATTTTGTTTTATGTTTATTTTGTGCCAGTACTGGAGCTACCTGCTTTTGTGTGGCTTTTTTTGTTGTTCCAGACTGATGCTCTACCACTTGAGATACAGCTCCACTTCTGGTTTTTCAGATGGTTAATTGGGATCACAGTCTCGTGGTCTTGCTGCTTAAGCTAGCTTGGATTCTCAGATCTCAGCTCTCTGAGGAGGTACGGTTACAGGCACTAAGCCACCAGGCCTTCTCCTCCTTTCTAAGGATTGAATTGGGGGTGTAAATATCCCTCCCCCAAACTGCCTTGCATACTTTGCCACTCTTTGAAGCACAGTTGTTCTCTGATAGTTCATTCTTAACATTTCAAACATGCTTTGGATTTTTCCCTTAGGTTGATTAATCATAAAAGCATTATAAGCCTTTCCAGACAAACTCCACCTGACTGCTGCTTCTTTGCTATTTCCTTTCCCCTCGTCATAGGGCTTCGGTACATTTATTTGCTTATATTTGGAACATAGGCACTAGAAGGAGTTTTGCTTAGGTTTACCTGGAATCAGCTTTAGTAACAGTATACCTAAGATGCATTTGCTGCCATATTCACCTATGCTGACACCTATGGCTAAATGGAATAAATAGAATAATGGACCATAAAATGAAGCATCACAAGCATTAGAAACCTCCAGTAAAGAGCAGAGCTCAATTTAATATCACTCTAAAACATTAAGACTTGATGTTTAGGTTTGAGATACTTGAATGAATAAGAAAAGCCCTAAGTGGAAACTGATTCCTAACCATTTGGGGCCCTTCAAAGATCAAAACCATAGACATTGTACAGTAGTTAGGAGAGGACTTTAGAGCTATAAACAGTTGAACTTACATGTCTGAAGATCTAATGACTCTGATAAAGTATCTTATAAAAGTCATTAAAAAAATGTGGCATATCAAGCTCATTTAAAGAATTTTCAATCTTCATACCTGTAATCATAGCTACTCAAAAGGCTGAGACGTAAGAATTTTGGTTCAAAGCCAGCCTGGGCAGAAAAGTCCAAAAGACCCTTATCTCTAATTAAACACCAAAAAAAGACAGGAGTAGAGTTCTGGCTTAAATTGTAGAGTACTAGTGAACACAAACTCTCAGGGACAACACTCAGGCACTGAGTTCAAGCCCAGACTTGGGGCTTGAACTGAAGGCCTGGGTGCTGTCTCAGCTTTTGTGCTCAAAGCTAGCATTCTACCACTTTGAGCCACAGCTGTACTTCTATTTTTCTGGTGATTAATTGGAGATGAAAACCTTCTAAGAGTCTACTGCCTAGGCTGGCTTTAAACCATGATCCCCAGATCTCAGTCTTCTGATTAGCTGATTAATATAGACTTGAGCCACCAGTGCCTGGCTCCTTTTGAGTAGTGTTTGTTACTACATTCCCTTGACAAAATATGCCTAATATCACCACTAATTATCAACCTCCTTAAAGCCTGTTCTCTCATTTTCATCTACTTGTTTATAAGAAAACACTTGGAGTTTTATCATGTTGGCATATAGCTAAAGTTCAGTATTTTAATACTGGGTATATACATTTTCTCACCAATGTTGTTCAATTTATGTTCCAGTGCACTTGTTTTATAGATGACTAAACTTCCAAGGACACGTGACAATGACAAGAACAGGCCAGGCACTGGGAACTTAATCAAGAGGCTGAGGTTGAAGGCCCATGCAAAGCTAGCCTGGGTAGACAAATCTGACAGACTCTTATCTCCAATTAACCAGCAAAAATCCAGAAGTGGAGTTGTGGTTCAAGTGGTAGAGTGCCAGCTTCCAGTATAAAGCTAAGCAAAAGAGCAAGGCCCTGAGCTCAAGCTCCAGTAGACTAAAAGACTAGAGTAGAATTTGTTGGTACACACAAGAAAAATTTGGCCTTGAAAAAAAAAATATATTTTTTTAGCCAAGCTACAACTAATTAAGTCAGTGATTTTTTTTTTTTTTTTGCCGGTCCTGGGCTTGAGCTCAGGGCCTGAGCACTATCCTTGGACTTTCTCAAGGCTAGAAGCTCTGCCACTTGAGCCTCAGCACCATTTCCTGCTTTTTTCTATGTGTGTGGTACCGAGGAATCGAATGCGGGTCTTTGTGCATGCTAGGCAAGTGCTCTACCACTAGGCCAAACTCCCGGCCCCAAGTCAGTGATTTTTGAAGAGAAACATTCCTGTTTCATTATGTTCATATATTTGACAATGTTTTCAACAGTTTAGAATTATGTGTAAAAACCTAAGCAATAAAATATGTTTGTAAAAAAGATGTTTATATTAGAAACAAAAGCTCATAACAAGTAACACATTGTAGGTAATGCAAATAGTTTTAGGCAATGAAATGATGTTTAGGTGATGTTAGGCGTGGAGTAAGTTGAACCTGACAGCACATTGCCTTCTCTGCCCCGGCCCCACCTCCCACTCTAAGGGCTCCAGCACTCCCAGGCCCTGCTATCATCACTGGTAGAGGGGAAGGGCTGGTGATGGTGGAGGCTGCCAGTCTGTGGTAGAATATGGAGATCATATGTTGCCATGAACATTTAACAATTGAGAAAATGGATAAAGAACAATCAAATCATTAACACCATCTTGAATGCTGGGGGCAGTGCCAAGTCTTCCTTCTCTCTCTTCCTCTTTCTCTCTCTCTCTCTCTCTCTCTCTCTCTCTCTCTCTCTCTCTGTCTCTCTCTCTCCTTCCCTCCCTTCCTTCCTCCCTCCCTCCTTCCCTCCCTCCCTCCCTCCCTCCCTCCCTCCCTCCCTCCCTCCCTTCCTTCCTTCCTTCCTTCCTTCCTTCCTTCCTTCCTTCATTACTCTCTTCTTCTCCTTCTCCTCTTTCTCCTCATTCTTTTGTCGGTTATGGGACTTGAACTCTGTACTCGGGGCCTGGGTGCTGTCCTTGAGCTCTTCAGCTCAAGGCTAGCACTCTACCACTCGAGCAACAGTGTCTCTTCTGGTTTTCTGTTGGTCTCACAGACTTTTGTGCCTGGGCTGGCTTTGAACCACAATCCTCAGATCTCAGCCTCATGAGTGGCTAGGATTACAGGCATGAGCCACTGGTGCTTAGCTCCCCTTCCCCCTCCCTCCCTCCCTCCCTCTTTCTCTCTCTCTTTCCATGAGGGTATTGGGGCTTAAACTCATATTGGCACCATCTTTTAGATTTTTTTACCTAAAGCTAAAACTCTATCTTTTGAATCCTCTTTTTTTTTTTTTGCCAGTCCTGAGGCTTGAACTCAGGGCCTGAGCACTGTCTTTGGGCTTTCTCAAGGCTAGAGCTCTACCACTTGAGTCACAGCACCACTTCTGACTTTTTCTGTGTATGTGGTAACGAGGAATCCAACCCCGGTCTTCATGCATGCTAGGCAAGCGCTCAACCACTAGGCCAAACTCCCAGCCCCCAAACTCTATCTTTTGAACCACAGCTCTCCTTGTGGATTTTTGCTGGTTAATGGGAAATAAGAGTCTCATGAATTTATCTTTCTCAGATCTCAGCCTCTTATGTAGCTAGGATTACCCCAAGTTCCCAGATGCTCTTTCTGCAGTAGACATGTTCAATTCATGCTGCCACATTCCAGCTTCTGCCAAGGAAGTCCACGGTGTTTGTCTTCTTTCACTAAGGACCCAACAGCAGCAGAATTATGAGAGTCTGTCTTTCGGGAAACACTAATAGCAAAAATGCTTCCCTGTCCCCTGCGTGAGAGGCTCCCACAGGAAATGGGTGGCTCATGAGGAAATGTCACTGGAGAAGGCCAGGGAAGAAAATTCAGTACTGAAGTGTTCTGAAGATGTAAGACAGTTGAAGGATAAAAGATCAGAAAACCCGAGACAGCACAAGGAGCAAAGAATCATGAAGAATGTGGGGGGAATTATGGCGTGATTTAGAAGAAGAATTATGGGGTGATCTTTTCTTTTGTTTCTAGGAGTGAATATTAAGGGGGATTAAGTGAATGATGTTGAATGCCAGACCCACAACACACACTATTCTGCATTCATTGTTCAATGATCTCATCATCTGGAGACCAACTCATTGAAATCTTGCTTAGCTACAGGAAAGGCAGGCTGTACCAACCAGAAATCTCAAATATTCAAAAATCAACTCAGCAAGGGGAAATAAAGATTGTGGTATTTTTTTCTTGGTGATACTGGGGTTTGAACCCAGAGCCTTGTGTTTGCTAGAGCTGTGCTGTACAGATAAATCAAGCCTCCAATGCTATTTTTCACCATTTATTCTTGAAATTGAGTCTCATTTTCTGCCTGGTACATGCCTGGACTGCAGTCCTCCCACTGTAGGCATTGTATTTACTGGTGGGGGTCACAGGCCATAGCCAGATGTTCAGTTTCCCTCTGGAGAGGGGAGGGCTTTTCTACTCAATCTGGCTTGGAACCTCTGCCCTCTGACCTGGGCTTCTCACCAAGCTCACCTTACTGCATCCAGTTCTGGTAGAGCTCTTGTGACCTTTTCTAACTGGGATGTCCTTGGAACTGTGATCTCCCTGTTCTCAGCCTCCCAAGTAGCTGGGATTTTAGGCATGAGTCACGAGTTCCTGTCACCACAACAAAAATGTCAATATGCCAAGTAAGAAAACACTAGAATAAATAACCCTTGCAATTATGGTTGATGTATTTCAGATACATGTAACATACAATATGCCTATACGTATGTTATGTGTTTACTTAATACTCAATACTCTTTTATTATCTGTCATTTTCAATGAACTTTCTATGAATTTGTTTCTAATTCACAATAATTTATTTCTTCTGTAATGCTATTTTGTGTGCATGTGTATATCAGTTGTGTTTTTTGTTGTTGTTCAACAATAGCACTCTCACACTTGAGATATAACTCCAGCTTGCTTGCTTTTCTCTTTCTTTCTTTCCTTCTTTCTTTCTTCCTTCCTTCCTTTCTTTGTGGTTAATAGAGATTAGAATCTCACAGACTTTCCTTCCAGGCCTGGCTTCGAACTTTAATCCTCAGATCTCAGACTTCTGAGTAGCTAGGATTTTAGGTGTGAGTCACCAGTTATCACCTTATAATGCTATTCTTTTTTGCTTTCATGAGCGGTTGGATTTTATTTTTAGTACAGTTCTTATAATGCTATTTTTAATGGCTAAAAAGTTATCCATAATTATTTTATTCTTATTTCCCACCATTAACTCTTGTTAAGAATCAAGAATAAAATAGTATATCCTTGACATATATACCATATTTGTCTTCCCATGGCTTTAGCTCATCCCCACCCCATCAAAAGAGACCAAAAGACACACACACACACACACACACACACACACACACACACACACACACACACACACACGTACAGGTAACTGGTTACTGCTCATTTCTTTTTTGGCTATCCATCTCCTTGGTCCTATCTTACAAGGAAAGTAACTACAGTGATTGATTCACTTTCTGATTTTGTCTTTGTTAAGTTTCTCTCTCTCTCTCTCTCTCCTTTCTTTCTTTTCTTTTTTGTTTTTTTGCCAGTCCGCAGGACTTGAACTCAGGAGCTGAGCACTGTCCTTGGGCTTTCTCAAGACTAGCATACACTACCATTTGAGCTACTACACCACTTTCAGCTTTTTCTGTGTATGTGGTACCAAGGAATCAAACTTGGGTCTTTGTGCATAGTAGGCAAACAGTCTACCACTAGGCCCAACTCCCAGCCCCAATCTTTTCTTTCTAAAAAACAGAATTACCTCTACAGAGTTTCTGCTTTGTCATTTTCACATATTTTTTGGTTGTCTCACTCTACATGTTTGTCTCCATTGTGTTTATTCAAACTTCAACTGCCTTTTGACACATTCTTTCCATTATTTCAATGTGTGGTTGGTTTTCTTCTCAGTCCTCACAGCCAGTGATCGAGAGGAAAGCAGCAAGGTATCAAGTTTTTAGGCGGTCCCTGATTTCCAAACCCTTTCTTGCCTCCCATTATCAGTTGCATTTCTCCTGGGACCTGGATCATGACCTCATTTTTAGACAAAGGAAATAAAAAATGCAAATATTAAGCACACCCGGGCTTGCTCAGCGGTAAAACAAATATTAAATTCAACAGTTGTGAACATTTCTCTCTGGAGATTTTCCTCCAGAGAGTCTGTCTTTTGTACCGACATTTCCTGCTCTCCCCCTCTCCCCTAGTCTGCAAGCCTCTGTTGTCCAGCAGCCTGATTTTCTTGGTATTTTCCCCTTTGATTATCAGAGAGGCATAACATAACAATATGCTGATGGATTTTGAGAACAAAAGCAAGGAAGAAGCCCGTTTTCCGGTGATTTATGAACTAACGCTCTCAGTCAGGCCTCTCCAGTTTCCTTACTTTGTTCTTGTTTGTTTTTGTCTTTCTTGAGGTTATGCTCTATCTTCTGAGCCATGCTTTCATTTCCTTTTTGCTGTAATTTATGTTTTGGACACAGTCTTATGCTGTTGTCTTGGTTCAGTCTTGGACTGTGATCCTGCTATTACAGATGAATTCCAGGCTTGCGCTACTACACCTAGCTTACTGATTGCGATGGTGGGGCGTCTCTCTGCCTTTTTGCTCTCATCTTGAATTGTAATTCTTATCTTCTTTTGCTTCTGAGTAGCTGGAATTATAACTTACTCTTTACTCTGCTTGATTAATGCTTAATAATAGTTGCTAATATACATATTAGTATTATTAATTTCATTCTCTATGTTATGACACCATGTAACTTCTATATAAACACTTAGCTGGATCCAAAGAGTTCTTTCTTTCTTTCTTTTTTTAAGTGGAGGTATTAGGCTATGAACTTAGGGTTCTATACTTGATAAGAAAGTGCTCTACCATTTAGTCCATGAATCTACCTGCTGGTTTTTTTTTTTTTTGGTGGGTTGTGGGACTTGAACTCTGGGCCTGGGTGTTGTCCCTGAGCTCTTCAGCTCAAGGGACACCCTACCTCTTAAACTACAGTGCCATTTCCCATTTTTTGGTGGTTAATTGGAGATAAAAGTCTCACATTTTTTTTAGTGCCCAGGCTGGCTTTGAATCCCAATCCTCAGATCTCAGCCTCCCGAGTAGCTAGGATTTCAGGTATGAGCCAGACAGAATTTTGAGCTTTTCTTTGGGACCAGTATCAGGCATTAATCCTCCACCTCTGCCTTCTGAGTAGCTGAGAATGTGGACATTAAGTGCCATTCTTGCTGTTCTTTGAGATAGGGTCTCACTAGCAGTTTGACTAGGTTAACCTCACACCACAATCTTTCTAATTTCTTTCCCTTCCTTCTTTTCTTTCTTTGTTTTCCTTTCCTCCCTCCTTCTCTCCTTCCTTCCTTCCCTCCCTCCCTTCTTCCTCTCTCTCCCTCTCTCTCTCTCTCTCTCTCTCTCTCTCTCTCTCTCTCTCTCTCTCTCTCTCTCTCTCTCTCTCTCTCTTTCTTTTCCTTGCCAGTGTCTGGGGCTTGAACTCAGGGCCTCAGCACTGTCCTTGCACTTTTTCTCAAAGCTAGTGCCCTACCACTTGAGCCAGCATGATTCTTGTGTATGTGGTACTGAGCAATAGCACTCAGGGCTTTGTGCATGTTAGGAAAGCACTCTACCACTAGGCCACACTCCCAGCCCCAATGTTCTGATTTCTATCACACAAGCTGGAGTAACAGGTGAGCTGCTGCCCCACTCAAAATAGATTTTATTATAGAAAACTTAAAGCCTACATGAAAACTGAAAGGGTAGTATTGTCATTAACCATTTTTGTCAGCTGATAATTGACACCAGTTTTGTTGCATTATGCCCTTTTCTCCACCATGCTGGTGTGTGTGTGTGTGTGTGTGTGTGTGTGTGTGTGTGTGTGTGTGTGTGTGTGTGTGTGCCAGTACTGGGGCTTTTACTGGAACTCGGTGACTGGGTGCTATCTTTCTGCATATTTGCTCAAGGCATTCTACCACTTCATCCACTCCTTCACTTTTGGCTTTTTGCTGGTTAATTGGAAATAAGAGTAGCATAACATTTCTGCCTAGGCTGGCTTTGAACTACAACTCTGTTCTCAGCCTCCTGAGTAGCTAGGACATTATTTTCAAGAAAATTTCCTTCTCTTCTTGGCAGTTATCTATGCAGAGCTTTTGTACAAACTTAGAACCTTTGTGGAGAAAAATGTGTTGTTCTGTTTGGATTTATATGTAATCACTGGACTTTCAGTTCATTTTTTTTAAAGTCCTACTTTCCTGTGCCATGACAGGCACAGGAAAGGAAGCAAAAAATACATAGGGCAAGAATATTATCCAGTTTATTAAAAAAAATAGTAGGGTGTCGGTGCTGTGTAAGGGGGCTCAGCAATGTAATAACTTTGATCACTTATTCACAAGCGCACAGGCAAGAAAATGGGAGTTTTAGTGTCAAATACATGCTTTCAACTGCTTATTTTGTTCAGGCAAATACAAAAAATTATATTCTACCTGAATCTTAAACTAGTCTCTAAGCTAGGTTCTGGTGGCTCATGCCTGTAATCCTAGATATCAAGAGGTAAGATCTGAAGATTTGGGCTCAAGGCTTTTGGTTTCTGGGATGGCTTCCCAGACAAGAAAGTTGGTGAGACTCATTTCCAATTAATCACCAAAAAGCCAGAAGTGGAGCTATGACTCAAGTGGTAAAGCACTAGCCTTGAGCAAAAGAAGTCAGGGATAGCACCCAGGTCCTCAGTTCAAGTCCCAGGACTAGTGTGAAAGCGTGCACACACCAAGTAAACAAGCAAACAAAGAAATGAACAAATAAATTTAGCCTGAAGCACTTGGGAGACTGAGGTAAGAAGATCTTGGGATGAAGTCCAGCTTGGCCTATGTAGTCTCAATCCTCTAACAATTAAATTGGTCTCATTCTGTTTTAAAAATTAAATTTAGTATTTCATAAATATTTATAGGTGTGACAGTGTTTCTTTATTAGCAGAACTAGTAGATATTTAATTATGAATATTTGCAGATAATACAAACCATGAGCATTGTTCCTTTTAAAGTTTGATAAAATCCAAACAGAAGCATAATTAGATCAATAGAAAAGGCAAGCATTTCCAAATTATAAAACCTGATTATATCCAGTACAACACAACATCCTTTTCATGCCAAATAACAAGCTAATGTATAATTTCTCCTTCCTTGTTTTTGTGTTTTTTTCCTCTTGTTGTTGGTTTTATCTTTGAGATGATTTGGTTGTGAACACAGAGCTCACAAACATTTTTAAATGGCTTATCAAATCATGGTCCCAAAGTCTATTTTTAGAACATAATTGTAGGATTTCATTAAGCAGTAAACTCATTCATCATAGGATATCATGCATTGCTTGTTTTAGAGGGAATGCTAAATAGCTCATATCCTTTGCTTAAAAATAGATGTTTTTTTTTCTTAAAGCAATTATCTTCTTTTCAGTCCAAATTTCTCTTCTCTGGTATTCAAAAGGACTTCAGTTCCAATGAGTTTTTATTTTGCTATGCTCATCATGAAATTATCTCACTCTTCTACCCCCATCTGCCTCTAGTGCTGTGGAATGTTAAATGGACTTCTTTTAGGCTGGGAGTACAGCTCATGGTAAAACAAAAGCAAAGCAATATGTTTTTCTATTTAAAAAAAATTAAAAATCATATAGCTAGGCACTGGTAACTCACACCTGTAATCCTAGTTACTCAGAAGGCTGAGATCTGAGGATTACCAGTCATAGCCAGCCAGGCAGAAAATTCCATGAGACCTTTATCTCAAATTAACCAGTAAAAAAAGCTGGAAGTAGAGCTGTGATCAGTGGGAAAGTTCCGGTACTGAATGAAATAAAAACCAAAGGAGAGTGAGAGGCCTTGGGTTCAAGTCCCAGTACTGGCATGGGTAGGAAAAACGTAGGCATGAAAGTACACTCTTATCTATATCACTTGCTTCCCTCCTGGCAGCATCCGCCCTGCCCCCTCCAACGCATTCCTTCATTTTTTTTTTCTTTTTAAAAATAAATGCATCTCATGATTTCCTCCTCCTTGAAGTTGGGAAAAGTTCACGCACGGTTCTCAGGATGCTCACACTGGAGCTGTGGGAAAGGATGCAGCCATGTATTAACAATGTGTGTTGAAAATCAGTTCCTCATTGACTGTGTACAAAGCACACATTTCTAATAGTTTTTAATGGCATACTTCCTCTGTGGATTGTGTAGGAACTGCTTTAGTATGAATAATGACTCTCCAGGGGAAAGACTGCAAAATAAATTTGAGAGAGAGAGAGAGAGAGAGAGAGAGAGAGAGAGAGAGAGAGAGAGAGAGAGAGAGAGAGAGAGAGAGAGAGAGAGAGACAGGGACACAGACAGAGACTTATAAAATGCTGACCTGTTAGTTGCACATACAGTATATGACTAGTGAAACTAAAGATCATAATCTGAAGGTAGCAACTAGATGAAATGCTCTGCGGGCCTTGCTTCTCACTACATTATTTTAGAACAAACAAGGTTGGACTCTGGTGGGTTACATCTGTAATCCTAGCTATTCAGGAGATCTGAAGAGTGTGGTTCAAAGTCAGCCTGGGCAGATAAACCTGAGAACCTTATGTTCAATTAGCCATCAAAAGGAGTTGTGGATCAAGTGGTAGAATGTCAGACTTAAGCAAAAACAACAAACAACAAACAAAAACAAACAAGTTAGTGTTAGGCCCGGAGTTCAAGCTCTGGTACAGGCACATATACACAAAAGAAACATAGTAATATTGAACATCTATTCCAAAGAATAGTATAAATTCCCCCCACCACAATGATGAATAACTTGTTTTCACAAAGTGCAACAATACCAGGTCTTTTCTAAGTCCTCTGGCTCATATCTATAATCCTAGTTACTAGGAAGCTGAAATCTGAGACTCAAGATTGGAATCCAGCCCAGCCAGGCAAATCTGAGAGGCTCTAATCTCCAACTAACCAGGAAAATGCTACAACCTAAAGTGTGGCTCAAGTGGTAGAACACCCACTGTGAGTGAAACAGTTTAAGGTCCTGAGTTCAAGCTTCAGTACTTGTATCAAAACAAAGCAACAAAACAACAACATTCTGGGTGCTGGTGGCTTACACCTGTAATCCTAGCTACTCAGGAGGCAGAGATCTGAGAATCATGATTCGAATCCATCCCAGCCAGGCAAATCTGAGAGACTCTTATCTCCAATTAACCACCAGAGAAAAACTGGACGTGGCCGGGAGTTTGGCCTAGTGGTAGAGTGCTTGCCTAGCATGCATGAAGACCCGGGTTCGATTCCTCGGTACCACATACATAGAAAAAAGCTGGAAATAGTGCTGAGGCTCAAGTGGTAGAGCTCTAGCCTTGAGAAAGTCCAAGGACAGTGCTCAGGCCCTGAGCTCAAGCCCAGGACTGGCAAAAAACAAAACAAAACAAAACAAAAACAACAACAACAACAAAAAAAACTGGACGTGATTCTGTGGCTCAGAGTGGTAGAGCACTAGCCTTGAGCTGAAGAGTTCAGGGGCAGCGCCTAGGTCCAGAGTTCAAGCCCCACAACCACCACCACCAAAAAAATCCCCAAAGTAAAAACACAACAGTGTATAGCGACTAAGGACTGAATTTCTAATTATCTGGCTATTTTTAGAAGAAACTACTAGCCTTCTAATGGTATTTTCTGGGTCCAGAAAGGCACACTGGGTCATTTCCACTCAGGTATCTCATCTTGAGCTTCACACTGTCATTTCCACTCAGGTAGCTCATCTTGAGCTTCACTCTTCTCTGCTTCACTGGGACTGGAGACATCTGCAAGGAACATGGGTGTAGGGTGAAGCATACAATCCCAGAGTTCTCCAGGGTTTTTCTCCTGGGGAAGCTACACCTGATTCATGTGGGGATTGTGCTTTCCAGAGAATAATATCCAAATCCAGTCCTTTCAGAATGTTGTCCTGATGGCATGCAATTACAGTGTAGTAACCGTATGAACGCTTCACCATGTCAGAAGCCACCTTCAGGGAATGCGGATTGTCTACGCTTCTACGATATCTGTTCTAGAAGAGAGAGTTTATTTCACACCCAAGAACCTTCATTTTAATATACATATATTTTTTTAAAATCAGGGTTGCCTCAGACCCAGAAGGACTCCATCTTACAAATATGCAATTTTACCTGCATTTAGTAGTAAGTAAGTTCAGGGGAAAAGACATTGGCTGTCATTGTGTTGGTGAGGATGGAAACAGATGTCAGTGGAGGTATGGAATCGGCTAACTTCAAAGCTGAGGGTCATCCCTTCAGTTATGCATTCCCCCCCACCATGTAAACTCCTTATTGCTACTGGGAAATTCTCAAAATCTCAAATCCATGGGCCCATCTGCAGCTTGCATGTCAAAAAGAGAGTTGAGCTGAGTACTGTGGCTCATGTTTGTAATCCTAGATACACAGGAGGATGTCAGTTAGAAGCCATCCTAAGAAGGGGGGGAAAAAGGCCAGGAGTTAGGCCTAGTGGTGGAGTGCTTGCCTAGCATGCACAAAAACCTGGGTTCAATTCCTTGGTACCACATACATAGAAAACCTGGAAGTGGTGCTGTGGCTCAAATGGTAGAGCGCTAGCCTTGAGGAAGCCCAAGGACAATGCTCAGGCCCTGGGTTCAGGCCCCAGGACTGGCAAAATAATAAAAAACAAAAACATTTCCCAGATAGTCCATATTCAATTAACCTAAAAAATAGTGGACTAGAGGTATGACTCAGTGGTAGAGCACAAGCCATGGATGATGGAATTGAGAAGCAAGAGGTCAAGCCTTGGTACAGAATAAAGAAGAGGTTAGGAAAGAAGAGGAAAAGAAAGAGAGGGAGGAGAAGGAGGGAGAAGGGAGGGGGAGAGGGAGGGAAGAACAGAGAGAGTAACCAGAGTTGACCCACTGATTGATTCAGGCTTGCTATGCAGCTATATAGCCCAGCCTGCCTCAATCTCCCAGGTGTGTGCTTCCAGTCTTGATTTAAAAAGAGAGTATCCTCCCCCCTCTTTTTTTTCTTGGTAGGTAATGGGGCTTGAACACTGGGCTTGGGCAATGTCCCTAAGCTCTTCAGCTCAAGGATATCACTCTACTACTTGAGCCACTGCACCACTTCTGGTTTTCTGATGATTAACTGGTGTCTCAAAGTCTTTTGTGCTTGGGCTGGCTTTGAACCTTGAGCCTCAGATGTCAGCCTCCTTGGTAGCTAGGATTACAGATGTGAGCCACTGGCGCCAGGCTAAGAAAGTATCTTTAACTTGGTAAATTAGGTGTCAACATTTTTTTTTGGGGGGGGGGCTAGTCCTGGGGCTTGAACTTAGGGAACAGTCTTTGAGCTTTTTTTAAAATTATTATTATTTTTTTTTCTGGTCCTGGTCTTGAGCCCAGGGTCTGAGCACTGTCCTTGGACTTTCTCAAGGATAGAGCTCTACCACTTGAGCCTCAGCACCACTTCTGGCTTTTTTCTATGTATGTGGTAATGAGGAATTGAACCCGGGTCTTTGTGCGTGCTAGGCAAGCACTCTACCACTACTAGGCCAAACTCCCGGCCCTGTCCTTGAGCTTTTTTTTCTTGCTCAAAGTTAGCACTCTATCACTTGAGCCACAACACCACTCTGGCCTTTTCAGTCTATGTGGTGCTTGCTGAACAAGCACTCTACCACTAGGCCACACTCCTGGCTCATATAATGAGATTTTTTTTTTTTTTTTGCTAGTCTTGGGGCTTGAACTCTGGGCCTGGGAACTGTCCTTGGGCTTTCTCAAGGCCAGCGCTCTACCACCTGAGCCACAACATCACTTCCTGCTTTCTGTTTTTCTGTGTATGTGGTACCAAGGAATCAAACCCAGGACTTTGTGCATGCTAGGCAAGCACTCTCCATCTAGGTCACACTCCTGGCCCATATAATGAGATTTTTTTTTTAAAGGCTGCTATTCTAGTTTATTATCCAGTAATGCTTTGCTTCTCTCTCTCTGCCTACTCTACATGTAACTGAAAGGGCTTTATCCGAAATCCCTTACTAGTAATTGCCCACAAGTCATTAGTAAAAGAGTTCCAAGAATTGACTGCATTTTTGTATTGTTTAGAAAAGTATTTATTTTATTATCGTTATATAGTTGTACAGAGGAGATTCAGTCCAACATGACAATTATGTGTACAATGCAACTTGATCAAGGTCATCCCCTTCCCTCCTCCCTAGTTTCTGAGTCTTCATCTTGGCAGATTTATACTGATTTATGTTCTCGAATGAACATATACATATATACATATAAATACATATTCACACATATGTACATATTATATCTCTAAATATTTAGATATAGCTGTATGCACTTAAAGATCTATCTATAGGCAGGTGATCTATATATATAGAGAGAGATCATCTGTTGACATAAAAATACATACATATCTCTATATATGTAGATAGAGAAATATATATATTTATCTCTATATACTTTACCTATGATAGATAAAAGATATATCTATATACCCTATCTATATCTCATATGTACATATATATGGTGTATATATACACATACATGTACATATATACATACACGTTTGTTTCAGGGCGAGCCTGAGGCTTCTCTGGTTTGGGAGGTGGAGGGTTAAGGGTAGGTGGGGCTTCTAGGCAGAGCTGCTCTGCTCTCTGGGCTTCCTTCCTTCATCGTACATTACTTTGAATGTGGGACTTGAGTGACAATACTTCAGTACTTTTTTTCCCCTTCCAATCTTACTTCTTTCCAAATTTTAATGTTACAGAAACCTCTTTAAGGCTTTTTGTTGTTGTTGTTGTTGCATTCAGATACTCTGTTGGTCAAGTCTTTTATGAATGAGGAAGTGATCCATCTATAAATAAAACACATCTAAGCCTTGCTCAGAAACCGTCTCTTACTGTGAACTTTCCTAACAGTTGTCAAACATTTAAAAAATTTTTTTTCCAAAGCCTTATCTGCAGCGTCTAATTGAGAAGAATATTGCCTTGGTAAATTGCTCTCTGCCCAAAGACAACTGCCAGGCTCTGTTTCTTCTCAGATCTGAAAACCTAATTCCCACATCACCATCTCCAGCTAAAAGCTCCAAACAGTAATTACCTCTAGGGAAAGACCAGAGGTCCTTAAAAGGGTCTGCCGGTTCCTCCAGCAGTCTTTTCCAGGGTGGTCAGTGATAACTCAACTGCTCAGGGACGGGGAGAGCCGGCTAGAAACTTCTCAGCTGTTGACAGGCGTGACTTGCTGAGAACACTGCTTAAATATAGCAGCGAGCTCAGCTCCCAGCAAAGTCAGTGCGGAGACCCGGCTGGGAAAGCAACCCAAGAGGAGAAACCTAATCTCGGAACCCAACAACACCTAGCAACAGTAAAGGAGGGAGGAACAGAAAAATCAACCTTTCAAACAAAAAGTCTGAGTGAGAGAATACAGAAGAAGCTGGGATTTGTGCCGATTGGAATCTCAGGATTTCTGGGAGAGACGCCTGCCTTTTGCCCTCTTTCCTGCATGACTTCAGCTGTTGGCTAGTCCTAGGAAAGCAAGTGGGAAGAATTCTTTCTTCTCCATTCTTCAGGGGCTGGGGAGTTCCCCCCCCCCAGGACTTCAGGTTGGGTTGGGGGCTGTGGAGTAAGCCCCTGGACAAGTTCTTCAAAAGAAAACATCACCACTTGCATACAGGACATAACTGCTTGAAAGAGCTGCTGGCAGGTAAGACCAAACGATATAGCTCTTTACTGTCTTAGCAGATGGCTGCTTCCACCTTAGAAGGATTTTTTTCTCTCCAGTTCTCCTCCCTTACCCTTTGCGCTGTCTTGCGTTTCAATGATGCTTATAACACCTTTGGGAATTCTTCATTGTGAATTATTATTTTTTTTAATGAGGAACTTCATTTGCTTCTCAGAATCCTATCAATTTCTTTGGAAGCCCCAAAGAATTCTGGGATGACTTAATAATCATCAAAATAGTTCTCTCAGTGGATTGCTCTTCCACAGGTAACAGAAATGGGATAAAAGATCCTTGCAAAGTTCCTTTCTCAATCAGGACCCCTAGAATGGCACAGATGTTTGCCCCTAAGAGGAAAAGAATCCTTCATTTATTGAAACCAGGGGAGCAACCTGTGGGTTCCATGAGAAGAAGTCGCTGTGGTGTTTGTACTACTGTGCTTTTGGCTAGCTGCTTTATCTCTTCCTTCGCCCCATTCTCTCATTACATGGGGACACCTAGTGCCGGATCTGACCCCAGATGCCAGCTCCTAATATGTCTGGTGTGGAGCTACTACTTCTGCCGCTGTTGATTATAGCTGTTAAAGATCATATGTCTGTATTGTAAAAAGAAGTACGTACTTTCAAATAGATACTATAGATTCTGCTATTTCGAATCTTGAACTGAAATAATTAGGATTTAAAAAACAAACTTTGAAAGTTGTACAAATGTATATATGTGTGTGTGAGTGTGTGTATATATTAGTATAAAAGAAGTCCCTTTTTTCCTGTAATGGTTTATTGTTGTCCTTTCATGAGTTGCCAGACAATGTTGTCAGAGTTGCTTCCAGTGAGCAATTTCATATTGCATGTGACAGGTTATATGATTGAATATCGGTGCCCTCGTTAGGGATTTTACCTTGTGGTCTGTTGCTGGCCTGAATTTGCATAAAAGAATAATATTTCCTTATGTAATTGTGATAATGTCAAAGTAGATGTGGAAGGCAATTGTGAAAGAAATTAGTTGAGTCGATTTTGGCAATACAAGTATAAAATTTACCCATGAGCAGTCTCAAACAGACTGTTGACAAGGAAGAATACATAAACACCCATGTGAATACAGCTTCAGCTGTAGCTCCAGGGTAAAGTGTGTGCCTGGTACATACAAAAGGCCTTGGGTTCAATTCCTGGCACCACAAGAAAGTGAAGGCAAAAAAGTGCTAGCCTTTTTGGTAAATGTTCCTTTTAAAAAATCATGTATATAGTACAGATTCAGCAAAGTGAAATTGTTTACCCATTTTGCTAAGTATTATATTTCATAATTCTGATTACTTGATTAGTTTATGAAATGACAATAATTATGTATAGTGAGTATGCACAAATTCAAACACATGTGTACTCTGGAAGGCTTGGGATTGGAGAAGAAACTCCTGCTGCTTTACTGGGGATGAAATACTATTGTCTTGTAAAGAGTTCAAAAGTCAGAGAATTAAATGTGTTACATTTTTCTTGTTTTTACCCTAGGATGGGTCACATTGTTGGCTTATAAATGCATGTATGAAGCCAAAATCTACCATTAGTTTCAGGCATGTAATTTCTATTAAGAGTCAGAGGGATGGCTTTTAGATAACAGAGCAGAGTCTGACCATGAGTGAAAGTCATGTTTGCTGCAGTGGCGTTTGGAGTATCATGAATTGTCTTCTTCTATTTTTGGGGCAGGGGGGTGGGGAGGCACTGGTACTGGGGATTTAACTCAGGTGGTCACTCTCTCACGTGTCTGTGTTGCTCAACTGGATCCCTACTGCTTGAGCCACCCTCTGTTTCTGGCTTTTGACTGGTTCCTTGGAAGTAAGAACCTCAGGACTTTCCTGGATGGTCTGGCTTCATATGGTGATCCTCAGATCTCAGCCTCCTGAGCAGGTAGGATTATAGGCGTGAGCTTCCAAGCACCTGGCTATGAATGATTTTCTTGAGAACCAAGGAGAGCTCCCTCACATTAAACCACAGGCTTTCCAGCAATCCACAGTCGAGTTCTCCACCATCTACTTTCCTAGTCAATTGGGAGAACGTTTCTTCCCCAGAATTGGTAGATTCCATGGCCCCATCTCTGCATCTCTTATCTGGATAGAAATCCAGCTGCTCACAGGGGGATCCATTTCATCCTGTCCTGGGATCATGAAGCCAGTTCTCCTAAAGCCCTGCCCTACAGGTGGATCTACTGTTCAGTTAACTTCTGGAACCCCCAGTCATTGCCAACCACCTGAGCTGGGTATTTTGAAAGCCTTGCATCATCTGGCACCTACTTAACTTTTCCACTCTCATTCCAACCATTCAGACACAAGGTCTAGTCGTGGCTTTAGGTATGCAGACGATGGCCCATCCAAGAGAATGGTTTCCCTGTGTCCTGTGCTAGCCTTGGCCCCCTGCTTGGCACACGCCCAGCTCTCTATTCCAATACACACCTGGGCTAGTGTGTAAGAGTGGATGACTTCCACTGTCACAGTGGTTTTTCTGGATCATACTTCCGGGAAGTGACTGCTCTGTAGTCACTGTGGCTCTCTGTTAGTGTTGGGACATTTTGGACCTGGCTTCATTTCCTTATGTCCAGAATGATTTTATAAAGTATGTATAGGTATGACCCTAAGAACCCCCGTGACTCTGGAGCACCTCAGTTCTGTGACCAGTGGGTCTGTTCTGGTAACGTTGGTGGCTTTAGATTTCTGCAGGTGAAAATGTGATTAAAGTATGGATGAGAATGAAATTAAGAAAACTGCAAAAAATCAGGCACTGGGGGCTCATGCCTGGAATCCTAGCTACTCAGGAAGCTGAGATCTGGTTTGAAACTGACCCAGGCAGGAAAGTTTCTCGAGACTTTGATCTTCAAAGAACCAACAGAAAGCCAGAAGTGGAGCTGTGGCTCAAGTGAGAAACTCCCAGTCTAGAGCTGCAAAGGCAAATGAGAATGGGAGGCCTTGATTTCAAGCCCTAATACCTGCACAGAAAACAAAACAAAAATTATAGTTATTTACCTAAAAAAGAATCCTCCATTTCTCAGGCAAAGTTATTGTAACTTTATCATGAATAGAAAAATTACAAGTAATTTTAAGCATATTTGTGATTGTGAGATGATGTTGTATATATCAAAATGAAAGAGAAACTATATCTCCTGTGAATACACATAGACCTTGATTCTCTGGGCTTGAACTTGAGGCCTGGACACTGTCCCTGAGTAGCTAGATTATAGGAGTAAGCCAATGACACCAAGCTATAATCATCTATTTTTCTTATCTTTTAGTGTCAGATTTTTTTTGTGGGTCATGGGGCTTGAAATTGGCCTGGGTACTGTTCCTGAGCTCTTCAACTCAAGGCTATTGTCCTATCCCTAGGCCTGGGTGTTGTCGCTGAGCTCTTCAGCTCAAGGCTACCACCCTACCCTTGAGCCAAGCCCCACTTCCCATTTTCTAGAGGTTAACTGGAGATAAGAGTCTCAGATCCTTCTGTGCCTGGGCTGGCTTTGAACCTTGATCTTCAGATCTCAACTTCCTGAGTAGCTAGGATTATAGGCATGAGCCACCACACCTGGCTTAGTGTCAGATTTTTATAATGACCTTTGGTATAAATTATTTAAATCATAACCCCTTTTATCTGTGGGGTTATAAATTTGAATATAGCCTTTAATGTTAAAATGTTTAAATAAGTTAGATGAAATATTCATCCCCCCTCCTCTCCCCAGTCCTGGGGCTTGAACTCAGGGCCTAGGGCACTGTACCTGAGCTTCTTTTGCCCTAGGCTAGAGCTCTACCACTTAAGCCACAGTACCACCTCTAGCCTTTTCTGTTTATGTGTTACTGAGGAATCGACCATGGGGCTTCATGCATTCTAGGCAAGCACTCTACCACTAAGTCATATTCTCAGCCCTCAGCTCATATCTCTTAAACAATAGTTTTCCTTTAGCTATAGTTTTCACTTAATCTTTAAAAGTGAAACTCTTGTGCTTGTGAATTATAATTGTGCTTTTCATTTCTTTCTCCTCTTTTCTGTGCATGCGAGTGTGTGCAAGTGTGTGTGTGTGTGTGTGTGTGTGTGTGTGTGTGTGTGTGGCCCTGGTCCAGGGCCTGGCCACTGTCTTTGAGCTTTTTTGCTTAAGGCTAGTGCTCTACCACTTAAGCCATAGCTCCACTTGTGGCTCTTTTTGGTGATAAGAATCTTGTGAACTTGCCTTCAACCTGTAATCCTCAGATCTCAGTACCTTTACTAACTGGGATTACAGGAATGAGCCACCAGTACCCACAAATTTTGTTTTTCCTAAGTAGGCAGATGAGTCATGTTTGTTTTTTTTTATTGTTGGTGGTGGTCATGGGGCTTAAACTCTGAGTCGGTGAGTTCTCCCTGAGCTTTTCAGCTCAAGACTAGCACTGTATCAGTTGAGCCACAGCACCACTTCTGGTTTTCTGGTGGTTAATTGGAGGTAAGAGTCTCATGGACTTTAGTACTTGTGCTGGCATTGAACAGTGATCCTCAGATCTCAGCCTCCTGAGTAGCTAGGATTACAGGCATGAGCCACCAGTGCCTGGCTAGAAAATAGTATTTTACCTGCTTACTAGCCAGATGGGTGTTTCTTTTTTAAAAAACAGGTGGTCTATTCTTAGTCTTCTGTAGACTTTGATACAGATTTCCACTCATTTATCTAATTCTCTTGTGTCTTTAAACTTGTTGGGTGCGGGGGGGAGGGGGGGCAAAGTGAGGTTAAGATCTATTTCAACAAAAAAAAATGTCAAAAAGTTTGCAGAGTTGCCAGCTACTCAGGTGGTTGAGATATGAAGATGCAGGTTTAAAGCCAGCTTCGTCAGGCAAGTCTTTAAGGCTCTTATCTCCAATTAATCAAACAAAACAAAACTGGAAGTGGGACTATGGCTCAAGTAATAGAGTGCTATTCTTGAGCACAAAATCTCAGGGATAGCACCCAGGCCTTGAATTCAAGCTTCAGAACACCCTTCCTCCTCTCACACACACAAGTTTGCAAAATTGCTGACATTGGTTGCTTTTACCTGTAATCCTAGCTACTAAGAATGCTAAAATCTGTAGGATTGTAATTTAAAGGCAGTTCATGCAGAAAAGTTAGCTAGACTCCATTTCCAAGATAACTAGCAAAAAGCTGATTTAGAGGTATGGTTCAAGAGGAAGAGGGTTGAACTGAGTTCATCCTTACCCCAAAAGTCTGTGAAATGATTTTGTTATATAGTAAATATTCTTTAATATAAACATCAAAAGAATAAAAGATGAGCTAATATAAACATATTTTGTTTCTTTGAATCTGAGTCAAAGACATAACATAGTAATATTCATGGAAAAAGGAATCAGGAGACAGAGAATCAGGAGGCAACAGAGAAAAGCCACAGGGCCTGGATTCAGATCTCAGCTTTACTGCGGCCTTGGGCATATTACTCTCCAAGCCTATTTCTTATTGGTAATATGAAATAATAATGCTATTTCCTCATAGAGTTGTTTTAAAGATTAAATGATCTAAGGAAATGTGTAATTATCAGAGCTGGGCATATCTGCATCCTAGCTACTCAAAAGACTGAGATCTGAGGATTGCAATTCAAAGCCAGCCTGAGCAGAAAAGCCCTTGAGACTCTTATCTCCAATTAAAGAGCAAAGAGCAGCCAGTAGGAGATATGGCTCAAAAGGTAGAGCATCAGCCTCAAGATAAAATGCTAAGTGAGAGTACAAGGATCTGAGTTCAAGCCCCATTGCCTGCACAAAAAGTAAACTGAAAGATAAATGCAAAAAATATAGTTTCCTGGTATATTTTTCATTTAAATTATTCTATTATTGCTTTATTGCCATATTATAAGTGCAATTATTTATTTTAATGTTTGATGCATTTAAAAATCCTGGATATCACACATTCTCAAATGGGGAGTATTCACCTATTCATAAACTGCTTTGCTGAATGCAACTTCTTTTTTTTTTTTTTGCCAGTCCGGGGCTTGAGCTCAGGGCCTGAGCACTGTCCTTGGACTTTCTCAAGGCTAGAACTCTACCACTTGAGCCTCAGCACCACTTCCAGCTTTTTTCTGTGTATGTGGTACTAAGGAATTGAACCCGGGTCTTCGTGCATGCTAGGCAAGCACTCTACCACTAGGCCAAACTCCCGGCCCAATGAATTCAACTTCTTTGTACAACTACTTGAAGATAATTTAAAAGAAAGAAAGAAAAATCTTGGATAACTGTTTGTGAACGCTATTCCACAGATCAGAGGACAGACAGCATAATACACTTTTTAAATTTGGAATGTTGATGGGGACAAACTTCGCAGCTGAGTATTCTAAGCATACACATTTTGAATGGCAGCCAATAATTCTGTATGGAATTTTTGCTTCAAGCCCTTCCTTATCAGTGAGCAGTCTGCTGTCTTCTGGAGAGAAGCATTATTAAAGAGGATAAGCACTCACTCACAATATAGATTGTTCCATGCTCTTATCTATTTGCACTCAGAGATAAAGTATGTTTGTTTATACATAGTAAATAGCAATGGAGATTTAAAAAATATATAATTTAATTGTTTATTGTTAAGATGTTATACAGAGGGGTTACAATTTTGTAAGTCAGGTAATGAATACATTTTTTTCTTTTTTGGAAATGTCACATCTTCCTTCACTTTCCCCCATTTTCCACCTGCATCCTTGTTCATAAGTATAATGGAGACTTTTATGTAGGGACACTGTGTTAAAATTTCCATATCTCTATTTCTTCCTTTAGATGATTTTTTTATTAACCTACTAATATAAAAATGAAAAGACCTAGCTGGGTGCTACTCAAGAGGCTGAGATCTGAGAATCAAGGTTCAAAGCCAGTTTGGGCAGAAAAGTCTGTGAGACTCATGTCTCCAATTAACCACATACACACACAAAAAGCCAAAAGTAGCTGTGATTCAAGTGGTGGAGAACAAACCTTGAGCATAAAAGCTCAGAAACAATGCCTAGGCCAAGGTCAAACAAAATAAAAGAAGAGAAAGAAAATGAAAAAAAAGAAAGAAGAAAGAAAAAAAAGGAGGAAGGAAGAAAAGAGAAAGGAGGAAAAAAGAAAAAGAACCCAAACATTTACATCATACTAATTTCAGTCTGACCAAGCAGAAATAAGTTGTTTTGTTTTGTTGATTGTGGGGCTCAAAGTCAAGAGCCTGGGCACTGTCCCTGAGCTTTTTATATTCAAAGCCAGTGCTCTACCCATTTGAGCCACAGCACCACTTCTGGTTCTGGTGCCTAATTGAAGATAAGAGACTCCTGGAGGCTTTCCTACCTAGGTTGGCTTTGAATTCTAGATCCTCAGATCTCAGCTTCCTGAGTAGCTAAAATTTTAAGTGTGAGCCACCAGTGCTCAACAAGAAATGAGTTCTTGTCATTCACTATTCTTAATACTATCCAGTCTTAAAGATATCAAATATATTTTGGGAAAAAGAAAAAAAATTGTGTTACATCATAAAGATCACCATCTCTGTGCTTGGATGCATAATATTCTGTGTGCTTAATTTAACAAAAATGCATGAATCATCCATAATAAGTAAGGCAAGGACATTTTTTTTTTGTCGGTAGTGAGACTAGAACTCTGGGCCTGGACATTATCCCTGAGCTCTTCAGCTCAAGGCTGTGTTCTGTTCTTGTTTGGGGGGGTCTTTTTTTCCTTAAGTGATTTGTGTTCCTCAGTAGCTAAAGAGAGAAGTGAAAAAGCTTCAGGCAGAATACAGCTTTTCCATCTCTGTGGTCATGGTTGGAGAGTTCAGTTTCTAAGTCCAGGCAGCCTGTTGTGGCCAAACTTAGAAGGAAAGTCAAACATGAATCGAACAGATTTAGCTGGCTGGTAGCTGGTTGATTGCAGAACTTAAGAAACTCTGGATGGAGAAGCAGAGGAACATCCCCTAACCAGCATCCCCCACCCCCCTCTTGCTGTCTCTGAGTGTTTCAGTTAAGCCACAGCAACACTGAGAAGTCAAAAGAAGGTTTGTGTTGCTTTTCCTTTTTTGGGTAATGGTGTCAATGTGAATAATATTGGATGATTTATGTGTTTCTGAGGCTTGGGGAAGACACACTGAAAAGGATTTTTAAAGTTAATGCAGAATTTATCATGAGGGATCTGACTTTAATGGAGGCCCTAAGAGTCAAGAAGTTTTAGTTTTTAGTTTTTTTTTTTTTAACTTAATACAGGTAGCTACTTACTTTCATCCAAAACATGAAACTGGTGATTGTTGTTTCAACTTCTGTACTTGAAAATAGTCTTTCTCCTTGCCCCTGCCCTCACTGCAACTAAATAGATTGTGTGTGTGTGTGTGTGTGTGTGTGTGTGTGTGTGTGCGCGCGTGCCAGTGCCAGACCTTCAATTTAAAGCCTCTCACTTGGTCAGCTTTATAGCTCATGGCTGGTACTCTGCACTTGAGACATGCCTTCAGTATGGCATTTTGCTGAATTCCAAGACTTCGCTTTCTAAGCTAACTTTGAACCTCAGTCCTCTAGGTCTCAGCCTCCTCAGCAGCCAGGATTTCAGGTGGGAGCCACTGGCATTCAGTCTTCCAAATTACTTTAAATAAATGCATAACCCGCTCTTTGTCTTTGTGAAGGAGAGGTGGAAGGAAGTCATGAAGCGAACATAACAGTTAACCAAATGCATTTCTTATCAAATAATTGTCTGGGAGACAGCGCCCTGTGGCTCACACCTGCAATCCCAGCTACTCAGAAAGCTGAGTTCTGAAGATGGAAAGTCAAAGCCAACTCGCTGAGACTCTCATTAGTTTGTTCCAATGAACCCTCCAAAAGGCTGTAAGAGGCATTAATGGCTTAAGTGGTAGAGCATTACCTTTAAGTGCAAAAGCTCAGACACAGCACCTGGGTCTTTACCTCAAGCCCACAATAGCAGCATAGGAAAAAGAACAAAAACAAACGAACAAAAACCAAAACCTACAGAACGTTCTAAAAATTTAAGACTAGAGTTAATATGCTTGAAAACAGTAGATTGTGCTCATGGCCAGGACAATAGAATACTGCCACCTTGTCTTGTTTATATGAAAGATGTTCGCGGAAATCCGATTTTCCCAATCATGCTGATAAGTGCTAAGGAAGACCATGGAAGGGGAAGAGGGATTTGTTTTTCCTTTAATATACTTCCTCCTGGAGTCAGTGAGTTTGGAGCTCTGGGCCTTGAGGTAGGCAGGAGAGGAAGCCGCATAGTTGAGTTCATAATGCTATTTCAGTGCGGCAACCCAGTGGGTGAGGATAAATGACCCTCTTGGCCCGTGTGTCTCTTGGTTACTGGGACAACAGCCCTCACCAAAGGCAAACAAAGATGCTCTGCTCACCAGGCTGAGCCAGGAAGGATTTTTGCCAGCTCTGATTTTTCCTAATTATTCTGTAAGTCTGAAATGGGACCCTGGAGGCATGCACAGCTCTTTGTGTTTCAGAAACTGTTTAGTACATGACACATGATTCAGGATGAGCCTGGTATTTAGATCCGGGAGTGGGCATTATACAGAGGTTGGATTTTCCCCATGTTGTCTTTTTTAGATACCATCTTCTGGTTTGGACACCACCAAACCAACTGCTTTGGTGCACAGCCAGTTGCTTGCCTGCTTGGCTGTGTGAGCCAGCTGCACTGGCTGGCTCTGGGGGTAGAGTGAGGAGAGTGCCTGGGCCTTAGTCCCTCAGCTTGGCCTGGGATTTCCCTTCCCTCTGGGTGCTTCTCCCATGTGTGCTCCTGCCGCTGCGCGGGACCACTGTGGAAACAGGAGTCACACGTGTTACTATATTAGGGACATGTGGGATAGATTTAGTGTGTGTAAATGATTATGATAATAAACTATACAAACTCAATATTACTGCACTAAGTACTTTATGTGGATGATGCTGTTTCTCAAAACAACTCAAGGAGATGCTCTTTCTGCCTGTTTGCCTGTCTTCTGTCTGACTCTGTCTACCTATCATCTATCTCTACCTACCTGCCTACCTGCCTATCTGTCTGTCTATCTATCTATCTATCTATCTATCTATCTATCTATCTATCTATCTATCTATCTAAGATACCTACGTACTTGCTGCTAGGTGCTAGGTGCTGGAGATTGGATTGAGATGGCCTCTCATATAGTAGGCAATTGTCCTGTTACTGTGCTAAAAACTCAGATTTATTCAATTCTTTCTTTTCAGATTTATTAAATTCTTTATTAAGTTCATTGTTTTCTTCCCCCCCTCTCTTTTTCCTTCCCTCCCTCCCTTCCCCCTCTCTCCTTTCTTCCAGTCTGTCTTGTTTTTTTTTTTTTTTTTTTGTGCTAATACTGGGGTCTGAACTCAAGAGCTTACCTTTTCTCCTGGATTGTTTTTTACTCAAGACTTGTGTTCTACCAGTTGTGGTACTCCTCCACTTGCAGCTTTTAGTTGAGATAAGAGTCTCTGCCCAGGCTGGTTTTGTACCAAGATCCTTAGTACTCAGCTTCCTGAGTAGCTAAGATTACAGGTATGAGCCATAGGTACCCAAAGTTTCCTTTTTTTTTTTTAATAGGTTAGGAATATAAGGTTTATAAATGCTAAGTAACTTGTCCAACAGATTTAAAACTCAAAGCAAGATCATTCAGCTTTATTTCTCTTTTATTCAGGGGGCAATCTTAGGGCCTCAGATTCTCACTTAGTTTTCTACCATTTGGACCAGCCTCCATATCTAACTTTTTGTTGTTTCACTGGAGATAGTCTATGGATTGCCTGCCTGAGGTGGTTTTGAACCTTTGTTTTCAATTTCAGCTTCCTGAATTACAGGTGTGAGCCATAATGTTTCTTAGAGGAGAAAGAAAGAGGGAAAGGGAGAGGGAGAGGGAGCAAGGCCTTCTAACACTATCAGGCAAGGAGTTGTCAACATAGCAAGGTACTCCATCAAAACACATAGCAGAGATTCTATAGCAAAACAAAAACAGACAAACAAAACCTCAAAGACTGAACCGGTGGCTCATGCCTGTAATCCTAGCTACTCAGAGATCTGAGGATTGTCATTCAAAGTCAGCCCAGACAGACCAATTTCTGAGACTCTTGTCTCCAGTGAACCAACAAAATGTTGAAAATGGTACTAGGAGAGTAGCCTAGTGGTAGTGTGCTTGCCTAGCATGCAGAAAGCCCTGGGTTCAATTCCTCAGTACCACATGCACAGAAAAAGCTGGAAATGTGCTGTGGCTCAAGTGGTAGATAAAGTGCTAGCCTTGAGAAAGTCCAACGACAGTGCCCAGGTCCTGAGATCAAGCCCCAGGACCGCCAAAAAAATAAAAATAAATAAATAAATAAAAAGAGCTGGAAATGGAGGTGGGACTCAAGAGATAGATCTTCAACTTAAAAACTACATTTTCTAAAAGCACTAACTTATCACTGGGCCTACAAATGTGCAATAATGGGTAAACAAAAGCAGGAAAAAAACTGGGCACTTCTCCCTCCATTTTGCAGCTATCTTCTTTGCGTCATCTTCTTCCTGAAGTCACTTTTTATTTCTAGAATTCACAGACTGGTAGGCAGAGATGTATCATTTCATCAAGCTTTTCTTTTGCATTAACATGATCTCTCTTCTTTCTTGGAATAAACTAAACTTCTCTCTGTCCTTTCCTGTCTTTTTGTAAAAAGACAATGTTGTGAAAAGAAGAAAGAAAACCATTAGTGTTCTGCTTTTTGGCTTCTGGAAGTATTGTTTGCTTTCTCCTTCAATAATTTGACATAGTTTTCTTGGCAACAACTCTGAGAGTGAATTTTCACATTAGTCTTCTGCTAATGCCTCCTAAATGGAAGCTATTAACAATTGATCATATTCATTCAAGTGTTTTCTGAGACTTCAGTAAGATTTCCTTATTTTCTTGGCACTTCTGTCCTGGGTCTGACAGTAAGCAGGTGGAGGACAGTGAATTTCACACTACCAAGGAGGCCAGCACTTTAGTCCTGGTTTCTTTACCCAGAAAGAGAGAAGAAAACTGATGAGAGGAAGTGCATAGACTTGGCTCTTTCGGAGGTCTGATCTGAAAAGGACCATCGGGCCACCTAAGCTGGTCCTCAACACCCCTTTTGTATCTTAAGTTTTCTGGGGAGATCGAAAAGCCCCAGATGTCTGGGCTTTTCCTCCAGAAGTTCCAGTTCAAGGTGGCTTGAGAGGGGTCCCAAATATTGGCTTACTTTCGAAGCTTTTGTGTGGGTACAATATCCACCCATCTATTCAAGAATATCCATCTGTTCAAGAGTTACCCAGGAAGAACCAAAGGTGGAGCAAGGACTCCAACTTAATCGGAATCTCAGTCTCTTACTCTTTCTACCACAACTTAATTATAATAAGCATGATGGTGGCTGTCACTAGTGAGTCTCCTAAGTATTCTGTACCAACATCCCCACATGGCCCACCCCTCTATTTTACTGATAAGGAGGTGGAGGAGATTCCTCCCTGCCCTCCCCAGTAAGCAGGTGGTAGTGCTGGGGTGAGTCCAGGCAGCTGGGCTCCTTGGCTTGTGCTCCTAGTCTCTGAATCAACATTGCTATTCTGGAGCTTGCTAGGAGACCCGGAGGTGTTGAGTGGCAGCAGCTCCCCTATTTGAACACTGGGGGGTCCACAGCAGCTGGCTTTGCCTCAGAGGCTGGCTTTCCTACTTGACTAGGATCGGGGCCCCATCTCTTCTGCATTGGCATCCCATGGGCCAATGGATGGAACCTGAGCCCCTCAGGATGCTTTTAGGTCACTTGAGCTCTCCCAGAAACTATGTTGCTCCTGTTCTGGCTTTTGGGGCGGGGGGAGGGGGGGGGGGGGTGGAGGGACGAAAGACTGAATGCACTACTTTGGGAAAATATTTTCTTTCCTTTTCTATAAACGGTCCAGACTCAACTTTCCTATTTCCTTGACCTTCCCCTGCGAGTTTGGGTTGGTTTCTCCTTCCATGTTTCCTGGGGTTCTGCTCGTCTTTCATAGCTCCCCCTCACCTTCTCACCAAATGAACAACAATCAGAAGGGATGAATCGGTTCCCTCCTGCTGTAGCAGGTGCAGTAAAAGCAAATGGTTTGTGTAGTGACACTGAAGAACTTTTTATTTACTTGTTTATCTCTTGGTGCCAATGCTAGGGTTTGAACACAAGGCCTGGGTTCTGTTTCTTAGCTCATTCACTTAAGCGTGGCACTCTGCCACTTAAAGCCTTGTGTTCACATGTCTTTTTTTTTTTTTTTTTTTTGGAATTTTAACTTTAAATTGTTGTGATAAAAGTGATATACAAAGGCACATAATTTTTTTTCTGGTTAATTGGAGATAAGAGTCTCATGGATTTTCTTGTTGGGCTGGCGTCTATGGAACTAATTTACAAAAGGGTTTGATAAGCTTGAAATTCTATAGAACAAGATTTTTCACTTATAAAATAAAATTTTATGTATTACTTGGTTAAGTGACTCTCAAGATAAAAATAATCAATGCCAATGTGTCAGAGTAAAGATTTCCTAAGCAATAAAAACAAAGCAGAAAATTTAAGATTATTATAATTATGTGGTAGCAAATTTTTATAGGTAAAAGTTAAATAATATTTAATTAAATAACATTTAATTTTGACTTTGGAATATTTACAGGTAATAATGTGATAATTAGACTTATTATTATTATTTTTTTTTGCCAGTCTTAGCTTGAGCTCAGGGCCTGAGCACTGTTCTTTCACTTCCAGGTTTTTCTATGTATGTGGTACTAAGGAATCTAACCTCTGTCTTTGTGCATGCTAGGTGAGCACTCTACCACTAGATCAAACTCCCAGCCCCTAGACTTCATTTTGACTTTAGATTTTTTTAGAATAATCATGCACAAAACAAGTGCTCAATAAGTATTTTTTAAGTTCAATCCATTAAAAATCATGAAATTGAGAAATTAAATATTACTAATCTTTTTGTTTGTTTGCTTGTTTTGAACTCAGGGCCCCAGGCTACTTCTTGGTTTTGCCACTCACAACTAGCACTCTACCATTTGCACCATGTCTCTGCTTTTGGCTTTTTGGTGGATAATTCAAAATAAGAGGCTCTTATCTTCAATTTTAGGCTGATTTTAAACCTCAATCCTCAGATCTCACAATAAGTAGCTAGGACAGCAAGTATGAGCTACCATTGCCCAGCTACTGAGCTTTTATTTATTTAATTTTTTGGTGCTGGTCCTGAGGCTTGAACTCAGGGCCTGGGTGCTGACCCTGAGCCTTTGTGCTCAAGGCTAGCACTCTGCCACTTGACCCATAGCTCCACTTTCCCAGTCAGTTTTTATTGAAGACCTGAGCCTAATCTTTTTTTTTTTCTTTTTCCATACACATGGCAATAATAGTCAGGGACAGTGAGTGAATCTCTCTCCTGCTTCTAAGTTTTTGCTCACCCTTTAATGGTGATGTTTAATGGTGATTTAATACGTCTATAATTAAATTAATTAATATCTAAATGCTCAGCAGTCTGAGTGAGTAGCCAATGCCATATTAAGAGGTGGGGTCTATCTCTGATCAGCTCAGTGTAGATGTATTTCCATGAACAAGCCAGAACACCCTGCAGAACAGTAGCACAGATACAACTATTAACCCACCAAATTGACACCTATTTACCAATTATATTTGCACTAAGTTCATGGTAAAAAAAAAAAAAAAAAGAAAAAAAAAGTCTCAAACAAAATCCCCAGCCAGGCTCTTATTGGAGTTCATTAGCTGGAAATGCTCTCATCCTCAGAAATCTATTTTGGAGTTAAGATTGCTCCACTCCCTCTACAAGTGGCAAAGCAACAGCTGCCATTTAATTAATGCTTCTGCTGACAGCTCCAGCTGATGAATATTGCTGAACTTCTCGGCCAGGGTCCATCCTCTGTGCATCACTCCAAGAGGAAATGTACAGTGCAGTTGTTTGATTCTTGCCTTATTTCAGCACAGCTTTCTTTCTCCCATCCTTTCCTCCAGATTTTAAGGATGCCTTTATTGACATCATCATCCATATCTTCCAGGCAGTAAAGTCCTGTGGGGACACGTGTGTTCCTGGTGATGTATTAGGATGGAATCTCACCAAGAAGAAGCATGTGAAGGGATGAGCTCAAGCAGAGGAGGGGGGAGAAGCTGGGGGAGGGGCTGAAGAAAGTGACTTGTAGTTTCCCAGAAAGTATGAATTTTGCTCTTCTGAAAAAGAGAAGAGAAAAAATACAGAGCTTTTGTGTGCCATATCATATGGATGAAACACTAGAATCGTACAGTTACATTTTCACATGGGTTATATTATTTCAACTTATTGTGTGTGTGTGTGTGTGTGTGTGTGTGTGTGTGTGTGTGTGTGTGCCAGGACTGTACTTTTGTTTAAGGTTGATGCTTTACCGCTTGAGCCATATCTCCATTTCCAGCTTTTTGCTGATTCAATGGAGATGCGAGTGTTACAGACTTTCCTGCCTGGGTTTGCTACCAATCTGGATCCTCAGATCTCAGCCTCCTGAGTTGCAAGGATTACAGGAATGAGCCACTAGTGATCAGCTTGTTTCAAAGTCTGTTTCCAACACTTTCAAAGGAGTGGGGGCTATGTGGTGCCATTGCTGTTCTTGTGTGAGAGAGGAAAAGGCTTTGGGCTAAGATGTGGCTCTCCTGCTATTCACCTCCAAGAACATGGCGTGGGGCTCGGTCAGGCATGGCTCAGGCCTTGTGGCTGGAAAAGACAGCTGGGCTGGAGCTGAAGTCGGGGGCACACAGGTCCCAGTGGAATTCAGCGGCCAAAACTGGTCCAAGTGGACAGCTGGCACGTGACGGTCACCGTGTAGTGATGGGGTCTTCTGGTGGACAGGTGGTGCAGCTCAGCTCTGGCTCTGTCTGACAAACAGGAGCAAGGAGTGAAGAGCTGCAAGGTGGGCGTGGGGAACACAGTGTCTGTGGCGGACAAGCAATCCTGGAGTCTGTGACTCAGGGGCCAAAACCCAAATACAATGTCAAAGCAACCTGCTACCAAACTCAAGTCCTGAATGAGAGGCTCTGCTTCACGTTTAGTAGGCACTGTTCTCTGATTCAGTAGTGTGTATGTGTGTTTGTGTGTGTGTGTGTGTGTGTGTGTGTGTGTGTGTGTGTGTGTGTGTGTGTGTGCTTCACATTAGTCCTGGGGTTTGAACTCAGAGCCTGGTACTATCCCTGAGTTTTGTTTTGCTCAAGGCTAGCATTCTATCACTTGTGCTATCATGCCACTTCCAGTTTTTAGGTGGTAAATTGAAGATAAGAGTCTCATGGCCTTTCCTGCCCAGGCTGTCTTTGAACCTTGATCCTCAGATCTCAACCTCCTGAGTAGCTAGGATTATAGGTGTGAGCCACTGGTGTCTGGCCCAGTAGTGTTTGTGGAGACTCACTTGTTAGGCCCTGAGTTAGAAACTGGTATTAATATTATATTAGTTCCATTCTGTAACAGGGGATAGAGTAGAAGCAAAGGCAATTTCAATGCCTTGTGACTAGAGCTAAAGGTGGGTAGAGATTGGTCTTGAGATCCTGTGCAGGGTAAATCAGGGGTTGCTGTGAGAAAAGGGGGGTGGGCAGAGGAGGAAAATGGTGAAGCCCTCACAAATAAGATCTAGGGAAATGCAACAGAAACAAAAATGATCAAGAAGCTCAAACATCTGCTATATTATAACAAGGCTATTGAGTGCTGCACATGGGAAGGAAACTAGTGAGATTCTTTCACTTATACAATTATCTCAACAAAAAAATGTTGGAAAGAGAATCTATTCTATACATACCCGTTCATCATTCTTTTTTTTTTTTTTTTTTTTGCCAGTCCTGGGCTTGAGCTCAGGGCCTGAGCACTGTCCTTGGACTTTCTCAAGGCTAGAGCTCTACCACTTGAGCCTCAGCACCACTTCCGGCTTTTTTCTATGTATGTGGTACCAAGGAATCGAACCCGGGTCTTCATGCACGCTAGGCAAGCACTTTAACCACTAGGCCAAACTCCCGGCCCCCCATTCGTCATTCTTAAATCCTTTTTTGAAATGGGGGCCTGGGTGTTTGTCCTTTAGCTTTCTCACTGAAGGCTGGTGCTCTACCACTTGAGCCACAGTTGTACTTCTGGCTTTTTGGTGTTTGGTTAGAAACAGGAATCTCACTGTCTTTCCTGCTCAGACTGGCTTTGAATCCTCAGATCTGAGCTTCCTGAGTAGGAGTATAGGCATGAGCCAATGGAGTCCAGATTTTTATTCTTTTTTAAAAATTATTTATTTTTGCCAGTCCTGGACCTTGAACTCAGGGCCTGGGCACTGTCCTCGGGTTTTCCTCAGGGCTAGAACTCTACCACTTGAGCCACAGCATCACTTCCAGCTTGTTCTATGTGTGTGGTACCGAGGAATTGAACCTGAATCTTTGTGCATACTAGGCAAGCACTTTACCACTAGGCCAAACTTGGGCCTCCAGATTTTTATTCTTAATGCATGCGTGGCCTTAATGAGCCTGGTAAATATGCATCCTGTGGACTGGAAAATTCCTTACTGCCCCCCACTCCATACTGCTAACAGTTTTTCAAAACAGTGGTCACTCTCACCCCGTGTAAAGAGGGGTGATGAATGCTTCCTATAAAAGTATTTGCTTTAGGACATTTACAAGTTGGTGCACTTGGAAAAAAATACTTACATATTTTCAATACTCTCCTTCAAGCTCCTTTCTGCAGCTGAAGTAGGCAATCCACACGTTACAGCCAGGAAATCCTGAAAGTACAACCCTGAAGTGTCGCTTTCCCACATACCCAAATGAATATGGAAACCACACAAATGAAACCACTCAGATGAGGCGAGCAAGGGAAAAATAGTAGAAAGCCCTAAAAATATAGACTAACACAGAAAACTTTAGTGTTAGGTCGTGGAGACATTCCAAATCTGTACTAAAACCATCAATGGGGTTGAAATGACGGAGGAAAAAGTAGAAATTAAATTTTTATATCATAGCGATATATGCATGGCTGATCAGAAATTTAAGTGTGGAAAAGGTAAGATATTCATAAACATATGTAGCAAAAAAGGATGGATAAATAGATTTACAAACAAAAGTAGTGGGATTTGAAAAAAACAACAACCCATAAAGCAAAAAGTCCCAGTGGCTCACACCTGTAAACCTAGCTATGCAGAAGGCTGAGATCTGAAGATCATGGTTCAAAGCCAGTCCAGCAAATGGTGCTAGCTCAAGTGGTAGAGCATTAGCTTTGAGCACAAAGAGGCTAAGGACAGTGCCCAGGTCCTGAGTTCAAGCCCCACAATCTGTCAAAAAAAAAAAAAAAAAGCTGGTCTGGTCAGGAAAGTCCATTGAACTCTTACCTTCGCTTAACCACCAGAAAACTGGAAGTAGAACTGTGACTCAAGTGGTAGAGAGCTTGCCTTGTGTGAAAAAACTGAAAGACAGCATTCAGTCCCTGAATTCAAGCCCCAGGACCAGACACACACACACACACACACACACACACACACACACACACACGAAAGAAAACAATTACACAGCAAATTAACTCCCCCCCAAAACAGTCTTCATAAAGTAAAAACAAAACACAACATATGGTGAAATAATAAACAAATATCTTTAATACAGAGCTCTTATAAATAAAAGCAAAATAATAAAAGTGGATAAATGACAAATACTTTGCCACAAATGTGAAAAAAGTTGTTAATCTTACTATCAATTAAAAACTCAAATGAAAGGAGGATAGTATTATTTCACCCAACACGAACGTTTCATTTTAATAAATAGTATGTGATGAGAGACACAGAGGCGTGGGGCGGTAGCTTTGAGCTGAAGAGCGCAGAGACAGTGCCCAGTCCCAGAGTTCAAAGCCCTATTACTGACAAAAAAAAAAGCAACAGGAGAGGCACAGAGGCATTGTGCCTTTGTGTATCTCCTCAAGGGTATCCTCCTTTGGCCTCACTGTGGATGAATGCCTAGAGAACTGTATAATATTTTGTGTCCAATTGTATTTTAGATCTAGTTTCCACATATGAAAGAAAACACTCATTGTCTCTCTAAACTTAGCTTACTTCAGTTAACATGGTTTGTCTAGGTTCATCTACTTCCCTGCAAATGACACATTATTCTTTCTAGTGACTGTGTAAAATTCCATTGTGTATAGGTATCACGTTTTTTTGGATCCACCCATCTATTGTAGGACACCTGGGCTGTTTTTATTACTTGGCTACTGTGAGTAGTGCAGCAGTGAACACGGATGTGCAAGTGTCTTTATGGTTTTCCTGGCTTGTGATGTTCTGAGCAGGTGCCCAGGAGTGTTGTGGCTGGATCATAGGGAAGGTCTGTTTTTGTTGTTGTTTTTTTTTTAATTTTTATTTGCCAGTCCTGGGGCTTGAACTCAGGGCTGGGCAATGTCCTTGGGCTTCCTCAAGGCTAGAGCTCTACCCACTTGAGTAACAGCACCACTTTTGCTTTTTCTGTGTATGTGGTACCAAGGGATTGAACCCAGGGCTTTGTACAAGCTAGGCAAGCACTGTACCACAAGGCCATGCTCCTGGCCCCCTATTTTTTTTTTTGGAGGATCCTCCACACTGCTGTCGAGAGTAGTTGTACTAGTAGTTTACATTCTCACCAGCGGTGTGTTAGAGCTTCTTTCCCCATACATTCCCTCCAGCATTTGCAACCAGCACATTATTAATATAAAGATAAAAATTACTTAATACCTAGTTTGGTGAGGGTATAGGGAAATGAATATTGTTACTGGGAAATTCAACTGAAAAGCATTTCTTTAACAATATATACAGCAAAATTCTAGCAATCAGAAGAAAGAAATGAGAACACTTTGTTCTGAAAACCAAAAGAATCTAAACGTGATGCAGTTGAGTTTATGTTTTGTTTCTCTCTTCTTGTTCTCAACTTTTGCCTATTGACCTCTAAGGATTCAGCATTAGAGGCTCTTATTTTATTTTATTTTTGTCCAGGCTTATTGTTGTGGGGCTTGAACTCAGGGCCTGGGTGCTATCCCTGAGCCTCTTTGTACTCAACGCTAATGCTCTACCACTTGAGCCACAGCTCCACTTCCAGTTTTTGAGTGGTTAATTGGAAATAAGGGTCTCACAGGAACTTTTCTTTTCTTTCCGGGCTAGCTTTGAACAGTGATCATCAGATTTCACCCCTCAGATTAGTTAGGATTACAAGTGTGAGCCCCTGGCACCTGGCTAGAGGCTCTTTTTTTTTTTTTTAAATTGTATTTTTATTTTTACAAAAAGAGAGGCCCACATAGTTCTTCTTCCATTACTTGATAAGATTCCTTAGGAGGAAACTTGCTAGATCAGAGTTGCTGAAACAAGGCACATAGGCCGTGTGGTAATCACTGAAGTATTCGATAATTCTGTGTGTGTGTGCGTGTGTGTACCAGTCAGTACTAGGGCTTGAATTGACCGCCGAGTGCTCTTGTTGGCTTTTTTCACTTAATGAACTTGCTCATTTTGCACCTGCTCTCAACCTCCTGAGTAGCTAGGATTACAGTGTGAGCCACTGGTGTCCAGCTTTCCAATATTTCTTGATTCTGTCTTATTTCCTGTGTAATGTTATTTTCAAGATATAAATGGAGTAAAAACAGATACATGTATGCGTAGGTTATGTGGGTGAGGACAGGTGTGGGGTAAGATGAGTCACCCACGTGGGAAACTCCTTGCTTTGATCACTGCACAAACTGCTGAGGGAATCCATCCAGGTACGGATTCCAAGGCTCAATGCTGTAAGTAGTTTTCTCCTTTCATGAACTAGTCTGAAAAAAAACTTGTTTTAATCTAACAGTGGTAGATTCTGATAGATATGGCTGACACACAAATTTACAGAATCTAGAATCATTGCTTGGCTTGTAGATGTGGTCGCCATTTCTCTCCCACCCAGCCTCTGATACCACCAGGCCCTCACAGGTTATTTTGGGGGTAGAAGAGAGGCCAGCAGAACCCTCAGTTCTCCTTCCTCCTACATAATAGGGCACAGGTGTGTCCAGTCCCAGAGCCCCTCTCTCCCCTGGGGAAGCCGTTATGGAAGAAATCTCTTCTGCAAGGCTAACCCAAGCAAAGCTGGTTTTCAGTTGTAAAATATGTTTAATATACTAAGAAAAGGTTGGAATCTTGCTTACATAAAGTACTCAGAGAACTTCCAGAACTTTTCATCCGTGAATTGACGTAATGGTCTTGCCTTAAAAGGAGATTTATAAATGGAGATTTTAAAGTATGTACACAGGCCTGGCACCACTGGCTCCAGCTGTAACCTTAGCTACTCAAGAGGCTGATATATGAGGACTGGGGTTGAAGCCAGCCACAGCAGGAAAGTCTAAGAAGTCTTATCTCCAATGAAGTAAGGGAAAGGCCAGAAGTAGAGCTGTGGTTCAAGTGGTAGAGCATTAGGCTTGGGCAAAAGAAGCTTAGGGTTCACACACACACACACACACACACACACACGGAATAGATTGGGTACTGTTTTCTAAAATATTTTTGATAAGATTCTACATAAGATTGGCATGCAATTCCTGTCTTTAATTCTACTTAATTCCTTCACTAATGATGATTGATTTGTTTAATTTAGATCACAGATGAATGAAAGGTTGCATGTGTCCTCTCCTAGGTTGTATATGATCTACATACAGAAATAATTACATTGAATATGATAATGTATTAAATATGTTGATATGAAGTTTATTTTCATTATTATAAAACTTTTAATGGTTATTATACTCTACTACTAAGTCATATTCCCAGCCACCATTATTATTTTTTTGTTTTTGGCCAGTCCTGGAGCTTGAACTCAGGGCCTGGTCACTCACCTTGAACCTCTTTTGCTCAAGGCTAGTGCTCTACTACTTAAGCCACAGCTCCATGTCAGCATTTTTTTGTTTATGTAGTACTGAGGAATCGAGACCAGGACTTTCTGCATGCTAGACCCATACTCCACCACTAAGCCACATTCCTGACACCCACTATTACTTTTGAGACTGGATTTTGCTGTGAAGCATAGACAGTTCCTTCCTCATCTTCCAAATGCTGGAATTACAGGCATGTACCGCTGGACCCAGGAATTATTGTTTTTATTTCTTTTACCGGTGCTAGGGCTTGAACTCGGGACCGAATAATTGCTTTTTTTTTTTTTCATGCAAAGCTTACATTCTCCAACTTGAGCTATATGTCCACTTGGGCTTTTTGCTGGTTCATTAAAAATAAGGTCTCACAGACTTTCCTGACCTGACTGACTTTGAATGAGATCCTCAGACCCCAGTCTCCGATTATAGGTGTGAGCCACCAACTCCTTACTGTATTATTCTTGAAAGCCAAACATGGTTGCTTCTGACATCTAGTTGGTTCCCTCCTCCTTTACTTCTGGTTCTGGGGCTATGGGAAGTGACAGTAAACTATGTGAATATAGCTGAAAACATTGACTGAATCATAGCTTTATTTGCACCCATTTTGTTTTAGTGCCAAGTTGGAAACAAACATGTTTAATAGTAGAGAACTACTAATCCTAGCTACTCAGGAAGCTGAGATCTGGGGATCTCTGTGTAAAGCCAGTATGGCAGGAAAATCCTTGAGACTTAGATCTAATTAACCAGCAAAAAGCTAGAACTGTTTCTAATGCTACTTTTCATGAGCACACAAAACTAATATGCTAGAGTTTCACTGGAGCAATTCCATGGATGCCTACAATGTATTCTGAACAAGTTCATCTCTTCTATTATGTCTGTTCAGCTTGTCAAAAAAAAACATTGGCTATCAGAAGTATAACTTAATTGATAGAGAAATGCCATCTGCTGATCTAGATTTCCATGTGATGTCATCCTTGTTCACTGTTCCTCACTTGGCCTGTTAGGCTTTGTGAATCATAGTGGGGAATCTCACTCTGATGGTCTTGCGTGGGCAGGTTCCTCAACTTCAGCATGGTGACATTTGAAGTGCATGACTTGTGTCGTGGGGGGGGGGCATGCTCTGCAGGTGGGGTGCTTATCTACACCCTTCATCTCTCACTAGGGACCCCAAGTGGTGACAACCATTGCTGAATCCTAGTAGCATTCAGATGCGCACATAGCAGAGGCAGAGTTTACAGTGTCTCTGTCCTCCCACTTGACTCCCATTCTCCTTAACTAGAAGCTCAAGAAACAGCCACTGTGTTCTCCCAATGGCATCTGCTCTGAATGTTAAATATGCCTTGTTCTGACTTTGCCTTCATGAACTCAGAGAAAAACGAGTCTTGCTTAGCTTACATTTTTGTGATTCCTCCCTCCCCACCCCCCCCCCCATCTTTTTCTGGTGCTGATATTTGAGTTTGAGCTCAAGGCCTCATTTCCTCACTTGGTTTTTTCAAGTAGCTCTGAACTACCCCTCGACTTCTGGATTTTACTAGTCACTGGGAGATAAGAGTCTCATGGACTTTTCTACCTAGGTTGGCTTTGTACCACAATCCTCAGCCCTCAGCCTCCTGAGTAGCTAGGATCACAGAAGTAAGGCACTAGCGCATGCCAGCATTAGATACATTTTCCCCTCAGCTTTCCTTTCCCTCCCTCCTTCCTTCCCTCCCCTCCCTCCACCTTTCTCTTCCTTTTTCCTTTCTTCCTCTCCCCCCTCTCCCCTTCCTCCCCTCTTGCTCACTTGCTCCCTTACTTTTTTCCTCAGCACTAGGGCTTGAACTCAAGGCTTGCTCTGTCACTTGGCTAGTTCTCCTTAAGGTTATTGCTTTATCATTTGAGCCACACCTCCACTTCAGCTTATTAGTGGTTAATTGGAGGTAAGAGTCTGAGTCTCAAGGTCCCCTTTCCCCCACCCCGACCCCGGAGAGGAAGGCCTGGGCTGACTTCAAATCACGACGACCCTCAGATCTTACCCTCCAAGAGTAGCTAGGATTATAGATGTGAGCCGTGAGCACCTGGTACTTTTCCTCTTTAGTGGCTTTGACCTTCATCCAATGCATAGTGCTTCGTGAGTGTTCACGAGTGCTCACTCCTTATTGGGCCCCCCATTCTGTGTGTTCCCACAACCAGCCTAGAGACCAGGGTGGGCTAAGTGACTGAGCCTTGTGTGGCAGTCTTTTTGGAGGGCACGTGGGAGGGATGCCCTCAGGAAGTGGTACCTGAGAGCCTGGCTTTGGTGGTGGGGATGGGGCAGTGGCCTCCTTCTCCTTGGCTGGCTTCTTAGGGCATTGATTTGCTGACCCCAGCTTCCTGGGTCCCAGCTAGGGGAGGTGACCTGCCCTGTTCTCCTTTCCTGGCTGTAGCTGCCACCCTCCAATGGCTGTGACTCTTCCAGGGATCTGCCTGCACTCCTGTCCTCACTAAGGCCCAGTAGTTCCGCAAGCACTCTACTTGTTTTGAGTCTTTATTCTAATACCACCTGCCTCCCATCTTTTTTTGTTGTTTTTAAATTTTCACTTCATTTATCAAATTGTAATTTATTGAGGTAATTAAACACCTCTTTTCCCCCCACCAAAGATTTCTTTATTGAGATTACATAATTACATATATTCCACAGCACTGAGGTGTAGTTATACTTAGCTAAAGTTACAATCACATTTTTACTTTCCTAGTAATAACCATCCTCATTCTAATCTACAAAACTTATAAATGATGAAAAACACAAAAACCTCAAGCAGCTTCTCAACTTATGGACTTCCCACATTTGTTATTGTTTTCCAGCTACATGGATTTTGAAAAAAAAATCCTCTCTCCCATTTTAATGGATTGCAGTGGGAAGAGGAGATTGGGATCCATTTCCACTCTCCCACCTTCCAGTGCAAGCCAGATGGTAATCTCCACAATCTTGGGAGGATATTTTGAAATAAGTTTTACAGACCAGTTGCCGTTCGTAAATATGTGGTTGTATGTGCTCCTAAGGTGGTGAGCCATAGTGAGAATTGAGCTCAGTGTCTCATCACACCTACAGAAGAAAGCGAAGGGGAGGGGAATCCTTCTCTTCTGCCCGTGGGAAAGCAGCCTCCCTAGTCATTTGATGCTTAATTTATATTATGTATGCCCACTGAAAACTTGTAAAATTTAGTCATTTCACATATACCTAGTTTTGTTTTTGTTTTTGGTCAATGGGCTTAAACTCAAGGTCTGGGTGATACCCAAAGCTAGTCTTCTACCACTTTGAGCTACAGCTCCACTTCCAGATTTCTGGCGGTTAATTGGAGACTCACAGACTTTCCTGAGCTGGCTTTGAACTGCAGTTCTCAGATCTTAGCTTCCTGAGTAGCTAGGATTACAAGCATGAGTCACCAGCCTCTAGCTGTACATAGTATTTCTACCATGAGTATTGACTCAGAACCTGGGAGGTTTCTATCTATCTATCTATCTATCTATCTATCTTAGATGTAAAGTTGAACCTAACTGGCAGAGTATCAAAATTCTGAAAGCATGTTTGCATGTATTTTCAGGGACCACAAGAAGGATAGTTAATGGAAGGTAGTTACAAGCTGTTACTATCTTTTCTGAGAAAGAAAAAGTGGCAGGGCTGGGAGTGTGGCCTAGTGGTAGAATGCTTGCCTAGCATGCACAAAGACTGTGGTTCAATTCCCCAGTACCACATACCCAGAAAAAAAAAAGAAGTGGTGCTGAGTGGCTCAAATGGTAGAAAGCTAGCTTTGAGGAAGAAGCCCAAGGACAGTGCTCAGGCCCTGAGTCCAAGCCCCAGGACTTGCAAAAAAAAAAAAAAAAAAAAGAGAGAGAGAGAGAGAAAGAAAGAAAGAAAAGGAAAAAGAAGAAGTGCTATATAAGAATTTGCCTTGTGCATCTAGGAAAATCCCTAGGCAGAAGATAGGAGAGATTGGGGCTGTGTAGTCAGTCTAGACCAGTAGCACTAGCTACATATATCCATTTGGGCTTACATTAATGAATGTGAAATAATAAATAATTCAGTTCTTAGTATACTAACCACATCCCAGGTGCTTGCACCATTGCTCTGGGTGGCTGTTGGCCACTGGCCTGGATACCTGAGAAATGGATGGCTTCTGCTATCACAGAAATGTCTCATCTTTGTAGTGTTGGCTCAGATGCTCTCTCTCTACCTCTCTTTTTATTATTTACACCCCCAATCATTGTGGTTTACTGCATGAAATGTGGCCCCCAACTTTAATTACCAGAGTCAAATGGGAAGATAGACTGTGAACTCCTATTATGGAATAGGTGTTAGGGAATGGATAAAATTCTGATGAATGGATGGATACGTGAATGAAGACTAACAGTAAATCCCCATCATTTGATGAACACCAACAGTCATTCATCCATTCATGAACTTGACAACTATTTATCAAGTACCCCAAGATGCTAGGTACAGCTCAGATACTATGGATATATCAGCAAATAGACAAAGTATGCCCCTCTGGAACTTACATGCAAAGGGGTATATTTTTTAAAATGGTAAGTACAGTTATTAAGTAAACTATATCATGCGTTTTAACCATATCACAAGTGCTATGAGAAATAAAAGGTAAAGCAAGGTAAGAGGAATCAGAAAAGTTGGGTATAACTCAGGAAATAGGAATTATTTGATTTGGATGTCTTAACTATTGTTGAGACTCAGGTGCTGAAATCTCCCACTATTGGTATTAGAATCTATCAGCACTTGTAAAACTGGAATCATTTATCTACTGAAGCTGGATGTGCCGTTATTTGTGCGTGAATGTGAACAAATGTAATTTTCTCTTCATGGATCATTTCCTTTATTAATATGAAGTGATCTTCTTTGTTTCTTCTGACTTTTTTTGTCTTGAAGTCTATTATTATCAGTGTGCTATTTCTGAGAATTACAATTTTAAACAGGAAGGTCAGATTACACTGTGTGGGGAAGGTAATATTTAACCAGTCAGCCATGCGAATGTCTGGGTAGTACAGAAGGCTAGCCCGAAGTCCAGGTTAGGGTCAGTCTTGGCAGGTCACAGGAACAATGCCTGCAGTAGAATGAGCAGAACTGGTGTGGATTTGTAGACCATGTCTGAAAAGTCATAGATGGGCACACTGCAGTGACACCAGGGGGGGAGCAAGAGGTACTTCTGGTTGGAGACACTGTTGCAATATCAAGTAAAAGTTGAGGTGGCTAGGTCTAGCATGGAGAAAAGTGGTCAGACTCTAGAAGTCTGGCTGCTGGAGGAACAGATTAAGGGTGAGACTAGCGATTGAGTTTCACACATGTTGAATTTGGAATGTCCATTCATGTGGCAATAGAGAAGTTGTATAGACTGCTGATTATGCAAAGGTATATTGGAGAGACCAAGCCAGGGTAAAGAGTGTTACGAGGCTGGGCACCAGTGGCTCATATTTGCAATCTTAAACACTCAGGAGGCTGAACTGTAAGAACTGCAGTTTGGGGGCCGGGAGTTTGGCCTAGTGGTAGAGTGCTTGCCTAGCATGCATGAATACCCGAGTTCGATTCCTTGGTACCACATGCATAGAAAAAAAGCCAGAAGTGGTGCTGAGGCTCAAGTGGTAGAGCTCTAGCCTTGAGAAAGTCCAAGGACAATGCTCAGGCCCTGAGCCCAAGCCCAAGACTGAAAAAAAAAAAAAAAGAACTGCAGTTTAAAGCCAGCCTGTGGGAAAGACTGTGGCATTCTTATTTCCAATTAATGAACAAAAAGCCAGAAGCAGAGCTGTGGTTCAAGTGGTAGAGCACTAGTCTTCTTGAGCAAAAAAGGCTGAGGGAGAGCCGGGAGTTTGGCCTAGTGGTTAAAGTGCTTGCCTAGCATGCATGAAGACCCGGGTTCGATTCCTCGGTACCACATACATAGAAAAAAGCTGGAAGTGGTGCTGAGGTTCAAGTGGTAGAGCTCTAACCTTGAGAAAGTCCAAGGACAGTGCTCAGGCCCTGAGCTCAAACCCAGGACTGGCGAAAAAAAAAAAAAAAAAAAGGCTGAGGGACAGTGCCCAGGCCCTGAGTTTAATCCTCAGGACCAACACACACACACACACACACACACACACACACACACACACACACGCAAACACATACACAGAGTGCATAATGGGTAAGCAAATATATTCTCTGCTAGTGAACTCCTAGGCTGGCTTTGTCCAGCACAAGGTGTGTTGACTGGCTATGAGTTGCAATAAAAACACTGCTTTGTTCTTAGCAGGAGCTGGAAACCTGTTCATAAGTTTTGCTTTGTAAACATTCACAAAACGTTCAGCCATTAATTTTGGCTTTTTTTAAAAAAGGAAGAAATGTTTCCATCAGGCCTGGATGTTTTAGTGTGCAAGTGTTTTTTTTTTTTTCTCCTGATTTTCACAGAACGGATCAATGTTCTTTTCTTCACATCAACACCGTGTTTGGAACTATGCAGGCATCATCTCCTCCCTAGCCCTGTCATATATTTAGCAGTTAAACCCAAATTACTTTTAGCATATTTTCACTGCGGACTGTAACATAAATATTTTCTTTCTAGTCCTAGGAAAGAAGTTCTTGGTGTGAATGTGAAAGAATGGAAGAGCAAAATATAAATAGTTGAGTAGCAGGCCCGTGTCTCATAAAAACAAGTTAATCACAATCGTGATGCTTTCTAATCTTAAAAGGATGACGTCAGGGGTCTGAAGTCTTGGATTCTTTAGGCCAGATGTGGAGCAGTTCCACATCTGTGCCAGAATGACCTCTGCAAAGCACAATATTTCCGTTTAAATATTTAGACACCATGATCGTTTTCCATGGTTTTAATTCATAAAGCATGGGCTTTTTTTTTCCTCCTCAAAGCTACAGCAGCAATTTTTTTCAACTGTCCTCTGCACTCTGTCTGTTTCTGTCTCTGTCTCTCTCTCTCTCTGCTGTACTTTTAATTCTGTTAACTTCTCACATGGACAGGTTAGTTAGTTCCTTCGTTAAAAAAATATGGACTTCTATCTCTGAATAAGAAAGTTTATGTAGAAGGACGATGTGTTTCTGGTTCCATTGCTTTCAGTCTTTTTTTTTGCCAGTCCTGGGCTTGAGCACTGGCCTTGGACTTTCTCAAGGCTAGAGCTCTACCACTTGAGCCTCAGCACCACTTCCAGCTTTTTTTTCTATGTATGTGGTACTGAGGAATCGAACCCGGGTCTTCTGCATGGTAGGCAAGCACTTTAACCACTAGGCCAAACTCCCGGCCCTGCTTTCAGTCTTCTAAGCAGGCTTTGCTTTCTCTTTGTTCAATATAGTCTTTGCTAATTTACTATAAAAGAAAAACAAGAAGGCCAGGTGTGGTGGCTCATACCTATAATTAGGAGGCTGAGATCTGAGGATCGCAGTTCAAAACCAGCCCTGGCACTAAAGAATGTGAGACTCTTATCTCCAATTAACCATTAGAAAATGGGAAGTGGGGCCAGGGGTAGGGTGGTAGCCTTGAATTGAAGAACTCAGAGAGAGTGCCCAGGCCCAGAGTTCAAGTCCCACAACCCACAAAAAAAAAGTGACCCAAGTGGTAGAGCACCAGCCTTGAGCAAATAAACTAAGGGACATCACCTCAGGCCCAGAGTTCTAGCCTCAGCACCAGCACACGTACCAGCACAGGTACACAACAACAAAGAAGAAACAAAGAAACAAAAAGCACATAGTAACCAACATAATCTCCACCAACATACACATCAGGATCATGAAATATAGAGACCTATTATAAACACAGTAAGATGAGAAATGCATTTTTTGGTTCCTGTGCCATGTGAACTTTTCTTGTGACGTCTCCATGATCCCTTTGGTCGAATAACTTCTCTGGGGGGCTATGTCATGCAGGGGACCCGGATATCCTGAATCTTAGAAAACTCTTCAGAGGTCTCAGGTGAGTTAATGTAGGGAACTCTTTCAGTGTTTCTTTTCCGCTGATTTGTTGACCTAGTTGAGTAACCATGAGCGGCATATTTATGGAAGATATTTTGCCATGTTGACATATGTTGGCAAGATTAGCTAGGTAGTTCTCTTTCTCATCCCACCACACCTGACTCATGTCCTTCCCAAACAAACACTGCCGACCAGGTTATAATGCAACGAAGACTTCACCTACTCATGTGCTTCTTTCTACACTGGAGGCTAAGTGCCAAGAAATGCCTGCAATGCATGAATAATTATTATTATTGTTATTATTGATTTTGCCAGTCCTGGGGCTTGAACTCAGGGCCTGAGCACTGTCCTTGAGCTTTCTCAAGGCTAGGGCTCTCCCACTTGAGCCACAGCACCACTCCTCCTGGCTTTTTCTATGTCTGTGGTACCAAGGGATCGAAGCCAGGTCTTTGTGCATTCTAGACAAGCACTTTACCACTAAGCTACACTCCCGGCCCTCATTTTTTATTCTATACAATGGTAAAGATCTCAGGTATAGATGCAGTCATGTAACAATGAAAAATTAGCAAGCATCTGAGCAGCAATAGCTTTTAACCTCCCCAGGGTCTTGCACTCTTGGGAACTGGGGTCCTGCAGTGGAGATTTGGGCTCTTCATTTTTAGATGAAATAAAAGAATGGGTGCAGCTTGTACAGGATGACCCATCTCTGCTGGGTCCCCCACTGGCCGGGGAAATGGAGTGAATGGGAAGTAGTTGGGATGCTTGTGAGCGTGAACCTAAGGCAGAACTTTTAGAGTTTAGAGCGAGGAAGATGTTTTTTCTTTTTTTCAGCCCAAGCTGGCCTCAAACATGTAATCCTCCTGTCTCAGCCTACTAGTGCCAGGGGACAGACATGTACTACCACACACCTGATCTCCCAGGGGTGTGTCCTCTTTCCTCTGGGATTCTTCACTCCCACTCCCAAATGCAGGAATCATAAGGTGTAAACATTGTGCACGAGGGGCCTCCGAGCCATGACTTACTTATCACTTTGGCTGGCATTTCTTTTGACTGGTGGGCAGAGAGCTGAAACACTACCCACCTAGTGCCACTGACCTACAGCTGTGACCTTAGTTACTCAGGAGGATAAAAGCTGGAAGATCAAGGTTCAAAACTAGCCTAGGCACAAAAGGTTCACAAGAGTCTATCTCTCCAAACTAGTAAAAAGCTGACTAGAGGTTCATGTGGTAGAGCAGCAGCCCAATAAGCAAATACAAAGCTCTGAGTTTCAACCCTGGCACTGGGGAAGAAAGGAAGGAAGGAGGGAAGGAAGGAAGGAAGAAAGGAAGGAAGAAAGAAAGAGAAGGAAGGAAGCAGAAACTAGAATCTGCTAGTTTCTACCAGACCAGGGAAGGGTACTGTGAACAAACACCACTGTGCCTCTGGGATGGCCATATCTTTGCCAACCCTTTATCCCCACTTTCAAGTTTCTGTAGGTACCTTTGAGAGGGTACTTCCTGATCACTCCCACCTGTCCCTACTTCTGCTGGCACATACTTTCTTCTCCAGTTTTCTGAATTTAAAGATCTCTTGGGCTTTCCTGCACAGGATCCTCTGATCTCAGCCTGAGGTCATCCTGAGTAGCTAGGCTTACAGGCAGGAGCCATCAGAGGCCAGCTTAGTTCTTATTTGTGTCAGTACTATGGCTTATCACTTATGAGTGAATTATGTTAATTAAAGCTGGAGAAATGAAACACTGAGAAGCATTCACCAGGCATTGGTGACTCACATTGTAATCGTAGCTACTCAGGAAGCTGAGATCTCAGGATCGTGGTTCATACCAAGCTTGGGCAGAAAAATCCATGAGACTATCTCCAATTAATCAGAGAAAAAGCCAAATGTGGCTCAAATGGCAGAGTACTAGCCCTGAGCAACAGGAGTTCACAGACCAGAGTTCAATCTCCAGGACCAGAAAAAAAAAAGAAAAGAACATCCCCGTCTTTTTTTGTGTCCCGTGACCTCATTTCCTTATTTCTGTTTGGAGATTAATGGCAGAACACACAACATACAATTCACAGCAGAAATAGTGCATAAAATCTCATTTCTAGCCATATCCCCGTGTCTCATGCTTGTAATCCTGTAATCCTGTGGTTGTTGGCTGGGGTTAGAACTCAGGGCCTGATACTCTTGCTTAACTGTGTTTACTCATGACTAGAGCTTTACCACTTGAGCCATGCTTTCACATCTGGCTTTTTGCTGGACTTTCTTGCCATGGCTGGTTTTGGACTTTGATCCTCAGATCTCAGCCTTCTGAGTAGCTAGGATTTTACAGGCATGAGACTTCAGCACTGGCCCAGAATGATTTAATATGTGCTATTATTACTAGGTAAAATCCAACTCCTTAAATGCTTTATAGATTTCCCCAACAATATTAAGGTTCTTCTAAAACCATGTTATTGTATAAATTGGCCTTGTCATTAAAATCATGTTTCTTGGAGCTGAGTGCCTTTGGAATAGTAAAAAGGTGTCTTTGGAAGGATTCTGCTCTCCTCTGGAAAGAGTGTGTCTGTCTTTGTCCCTCCTTCACGTGGTTCCTGAGACTTAGCAAAGATGTCTTGGCAGCTCTGCTCTCCTCAGTTCAATGGCACCTTACACTTTCTGAAGAAGGTCACAAATGTGGGACCCCCACCAAATATTTAGTAGGGCTCACCCACAGAATCCCCAGGCATACTCCAGCTCATGGGGCTAAGGAGACTTCCTGTAGTTTTGGGGGAGATCCAGGGGCAGAAGGATTTGGGGGGCTTCTGGTCATAGGAACATAGCTAGCTTCTGTTGGCTTCAGTGGGCTCTGAGGTCTTTTGAAAATTTGAGCCAGGAGTCAGTAGCATTTTCTTTTTCTGTTGGTCGTGGGGCTTGAACTTAGGGCCTAGCCATTCTCAGCCTTTGTGTTCAAGGCTAGCACTCTACTACTTTGAGCCATAGCATTACTTTTGGTTTTCTGGCAGTTCATTGGAGACAAGAGTCTCACGGACTTTCTTGTCTGGTCTGGTTTTGAACCTCGATCCACAGATCTCAGCTTCCTGAGTAGCTAGGATTACAGGCATGAGCCTTCAGTGCCTGGTATAGCATAACATCAGGTCTGAATTACTTCTAGTTACTTAACTATTGGAGACAGGGTTCATGTACATATTTGGAAACCTTTGCCCTGCAGGACACAAAGAAATGTCTTGAAGATTCTGAACTGCATCTTATAATTCTCTTGGGAATGCAGAATCTGTGGGTCACCCCAGTATTGAGAAGAAATATTTGACAGCTGGTAGACTGTAAATGAGATGCAGAACGCATTCAGTCTCTGGCTCCAAAAGAATAACAGAAAGTGAATGTACAAGGGAATGAGATTTGTATAAATAACAACTGCACAGTGATACTCCAAAAAGTATTAAAAAGCAATGATCATAGCAAGTCTACAAAGGGCCAGGTAAATGGCAACATCTTATTTCTCTCCCCTATAGAATACGCCCTTTAAAGGACCATTTTTGTGCTCATAATTCTAGCTACTCAGGAGGCTGAGATTCCAGGAGCACAGTTTGAAGCCAGCTTGGGTAGGAAAGTCTGTGAGGTTTTTTTTTTTGTTTGTTTGTTTTTGTTTTTGCCAGTCCTGAGGCTTGAGTGCAGGGCCTAGACTCTGTCTTTTTTTTTTTTTTCTGAAAGCTACCACTTTTTTGAGCTACAGCGCCACTTGTGGCTTTTTCTGTGCATGTGGTACATGAGGGCTTCATGTATGCAAGGCAAGCACTTTACCACTAGGCCACACTCCTGGCCAAGTCTGTAAGATTCTTAATACCATTGAATTACCAAAAAGTCAAAAGAAGGGCTGTGGCTCAAATGGTAGAGCACTAGTCTTGAGCAAAAACCCTCAGAGATAGCACCCAGGTTCCAAGTTCAAGCCCCAGGAATGGCACACACACACACACACACACACACACACGCGTGCGTGCGCACAAACTATGCTTGTCTCATGGAAAAATTTCTTTCTGGAGTCTGAGTATTTTCTTAGGTAATATAGTTAAAGCAGTTATTCTCTTCTAGTCCAGTCTTGACATGAAGAATCCATTCTGTTAATTAATAATATGCTGAATAATTTTCAGAAAACTATCTTTAAGGAAATCAGGTCCTAAGTTAAGAAAATGTTTGGGTATGTAGTGGCAGGAATGAGAGCAGACACTCTCAGAAGAGAAGTAATAAAATAATTTGGACTGTGAAAATAAAACCAAGCAGGATCGCCAGAAAGTGTGTGGCGTCATTCGATTCTTATGTCATTAGATTATCTTGGCTAGCTCTTTCCTTAGATGAACCACGTTGCTTGCTTTGGGACCTCCTAGCAAACTTTATGCGGCAAGAATTGACGTCTGAATGCATTTTCAGTACACCATGTCTGTTATTTCTCAGACCTCTGACATTTGGCCATCTGCCCCCCCCATCAATGCCTTCATTTTCCTTTTGTAATATTTAATAAATTCTTTGGATGGTTTTCCTACATCCAGCAACAGAGAGAGCCTTGAAAATTTTGAGAAGTTAAGCTCGCTCAAAGACTCAAACAATATATCTTTGTAAGTCAAAGAAAATGTGGGAGAAAAAGTAGAAATAATCAGAGTTCACATTCCAAGACAGCTTTGTACTCACTCCTCCTCCCTTCTTTCCTTTCCTGTAAATAAAGTTGGGGGTGTGGGAATCATATTTAGAACAATATTTGAATGAAAAGTTGTATCCCCAAATCCTATACCTTCCCTTTTTGGCAGCCAGGGGCCACCCAGAGGCTTGGTTGGTGATCTCTTCTAGAAACATCTGGAGGAATCTACTCTTGGATGGCTTCAGTGTATCTGTCTTCGGAAGGGAGCATTTCCGGGCCACACAGAAATGGAACCATTTTCTGGGTTTACCTCCAAGTCAACCAACTTTGAAAGTAATTAGTGGGAGGCTAACAGCAAGTTATTTTAACAACTCCAGACAGAGGGTAGCTCAGTCGCAGTATGTGTCTTGCAGTGGGGGAAATCTAGGTTCATTTCTTCTCTATGAACATATATAATGGTTTTTCCTCTACCTTTGATACCTAAAGACATCCCTAGATAAGTTGAAGGACTGAAAACAGACTGTCAGTTAGCTTTGGCTACCACATAAGGCATGAATACTTTATTTATTTGCTTATTTATTTTTGCCAGTCCTGGGGCTTGAACTCAGGGCCTGAACACTGTCCTTGGGTTTTCTCAAGGCTAGTGCTCTGTCACTTGATCCACAGCACCACTTCTGGTTTTTTCTATGTATGTGGTACCAAGTAATCGAACAGGGGTCTTCGTGCATGCTAGGCAAACACTCTTACCACTAGGCTAAGTTCTCTTGAATGCTTTATATCTAATTACATCTAATATTGTTAATTCAGATCTGAAATTCAGATTTCAGATATGAAACTTTAATTTTTTACATGGTATATTTGGCAACCTTACTAGGGATGGGGGTGCCAAATGGTATTCTCCACTCCATTGAAACCTGTTGTAACTCTAGGTTAAAAAAGAAGTTATGGATCTATTTTTCTTTGAAGTTTTCTGGATTAGACTGATCACACAGACATAGGTCAGTTTTCATCAGATCAGATTTTGGGAAATGTTTCTCTTTGGTTACCTTTGTAGCCATAAACATATCTGTTCCTACCACTCCTTTCAGTCACTAGTAAATTTCCTCTGAGGATGGGTGAGAAGTGGGGAGAGGGGTGGGGGAGTGCTCTTTCTCCCACTCCAAGTTCTCCAGACTTTATGAAGAGAGAGCTCTGTAAAGAATCTGTATGAGGTTAGGCATGCTGGAGCATGCCTTTAAACTCAGAGGAGGTGGAGGCAGGAAGACTGAAAGTTCAAGGCCAGCCTAGGCTATACAGAAAGACCAGATCCTGCCAACAACCAACAAGAAGTGTGTGGGCGGGAAATGAACGATTCAAAGGAAACTAAGATTTAGGGTCACATCTTTGTTCGATGTCAAACCTGACACGTAGCTTTTTCAACCTGAACCAGACTTATTGACCAGTTTAGAACCTGGCTCGTTTTCCTACTATACTTCCTGCAGTCTGGAAGGCATGGCTTTGAAGAGTTAACATGAAGATAGAGAATCTTGAAGTGTTTTTTTCTGGTAAAAATAGGCAGGGAATTGTAAGTCTCCTGTACTCATTGTACTCAAGAGCGAGAAAACATGCAATAACTGTTAGCAAAAGAATTTTGTTTTCTTATGTTGTCTCTCATCTCCTTTGCTGTCCCTTGGTTATCTCATATTGGTATAGTATCTCACTTTGTTATCTGATATATTGAATTTATTTGTATTTGGATATTTGAAATTTGATAGGGAAGGGGGGAAAACCAAGACGGGTGTGGGGTGTGGGGGGGGAGGGAAACGGGTACCAAGACATGTGAAAGGGTATCAATGTATGTGAATTAATGCACCTTCCATCTGGCAAGTATTATGTAACCCTTTTACTAATTACAATAAAAAAAAATGTTCATTGACATTCAGCCCTGCAGGTGGTACTCAAGAAAAGAGCTGCATGTGGTGGCAGTACTGAAATGATACTACAGACTTCACACTACAGAGTATTTGAGTTTCTATTGACATTAGAATTATCATGATTAATAAATGGGTATATGTAATACAATTTTACAGTAAAGCATCACATAAATCATACTGTAAAAGTACATTCCATTAATATATGAGGGAAATGTTAGATTTCTATTTCTGGCTGCTTCTTGTTGTAATGTTATACTAGGAGAAAAGTTATGTCCAATTAACAAGAGTAAAAGGTAAAAAAAAAATTTGTTTTCAGATAGAGAAAGTGACAGCGAAAATACCAAATGAACAAATGTATGCTTGGGTTTTTTTTTTGTTAGACTGGGGTTTGAACCCATGACAAGGCTCCCAATTTGGTTAAGTTATTGTTCAGATAGGGTCTTAAACTTTTGCCTCAGACTAACCTTGGTTCACAATTCTCCTCCCTATTTCTCCAAGTAGCTGGGGTTACAGAGAAGTATCATCACACCTGGCCCTTAGTAACATTTTCTGAGTAATTATGTTTGAAATATCGAGTGGGACACACATGTTAAGAACTTTTTCTTTTCACATATGCTCTGTGCTTATATACACAAACTGACTACAAGTAAGATTAAGGGAGGAATCTAAAAGTGTAACTCCTCTGAATAACTAATGTACTGTTTATCAAAATGAATACCAGGAAGTAGAAGCATGTATTTTTGGGGGGGCACACAATTGGAGGGAGAGGGGGTAGCAAATGTGGTCACTATACCCAATGTATATTATGAATGTACACTGAGTGTAATGAAATGAACCATGTCACTCAAGTAAGGATGGGGGGTGAATCCGGGTGAATGAGGGAAGGGGAAACATTAATCACGAGGTATTATGCTCATCACCTGACTTGTGGAAAATTACTTTTTGCAAAATTACTTAGTAATGATAGGAACACACAACTTTCTCCATCTGAGATTCACAATTAAGATTCCTACATGTTTATTTTCTAAAACTCATAAAGAAACATAGGCTAGATCCAGAGAGATTATTCATGGATTTCCTGTTCCAGGAATACAGGGTCATCTCAGCATTCTTGTTGCTTGGGACTGGCTCTGTTTCTTCTTGTGGGGGTGTCCTGTACATTGTGGGATACTTAACACCATCTCTGGCTCTTACTTGCTTGTGACAATCATACACCCATCCCCTCTGTGACAATAAAAATGCCTCGAGACCTTGTCAGGTATCCCCTGAGAAAGAAAATATCAGCCAGGTGATGGTGGAGCCCCATATATTCCTAGCTACGGAGGAGGCTGAGATCAGAGCTCAAAGCCAGCCTGGGAGGGCAAGTCCATGAGACTCTTAAGTTCAATTAACCACCAAAAAATCTGAAGTGGAGCTGTGATAGAAGTGACATGACTAAGATGCCAAAGTAGAAAAGTTCTGGCTACGTGTAGGTACAAGCAGTTGAGTTTATTTTAGTTATAGCTCATATGGGAAACAGTAGTATTTCAATCTTTTGTCTTTTTATAATAGGACTTATCTTGTGACTTGGACCCATAACATTTAAGTCACAGCCTTCGTAATAACATGTTAGTCAACAGTGAACTGCATGTTGGACGAGGAATTCTAACAATAGAGATGAGAAAATCACCTGTGGACAACGCAGCTTGTGTAACGGGTAGTATGGCGAATGTGTTTGTGGTGAGAATGCCTAGACAAACCTGCTGTGCCCCCAGTGGTCCAGTACTAGCCTTGAGCTGTAGAGTTCAGGGACAGCACTCAGGCTTTGAGTTCAAGCCCCACAACTGACTAAAAAAAAAGTCTGAGGGACTTCCCTGCCTAAGTTAACTTCAAACTAAGATCCTCAGATCTCCATCTGCTGCATAGCTAAGATTGTAGGCATGAACCTCCAGCACCCATTCAGAAAGTCTTTTTTGTGTCTCACTTGTGAGAGCACCTTTTATCAGGATTCTATAAATCATTCTTATAATAATGCAATGTCAGTTACCTCAAATTTTTTTCTCTTTTCCTTCTTGCTTCTACATTGCAGTGGAAAGGAGCTCTTAGTATATTTCAAGCTATGAAAAAATAAAACACAGAAAAAAAAATCTCTCCACAATGATCTCATCAGTGGCCCTGGACAGCTGGTACCTTGTGGGCAAAGACGTACACTGTATCCTGGGCATGGAGAGGCCTTTGGCATGGGCGCCTTTCTGTGTCTGGGATTCAGTCTGTTTGCATTTCCTTTGCCACCTCTGATGAATCACTGGAGCCGTACAAGCATTCAAGGAGTTTCTGTCATTTCAACTTGGCACTGACCCCTCCACAATCAGTGTCCTGCCCTGGCTCTCTTTTGGGTAGTCGGACTTGAACGCCAATGAAAAGAAAAGACATGGAGCCTTAGAGAATTTTTTTAAATTTTTGAGTGGAGTCTGTAATTTCAGGTAGGAGTAGACTATGCAGCTGTTTCTCATGGTTCATACTTGTGGTAGACAGAATGGTTCCCTAAGAAGTCTTCCCTGGCTCCCAGACACATGGTAGGGTGAAAGGCCAAACAGACATTGAAGATTCAATGAAGGTTATGTTACAAAACAAGATCATCTGGACCAGCAAATTGGGCCCAATCTAATCTAATCTAATCTAATCTCATGTATCCTTAACAAACTTCTTTCTCTCCCTTTCTTCCCTCCCTCCCCCTCCCATCCCTTCCTTCCTCCCTTCACTTTCTCCCTCCCTCCATTCCCTTCCTCCCTGCCTCCCTCTCTCCCTCCCTTTCCTCTTCTCCCTTCTTTCCTCCCTTTCCTCCCTGATTCCTTCCTTCCAGAATAGTGGGAGTCCCTCCATTCTTCTTGGTAGTGTCATTATACTATGGAGCCTGAGTGAGTTTCTGACTTCCAATGATTACTTGGTGGCTTGGGCAGGCACTGTCCCTGCACCAGGCTTCTTTCCTTGGTTCCCCTGTTTTAGCACACAAGGACAGAAGTAAATCTGATTGATCATGTCCAACCATGCACAAATACAGAGGTGGATCTGATTGGATATATCTCATTCTAGAGGTCTTAACTCATACTATTTCCTTTTTATTTTTGGTGTCCTACTGTGGTCTAAACTCTAGCAGCTCTTGTTTGATTTTTTTTCACTCTAGGCTGGCACTTGAGCCATACCTCCACCTCTATTTCTGGCTGTTTTGGTTGTTAGTTGGAGATAAGAGTCTCCAAGTCTGGCTTAGCTGACTTTGAACTCTGATCCTCAGATCTTAGCCTCCTGAGTAGATGCATCACAGAGAACTTGGTTTAGCTAAAGGCAAGAGAAATGTGGCCAAAGAAGTTAAAGACCCCGAGGGTGAGGAGGATTCAAACCCTGAGATGTGGGGTTCATGACTGAGGATCGAGGCAGCTGAACCACACTGGATCAAGTCCCACAAAAAAGGTAGAAAGAACAGGAGGTGTTGTTTTAAGCCATGAAGTTTGTGCTAATATATCACAGCAACAACAGACACCAACGTACTGATTTTGTCTATGCTTCTATCTTCATTACTGTCTTTACCATTGTCATAATTTACTGTGGATTGGAGTCTCCTGTGACATGACCTGGAACCAACTAAATTTTAAGCCCTTGAGAATATGGATTTATTTAAAAATTTCATTTACCATCAGGCACCAGGGGCTCATGCCTTGTAATCCTAGCTATGCAGAAAGCTGAGATCTGAGAATCACAGTTCAAGGCCAGTCCAGGTGGAAAGTCTGTGAGATTCTTATCTCAAATTCACCACCAGGAAGCTGGAAGTGGAGCTATAGGTAAAGTGGTAGAGTGCCAGCTTTCAGCAAAAATGATCAGAGATAGGGCTCAGGCCCTGAATGCAAATCTGGGACACACACAGATTTACCTGTTTATTCCTTGTGCCTCAAGTATATAATAATGTGTGCTCAGTACATTTTTCCTGAATGATTGAGTGGGCTGCAGATGAATTTTCAATATTATCTCTCTTCTTTGTGGAGTTTAAAAAAAAATCGACCCGAGTAAGTACAATATAAAAAGAGACCTTCCCCAAATAGACAATCTATTTCAAATGTGAAATGGCAGCATAGCAATGCATACTTTATTTTATTTTGTTGCTTGTATCAGGACTTGAATTCAGGCTCTCTCACTCCTGCACAACTTTCTTGCTAATGCTGGTACTCTATGTCTTGAGCCACACCTCTGATCTGGTATTTTTGATTACAAATTGGAAATGAAATCTGACAGACTTTCCCGGCCAGGTTGAATTTGAACTGCTATATTGTCGGTCACCAGAGTAGCTAGAATTAAAGGTAGACAATGCATACTCCAAACTATGTTTCCACCCTGGGTACTGTACTTGAGCTTTATGTTGTTGATCTTGTCGTGGGCTGTGGGGCTTGAACTCTGGGCCTGGGCGCTGTCCCTGAGCTCTTCAGCTCAAGGCTGCCGCCCTATCCCTTGAGCCACAGGGCCATTTCTGGTTTTCTGGTGGTTAATTGGAGATAAGAATCTCTCCATCTTTAGTGCCCAGTCTGGCTTTGAACCGTGATCCTCAGACCTCAGCCTCCTGAGTAGCTAGGATGACGGGTGTGCGCACCCAGCTTTCCTGAGCTTTTGTTCAAGGCCAGCACTCTGCCATTTGAGCCACAGCTCCACTTCCAGCTTTTTGATGGTTAACTGAAGATGAAAGTCTCATGAACTTTCCTGCCCGGGCTGGTTTCCAACACTGGTCCTTAGGTCTCAGCCTCTTGAGTAGATAGGATCACAGGCATAAGCCACCAGCACCTGGCTCACACTTCAGATTATTAGGTGTCGTTCAGAGAAGACTTGTGGACATAAAGAAAAAAGACATAAGCAACAGAACTGGCCCCCAGATTTGCCCAGGGTGATCCGAGGTGGCGGCTGCTCTGCACTCGTGGCTTGAGCGTGGTGGTGAAGCTCCTGAGTCAGATGCACTCCACGCTGCTGTGGAAATTCTGGTGGGAATTCTAGTAGGTAACACCTCTCATCAGAGCCTGGGTCTCAGTTATCAACAGCTAGCCCATGATTCCATGCTGGTGGTCCCTTTCATGTACATATGACCCTTTCATATGTAATAATTTTACATCACATTGTTTATTTATATGCAAATAAACCCATATATATTTACAACATGTACTTATGGGTAAACATAATACATATATAATACATACTTATAGATTTATATGTGTAAATAGATACTTGTATTATATATATTTATACACATAAACACACATAATTTTTTTGGCTGGGTGCCAGAGGCTCACCCCTGTAATCTTAGCTACTTAGGATGCTGAGATCTGAGGATCACGGTTCAAAGCCAGCCCAGGCATGAAAATCCATGATATTCTTATCTCCCATTAACCCCAGAAAACCGGAAGTGGTGCTGTGGTTCAAGGGGTAGAACAATGGCCTTGAGCGGAAGAGCTCAGGGACAGCACCTGGGCCCAGAGTAAAAGCCCTATGACCGAAAAAAAAAAAAAAAAAAGGAGCGGGGTGGGGGTGGGGATGGGGTGGTGTGCCAGAAAGGATGCTTGAATTCAGCCTCATATTGCCATTTGACTTGTTCACTGGTGCTCTATCTTCTTGAGCCATAATTCTACTGTTTCTTTTTTTCTTTTTTTTTTTGCCAGTCCTGGGCTTGAGCTCAGGGCCTGAGCACTGTCCTTGGACTTTTTTCTCAAGGCTAGAACTCTACCACTTGACCCACGGCACCACTTCCGGCTTTTTGCTATGTATGTGGTACCGAGGAATCGAACCCGGGTCTTCGTGTATGTTAGGCAAGCACTTTAACCACTAGGCCAAACTCCCGGCCTGTTTTTTTTTTTTTTTTTGCTAGTTAATAGTGATAAGAGTCTCACAGACTTTTCTTCCCAGGCTTGCTCAGATCCTGGCCTCCTGAGTACCTAGGATTATAGGCACCATGATCAGCAAATACAAATTTTAATGTGAAAGGAATACATATTTATATAAGCTACTTGGGTGAGAAAGAGAAAAAAAATGGTTTACTTTTTTTTTTGCCAGTCCTGGGACTTGAACTCAGGGCCTGAGCACTGTCCTTGGGTTTTCTCAAGGCTAGAACTCTACAACTTGAGCCTCAGCACCACTTCTGGCTTTTTCTAGGTATGTGGCACTGAGGAATCAATCCCGGGTCTTCGTACACGCTAGGCAAGCACTCTACCAGCAGGCCAAACTCCTGACCCCCCAAATTGTTTACATTTGTATTATCTATAAATAACTTTGAATAGTTTTAGTGTATTTTTCAAGGTTTATTTTTCTGAATAACTTAGATATCACAGCCACAAAATCAGTGCTTTACTGAAGATACAGTTTGTATCTAATTATTTGCTGTGCAATTTCCTAAGATATGAAAAAACCATAACTAACTTAAAAGCCCTTCATTATTGGCCATTTAATTTGTTTCTAATGCTCTAGAATTTGGAATCCAAATATTTGTCAGTAAGTTTCTAGTTGCACTTCTTACTACCTGTTAAGGAGATAAAGTCTCAGAAGTTGTGATTATTATCGTGTGTGTGTGTGTGTGTGTGTGTGTGTGTGTGGTGTGTACTAAGGCTTGGACTCAGGACCTGAGTGGCATTTTTGTTTAGCTTTTACCATTCAAGGCTGGCACTCTACCACTTGAGCCACAGCTCCACTTCTGACTTTTTGATGGTTAATTGGAGATAGGCTCTCCCGACTTGCCCACCTGGGCTGGCTCTCAGTCATGGTCTTAGATCTCAGCCTCCTGAGTAGCAAGGATTACAGACGCGAGTCCCAGTGCTCAGCCAACAAATACATTTTTGTCAAGCTGTTGATGTAGTTAGATTCTTAGGAGGAGAACCCCCACCTTGTTCTATTCACTATTCAAATCCTTCTTTTCACAGCTGCAGTCATGCACTCCTCTAACCGCTATGAGGAGGCGGCTGTTTGCAGCCACAGGCATTACAAAGTACCACAAGCCTTGGGACAAAACGAGAAGTCCCGAGTCTCCACAGCATGGCAGCAGTTTCTTAGGATCAGAGTGGCTTTGCTCATCTAAGTCTAAGCTCCTTCCTGCAGATCTGATCACCTGGAAATGAGTTCAGCGCAATCCCGGCCTTTCTATGAATACACAATGCCGGCCGCAGTGACTTCCAAGCCACGGTGGCTTGGTCTGCGGTGCACATTTTATTTACCTGGCTTCACACCCTTGACTTTCACTTGGACCAACCTGAAAGTTCAAGGACGCCAGAACTGCCAACTCCTGCATACTTTCTTCCTCTAGCCATCCATCTCTGGCTGGCTTGAGGGAAGAAGACGAAGCTTCCTCTCGTCCCAGTGTCACCCGAGAAGATGATGAAGCCTTCCTTGCTCCGGAGCCAAGGACTAGATGGCGTCATTTCCCTTGGGGAAATGTAAACACAGGGCACAGCTGCCCCCCCATTCTAATTTGGGGAATCAGATTCTTCTCGCCCTGTGCAGCACATTTCCTGTATTGGCTAAGTGAGCCAGTTTCTTCTAAAATCTTCATGCCAAGAATCTACCCAGTCTTTTTAAACACCTTCCCTTTTGCTTAAAAAAAAAAATCCAGTATTCACATCCCTGATAGTATCCTATCAAATAAAGTGACAAGTTACCTCCAAGAAAGTAGTGTATTATTTCCCAGAGGTGTTTATTCAACACACCTTTCCCAGCGCCGACCAGAAGAAAAGAAATCACTAATGCCCAGACCTGATAGAAACAAGTCTATAAACCTGAGCCTAAACACATTTTTAACTAAAACAAAGTTTGACCACACCCAGGAGTAAAGACAAGAATTGGTTTGAAAGGTTAAAAAGTTTTTTGTTTTTTAAGATTTGCTTTTTTATGAAACACTGGTAATAAATTTTGAAAGTTAAGTCTGTAGAAATCAGTTACAATATACATTGATTGCCTTGATTTTTAATTAGCAGGAAGCATTTTCAATGACAACTGTAGCTTATCCTATGTGGTAAGTTGGGGCAAGAACAGATGCTTCACATCTCAGAATGCTGGATGAGGTCAAAGTCATCTAAAGAAACTAGGGATAGAACAGGGGCCCCTGCTTCTCCAGCACTGGTTTTGAGTAGGGCGTCAGCCTTGTCCACCTCTGCAGTTACAGACCAAGGTTTATTTTCCAAATGCAGATTTGAAAAACCCACAGGATGAAAAAAGGGAGTGGCTTGTTGTCTAAGGAAACTAGAAATAGTCGATTTTGAAAACTAAACGAGCATTGGTTTTGCATTTTAGGTTTTGAATCAAGGAAACATTGAGAAGACCTTAGTTTTGCAATGGTGCCTCAAAATCTTTCAGAACACCATCAGCTAAATGCTCCGAAGAAGGTCCATGTATTATTAAAAGCAATAAGCTGGGCCCTGGTGGCTCACATCTGTAATGCAGACTACTCAGGAGGTTGAGATTTGAGGATCTTGGTTGAAAGCTAGCCCAGGCAGGAAAGTCCATGAGACTCTTATCTCCAATTAACTCTAATTATTTTACTCTAATTATCTCCACTTAATCTCCAGTTACTCAAGGCTGGCAGTTAAGCTATGGGTTACAGCTTTTATATAGCTCTCTTTCTGGCCTTTTGATGGTTAATTGGAGATAAGAGTCTCAAAGCCTTTCCTGCCCAGGCTGGCTTTGAGCTTGTAATCCTCAGATCTCTACCTCCTGAGTAGCTAGGATTACGGAGTGAGCCCCCAAACCTTCACATAAGGCAGGGAGTCTTCATCTTACTCTTCCTTCATCATATTTAGGCATCTATATGTTGGATGAAAGAGATAGATTATCTCTACATTTCCTTTTAGTTTTAACATTTTCACATTAAGTCAAACCATACAAATACAGCAAATGAGCCATTTAGCCTCTCTAAATGTAAGCTTTATTTGAGTATGGGGAAAATAATAGTAACAGCTGCCCACCACTGGCGTTTTATAGGGACAGGATGGAATGAGCAGTAAAGGCAGCTGTGCACAGAGCCTTGTGGGCAGAAGTGTGTGACACAGCATTGCCCACAAAAGCGAATGAGGGGCGCGTGATACGTGTAACTCCCCTAACTCCCCGATAGCCAACCCAAGCTAAACCAGAGCTGAGCTGCTGTTCTCTTCCAAATGAAGAACTGGTCTTGTTTAAAGATACTGACTAAGCTGGGCACACGCCTATAATCCTAGCTACTCAGAAGCTGAGATCTGAGGATCTCTATTCAAAGCAGCCCAAGCAGACGAGTTGAAAACAGTCTTACCTACAACTAACAAGAAGCTGGAAGTGGAGGGTGTGGTTCAAGTGGTAAAGCACCATCCCTGAGCAGCAAAAGATAAACAAGAGTACCAGGCCCTGAGTTCACATTAGCATACAAAAAGAGAGGAGGACGGGGGAGGGAGGAAGGGAGGGAAAAGGAAAGAAAAAAAGAAGAAGAAAATCAAATTGGACACTGAAGTCTCACTCCGGTAATCCTAGCTACTCAAGAGGCTGATCTGAGGATCACAGTTCAAAGCCAACCTGGGAAGAAAAGGCTGTGAGACTCTTATCTCTAATTAAACACCTAAAATCCAGAAGTGGAACACTAACCTTGAGCAAAAGACAAACAAACAAGCAAAAATCTCAGGGACAGTGCTCAGGCTTTAAGTTTATGACTCATGACTGATTCCTTCCCCTCCCCTTCAAAACTAACAATGTACCACTAATTCTCAGATATACTTTGCTTGAGTGAGACTTTGCAGTTGGATTACTACATGAAAGGCAGCCAATTCGAAGCAATGTTCTTTGAGCCCTGTGTCTCCCACTGGTTGAAGCAGCTATGCATATTTGATTTGTGTAGGCTTTCACTGTGCATAATGCACTGGCTAAGTACATGATCCATCTTGTATGAATCTTTTTTATTTTTATTTTTGCCAGTCCTGGAGCTTGAACTCAGGGTCTGGGCACTGTCCCTGAGCTGCTTTTGCTCAAGGCTAGCCCTACTACTTGAGCTACAGCGCAACTTCTGTTTTTTTGTTTTGTTTTGTTTTTCTGTTTATGTGGTACTAAGGAATCAAACCCCGGGCTTCATGCATGCTAGGCAATCACTCTACCACTAAGCCACATTCCAGCCTCATGTTTAGTCTTGTTATATACAAATAACTAAAGGAGAGGCATGATACAAGTGGTAGATCATCTGCCTACCAGATGATCTCCAGATGATCTCTTCGCTCCAGGTTCTAAGTTTAAACCCCAGTATCTTCTCTCAAAAGACCACAACTAACCAATTTAGCAGGGAACTTAGTCTTCATCAGACATTAGCCACATACAAGTCCACAAAGGACTCCACAACGTCATTGTTCTCACCTTTCAAAGCTGTTCTTGAACCATCTATCACTTACCACATAGTAGCTCATCTCTTTAAGTACACACTTATTATATTAGATTGTTTTATGAATAGGAAAGTTGAAATACACTTGTTCCGGTAGGTGACTGGCCTATATTTATCTGCTCTTCAAAAGATGTGTTAACAAGTTAAATCTGACCTGCAATGCTATTGCTCTGTATATTTCTAAAAAATTAAAATTTTAATGTCTGCATAGTGATATCTTAGGCAACAAAACCTGAGACAATCTAGACAATTTTTTGTGACCCTCTTGAAATTCATTTTATTCAGATTATTTTTCCCCTTCTCTTCTCCCTGGATGTTTTAATTTTCACATACCTGAAATAGTTGCCAATTTTATTTGCCTATGAGTGACTTTCTTGAAAACAGGGGCTTGATTCAATGAACACTCAATATAGTGCCTAGAACAGAGTTAAACTGTGAAATAAAAAGTAAATATTAAATATTGAGCCTCTATCCCATGTGAGAATGAATATGGGGCATGGCTTATGTATGCCTTAAGAGACAAAGAACATGGGTTTTCACATTCTAATCTGGACTGTATCTGCTTAGTGTCTTCTTGTTTTCTACTGAAAGCATTTGGGAACTTAGGTTTCCTTGTCTGCACAAATTTGGGGGAATTGTTATCCTGTAAAACGTGGGTATTACGAGTCTTGAGAATTCCAAGACTGGAGAACTGTTGGGACTGGTTGGGCACAGAGAAGTTTTAATACATCCTCCAAAAGAAATTCATCTTGTTTCCATTTTTATACTTGAGTTAAATTTATCTTCAACTTTCTAAACAGAACATTGTAGAATAAAGAAGGAAAACAAACGTCCCAGGCTGAATAGCCTTGCCACAAAGCATGAAGACCAGATGTGGGCTTTACATCATGCTTGGTGACATGACAGAAGTGGAGTGCCATGTCTCATATGACTTTACTCTATCCACATAACCTGTGGACCCATGAGCCTGTTTCCACTGTTTCCTGCCCCCCCAAAATCCACTGAAGCCTGGACCTGGTGCTCACATCTGTAATCTTAGTGCCTCAGGAGGCTGAAATTGGAGGCCCTGCCACACAAAGCCTTGTTCTGCCTCTGTGACAATGAAACTGGCTGTCCCTGCAGCCCCTGTGCTACGAGAAGAAGCTAACACTGGAATTATTGCAGCACTCTCTCACTTGGTCCCAAGCTCTCAAGTCTTGAGCCATGGCTCTACTTCTGGTTTTCTGCTGGTTAGTTGGATATAATCTTTCTGATTTGTCTGTCCCAGCTGGCTTTGAACTGTGATCCTCAGATCTCAGCCTCCTGAGCAGCTAGGATTACAGGCATGAGCCACGGCACCCACCATCATTCTTTTTAATACATGAAGTCATGAACTTTCTAGCTTACCCTCAGGAAAAAAGGACAAGCTAGTAATTTTCTGCCTTAAATGTACAAACTGAGGCAAAAAGCAAGCAGTTAATTTTCTTGAAATATCCACACTTAGCAGTTAATTTCTTTGGAATGCCCAGTTCATCTTTTAGCCAACATTGCTGATGACTAAGTCTTGATTCTGATGACATGTCTCCCTCAGTTCAAATATTTTCTCTGAAAATCAGGAAGAACCCTGCCTTGTGTTTTGCCTTAGAGAACACACTAGCCAGCTTCAAGGTCATCATTTGTTTGGACATGCATATTTCTGACATCATCTCTTTGGATCCACTTGGAGCTGGTACCTCATAGCAAAGCACAGAGAGATCCCTGATTATCAACCCATTAGTAACTGTGACAGAAATATCACAGACGCAGGCTCCCCCCCCGGGGCAGCTCTGGCCAAGAGGATTGCAAAAATGAGGGCAAGGAAGATGACAAAGCCAGTATCTTTAGGAACTAAGCGTTATTTCTAATAAAAGAAAGGCATTCAAGAACAAAACATTGACTTCAGTTCAAAATCAAGTTTGTTTTCTTGACAAGGACTGTTTGTTTTAAGTTTGGCCATACAGGACTTAAATATTTTCTCCCTAGCTAATTGTCACATACTTTCAAAAGACAAACCATTTCCTTCTGCATTCACTCTCCTCCTTCTCCAGACTTTTAAGAGTCTTGAAATAGAAATATGACCTAGAGTCAGCCAAGAATGCTCTGGACTGAGTCTTGGCTGGTTAATGTGCTTCATCTTCCCTAGCACCTGAGGGGGTTTGAAAAAAGGAAGTAGCCATTTTCTTCTAATCAAAAGATGTCATGTTTACTTTATATTTGTCTTCCCAAGGACTGTGTGTAATCTTCTACTTGGCATTGAAGGGAAAATTCTGAGATAGATAGAAAGATAGATAGATAGATAGATAGATAGATAGATAGATAGATAGATAAATAGATAGATAGATATCTGGTATGAAAAAGTATGGGCAGGGAATTGAGGCTACAGGAGTTGCTTGGTCCTTTCTTAGTGCTGTGCTGTAGCTCACGGGCCCTGGTCACAGGGTCTGCCTGGTTCATCTCCTCCTGTCTCTGTGTTCAGTGAGGCCACTTGGGTAGCTTGAAATTAGCCTTGCTGGAGAATGCCCACCAGGAAATCCGCAAATGCCACAAAGCAGGGATCTTCCCCTTCTCTTTGTGCTTTCTTCTTTTTTCCCCTCCCCTATCCCCACCCCACTCCACCACCTCCTCCTGCCCCCCCTTTTTTGGTTGGTTGTGGGGCTTGAACTCTAGGCCTGGGCACTGTCCCTGAGCTCATCAGCTCAAGGCTACTACCATCCTACTTGAGCCACAGTGTCACTTCCAGTTTTCTAGTAGTTAATTGGAGATAAGAGTCTCACAGACTTTAGTTCCCAAGCTGACTTTGAACCACGATCCTCAAATCTCAGCTTCCTGAGTAGCTAGGATTACAGGCATGAGCTACTATACCCGACCTCCTCCTTCTTTTTGCCAGTCTTGAGCCTTAAATTCAGGGTCTGGGCACTATCCCTGAGCTTCTTTTGCTAGCACTCTACCACTTGAGCCACAGCACCATTCCTGGCCTTTTCTGTTTATGTGGTACTAAGGAATCGAACCCAGGGCTTCATACATGCTAGGCAAGCACACTACCACTAAGCCACATTCCCAGCCCCCTTTTCTCCTTCTCCTCCTCCTCCTCCTCCTCCTCCTCCTCCTCCTCCTCCTCCTCCTCTTCCTCCTCCTCTTTCTTCTCCATTGTGTTTTTTAGAGCTGTTTTCTTAGTATATCTTCTATTAGTATATCTTTATTCTTTTTTGGCTAGCCTCAAAGGATTTCTGCCATTATCCCATAAAATTGTACTAAACTCACAGCATACTGTCAGCACAATGTGACAACCCAAATTGAATAAGGAGGATGAATTCTCTCCACCTGTGTCAGCATTGCAAGATAGCTTGGGACCAGGGCTCTCTTTGTCCCATCATATCCATGAACAAGCCTCCTTTTCAGGATTAAGGAACACCAGCAGGTGACACAGCTTGCTTTCCACAACTGGATCTCCATCCATCTCAAGGGCCACCCCTCCCTCTCCCAGCTCTGAGACACCTGCAGCCAAAGTGCTGCCTCGTGCAGGGGCATCTGTGAGCCCAAGGGTGTTGAGATTTCTGATTTCACCATTGCTTTCCATGCATGGGAACTTTTCTGGAGTGTGGGGAGCGGGTCTGTATCTTCCTGAGATTGACTTTGCTGGCATCTCAGCAGTTTCAGTGGTGACAGGACAGGAATCAAGGGTGTCTTGGCAGAAGAGTAAGAGGTAAAGGGATGGAAGAATGCTTCTCAGAGGCTACCAGGACACTAAGAAGCCTGGATACTTGCTTTTACACTTGAAGTCATCTAGCAACAGCTGAGTGAGGATCTTTGATGAAAGCCTATTTTGCATGGGTAGAAAATTAGATTTTAGAGCTATACGTTGACTTCTAGAAAAATCGGATTTTTAAGTTCTCATTCTGTCGAATGGCAGAGGCACAAAACTGTGGATCTGCATTGAGTCAGATAATGAGCACCAAGCTTCTTGGGCAAAATCACCCCTTCCTTCGCTTCCCAGATTTTTCTTACACATTCTTGTGTTTCCCCCCTTTTCCATCCCCAAATGAGGGGCAGGAAACAAAGCAAAGAAAAAAATGAACATGTTCCAATTTCTTGACATTTATTTTGATATATAGTACTTTGGAGGAGTTACACCTTTATTCTCTTCCCTTAGGTATGCCCTCCTTTAGTCTGCTTGTATATAAATGCATAGAGCCCTGGATAGTTACCATGTATGCTTGTATGTTAGGGCTAGCTTCTACATGTGAGAGAAGACATGCACCATTTGTCTCTCTGAGCGTGGCTTGCCTAACTTAATATGATTTACTCTACAGCCATCCATTTCCTTGCAAATGCCATATTTTTCTAATGGATCAGTAAAATTCCATTGTGGATAATACCTCATTTTATTGATCCACTCATCCATTGTAAGGAACCTGGGCTGTTTCCATAACTGGGCTATTGTGAATTAGTACATAAATAAACATGGATGTGTAAACATCTTTACTGTATCCTGATTTGAAATGTGCATGATAGACGCCCAAGAATGGTATGGCTGGATCGTAGAAAAATTGTGTTTCGATCATTAGATCTTTTTTTTTTTGAGAAATCTCCAAACTGTCCAACAAAAGTGATTTTTTGAAAAGTATCCCTCTGGTCTTCTAAGGTTTAGGATTTGGGGATTTCGTTTTGTTTGGGTGTGTGTGTGTGTGTGTGTGTGTGTGTGTGTGTGTGTGTGTGTGTGTGTGTGTGTGTATGCACGCCTGTTCAGGATCCAGGAGCTGTCCCTTAGCTTCTTTGCTCAAGACATTCCACCACTTGAGCCACACCTCCACCTCCAGGTTTCCACTGGTTCACTGCAGAGGAGAGACTCCAGGTTGTCTGTCTGGCCTGGCTTTGAATCAAAACTCTCAGATCTCAGACTCCTGAGTAGCTGGGATTACAGATTGGGGCCATCAGTGCCTGGCTAGGTTTTTGTCTTTCTGTTTGTTCTCCAAGTTACTGGGTACATGTGTTTTATTCTTATCAACTATGGGACTCATTCCCCCATGTAGAAAAGGACAGAGAGCTATCTAGGCCTGTTAGTTCAGCCATATCAAGAGTCTGGAATGACAGGTTGATTCTGCTGTGGGAAGTTGGCTGTACTCTGGTGGGTGGGTGAGGGTGAACCCTTTCATAGTATGCTGTGCCACACAGTGACTCTGGTTTGTCAGCAGCCTAGTAAATCTTCATCTTTGGCCACAAGGGTCATTAGAAAAGAGAATATAGATGAGTGAAGGCAAACACTAACGCTTAGAAAAGCAATTCTGTTTGCGCCATGTGGCTGGTGAGTCATCTGGTGTACTGAGAACAGAGGTGCACAGAAAACAAGAGCAAGAAGGGACAGGGACACTCACACCAGTGACAAATCCCTCCCTAGTGACAAATTTGGAAAATGTTCACTTAGAGCATTTTTGTTGGCTTGAATGCCAATTGGTGAAAATAAGATGGCAACAAACTAAGAAGGTAGTGTTGAGTTACTTGGGAAACTGTTTTTTCTCATGGCTACATGAGAAACAGACTTTACTATTTATGTATGCCTTACTTTTTTGGGGCATTAAAAATCAGGAGTATAGCCAGCATTAAAAATAACCTGTTCTGTCCTTTCTTGATGTGTAACTATACAACATTCCTTGACCTTCCTCTGCCCTTTTGATTCCCAGTATTTAGCTACCATGGCTACTATTAAAGCTCACTATGTTTTCCCTTGGTGGGGAAGATAAAAAGGAGGTGTGAAAAGGCAAACTCAGTTTAGTTTCTTAGGATGTGTAACTTGCCTTAAGTTAACCATCATGTCTTGTGACACACTGAATATAAATATCTAGGCATATTATTCTCCACTTTTGTGTGTGTGTACTGGTACTGAAGCCTGAACTCAGGGCTTTACGCTTTTCCTTGGCTCATCCAGGAGGAGAGATAAGAGTCTTGAGGATTTGTGCGTTTGTAAGCTGTGATCCTCAGATGTCAGCCTCCTGAGAAGCTCGGATTACAGGAATGAGCCAACAGCACCCAGCTTGTCCTCTGTCTTTTTGTTTTCCTGGGTTGTTCTATGTGCCTGTGGTTGTACTCTTTCACAGTCTGGGAGGAGTTTGGTCCTCAGTTGGGGGACCAGCTGAAATACCACCACTCAAATAGTCCTTCTAGATTGGATCTGTCCTGATCTTTAGCCTTGTTTTTGCATGTTCCAAATTTCCTAGCACCTCAAGAATGACTCTGAAGCTTGTCTAGTTATTTCTCAGAGACCAAGAGTGCTGTTAAACAGTATCAGGTGTTCTTTGTTTTATAAATGAAGTGAAGTGTTTTTTAGGCAGATTGTTGCATGAGAAATCCTTGGGAGGGGTGTGGGTGTTCATTATAGTTATTTATAATAACTTGAATAATGTTTATTATAATGTATATATCCAATATTCATTTTGGGATATAATTTATAATATACTGAAAACATTATGAGATTAGCATAGCATTTAAAAATAACTCTACAGGGCTGGGAGTTTGGCCTAGTGGTAGAGTGCTTGCCTAGCATGCATAAAGACCCGGGATCCTCGGGTACCACATACATAGAAAAAAGCCGGAAGTGGTGCTGAGGCTCAAGGGGTAGAGCTCTAGTCTTGAGAAAGTCCAAGAACAGTGCTCAGGCCCTGAGCTCAAACCCAGGACTGGCAAAAAAAAATAACTATGCATAGTTGGGGATTGAATATATATGTACATATACATATGCAAATATATTGACAGTCCTGGGGCTTGAACTCAGGGCCTACTGTCCTTGAGCTTCTTTTGCTCAAGAATAACACTCTGAAAGCAGATGAGGGGAGGGAGTGGGGGGACAAAAATATGAGAAGGAGTATCAATGTTTGTGAAGTAATGTACCTTCCATCTGGTGAATATAATGCAATGCTTCTATTAATTACAATAAAATATATATATATATATATATATATATTTTGCCAGTCCTGGGCTTGAGCTCAGGGCCTGAGCACTGTCCTTGGGTTTTCTCAAGGCTAGAGCTCTACCACTTGAGCCTCAGCACCACTTCCGGCTTTTTTCTATGTATGTGGTACCAAGGAATTGAACCCGGGTCTTCATGCATGCTAGGCAAGCACTTTAACCACTAGGCCAAACTCCAGGCCCAATAAAAAATATTTTTAAAAAAACTTGGAATAAGGTAGGAATGAACCAGTGTTTTTCACTGTAAGTAAAAATTTTAAGTTTGAAAGCATTAAAAACATTCACAATATTAAAAAAAAAAAAGAATAGCACTCTGCCACAGTGCCACTTCTGGTTTTTTCTGTTTATGTGGTGCTGAAGAATTGAACCCAGGACTTCATGCATGCTAGGCAAGCACTGTACCACTAAAACACACTCCTAGCCCTCTTGCTTTTCTCCTTTCTTCCTTCCTCTCTCTTCCTTCCATCCTTTGTCTTTCTTTTACCCTCCTTCCTCTCTTTCTTTCCTTTTTTCCTTCCTTCTTTCCTTCCTTCCTTCCTTCCTTCCTTCCCCTCTCTCTCCATTCCTTGAACATTTCTATTTGTTATTTTCTTTCTTTTTCCCCTCATTCCTCCTTCACCTTTTCTTTTTTCCTTCCTTCCTCCTCCCTTCCTTCCTTTATTCCTTCCATCCTTTCTTTTTTCCTTCCTCCTCCCTCTCCTTTTTCCTTTATTCTCCTTCTCTCTTCTTCCTTTTTTCCTTCCTTTATGCCAGTTCTGGGGCTTGAACTCAGGGCCTCACACTTTCTCAAGTTTGGTGCTCCACTGCCTGAGCCATTTTGCTGGTTAATGAGATACAAAAATCTTGAGACCTTTCCCTCCTGAACTGGCTTCAAACCTCCACCCTCAGATCTCAATCACCTGAATCACTAGAATTTCAGGCAGGCATGAGCCACGAGTGCCTGGCCACTTTTGGGATGCTTTGTCCAATCCACCACCAGGTCTTTCCTTATCTCTCTTTTACCCAGTGCGTTCCTGTTGGTCATTCAGACTTGTCCAGAAGGTAGAGCTTTTGTTTTTCTTATGGATGGGTGCAAGAAGAATTTCGGTACTATAAGAAACAGAACAGATGAAATAGTAACTACACAGAAGCAGAGTGGGTCCCAGTGTCGATCATGTGACATGCACACAGTTACTGTAAATATGCTTGATTCAATGCGACTAAACATTTCTCGTTAGTCTTGGGAAGGGTAGAGAGTTGCTGACTGCACAGTTAGATATGATGTGGTGGCACCTTGCTCTAGAACATTCTTTCCCAATGTGGTGTCCTCAGAAACCCTGGAACTGATCAGAAATGTTCTTTCTCAGGCCCCCACAACAACCCCACAGATTCTGAGGCTCTGGGGCCACGATTCTGTGCTCCTGGCCTCTCCTCAGCATTGCTGGTGCCCCCAAACAAGGCAGCACCTCTATGCCAGGTTCTAGAGCGTATGCCCTCTTGCTTAGCTTTTTCAATTAAGGCAGGGGCTTGTCACACTTTCACACTTCAGTCACACCTCCACTTCTGGATTTTGGGTTTTTTTTTTTTTTTTTGAGGGATGGGGGTGGAGGAGGCTATTTAGAGCTAAGAGTTTCATAAACTTTTGTCTGGGATGGTTTTGAACTACCATCCTCAGATCTTAGCCTCCTGAATTGCTAGGATTATAGGCATGAGCCCAACACTGGGGGCTTTCCATCAGGAGGGCACTGGATGGCCCCCACCTGCAGCTCAGGTTTTAGGAGCCAAGTTATGTCTGGTATGTGAACAGCGTCCACTGGCTGTATAAGAAAAGAAGATTGGGCTGGGAGCATGGCCTAGTGGTAGCTTGCTCGCCTAGCATGCATGGAGCCCTGGGTTTGATTCCTTGGAACCACATACAGCCACTGTGGCTCAGTAGTAGAGTGTTAGCCTTGAGCAAAACGTGTCCAAGGACAGTGCCCAGGCCCTGAGTTCAAGCCCCAGGATTGGCAAAAAAAAAAGAAAGAAAGAAAGATTGGACAGAGGCTCAAAAGAGGAAGCTGGTACTGAGCATAAAGAAGGGAATTTGGCAAAATTCAATGTGTAATGCACCTACTATCTGCTGAATGTATCTGTAATCCCTCTATATATTACAATAAAAAATAAAAAGAAGGGAATTTGGAAGTTAAATATATTGAGAGGGAAGAAAGTTCCAGTTTTATTTGTGTGTGTGTGCTCATGTGTACATGTGCATGTGTGTGTGTGCATGCTAGCACTGTAGTTTGCCCTCAAATCCTCACCCTTTTGCTTGTTGTTTGGCATTTTTTGCTCAAGGTTAGTACACTACTACTTGAACTACACCTCCATCTCAGGATTCCACAGGCTAATTGGAATTAACAGTCTTATGGACTTTCCTGTCCAAGCTGGTTTAGAACCATAAGCCTCACATCTCAGCCTCTGGAGTAGCTAGGATTACAGGCATGAGCCATTGGCACAAGTTCAATTCTTGTCCTCGCTGTCCCAGAAATGATATTGCTTAGAAGAATGGGCCCACAATCTAGTTGAAAGAGTAGGTGGGTGAGGAATGGGGCCGGAAGCTGATGCTGGAACACAATGTAATTATTGACATCTTTTTTTTCCCTTAAACTCATCCTGCCACCTGAACTCAGGGCCTGGGTGCTATTTCCCCTGTTTTGCTCAAAGCTAATGCATTACCATTGGAGGCACAGCTCCATTTCTGACATTTTGGTGACTAATTGGAGACAAGAGTCTCACCTGCTCAGGCTTTGAATCAAGGTCCTCAGATCTCAGACTCCTGAATAGCTAGGATTACAGGTGTGAGTTACTGGTTCCTAGCTTGGACTCTCTTTTTATTTTTATTTTTATTTTTTTGCCAGTCCTGGGCTTGAGCTCAGGGCCTGAGCACTGTCCTTGGACTTTCTCAAGGCTAGAGCTCTACCACTTGAGCCTCAGCACCACTTCCGGCTTTTTTCAATGTATGTGGCACCAAGGAATCGAACCTGGGTCTTCATGCATGCTAGGCAAGCACTTTAACCACTAGGCCAAACTCCCGGCCCTGGACTCTTTTTATAATTCCAGTAAAAAGGATGGATAGGAAGAGCATAGGTGGGAAGCACGAGGGAGAGGCGGGGCAGGGAGAGAGCAATGGAGAGCTTTAGAGCTGCGTTTCTTGCCTATTTTATCCAAAGCAAGCTCCTTGTCAGCCTCCTGTGAGAGCCACTGGAGCCACTTTGTTATCATGGTCCTTGGGAAGTTCCAATGCTCTGGCTGCTTCCAGGTTTCACAAGTGTCCAATTTATTCTTTTTTCTGTGGGAAGCACAGAGCTGAGATTTAAAGGAGTACTTTTCATACATGGCCTGAACTTTCTCTAGTAATTTATGATTTATAAAACCTATAGCCAGACCAGGAGTGTGGCTTTGTGGTGGAGTGCCTGCCTAGCACGCATGAAGCCCTGGGTTCGATTCCTTAATACCACATATCCAGAAAAAGCTGGAAGTGGTGTTGTGGCTAAAATGATAGAGTGCTAGCCTTAGAAAAAGCCCAAGGACAGTGCCCAAGTCCTGAGTTCAAACCCCAGGACTGGCAAAAAACAAAACAAAACAAAAACCTATAGCCAGTTTTGTATTTTAAAGTTGAGACACCCCATAAAACTCAGGAGCACAACTGGATGATCTGATTTCTACATCAGTGATTCTGCATTAGTTCTCTGTATTTCTTCATCCAACCTCCTCCCCACACAGAAAACCTAACCGGGATATTTCCTGATGAGTTCAGTATTATCTGGTAACATTCACCAGTTATATCTTAGTCTTCAACCAAATCAGAATTTTGTGCCATGTTTTGTTTTCTCTTCTCAATCCTTCCTCTATGTTTGGGGGTGTCACACAGCTCTGTGGCATCAGCAGTGAGGGGGGGAAAATGACTGGGCTTGGTGGAAGTGGGTGTGGCAGCGTGGAACCAATGGGTGTCTGTTAGGTAATTCAGCTGCTGTCCTCACCAGATCCATGCCAAATAAAAATCATCTGGAAAAAAATCATTAAGAATTTCAAGGCAGTGATTGCAGAGTAGGCAACCGAGCAAAGGTTCAGTATAGCTGCTCATTTAGGATCACGTACCTTAGAGGTCCATCCTGCCTGGCTGTATCTGCTGCCATTTCCAGCCTGGCTCCTGGTGATAAATGCTCTCAGCTCTTCCTGAGGAGCAGCCCCTGCCTCTCTGGCTGTCTTGAACCTGCCCTTAGCCACTCACTAGTGAAGCTTCTGTCTAGGGGCAGGGGCATTAGGCTCCGTGTGTGTGTGTGTGTGTGTGTGTGTGTGTGTGTGTGTGTGTGTGTGTATGTGCTGGTCCTGGAGCTTGAACTCAGGGCCTGGGCTCTGTCCCTGAGATTTTTATGCTCAAAGCTAGCACTCTACCACTTGAGCTACTGCTCCAAGTGCTTAATTGGACATAAGTCTCATGGATTTTGTTGCCCAGGTTGGTTTTGAACGGTGATCCTCAGATCTCAGCCTCCATAGTAGCTAGGATTACAGGTGCGAGCCACTGGCACCTGGTTGGAGTTCTTTTATAGTCCATTTGGACAAGTCTTGTATGTTCTGGCATCTGGAGGGGTCACCTGGCCCTGTGAGAGTGTGCCTGGATCCGAGGCATTGTTTCACGAGGGCTTATCTCAGTTTCCTTGAGTCTTTAGGAAGAGAGAGCATTGCCTCCACCAGGTCACTGTCCCTCTCATCTGTCTGTTCTTTTCTGTTTGCCTTCATGCCAGGGTTCCTTCCTTAAGGTTCATTCATGTTCCATTCCTCAAGCTCTGTGGGAATTCCTTTCCTTTTATGTGCATTCTTCTTGACACCTATTGGGAAGAAAAAAGAGAATGGTTGGGCACACTGTCCTTTCCTGGTTTTGTTCTTAGCTCTTCAACAACTTTTTTTTTACTGTAAACTGGGTGAGCAGTGGAAGAAGTCATTTTCATTTCTGCCAGCCTAAATGTATGTATGTATGTATGTATGTATGTATGTATGTATGTATGTATGTATCCATCCTTTCATCCACTCACCAATCCATCCACCTATCCACATATCCTACTCACCCATCCATCCACCCAACCCACTCATCCATCCATCCATCCATCCATCCATCCATTCATCCTTCCATCCATCTATTCAGTCATCTATCCGCCCATTGCTGCTAATACAACCCAGGTCAGTGCTGGCAAGCTGAGAGCTACAGGTCGAATCTGGCCAAATCTGGTTCCATCTGTATGGTCAATGGCTACCTGTGTGCTATAGTTGCAGAATTAGATAAGAAGCAACAGAAACCAGATGACCTGCAAAATCTAAATAGTTAATGCTTTCCCCTCTACAAAAAAAAAGTTTTGCTAATTCTGTTACATGCGCACTGTTGAAATGGTTTTGTCCTGGTGATAACTCTGTGGTAGTATGTAGAAGTGTCTGCTGACCTCAACAGCTTCACCAGCATAGACTGATGGTAAAGGGAGGCAGGTCAGCGTGCACAGGGAGAGCTCTTCTGAGCACTGGATGCATTCCACCCCTGCTTTACAGATGAGGAAACTGCAGCTGCAAAGCTAACTTGTCCACAGTTACAGAGTACATGTGTGATTAGGGATACAGCTTTCTTGATTCCTTGGAGTTAAAAGGAAAATTTCTTCAGGAAGCTTCTGCCAGTTAGAAAAAGGAATTCTAAGAGATTATAGCTGGAGGCCTGATGTGGGGGTTGGGAGATCTGCTGGTGAAGAAGGAACGGTGCTCAGGATCATACTGTCTTTGAAAAGGTGATTTTGAAAGGTACAGATTCATTTTATTCCACATTTCCTCTTCCCACACAGAGCCTGAAACATTTGCCTTGTGCCATGGCATTTTAGATAAAAGTAGTTGTTATTTGGTGCCAGTATTGGGATTTGAACTTGGGGGCCTTTTGGCCCACTTTCCTCAAGGCTGGCATTCTACCACCTGCGTCACACCTCTGACTTTTTGCTGGTTAATTAGAGACAAATGTTTTCAAGGGGCTGGGAGCGTGGCCTAGTGGTAATTGTGCTTGTCTTGCATGCACAAAGCCCTGGGTTCAATTCTTCCATACCACATACACAGAAAAAAGCAGAAGTGGTGTTGTGGCTTAAGTAGTAGAGCACTAGCCTTGAGAAAGTCCAAGGATAGTGCCCCGGTCTTGAGTTCAAGCCCCAGGACTTGCCTAAATAAATAAAATCTCTGAGATTTGCCTTCTCAGATTGGTTTCAAACTGCCTTCTTGAGATCTCAGCTTCTGGAGTAGCTAGGATTAGAGAAGAACACCAGTGCCCAGTTGACCAATCGAACTATTCTCACAAATTAAGTCGCTCTTCACAAGAGTTGCCCAGCGTTCTGACTCCTGCCAGATTTCGAGTTCACATAGAAACTAAGTGCCTGAACAATGGCTGATGGACACAGAATCACACCACAGCCTGTTAGTAGAGTACCAGAGCCAGCAACATCCTCAACATCGCACCGACAATCATGTGGTTTGGTTGCATTCCTTTGTGGGAATGGTTTTTTTGTTTTTTTACTTATATCCAATAGAGATGCGCTCTACTTTGATTTAATATAAAACAGGAAGTGCCTGGGGTTAGATGTTAGGAAGAGTTCCTACCCGGACGCCATTCATTATAGCTGACTTCAGGTATTCTTTTCTGTTAAGGAACACTGGAGGGCTTTGAAAGGAAAGGCATTTATAGGACACCTGAATGCAGCTGACGCTTGGCAGACAAAGACAGGTCATGAAATCATGGTCGCCCAGATGGTGTGGGTGGGTCAGTATTTCATTGGTTCCCTTGACAGCCTGCAGTGGTGACATCACCCAAGCACTGCGCATCCTTCGCCTGTGCAGGCTGTCATGGTCCTCACGGGGCATTGCCTCATGCAGTAAAATTACTTCAGAATACTTCCTATGCAAACACAAATATTTGTGTTCCAGCATGAACCTTTCCACAGCTGTCTTTATAGGATTATTAGTTAAGCCAGAAGGTAAAATTAATGAAAAAATTAGTTCAGGTCCTAACCAGTTGTTATATCGATTATTACATTCCAGAAGTCTCATTATGTGTGTGTGTGTGTGTATGTGTGTGTGTGTGTGTGTGTGTGTGTGTGTGTTTGCTAGTGACAGGGGCTTGAACTTTGGGCCTTGGGCTCTTACTTTTTTATTTTATTTGTTAAATAATTTTTATTATGAATAAAAATATTTTAAAAATTTTTATTATGATTAATAGAAGGGTTACATTATATTCACCAGATAGAAGGTGCATAGCTTCACAAACATTGATACCCTTTCTCATGACATGGTCCCCATTTTCTTCCCCCCGATTATCTTGATTTCCTCCCTTCCCTATCCAATTTCAAATAACCAATTAAGCACATATAAAATATATCAGATAACAAGGTGAAATATTGTAACAATCTGAGATAACCAAGGGATGGCAAAAGAGATGAGAGATAACACAGTACATTAAGGACAACAGTCACTCATTATATGGCTTTTGTTTCCTGATCCTGGAGGTCCTTACATTTAGTGTCATACTATTTGGCCTAATGTCTCTAGATTTTGTTCTATTGTAAATCTCTGCTAGGAGAGCCCAAGGTATTTACTGATTATGACAAATGAGGGAGACTATTGGGCCTATATTCCTTTGAGTCTGGCTTACTTCACTTAATATGACTTTCCTTACTTAACTTTTTTGCTCCTAGTTGGTTCTCTACCATTTGAAACACCAGTCCAGCTCTCAGTGAGTTTTCTATTTGGGGAAAAAAAATCCCACAAAACTTCTAGGTGACAATGGCTCAGACCTATAATACTAGCTACTAAGGAGGCTGAGATCTGAGGATCACAATTCAAAGCCAGCTTGGGCAGGAGTCTTATTTCCAATTAACCACCTAAAAGAAAAAGGAGCCACAAGTAGAGCTCTGGCTCAAATGGTAAAGCACCAGCCTTGAGCAAAACTACTAAGGGAGAGTACTCTGGCCCTGAGTTCAAGTCTCAGGCCCAGACCCCAAAATAAAAATGAATAAAAAAATAAAAATAAATAAAGATACAAGACAATCAGGGAAAAGCTACTTTTTAGCTTCTTTGAAAATGTGCCTCATGGAGTACAAAAGCAATCTAAAGGACAGAGGGGGTGAGAAGGTGGCCTTCAAATGGTAAGGCATTACATGAATAGAAATTAGGGAAGGAAGTCTGTTGGGACAGTAGACTTTTCTAGTCATTTTCATGGTTGAGGGTACGTGGGGGTTGAATCTCCATTGACTAAACTTATTTCAGTCCCACAAAGGTGGTTGGGAATTCACTCATGCCATGGTACAAGGCAGTGCCTGCTTTACTGGGTGGTTTACTGGGCCAGTGTTTCTTGAGAGGGTGGCTGCTGTCTTTGGCACTGTGTATGAAAAGCTCTTCCATAAAGGTCAGCTATTATTATTGCTATGGTAATATTCAAGAAATTTGCAGCAGATATAGACTTCTACGTCTATAGTCCTTATCTCTCTGGGTGCAGGAATTTTCTGGGCTTGTTTTGTTAATGACAGGAAAGCAACGGATTCAGTCCTGAGACTGGGAGTTTTTAGGAATGATGAAAAGCAGGAAGGCATTCCTGTCCTGCCTAACTTGGCATCTGGAAACAGCCAGCAACTTTAATTTAAATGAAATGGCAACATCCTCTTTGCTACCGTACTATCTGCAGGGGCCAGTGCTACCAAAATGTCTGAGGAAGGGGTGGGAGATGAATCAGGCAATGAAAGATTATAATCACATAAACTTGAAGATCTTCCTTTTCAAGTAATAATCCGTGATTATTGATATACTGTATCTAGTCATCAGTAGGTATAATAAAACAGTCTAAAGACTTAAATTCAGGGCTTTGGGCTTGCCAGGCCAGTGCTCTACAACTTGAGTCACATCTCCAACGCCCCCCTCCCCCCAGCTTTTATTTTCTTTAGTTATTTTCCAGTTGGGTCTGTTATTTCTTTATTTATTTTGGCCAGGATAGGCCTGGACTAAGAGTGTCTTGCCTCTGCCTCCCCAGTAACTGAGACCACAGATGAGCTCCACAACATGTAGCTTCTTCATTGAAATCTGTGGGGGGGGGGGCAATTTCTTCTAACCACCATTTTCCCAGTCTCTACCTCTCAGCTTGGATTACAGGTGAGACCTACTGTACCTGGTCATTATTACTGTTAAGGAAGAAATAGAGCCCTGCCATGGATACAGAAATAAAGAAAAGTGGTAAAATGTGACACCCAGGGAGGATGGCCACAGGCCCTAAGGCATGGTGTATGTGAAAGAAAGAGAAAGAAAGAAAAGAAAGAAAGAAAGAAAGAAAGAAAGAAAGAAAGAAAGAAAGAAAGAAAGAAAGAAAGAAAGAAAGAAAAAAAGAAAGAAAGAAATGAAAAGAACAAGGACAAGCCTAAGGACTCTTGGACCAAAGCCCTCCCTGTCACATGGGATAGTCAGGCCTCAGCTTCCTGAAGAAGGCAGGCAAGGTACAGTTTCTAGTGTACATGCCAGGCTGAAGCAGGGATTCAGGCAAGAAGCTCCAGTTCTGCATTCTAGCAGCAGGACACAACAGAGCAGCTGCAGGAAGACTATATGATAAAAGAGTTAATCAACTTGGGCGGCTCGACCATCCATTGCATGACCTTAATTACCTCTCATAATTGGAGTTCAAACCTAAAGTTCTACAATTTTTTTTTTCAGATTCAGGTTGCTAATTCAACAAGATTTTAAAATTTGTGGCAATTCCTTTACCTAGTCCCTTGTTATTCTTTCTTCTATAAAAGTTTTATAGGTCTGATATCATTCTTGAAGGATATTAAACAGTGCTTCATAAAGAAAGTTTCACTAGAGTTTTAGGCTGGGGGAGAATAATATTTTTCCTATTGTGCCACAGTTATGGGGTTTTCTTTGGCCTTTTGACTTCAATGGAAGTACAGTTACTTTGGGAGAGCTCTGTTTCTTTAATTCTATCATGTTGTGAAATTATTTACAGGAATCTTTTTTAACTCATCCAGTGTGGTCCATTCTAGTAGAATAAACATTTTAAAGAAGTCAAAACTTGCAGAGAATCAGAGTAAATATAAATCATTTAAACAGGATAAAAAGAATTAAAGAGAATTGCTAAATTAATAAAAAAAATTAGGGCAAGCCTAGGAACATTTCTGAACAGTATATGAAGCTAGAGTGAGAGATAATATCATGAAAAAACACTTGAATATTTCCACATAGACAAACCAAGTGAATCAGATACACACAAGAAACAATCTGATGTCAATTGAGAACAGACTGGATATGCTAGGTCTTCTCAATCTTAAAACATACTGATGGGGCCTGGAGTGTGGACTAGTGGTAGAGTGCTTGCCTAGCGTGCATGAAGCCCTGGATTTGATTCCTTGGTACAACATACATAGAAAAAGCTGGAAGTGGTGCTGTGGCTCAAATGGTAGCCTTGAGAAAACCCAAGGAGTGCACAGGCCCTGAGTTGAAGCATTAGGACTAGCAAAAAAAAATGCACTGATTAATGACAGATATTTTCTTCTGCCTCTAGTTTTTGATCCTTTGGGTATTATCACTTATGCCTAAAAGAAAGAATGAGGATTGCTCTGTGATAATGATTTGGAAACTCTATTTGCCACTGGCCTTTCTGTAATGGGAAATCACCTATTTACTATGTCTTATACTTTTCCCCCAATAATCCTATAATTTTAAAACAGAAAAAATTAGTATATACACACTTTCTGTGATGTGGCTTTGCATCTGGTGTACAGATACGCTCTTGAAATTACAGATAGAGAACAAAGAAACAAGGAAGAGACAGAGATTGGAGGTTTGAGATGCTGATAAGCATAAGAAAGGTGCCAAGATCTAATTTATACAGAAAATTTTTTTGCTGGTGGGAATCTGGAGCATTTTGACCAATGTTGAATCATAACAGGAAAGGACCGATCTGATACGGAGCAACTACAGAAGACTGAGTGTTAGGGAAAGTTCAAGGTTAAGATATGGAAGAGCCAAAGAAGCTTGGGAACTAGAGTACATATTTAAATGCTATAGATTTTTTCTTTCACATGTATTTCCTTTACACCCATTCAAAGGCTTTAGAAATACTTGTTGGTTCAGCATAAATAAGTCTGAAGTGTTTGCCCTTTCTGATTTCTGTGGTCTTACTCATCTGATAGAATGCTCTGGTAACTGCCCAAAGTGGGAGACTAGGGAAGAAAGAGGCAAGATGACCATAGATAAGAGAAAGAGATGTAGGATAACATTGCTTATTCCTTTTCTTCATTCCACTGTAGCCAGCAAATTCCATGCAGAGAACTGCTGACTGATTACTCAGAAAGGAAAAGTAGATACATTTCATGAACTAGGAGAATTTGTTCTCCAAATAACCCTGACATTTTTTAAGTTACAAATTTTGATATGAGTTTTCCATTTATTATACCTTTTTCTTGAGAAGAATTTTCTTCAAGCAGTACTTGAGACCTTGACCTCTAGATAGGTTGTTGTACCATTTGAGTCATGCCCTTGGTCCTTTCTGCCAGGGCCAGCTTGGATCTTCTTCCTTCCAGTCTCTATCTTCTGAGCAGCTGGGAGTAGAAGCATGAGCCAATGTTGGCTTCTTTCTGAAAGTTTATCTTCTTGGAGAAAGAAAAAAAATATGAGAACTTATTGGCACAGGCAGGAACTCCCTAAGTAGAATTTCAGGGGTTCAACAAATAGGGGAAAGAATTGAAAAAATGGGATTAGATCAAGCTAAAAAGCTTCTGTTACTAAGCTAAAATGATAACCTACACAATGGGAGAATATCTTCCCAGCTATATTTCTGACAAGGACCCAATACTAGAATATATAAGAAACTAAAAATCTACACCTCCGAAGAATCAACAATCCAATTAATTAGTAAGTGGGCAGAAGAGCTCAACAGAGACTTCTTAGAAGTAAAAATGGTCAATAAACACAGGAAGAAATTCTCAATATTTCTGGCCATAGAGAAAATGCAAATCATAATTGAAATTTTATCACATTCCATTTAGAATGGCTGTCATCTAGAATACAAACAATAACAAATACAGGCAGGGATTGGAAGGGGACAAGGGAAGAACTCCATTACATTGTTGATTGGAATAGAGCACTATGGAAGGCAGTTTGGAGAGTTTTTTAAAAAGCTAAATGTAGAATTACATTTAGCTCTTGGACATTTATTCAAAAGATTACAAGTCAGGATGCAGTAAGGACACTTACACACCCAGTTCATCAGAGCAGTTCACTGCCACACTGATAAGGAAACAGACCAGACGCCCTACAATGGATGAATAGATAAGAAAATATGATACATACATATATGTAATGGAATTATATATATTTATATGCCAAGGAACTTATATCTACAATGGAATTATATGTACCTACATGGATGAATAGATAAGAAAATATGATACATATATATGCAGTGGAATCATATATATGCCAAGGAACTTATATCTACAATGGAATTATATATACATATGTGTGTATGTATGTATATATGTACATGTGCACATATATGTGTGTGTACATTACTGTTCTATCAGTAAGGATAAATGGATGGCTTTGGAAAAAAAACTTTTGTTAGCTGAAGTAGGTCAGGCTTGGTGAGATAAAGGAACATGTTTTCTCTCACATGTGGAAGTTAGATCTTAAATTCTACACATACATTAAAACACATATGGGGTCATAAGCAGATCTACACGAATTGTGTAAAGTTTATATACACAGGGGAGGATTCCAGTGGTGTGTTCTTTGAACTTACAATTTAACAAAAATGAACACCAGGAGAAAAACATGCTTGCTGGGCTATTGAGGAACGGGGGAGGAGGAAGGATACATGGAGAGAGGAAGGGTGGGAGAATGCAGATGGGAGAGGATGGAAGGGATGATAGTGAGTAAGATGCACTGTACTCACACACTGACAGGTTGAACTGAAACCACTTTGTACAACAACTTAAAGATTTTTCTTAAAAAGGAAGTTTAGGGGGTAGGGGAGAGAAATGAGGTCAAAAACATGAGAAGGGGTATCAATGTGTGTGAAGTAATTCCCCTTCTATCTGGTGACTATAACTGTAACCCCTCTAGTAATTGTAATAAAAATATATATGAAAAAAGGATTATCTTATTAAATGCAAATTATGTGACTATTGAATGACTATTAAAAAGCACTAATGGCTCATGCCTATAATCCTGTCCACTCAGGAGGCTGAGATCTGAGGATCTCTATTCAAAATCAGCTTAGGCAGGAAAGTCTGTAAGACTCCTATTTCCAATTAACCACCAAAAAAGCCAGAAGTAGAGCTCTTGGCTCAAATAAATGATAAAGCACCAGTCTTCAACAGCACAAGGTCAAGGACAGCATTCAGATTCAAGCCCCAGAACCACCACCAAACAAAATAACAATCATAAAAGTTAAGATGTATTTCCTTCACCTGCCTGTCGTCCTGTAGGCACAATGGGCTGGAGTTAGCCGGCTCTGATTAAATGCTATTTCCAGCTCCCAGCTTCTTCACACAATAAGTTACTAACAATTAGTAATGCTTGCTGTTCATATTTGCATCCTGTTTTTGTACTTGAGTTTTGACTAGAGTTTTCCCCTCAAGGCTTCTGAATGATTCATTATTTTAGAAATTTTGCCGCAGGTAACTGATATTAAGAAAAAGTATTGTTGGTTAGCAACCTGATTTCAATTGTTTTGGGAGGTGTGTGTGTGTGTGTGTGTGTGTGTGTATGTGGATTTCATAAATTCTGTAATATGGAGTAGAAACTTGTCTCAGTGAACATTTTGTAAATTTTTCTTAATCCTCTGATTTCCATCATGATCTCCTTTTGATTTGTATGTAGTAAAAAATCTTAGAGAAAACCAGACATGGTTGGGGTCAGACATGAACTCAAGTGCTAGTTTTGTGTTCTCTTGGAGTAGTGGTGTAATTTAGGAAAATATATTTAATTTCTTTAAATCTCATTGGTCTCATCATTAAACCTAAGAATCATAGCAGCTACTTCAGGGTAGTCGTATGCTCCCGACGTTAACACTTAATAGACAGAATCAATATAAACAAAGGAAAGTACACATCTTACCAAATGCAACAGAGTGAAAGGAGTTGTAGGAATGCCATTTTCCTCTACAAAATAGGAGAGAGTAGGCCAGCCATTGGTGGCTCACATCTGTAATCAGAGCTCCTCTGGAGGCTAAGGATCTCAGTTCAAATCCAGCCCATTGTGCCTGCAGGATGACAGGCAGGTGAAGGAAATACATCTAAGATTCAACAGGCCTGGGGCTTGAACTCAGAGCCTGAGTGCTGTGCTTGGGCTTTTCTCAAGGCTCTAGCCTACCACTTGAGCCACAGCACCATTTCCACCTTTTTTCCATGTATGTGGTACCGAGGAATCGAACCCGGGTCTTCATGCACACTAGGCAAGCACTCTATCACTAGGCCAAATCCCAGTCCAGGCTCCTTAATTTTTATGATTGTTATTTTTTTGGGTTGTGGTTCTGGGGCTTGAACCTGAATGCTGTCCTTGACCCTGTGTTGTTGAAGACTAGTAGAGCCAAGAGCTCTACTTCTGGCTTTTTTGGTGGTTGATTGGAAATAGGAGTCTTACAGACTTTCCTGCCTAAGCTGATTTTGAATAGAGATCCTTAGATCTCAGCCTCCTGAGTGGACAGGAGCCATTAGTGCTTTTTAATAGCCACTCAATAGTCACATAATTTGCATTTAATAAGATAAACTGGGTTGTGGTGTTTAACAGGTCACAAGTTATATCACAAAGTCTGTCCATCACTTCTGTTTCTTTTGTTCATTTGTCTTGAGGCGCCAGTAAGCCTACAGATAAGTTGTGATGAAATACAGGAGATCTGCTCCAAAGTGCTCTGGCTTCCATTAGAAAGAATCGTCTAGTCTTTGTTCTGTGTGTGACGCAAAGAGGCTGTAAAGTTGAGAAGGAATCATGGCTGAACTGAAAGCAGGTGTCAGCCCTGCTTCCACCGCTGTTCTTTATTTAAACTTAGTGCCCCAAGAAGCTTCACACTCACACTGCCTTGAAGGGCTCAGTTCGAAACTCAGGAGGGGAATGATAGATTTCAGGATAAACTGGAAGATCTGAATACTATCTGAAAGGAAATATTGTGCTGTGTTCCTTCTAAACCCAATGCTTTTTGCCCCCTTTGAATTATTTTGTTTAATTTTCTTTAAGTACTTCTACAAAGGAATTTCAACTCAACACACCAGTTTATATGTTCAATGCATCTTGATCCATTCCAGCCCTTCTATCCTTCTCTTGCTAAACCTAGCATTTTACAATTCTTTCCTTCCTTTCTCCCTTCTTTCCTTCCTTTTTTCTCCTCTTTCTCTTTCTTTCTTTCCTTCTTTCTTTCTCTTTCCTCTGTCTCTCAGTCTCTGTCTCTCTCGTTCCTCCATCTCCCCCTCTCTTTCTTCCTTTCCCCTTTCTTTCCTTGCCAGTACTGAGGCTTGAACTCAGAGCCAAGATGATCTCCCTTAGCATTTTTGCCCAGGCTAGCATTCTACCACTTGAGCCATAGTTTCACTTTCAGCTATTTTGGTGGTTAACTGGAGATAAAAGTCTCATAACTGGGCTGGGAGTTTGGCCTAGTGGTAGAGTGCTTACCTAGCAGGCACAAAGACCCAGGTTCAATTCCTCAGTACCACATACATACAAAAAGCCTAAAGTGGTGCTGTGGCTCAAGTGGTAGGGCTCTAGCCTTGAAAAAGCCCAAGGAAAGTGCTCGGGCCCTGAGCTCAAACCCAGGACTGCAAAAATGTTTTTTTTTCTTCTGGGGCTGGCTTTGAACTGAGATCCTCAGATCTCAGCCTCTTGAGTAGTAGCTAAGATATGGGTGTGAGCCACCAGGAACCAGTCTTTTCTCAAAGAATTTAGTAACATTCATTAGAGGTACAGGAAGGCTAACTATAGACTGAGCTTTTGTTGGTCTTTATTAGTCAGGTTGCAAAGTTGCTATAAATTTCTATGTGTGTGGCAAAATTGGTTCCCTGATTTTATGTCTTGGCATGTGTTCTAGGTGGGAATGAGATCCAGAAACCAAGCCGGTGAAAGTCCATCGAATGGGCACATTTCCTGCCCGAAGTCCTCCGTCATCAGCAATGAGGATGATAAAAGACTCTCTGAAGATTCAAAAAAGAAGAACAAATCGAATAGGAAGGAGGAAGATGTCATGGCTTCGGGAACAGTCAAACGACATCTCAAGACATCTGGAGAAAGTATCCGGAAGCCTAAGAAATCTCTGGAGTTATCTAGAGAAGATCTTATCCAGCTCCTCAGTATAATGGAAGGGGAATTGCAGGTAGAGTCCAAGCTTTCAGCTCTTGGGTTTCTAGTTTCCATGCCATATAAACAAACAACAAACACAACAAAACCTTAAATCCATCTTCCTCACCGGGACTGGGAATATCTCTGGGGAAATGACTCTTTTCCTTGCTCATTTCTAAATCCCTGCTGCCTGCTCCAAATTCGTACTGAATACATATTTGTTCAATAAATGATGTGTAAACAGAAGGGGAGTTCAACTTCAAGCTTCTCTAGAAGATGCAGGTTTCCTCACAGTGGGATTTTTGTAATCATAGAGTACAGATTCCTGTACTTAACATGCAATCAATAAGGCAATCTAACTTTGAACATAGACTGTAGCTGAAAATTATTCTTGCTTTTCCTGCGAAGCAGAGATGGAGCAGGGGGAGAAGAGAGAAAGGAAAGGGACGCAGAGGTGGAGAAGAGAAAAAGGCTATGTTCAAACCAGCATTACCGCCTAGTGCTTTCTTATTTTTGGAGCTTGCTGCAGTGTCATAGGAGTTGAGATGGAGAGCCATCAGCAGAGCTTTGTCATTTCTTCCTTTTCTTTTCTTTTTCTTTCTCATTCATGAGGCATCAACTCTGGGCCTGGGTGCTGTCCCTAGCTCTTCAGCTCAAGGTTAGCCTCTACCCCTTGAGCCACAGCGCCACTTCCTGTTTTCTGGTGGTTAATTGGAGATAAGAGTCTCATGGACTTGGTGCCCAGGCTGGCTTTGAACCTCCATCCTCAGATCTCAGCCTCTGAGTAGCTAGGATGATAGGCATGAGCCACCAGCTCCTGAATGTCATTTCTTAGTAGCTCCCTAAAACATTTCAAATCCAGCCCATCAGTACAATGTGGGTGTCGTTATATAGGTTTTTAGGTTGAATCAGCTGAGGCCCAGAATTGAGACGTGCCTCGTCTAGATCGAATCCCAGGCCTCCTTACCCTGGGTCTTGAACTCGTGCAGCCTGCTTCACTCACCTTACTAGTATTCCTGAGCTCAACCCATTCCTGGTTGGTTCCTTAGCTTTAGACATTTGAGCCAAGTTAAAAGTGAAATTGTGGGGCCGGGAGTTTGGCCTAGTGGTTAAAGTGCTTGCCTAGCATGCATGAAGACCCGGGTTCGATTCCTCGGTACCACATACATAGAAAAAAAGCCGGAAGTGGTGCTGAGGCTCAAGTGGTAGAGCTCTAGCCTTGAGAAAGTCCAAGGACAGTGCTCAGGCCCTGAGCTCAAGCCCAGGACTGGCAAAAAAAAAAAAAAAAGTGAAGTTGTTATTTCCCTTTTTGTTAGGGTTTCACTTGCATGAACCTCTAAGGTAACTTTAACAATTGCATGAAAGGAAATCTTGACTTCCTATCCTTGTGAATGTCAGTGAGGTAATTCACAACTCACTCTTATTAGGGTAGGCCGCTCAGTTCCTATGCTCCTTGGTGTGCTTGTATACATAAGGAAGCGCTCGAAGGATAGAGGGAATCTAAACCCTTACAAAACTCAAGTTGGAAAATAGAAGCCAAATATGACTGCACTTATGGGAACACTACATGTTTTAGAGAAAGATGAAATTTTCTAGAGTGTTCACACTCCTAAAAATAGCTCCATCATGCCAGGAAATGAAGTTCATGGGGTTTTCCTTTTGTCTATTATTTTTTATGGTGTATATAGGAGGCAGAATTACTCCAACAGCTGTCAATGTGAGTACTAGTAAAGGAAGCACAGAAACCCATCTGCAGCAACTTTGTTCATTTCTTTCCCACCAGGTTGGCACTTGTCTCCCTCGGAAGCTGCTTTCTGTAGAAGGCACCATGCAAATGTGACAAATGCTATAGGGTATTTATAATTCACATGGTTTTTAGATACATGGTGGTTCTCGCCATAATTCTAGATCCTGGGTATCAGAGTCAAAGTTCATATGGAGGGAAAACTGAAATAAGTAGCTAATAGTCTCCAAAGAAATGTATTTGGCTTTTCAACAGAATTTTAGGAGCATAGATAATTTACTTCATGCACATTTCATAGAGGTTAGAAGTAAGTCAAAAGTGTCCAGCGACTCACGTCCATAATCCTAGCTACTCAAGAAGCTGAGATCTGAGGATCACGGTTCAAAGCCAGCCTGGGAATGAAATCCCGCGAGACTCTTACCTCCAATTAACCACCAGAAAACCCGAAAAGGTGCCTTGGCTGAACTGGTGCTGTGACTCAAGTGCTATAGCTGAGTGGAAAATGATCCCATTCACAAATGTGAGCATGCTAGTGAAACTTGGCTAAAATTGACAGATGGGTGATGTGAAAAGGAATTCTAGTTGGGCGGGGTGCTGGTGTGTCACCCCTGTAATCCAAGCTCCTCAGGAGGCTGAGATCTGAGGGTAGCAACTGGAAGCCAGTAGGGGAAGAAAAGTTCCTGAGACTGTTTTTTTCCAGCTAACCTGTAAAAGCTCAGAAATGGAGGGGTGGCTCAAGTGGGGTGAGTCCCCGAGTTCAAATCCTAGTATCAACACCAAAATAAATAAAATGAAATAAAAATGTCTGCCTGAAGGGCTGGTTCTGGGAGGAGGACAAAGATCAGCTTTGCGAGGTCAGTTTCCTTCCTCTCCACTTGGTTGCCATCTGGCTGGGCTCCACCTGTTGTCACTTCATACCTTTCCTGTGACATCACTTCCATACCAGAGAAGATAAGGGTGTTGGAGTTCAGGACTTTTATATTTATTCTCAGCCTCTGAGTTCTTCTTCATGCAAATGTCCATTGTGAAGTCACAAAGCAAAGTCAGTTGGTGAAAAGATCAAACTTTTAGGGCAGAGGAATGGAAGATGCCTTTGGCCTCAGGAAGATGGGATGGGATCGGAGCTCCTGGGCTTGGTGACAGGGATGCCCCCAGGCATGTGTGCTGACATGGTTCACACTCGGTGGGCTCTTGTGCACATGGCGAGGTCCACATGGTTGTGTAATGGCTCAGCCTCACATCCATAGGCCAGTGGAATCAGGGTGGTGACAGATCAAGGTCAAGTCTGCCCATAAGAGGTCGGCCTTGGAGGTGACTGGGTAAAAAGGAGGAGAAATAATGGGCCATGCACACTATAGGCAGGCTATAGATCTTCCTTACATGAGCGTAGGGAGAGGGGGAGAGGATACGGAGGCTCCTTTGAGATTTTCATGCTGGTTTTCTTCTGAGGCTCCCTTTTTAGCTCTCTCATTCTCTCTAGATTCATATCCAATAGTGCACACTGACAGTGGGCCTTAAACTCAAGGCCTCTTGCCCTCAGTTGCCTCTCCTGGCCAAGGTTGGTGCCCTACCACTTAAGCCACACCTCCACTTCCAGCATTTTGCTAGTTCATTAAAGAAGTTCATGAACTTTTCTACCCAGGCTGGCTTTGAACTGGGATCCTAGTTCTCCAATGCCAAAGGAGTCTTGTTTAGAACTGATGGTGTCTTGAACCTTTTTGGAGGAAAGGACATCTTCTAAACTGTTCCCGCAGGGCTCAGCGGATGCAGGGCTATGGTTTCAGCATAATTCTGGCCTGCAATTGCCTGCATTGGGATATTTTTGGTTATTACACTTCTGTCATTCACTGCTTCACTAACCAAGGCTTTCTAGTAAACTGGAACATTTGACTCTCTGGGTAAACAACTGGTTCCATGGTTCCCAGACTAAGCTGAAGTAATGAAATCACACACCCAGACTATCGCTTGGGCACCACAATTAATTTCCTCTTGTATTTATCCAAAAATAGCACTTTTTAAAAGCCTGTCAACTTGGCCATACTAAAAACAACAAAACTTCAAAAGAAATGGTATTCCCACAAAAAAAGAAACCATAACACAAAAGACTTGGCTAAAAGTATATATTTTTTTCAAATACTGCGGGACTGATTTAATCAGTATAACATTGAAAGTGCTTTAGATTTTTTTTTGCCAGTCCTGGGCCTTGAACTCGGGGCCTGGGCACTGTCCTTGGGCTTTCTCAAGGCTAGAGCTCTACCACTTGAGCCACAGCACCATTTCTGGCTTTTTGCTACATATGTGGTACCCATGAATTAAACCCGGGTCTTCGTGCATGCTAGGCAAGCACTCTACCACTAGGCCAAACTCCCGGCCCAGAGCTTTACATTTGTAGTAAAAATCCCAATTTGGGGAAGGGCAAACATTAAAAACAGAAGCCAAATAGGGAAGGCTAGGGCAAGGGGGAAGTGAACAGACATACTGTCAAACCAGTGTAAGTATATTCTTATGAAATGATTTGAGAACTTGATGCAAATTCTTGATGCAGAAATAAAGCCATGTCTAGAATAAATTCCCTGGATATTTGGATATATTTAGTTGGGGAAAGAACCCAACCCCTCCCCTTTTCTCCCTTTGCTGTTGGAGTTAGCTATTTTCTCCCTGTATGGAAGAAGTCAGAGAAAACTCAATAATGAAATTATAGAAGGCTTTGCCTTCCCATTCCATTTGGACTTGGTTTGTGTCAGGCTAAGTGAGAATCACTGACATGCCACGCAGACAAATCAGAGGCAACTAGCAGAGGTCTTTCAATTTATGAAATCAGTAACATGCCTGTGGATTACCAGAGTTCTTCTCTAGCTTGTGCTTTTGGAGTTTCTGGCTTCTTTCTTTTCCTTCCTTCCTTCCTTCCTTCCTTCCTTCCTTCCTTCCTTCCTTCCTTCCTTCCTTCCTTCCTTCTTTCCTCCTCCTCCTTCTCCTCCTCTTCCTTCTCCTCCTCTTCCTCCTCCTCCTCCTCCTCCTCCTCCTCCTCCTCCTCCTCCTCCTCCTCCTCCTCCTCCTCCTCCTCCTCCTCCTCCTCCTCCTCCTCCTCCTCCTCCTCCTCCTTGTTTCAGTCATGGAGCTTGAACTCTAGGCCTGGGCAATGTCTCTGAGCTCTTCAGCTCAAAGCTAGAGCTCTACCATGTTGAGCCACTGGACCACTTCCCCAGCTTTTTCTGTGTATGTGGTACCAAGGAATGGAACCCAGGGCTTCATGCATGCTAGGCAAGCACTCTACCACTAGGCCAAACTCCTGGCCCCTCCATGAAACTCTTAATCAAAATGTTGGAAATAAAGGTGTGGCTGAAGAGGATAGTGCTAGCTTTGAGCAAAAAAGCCAAGTGAGTGTGAAAGCTTGAGTTCAAGCCCTAATATCCACACCAAAGCAGGAAAGAAAAATTGTACGACCACAGTGTCACATCCGGTTTTCTAGTGGTTAATTGGAGATAAGAGTCTCTCAGTCTTTAGTACCTAGGCTGGCTTTGAACCCAAATCCTCAGATCTCAGTCTCTTGAGTAGCTATGTTTACAGGTGTGAGCCACCACACCCAGCCAGGGCCCTATGTTCTTGCTTGGCTTTTTCAGTCCAGGCTAACTCTATCACCTGAGGCACACCCCCACTTATGGCTTTAGATGTATTCATTGGAAAGAAGACTCCAGTGGTCTTTTCTGCCTGGGATGGCTTCAAACCTCAATCCTCTAATCTCAGCCACCTGAGGAGCTAGAATTACAGGCATGAGCCTCTGGGGCTTGGCTTAGAGGAAGATTATTGTGGACAAATACAGGCACTGAGAGGACAGACTTCAGGATTCTACAGAGAGTGAGTCTATGCATTTGCAAATGCTACCATCCTGTGTCAAAGCCTGGGCTGTATTTTACAGCACCGGATCTCAAGTTGCGATTCAGATGGCTGCAGGAAAGGGACAGAGGTACAATAGATTGTGTGGCTGAGACCATACTCAGCAAGGAAGAAATATTGACAGGAATGCAGGCCAATGGGCATGGTCAGAAAAGAGCTGGGAAAGACTGGAAGGTGGGCGGTTTGCATGTAAGGTTTCTATGTGACACAGATTTCATGAATAATACAAGGTCTCAGTGTAGTGCTGAGAGCAACAGTAAAAGTAGTGGAATTAATGAGCTTAAGGAATAGTGAAGTTAGCATCCTGCCAAGACCTCTCACTGAATGTTGAAACATGGCAGGATGATGGCAGGATTTGTGGGGGGAGGCCTGGCTGTATCAGTTAATGACTATGAGGGCTGAGGAGCAGAAGGTCACTGGAAAACTGCTGCCAGACGGCTTTGACTGAAGTGTTTCTCTCAATCATTTTCATCTGTGGCTTAGGAATTTACAGGCGGTCCTTACTGGCTTGGGATCTAAATCACTCAGACTGGGTTGAAAAAGCTATTTATAATTTGGCCCCTGCCTCGGTGTGAAACCCCTTTAGCTTTCCATTAAATGAGCATTTCTTTGCAAGCAGGCACTGTTGGTGTTTTCCTCTAATCCTGGCACACATACTCACACATACAAACTCATGTTGCTTATCTAAGCCTTTTCTTCTTATATATCTTTTTTTTTCTTTTTGTAGAACTGGGGTTTGAACTCAGGGTTTTGTGCTTCCTAGACAGGTATCTGATGCCTGAGACACACCACCAGCCTTGCATGCTTTCATTATTCTTTGAATAGAGTCTCATGTTTTTGCCCGAGGCTGGCTTTGATCCTCCTATGTATGCCTCCCAAGTAACTAGGATTATAGGCATACATCAATATACATGGCCCCTTATATGTCTCCCTTCCTCCGTCTCTCCCTCCTTCCCCCCTTCCTTCCTTCTTTCCTTGCTTTCTTTCCACCAGTCCTGGGGCTTGAACTCAGAGCCTGGGCACTGTCCTTGGTCTTTCTCAAGACTATCACCTGAGCCATTGCAAGAATTGAGGAGACTTGGCTTTTTTGTGTGTGTAGACTTTCAGTTTGGTTTCAACGGAATGGTGAGCCACAAGCTGGTGGCTCACACCTGTAATCCTAGTTACTCAGGAAGCTGAGATCTGAGGATCTCAGTTCAAAGCCAGCTTAGGCAGGAAAGTCCATACAATGCTAATCTCCAATTTACCCCAACAAAAAATAAAAGCAAACAAAGAAAAACCCAGTAAAGGAATGGTGACGTTGATAGCACACAGCGGGTGTCTGGGTATGCTTAGGGAAACTTCATTTTTGAGAAGTTTGGGGCTAGAGTAAGCTGGCTGGCTGTATCTGAGGAAAGAGTAGAGCATGGGAAAGGCATTTGTTTCTTCCAGGTACTAGGGCATTTGAACTCAAAGTTGCACACTTGCTAAGCTCTTACCATGCCTGGAGATTCCACTCCTGATTCTGGCTGACTACTTTTGAATTAAGGTCTCATTTCCTATCTGGACTAAGTGACCTCCGTACATTAGATTCAGGAAGTGAGGCTAACAGGCATGCACTGTTTGACCGAGACATGGAAAGGAAAGGAATCTTGTGAACTTTTTTTTCTGCCAGAGTTCAATTTGAGCCATGATCCCAACAAGTCCAGGCTCCTGTCCCTAAGATTACAGGTATAAGCCACAAGCAGCTTGCTTTTTGTTTCATTTTTGTAGAGGACATTTGAAAAGTTTATAGGTGCTAATTACAGGCTTCTATTGCTGAGTATTACCTTAATTTTCTCTGTTTACCTGTATACAGATGCTTTGATCTATTTCATTTAGGAGTTTGGGGTCTTAGCAACCAACTTTTTTCTATTCTGGCATCTCCATTCATTATCTTCTCTTTCTTCCCACTTCCTTTCACTTACAGTCCCTTTTTGTCAAAGTTAGTTCCATTGACTTGATCTATTACGTGTGTGTGTGTGTGTGTGTGTGTGTGTGTGTGTGTGTGTGTGTGTGTGTGTCCTGGAGCTTGAAATCAGAGCTCAGTTACTGTCCGTTAACTTTTTTTCATACAAGGCTGGTATTCTACTGCTTGAGTTACAGTCCCTTCAGGCTTTTTGGTGGTTAATTGGAGATAGTTTCACAGACTTTCCCACCAGGACTGGGTTCAAATCGTGATCCTCAGATCTCAGTCTCCTGAGTAACTAAAATTCTAGATGTGAGCCACAGTGCCTGGTTCTACTTCCTTCTTAGATTGATTTGTTGCTCTTCTATTCCTGCCTCCCCACCTGAATCCCCCTCTTCCATCCCACTGGTTCTTCTGTGAGTAGCAGTAGTAGCAGCATGTTTTGGGTAATGGGAGCGGTCTACATAAAGGAAGCTAGAATAGTCAAAGTCTCTGGGGTTCTCTACACATTGAACCATTGTCACCAAGCCCTGTCCCCAGGGAATCTGGACATTGACTATTTAGGTACCTACTAATCTTTTGATTCTTCTTTTCTCTCTCCACTTAATTCAGATCCCTTTATTCCCACTTAGAGAAGTTTTCTACATTTTACCCATACTCTTTTGCTATTCTTGATAAGAATTCTCTTTCAGTGCCTTTCAAAATGAAAAGAAAACCATTATTGTAGAGCTGAGCTTGTGGCTCAAATAGTAGAGCACCTACCTAGTAAGTATAAGGCACTGAATTCCAACCCCACAACATCTGGGAAGGGAAGAGAGGGGAAGGGGAAAAGGAAAGAGAAGGAAAGGAGAAGAAAGGAGAAGAGTTGTAAATTGTGAACTGTTTAAGGATATCTCTTGTTCATGAAGCCCTTGCTGGGTACTTTTGGAAAACGATTTTGTTGTTAAAATTTGTCCCATGCAAGGCTTTTAAAAAGTGGCTTGAAATTTGATTTTCGCCTAGTGGTATTGTATGTGAAATCCAGATAGCTGGCTTTGGGACTGTTTGGCATGACAATCATGAGGAACTGGCACATTATGGTGACTTTCCTGAGTTGTTTCCTGTCTGTCACATTATCTGCCCGCCGTATCCCTTCATGTACTTTGTCACTGGGTGTGTCAGGCCAATGTCAGCAGCAGAGCTGTCTTTCAACCAGAAACCAGAAGGACTCCTGCCCTGAGAATACATCATAGTAATTTCCCGAAGGTTGGGGAGACATAATAGGGGATCTGGGGGTTCCGCTAAAATGCTCCAGCACATTCTCCTCAAAATATATGTGATGAGAGAATGGCTCATTATGTGATTGTGTTTATTTTTGGTGTGTTTAAAACTTTTCCATAGTGCAAAGTTTAAAAAAACAACATATAGAAACAAAAGCCATAGTAATAAGTGATTGTTGTCCTTAATGTACTATGATATCTCTCATCTCTTTTGCTGTCCCTTGGTAATCTCATATGGTTACATTATTTTACCTTGTTATCTGATATATTGTATGTATGCTTATTTGGTTATTTGAAATCGGATAGGGAAGGGGGGAGAACAAGATGAGGGGCAGGGAGGGAGGGAAATGGGGACTAAGACAGGAGAAAGGGTATCAATGTTTGTGAAGTAATGCACCTTCTATCTGGTGAATATAATGTAACCCTTCTACTAATTACAATAAAAAATATATGAAGAAAAGATTCCTGCCAAAAAAGGAAAGAAAAATCTTGGGCTGGAGGCATAGCACCAGGATTAGAGCCTAGCAAGCCTGAGGCCCTGGATTCAACCCCCAGGGGTACCTCAGTTTAAGTTCTGCTGTGTCCTCCAGACCCCAAAGGAAGGAAAAGCATGCTTTTTCAAAAATCTACTCTTCTAGTATTTTGTCTTTAAATAATTCTGCTTTGTAAGCTGGACACCAATCGCTCACGCCTGTCCAAAGACTGAGGTCTGAGGATTGCAGTTCTAAGTCAGGTAAGTCTATAAGACTCTAATTAGGCCAGAAGTGAGCTGTGGCTTAAGTGGTAGAGCACCAGCGTTGAGTGAATAAAAGCTAAATAATGGCATGAAAGCCCTAAGTTTAAGCCCCAGTTATGGCACATGCGCTCTCTCTCTCTCTCTCTCTCTCTCTCTCTCTCTCTCTCTCTCACACACACACACACACACACACACACACACACACACACAAAATCTACTTCGTGCTAAAGACTTAATAATTTTAAATCTCTTACAAAAACAAAATGTAGGGGCCAGGAGTTTGGCCTAGTGGTAGAGAGCTTCCCTAGCATGCACGACGACCTAGGTTCAATTCCTCAGTACCACATACATAGAAAAAAAAAGCCGGAAGTGGTGCTGAGGCTCAAGTGGTAGAGCTCTAGCCTTGAGAAAGTCCAAGGACAGTGCTCAAGTTCTGAGCTCAAGCCCAGGACTGGCAAAAAAACCAAAACAAACAAACAAACAAACAAAAAAAAGTAATTGTATAAAAAGGTCAAGTGCGTGCCAGAAAAATAACATATTACTATTGTTTCAGTAGTCTAAGCTCAAAACCAAAGTTACCATAAAAATAAAAAGAATCCTATTTCACAGATAAGGAAGAAAAGGCATAAATTGTTTGTCAACACGATTTCTTTTCCCATACAAAACAAGGAATTTTGAGGTTTGTTGAATTTCAAGCTTTGGTTGATTTCTTTGGCTTGAGTTGCTCAGTTTCCCAGCAAAAGCTTGCTCTGTTTTGTTTTTCTTTTCCTGCGTCTCTAAGAGTTCAACAACCTACCATTAGAAATCATTTGTAATGAATCATTTGCAATTCAGTTGTCCAACTGATGATTGAAAACATTTTTAGGTTGATATTATAACATTTATTAAAATAATGCTCTGGCTTAATAGAAACAGCAAAGAACCAAAGAATTAAAATATAAGCTATATAAAATCCCAGCTAAAACCCAAACATTTTTTTAATATGCAGTTAAATCTTTACTCAAAAGTTTACTTTAAGTGCTTCTCCCACCCCCATAAACTTTCCCAAAACTGTTCATTCTCTAGTATTTTGTGTTTTAATAACTCTGTTTTATCACCTGGGCATCAATAGCTCATTCCTTTGATCCCATCTCCGCAAGAGACTGAGATGTGAGGATCACAGTTCAAAACTAGCTTGAGTAGGAAAGTCCATGAGACTCTTATTACCAACTAAGTACTAAAAAGCTGGAAGTAGTTCTGTGGGTCAAGTGGTAGAGCATCTGCCTTGAGCAAAAATACCAGGAATAACATCCAGGGCCTGAGTCCAAGCCCCAGGACTGACACCAAAAACAACCAAAAAAAATGTCATAGTCAAAACTATCCACATGTGTAATTAGTGTATATTAATAGTTAATGTTAAGATGAAATGTATTGGCCTAAAGACACTGGAGATGTAGTCCAAAGAGAAAGAATGTTTCTAGCATGTTCAAAGGTCTGGATTTTATCCTTAGTGCTAATAAAACACTTAAAAATAAATAAGCAACAAAGATCTAGACTATAAAGAACTAAAATTGATGAAGCAAAAATTAGTGAGACATCATTGTCTTGATAATGTACCTTGATAATGTCTCCACTGTTCTTTGGCTTTATACTCTTGAAAATAATCACTGGGTAACAAATAAGAGATAGCAATTTTTTCTTTTTCTTTTGTTGTGCTAGTCCTGGAGCTTGAACTCAGGGCCTGAGCGTTGTCCCTTAGCTTTTTCACTTTTGCTTAGTGCTCTACCACTTGAGCCACAATTCCATTTATAGCTTTTTGCTGGTTAATTGGAGATAAGAGCTTTACAGATTTCCTGCTCAGGCTATCTTTGAACTTTGATCCTTAGATCTCAGCCTCCTCAGTAGCCAGGATTACAGGCATGAGCCACAGGCTCTTGCCTCATGAGTGGATTTTAGGAGCTCCTTTCCTTTTCCTCTCTGTTGCTCTCTCTTTCCTTGATGCTCAGGAGGTTTCTCTTCGTATAGTGCTGATGGAGGTTTGCTGTGAGCCTTGTGTGATTTCAACATCTCTAGGATTGCAAGGTCTGTTTGCAAGCACACACAAAACTATCCCAACTAGAATTTAAAAGTTGACTTCCCAGACACGGCATCAACCTTTATAGGCCAGCTTCCAAAGAGCAAAAGACTCAAAAGGAACATCACAGGAAAATACTTAATGCCACTGGGAGTATTTAGAACATGGAGCACTGCTAAAAACAGCTGAGATCACTCCATCAGTAAATTAGTATGAAATCAAAAGGAAGAGCATAAACTCTGATTAGAGGGGAGGATCTTTTGGGTCTCTTCACTTCGTGTGGGCCTCGCCTTTTGCACCACTGCAAATGTTTGTATTGGCAGGAAGAATTTCTCTCAGCCATTCCAAACAGCAGCCATTCCTTTCCTGGAGTACTTGTTCAGATGTTAAACCTTCTCCTGATCAAGGAATTGAAAGGAAATGTGGATTAACACTCACAAAGTTTACTAGTTTCTCTGTTCTCTTCCTGCCTTTTATAACTAGTAATCATAAAAGCACCCTTTTAACTCCAAAGTTCTATTGCGATTAGCTTAAGAGGAAAAGCAGGCAGGGTGGCAGTGACTCCTGTTTGTATCCCAGATACTCAGGAGGCTGAGATCTGAGGATCAGGGCTTGAAACTAGCCCAGGCAGGAAAGTCTATGAGACTCTTATCTCCAGTTAACCACCAGAAAACTGACAGTGGAACTGTGGCTCAAAGTGGTAGAGCTTCTAGCCTTGACCTGAAGAGCTCAGGGACAGCAGAGTTCAAGCCCCATGACTGACAGAGAGGGTAGGGGGAGAGGGAGGGAGGGAGGGAGGAGAATAAAAGAAAAAAGAAAAGAAAGGAAAACAGCACTAAACCAAGTAGGGAAGAATAAGTCATATTGTATATTGTCCCTCACCTCAGATGTCTGTGTGACCATGCTCTTCAGTTCCACTCACCTTCTCTGCCCTGCTGTGTGCCACCTGCGGTGTTGACAGTCTTCTGGTAATTCTTCCTAGTATAGCAAGTAGCCTTTTCAAATGCAAAGTTAATTATCCTTTTGTTTAAACTTCTCAGAGGCTTCCTAAGCCCTGAGGCACTGTCATGGAGGGCTTCTCTTCCCTACTCCAGCCTCATTTTTCCTGGTATCCCCCTAATCCATGGTTCTATCAAACCTCCTTAGAATCTCATCTTAGTGATTTGTTATTGTTGCTGGTGTGTGTGTGTGTGTGTGTGTGTGTGTGTGTGTGTGTGTGTGCAGGTCCTGGGACCCAAACTTAGGGGCTAGGCTCTTCCCTGAGCTTCTTTTGCTGTACCACTTTGAACCACAATTCTATTTTTGGCTTTTTTGGTAGTTTAGTGGAAATAAGTCTCACAGACTTTCTTGCCTGGGTTGCCTTTGAACCGTGACCCTCAAATCTCATCCTCCTAAGACACTAGGATTACAGATGTGGAGCCTTTCTTTACTAGAGGATGTTCTCTATCATTAGGTAATATGCAAATGATTTGGAGAAAAAAGAAGCAATATTCCACACAGTAAAGATTGGCTGGCGAGAGCTGAGCTTGGTGTATCTTCACTGATTTTTGTCTGACTTTGTTTTCATGTTGTTCTTACACAGATTGGAGGATATTATACAGGAGAGTAATTCTCCATACAAACATTTACAATCAGTTGACCTAAAAATATCATACTATTATTTGTTGTAACTTGTTTGCTTATTCTTCCAAGGACTCATGGGAGAGGATTTTTGTTCTGTCCAGGTGTTTGGAGATTTTTATCTCCAATAAAGTGTTATTCCTCCACTCTAAAATGAAGACTGGCATTGTAAGCTCATTCTCGGGACCATGTAATGATCAAACAGAACAATTATGTGGCTGGAGTCTTATCTCGGCAATAAACCTGAGTTCAAACTTCAGACAAAACATGAAAATATAATTCTAGAAGTAAAACTGATAGAGAATGTTTGAGTTGGGCTGGTGGCTCACACCTAGATACTCAGGAGGATTGCAGTTTAAAGCCAGCCCAGGAACAAACGTCCGTGAGTCTTGACTTAATTAACAAATAGAAGTGGAGCTCTGGTCCAAGACTTGAGCACAAAGCTCAGCTCAGGGGCAGTGCACAGACACTGTGTTTGAGCCCAGGACTAGGGTGCACATGCATACACACACACAAAGTTAGAAGGAAGTCAAAAAAATAGATTTTCCTGGGGTCAAAGTTTAATTTTTAAGATTGAGGCAAAGATTTAAAACACATCAAAGAAACAACAACAATGAAAACAGGGGATTGAGATATTGCTAAGGGATCAAGGAAAGTAAGGCATGAGACTTAACCATTGGCTTTAGTAGCAAGTTCATGGCTTGCCTTGATAAAAAGGATTTCCATGGAGTGTTTTGAGAGATGCCTGATTGGAATGGGTTCAAATGAATCCCACTCATTTGGGAAGAGAGAACTCTGGAAAGAGCAAGCATTGCTACCCTGTCCTTGAGAAATGAAGTAAGATCTATGACAGGAATAGGATCATGAAATGACCTTGCTCAGATAGAAGGAGTAACAATATGTTTGCCTACTGCTATTGTTTAAATGTAGAACGGCCACCCCCACCCCATCTCGTAAGAACTCCTGGTACAGTCACCTTCGCCAGCATCAACCTACAGTGCCCAATAGGGAGGAGGCTTGGAAGCTTAGGAGGTTTGGAAAAGTGTGTCATTGTGAGGAGGTGCCCTTGAAGTACCTAGTGGGATACTGGCCCTTTCCTCTTACTTATTGCTTCCTGGCTGCCATGAGAGCAGCTTTTCTCTGCCGCATTCTTCCACCATGATTTCTGCTTCATCACAGGTCTGCCAGAAACCAAGTTACTATGGATGGAAAACTCTGAATCCTTGGGCCAGAGAACAATCCTTGATTTTCTCAAATATTTTGTCACAACAATGGAAAGTTGCAGCCGTACATTCTGATGAAATCGAGCCAGTTTGGAGGGAAACAGAAAGATGGGTGATTAGTGAAATGTTGAAGTATTGTTCTGAGCAGTCAAGAGATGAAGGGATCTAGTGGACCAGAGTAAGAAGACCGAGTTAGCTAGAAGCCACTAATCATTCACTTGGAAGAATGGGAAAGAAGGTTACACTTCTAAGCTAAGATGCAGTAACTGTATGGAAGTGATGGGAAACTGGAAGTTTATTCCTGATTGTTTTCATTGTCTCAGTGAGCTAGGTAGTGAAGGAGAGAATGTATGAAGAACATGACAGAGGAACAGAAGTTCTAGAATAATAGTATACATGGAGATGGAATAGAGGGATACAGCCTGCCATCTTGGTGGCATTTACAGGCCACTTAAGAGCTAGTAGCCATGATATTTAAAATGAGGTTAGGTGACGTGGTGTATTTTCCTCTAGTTATAGGTTGAGCATTAGCATGGACTGTTCTTTTGACCATGAGAGGCAAATCAAGTAAGGAAAGGAACATGAAAATGAGGGAGGATGCAAATAAAATTGAAGTTAGATAAAAAGAAAGGGAGGGTGAAATCCAGAGAAAGGATAGCAAAATCAGAGGACTGAGCATTCCTCCTGTCATCCAAGAGTTGTTAGATTTAAAGTTCTATGGGGAGTGAGCTGGAAGAAGAGGAGGTGATGGGAAAAGGTCAAACTTATAAATGGATGGGATTTCTGTAATAAGGCAAGGATAAAATATGGCTGTTGAGGTCTTTAAACTGAATTCCTATGAAGAGCAGAATCATCATAGCAGAATTCAGGAAACCTGGAGGCTAGGGTGCTAAATTATCATCTAAGGGAACATTGGACTTACCCAGAAATTTGACAGTGGTAATGTAGAGAAAATAACAGCTAGGCATCACTGGCTTGTGTCTCTTCTTTATACCCAGCTACTTATGTTGAGGTCTCAAGATTGTATTTTGAAGCCAGCTGAGGCAGGAAAAGTCCATGAGACTCCTATCTCCAAGTAATCTCCCCCACAAAAACCAAAAGGGGAGCTGTGGCTCAAGTGGTAGAGCCTTAAGCAAAAAGCTACAGGAAGTCTCCAGGCTTGCATTGCAGTCTAGTACTGGGAGAAGGGGAGTGGGAAAAAGAGAGAGTGGAGAGAGAGATAGAGAGATAGAGAGACAGAGGGAGGGAGGGAGGGAGGGAGGGAGGGAGGGAGGGAGGGAGAGAGAGAGAGAGAGAGAGAGAGAGAGAGAGAGAGAGAGAGAGAGAGAGAGAGAGAGAGAGAGAGAGAGAGAGAAAGCAATACCCTACAAAATCTGGAAGGAAGGAAGGAAGGAAGGAAGGAAGGAAGGAAGGAAGGAAGGAAGGAAGAAGAAAGACCTTTGGAGGCACGAGTGCCACAAATAGAAAGGATATTCAATGATGTTCTATGTAAGGGAAGATTCAGGACTTTTCAGGAAGGGAGAATGATCTGGAGGCAATGAGGAGACAGTCCATACCATTCTACCTCCATACCTAGTGTTACTTGGAGAATATTTGGGGACTAGGAGAGCTTTTGTACTGTTGAGCAATCAGCATCATCATGATTCTGTTGGGACAGTGATTCCCTAGCTTGGCTATTAACTTTTGGCTCCGTGTGTGTGTGTGTGTGTGTGTGTGTGTGTGTGTGTGTGTGTTAAAGCTCAGGTGACTACAAAATACTGTTGCATTTGAGTCACTGCCTTAGACTAAAGAGGTGAAAGGAACATTATTAGTTGTAGTTGTATGCGGATTTCTAGTATACAACAGAAAAGTTGGAGGAATCAGTGAAATGTAGAAGTTGAACCATTTGAGTTTGGAGAGTAAGAATGGGGGTGCATTTTTTTCTGGTTTTGTGAAGTATGGAATACCTCCTATTTGGTAGTGGCAACAGCAGTATATAGTTCTTTCCTTTGTTGGTGCCTTTTATGAATCCTGAGCTATCGCCAGGGAAAGCAAGAATACCAGATAATTCAGGCAGAAATGCTGCCAGTGGTTTTTCTGAGGCTAGGTCCTCTGGAGGCCTTCAGAACTGGATACAGAGAGTTACACCATGAGTGACACAGCCACCAGGGCTTCTGCTGGAACCAATGTTCACACTGTTGAGCCTCCATGATGTCTTGCCAAGTTAGCTCTAGGGATGAAGCATAGGTGAAGAGTGGCATAAGATTGGGCACCATACAGCATTCTTGCCATCCTCAAGGTCATGGAGAAAATAGAAAGCAATCTGGGGACATTCCCATCCTATTATTGAATCAGAACCATCTCAGTTGAACGTGAAATAGTGAGTTCAGTGTTGAGAAATCTGGCAATGCCAAATGGACTGACCTCATCCACCTGCTTCTTCTATGTAGTCATGTCCCCAGGCTTTCATCTGACCAGTCGCTGTGGATGAGGGAATGCAATGATGACAGCTTAGATAAGGTTCCTCACCACAAAGCTTCCTCCAGGTCAGGGCATGTCCATTGTCTGAAGCAATACTGTTTGGCAGCTTAGTAATGAAATAAACTGGAGGAGGGGCTGAGTAGGTCTCTGAGCTATTTTATCCACTGTGTCATAATCGAGAAAGTTTTTCCTTGCAAGTTTTCAGCTATTGCTGGAAATCTTGGCCTGTGGGGCTTGGCCATTTATTTCAGAAAAACAGAAAAACAAAACAAAACAAAACGATGATAGTGTGACAGATATTTTCAACACCAGAATCAATGTCATGCTGCCAGATAAAGCTTAGTACTTTTTTAATGGAGAAAAATACATCCTAAGTCTCTGCCAGGATATAGGAAGCTTAGTCATATAGCTCTTATTTTTTTTAACCACATCTGTGATTTTATTTTGTTAACAACAAATGTTTATTACCTCATAATTTAAAATCTTAAAAAATTACACTATAGATCTAAAAGGATAACATAAGTTTAAATGGGCCCAGAGAGACCATAAAGTTTCTTAATGCAAAATTAAAGCAACAGAGGAATCATAAAGATTCTTTGCTGGTAGAGGGGTACAATATTTAAATTCATATTCAAATCTTTGATCTCAGTTACTCCTTCAAGTTGACTGGATTAGTTTGTAAATCTTCAAACCCATCGAATCTATATTTAGTTTAAAAAATGTAGAAAGCCTCAAAATACAGGATCACTATTGTGGAAACTTTGTATGTCTTGCAAGATTTACATATATTGATGTTTTAGGCTCTTATTACTAATCATTAAACTATTTAATTCGTGGGTCATTTTCTATGATGAGCTTTGGTTGTGATCTTATTCATTTGGTTTTCAGACTCACCCAATTGAGTCTGTTCTGTTCTGAATTCCTGTACCATGCAGTACCCTACACGCTTTGTTTTGTATATTTGATCTGCAATGACCTTCAGAGTTTATTGCCCATTGAAACGAAAGGTCTTTCCTGTGAAATCCCAGAATAGCAGCCCAATGCACTTTCTGTTGCTTGTTATCACTGAACAAAAATACCAGTGTTTAAAAGAAGAAAAAAAGAAAAGAAAAGATATGGTACCCTGTCTCTTTAAAAGTGAAAGCCTAGCAAGCACAGTAGAGTTAATTCTTTAGGGGGCTGTGCCTTGAGAATTTTCTGGCTCTGAATCAAGCTACAGATAATTAATTATGTCAGTGAAAAAAAGGCTCTGATAGCCTGTTCTCTTCAGAGAACAGTGACATCATCCATAGAACTCTCTGGCAAGAAAGAAAAACAAAACTGGGAGTGCAAGAAACAATGGGCAGGAGTATATATTTTCCACTTCAAAGTCCATGGCAGGAAATCATCTTGGGGCTGTGTGAGCTGGTGAAGGCAGCTCATTCCCCCCTCCTCCGATGGGGGCCCCAAAGTGTCAGAGAAGCCTCTTCTGTCTCCCCAACACTATCGTGAAGATCCCAGCGTGGAGTACTTGAGGGAAATTTCTAGAACGGATGTCAGTGATGAGCACATGTGGGGCAGCTGTTGGTGAGGTGAGGTGAGGTATTGGGGAAACTGGACCAGATGGTGGAGGTGTCACTTGGGAAGCCTTTACCCAGCCAGGGTCATGCCACCGTGGGTGTGTGCTCTGTGTTTACTTCAGCATGTCACAGGAAATGGTTCCTGGGCAAAGTGAAATGGGAGGAACATGTATTTCAGAATCTAGTACTTGGCTTCCTACTAAAAAGGTAAATTGAGGCAAGAGTTTCGTTTCTTCAAGTCATCATTTCTTCATTTGCAGAAGGCAGTGGAGAAAGCTATATTTAGTAAAAACCCCTAAAAATTATTTTTCTAGTCCACCCCAATGTACAGTTACTAAATGCAACTCTGCTCCTCCCTGTAAAATATATTAGGTTCCCATTACATATCTAGAGCCAGGCTTCTATTAGCTAAAACAGATGTTTACTTGTATAAGAAATGCCAGACAGCCTCCTTCTTCCCACCTGGAATCCTAGCTACACAGGAGGCTGAGATCTGAAGATTGTGGTTCAAAGTTAGACCGGGCATAGAAGTTCATGAGACTCATCTCCAGTTAATCATCAGAAAACCAGGAGGGGGTGCTGTGGCTCAAAGTGATAGAAGGCTAGCCTTGAGCTGAAGAGCACCCAGGCCCAGAGTTCAAGCCCCACAACCGACCACAAAACAATCTATTATTAAATTACCTAAACAAAATAAATTCCAATTAGTTCACTATAGCATTAATTTCTCCCTCTGTCTCTCTCTCTCTCTCTCTGTGTCTCTCTGTGTGTGTCTCTCTCTCTTAGTAGTGAATTTGAACTCAGGGCTTCATGCTAGGTAGAGGAGGTGCTATGCAGCTTGAACCACAAGTCCAACATTCATTCTCAATGAATTCACTATTTCACTATTACTTCTAAGTGTCTTTAAAGGGGAGATGTTAAAAAGTTTCAGATGTGAAAATGGTTTATGTCCCTCAGATGGGCCATAGTATGGTAAACATATGTACTGTACATATGTGATAAAATTTTGTAAAGGGAGCTGTGCACCAGTGGCTCATACCTGTAATCCTAGCAACTCAAGAGGCTGAGATCTAAGGATTATTGGTTCAAAGCCAACCAGGCAGATGAATTTGAAAGCCTCTTATTGCCAATTAACCAGCAAAATGTCAGAAGTGGAGATATACCTCAATTAGTAGACTGCCAGCCTTCAGAGCAAAAAGCCAAGAGACAGCTCAAGGCCTGGAGTTTATACACACACACACACACACACACACACACACACACACACACACACACACACACACACTGTAGAGAGTGTAATAAAGGAAAAAAGCCTTCAGTCGGGCGTCGGACACATTGGCTCACGCTTGTAATCGTAGCTACTCAGGAGGCTGAGATCTGAGGATCACAGTTCACACCCAGTCCAGGCACTAAAAGACCAAGAGACTCTTATCTCCAATTAATCACTAGAAAACCAGAAGTGGGGCTTTGGTTCAAGGGGTAGGGCAGTAGCCTTGAGCTGAAGAGCTCAGGAACAGCACCCAGGCTCAGGGACAGATCCAGTTCAAGCCCTATGACCCACAAAAAAAGAAGAAGAAGAAGAAGAAGAAGAAGAAGAAGAAGAAGAAGAAGAAGAAGAAGAAGAAGAAGAAGAAGAAGAAGAAGAAAGAGAGAGAGAGAGAGAGAGAGAGGGAGAGAGAGGGAGAGAGAGAAAGGAAAGAAAGAGAAAAAGGAAAAAAACTTCAATTGTTCAAAACACAGTTTAGGAAAATGAAGAATTATAAAGAAAAATGTAAACCATAATCTTACCACTTGAAAGAGCACTTTCAAATATTATAGGATTGTTGTTCTTGTTGTTCACATGTATTTTTCTATGGTTTCAAGGCTATTAGTGTATGACTGCATATCTCATGTCATTCAACAACTTAGCAAATTAATTTTCAAACCCTGTATAATATTTTGTCATATATTTTGAGTGCTTAAGTTTTCTCTCGTTTGTGTGCTATAAATAACCCCATATTTGTGCAACAATTGTTGTTTCTCTCGTTAAACTGTACCCAGAAAGAAACAGACGACAGGGCTTCTTCAGCTTCCCAATTTTACCCCCAAATCACAAAAACTTAAGATCTGTCATAAAAAGCATTTCAGGATGTCTCACAAAAAAAGGAGTCTCACACATAGAAATTTTAGCAAAGATCTATTTTAGTATAGCAGGCAAAATGGGGAAAAACAGAAACAGGGAGGAAACATTTCCTGTTCTCCGCGCAAGATGCAGGGTAAAAACTCATTCTGCTTCCCTGGGGCCTTTCTTCTTGCTTTTTTTATATTTTCATTTAACTGTTGGTATTATTATTGTATTTTCATTTTTATTATTCTTAAGTAGTTGCACAAAGGAGCTTCAATTACTCAGGCACCGCTTCCATCCTTCTCCCCCATCTCTCCCCTCCCCACCTCACCCCTTCTGTCAAGCTACCTGCTCTATTTTCACATGATCACACTGAATGTTATAACTGCATTCTTCCACCCTTCTCCTCTCCATTGTCTTCTCTAGACCTCAACCCCTCCCCACTCCAACACTAGTTACCTGTGGTCATGTGGTATAGCCAGAGCAACCCCTAGTCAGAAACTATAGCTTCTAGGTGGGCCTGTTATTCAATCTATGGCCAAGATGGCAGCTTTTTGTTATTTTCCAATGGGGAAGTGTGATCCAAGCCTACCCAAAACATAGGAAGGGCAGTTTGCAAGCTTCCATTTGGTTTCTCTACCCAAGTTGCAGCTTTGAGACATGGCCCAGGAGAAGGCAACTACGGACAGCCCTTTTGTGTTTCTTATTTTTATAATTTAACATCTCAAAAGGAGAAAGTGGCAAGAGGAGAAGGTGTTGCTTCAGTTTCTCAGTTTTTGAGTGCGGACCTTTTATTATTTTGAATATCTTTCATTCATTTATCTATCCTACCATAAAACTATATAATTAAAGAAATTACTATTTGGGGCCAGGAGTGTGGCCTAGTGTTAGAATGCTAACCTATCATGCACGAAGCCCTAGGTTCAAGTCCCTGGAACCACGTACACAGAAAAAAACAGAAGTGGACCTGTGGCTCAAGTGTCAGAGTGCTAGCCTTGAGCAAAAAGTGCCCTGAGTTCAAGCCCCAGGACTGGCAAAAAAAGACTGTTTTAACTTCTGTTATTCTTTTTTGGGGGGGGGCAACAATAGAGTTTTGAATTCAAGGTGTACTTATTAGATGAGGACATCACTTGAGGCATGCTTCTAGCTTTATTTTATTCAGCTATTTTTTTAGATAGGGTCTTGAGGTTTGTCAAGATTAGCTGGCGTGGCCATCTTCCTGCTGATGCCTTCTGCATAGGTGGAAAGACAGATGTGCACCACAGACCCCAGTGTATCTGTTGAGATAAGGTCTTGATTACTTTTCTATTTTTTTTCTTGGTCTGAACTGCCTTTTTCCTTATATCCTGTCCCTCAAGTAGCTGGGATTACAAAGGTGAGCTGCTATGCTACCTGAGTTTTAATCACACGCGCGTGTGTGTACTGATCCTGGGGCTTGAATTCAGGATTTGGGCACTGTCTGGGCACTGTTCAAGGCTAGTGCTCTGTCACTTGAGCTACTACTCTACTTGCAGATTTGTAGTGCCTAATTGGAGATAAGACTCTGTCTCATAAACTTTCCTACCCAAGCTGCCTTAGAACTGCCATCCCCAGATCTCAGCTAGCGAGTAGCTCGGATTATAGGAATGAGCCCTCAGCACCCCACTAATCTTCTCGAGTTCTACTTTTTAAAGTATTCATTGACAACTACTCACCAAGACTTCTTCCATCCCCAACACTCCATGGGACCGCCATGGATATTTGATAAGCAGAAATTGTCTTTACCACACCTCCATCTCATGATCTTTTGGTGGCTGTAAAATGTAGTTGATCCTCCCTAATTTGAGCTTCTGAAACTCAGAACTTGCTAAAGTTTTCTTAGTAATAGGTAAGTCAGTCATTGCCTTGCTTTGCTGGCTATCAAGTCAGGTTTTGCCTGGACTTCCAATCACTGCTTTCATATTGTAGTTGGCTACCTTTCCTGAGATATTCAGCCCCATGTTCCCTACATTTTTGTGCTTTTGTTGTTGCTGACTGTTTTGATGGTAGTTTTAAAATGACTCCAATCATAGTGCTGAAGTCTGTTCCTAAGTGCAAAAAACTGATATGCTCTCAGGAGAAAATATGTGCACTCGGTAACCTTCCTTCAGACATCTGTGGTAATGTCATCAACTGAATTCAGTGCTAATTAACCAGCAACTTAGATTAAATAAGATGTCTTTAAACAGAAAAATATGTAAGTCAAGGTAATGGGTTGATTGATTCACAAAATTGTTGCAGACAGAGCTCACAGACACCTAACTCTGTTTTTCTTGTCAAAGCAGTGGTTTAGTATTTGTTAATTCAGTGTTGGTGTAACGGTATAAAACGTATCTATTATGAATAGGGAGAATAAATAGTTCATTTTCATTCATTCCTCATATATAATGAAGCACCTAAATTGTGGGGGTATTTTGCAATGATTTTGTGAACTTAAATGGATAATAAGTCAATGTATTTTGAAATGTAAACTTTCTCGGAAGAAAAGCAAACTTTTTGTTTTCTTTCAGTGCTGGTCCTGGGGTTTGACTTAAGGTCTAGGCACTATATCTTGGCTTTTTTATTTATTTATTTATTTTTATTTAACGCTGCCATTTGGGCCACAACTCCACTTCTGGCTTTTTTGGTAATTAGTTAGAGATCAGAGTCTCACAAGCCTTCCTACCTGGTTTGGCTTCAAATCTCAGTGCTCAGTACACAGCCATCCGAGGAGCTAGGATTACAGGCATGAGCCATTGATTCCTACTACTCAAGAAAGGCAATGTAAAATTAAAAAAATATATTTATTTAAAATTTCCTAAATTATGCTGAATGCCAGTGGTCCCACCTGCAATCCTTGTTATGCAAAAGGCTGAGATCTGAGATCAAAGCTTAAAGACAGCTCTAAATTGCTCTAAATAGCTGTCAGGCTCAGCAAGGCAGCCATCAACTGCCCTGGCACTGCCAGTGGCCTGTTATGTTCATGGCACGGGAGACACAGGCATAGTTACAAATGGTTGAGGCAGTCACTGGTTACTGAGTGTCACAGCGATGGCCTGTTGATTCCATTTGTGGACAGGTATTTTTAGGTATTATTGCCCAAAAGATCTCGACGTTCCACAGCAGCCAATGCACTACTATAAGGGCAGAACAAAAGGGGGAAAGTGGCTTTTATTAGATACCTGCTGCACACCAGGCACCATAGAAGTGATTTGACAGACATTTTATCCTCATGCAAGTTGGGGAATTAAAGTTCAGAGTCAAGCAACCCATACACAGCAGAGCCACTGTTTGACTCCGCAGTCTGACTCCTGAGTAGTGACTTTACATTGACCGGGTATCTTGTATACACTAGCTGGTGTACACCTCTGTAAGAATAGTGACTACGGTACTGTTTTAGAGATGAAGAGACTTAAGTTCAGAGAAACGAAGTCACAGAGTCAAGGTCATGCTAGCAATAATGATTCATATGTCTAACAGACTCTAAAGTGCATACTTCTGAACCATACTGAATCTCTAGAGTAACAGATAGAAGTAATGTCAGCAAGATACTAGCTCTAAGTTCACAGTAGGAACATGGTTTTTAAATCTTTCTTTTCTTTTTTTTTCTTTTTCTTTTGGTCTTTCTTTTTCTTTTTTTCCTTTTTCTTCTTTTCGTCTTTTCTCTCTCTCCCTTCCTTCCTTCCTTCCTTCCTTCCTTCCTTCCTTCCTTCCTTCCTTCCTTCCTTCCTTCTTTCTTTCTTTCTTTCTTTCTTTCTTTCTTTCTTTCTTTCTTTCTTTCTTTCTTTCTTTCTTTCTTTCTTTCTTTTTGCCAGTCCTAGGGCTTGAACTCAGAGGCCTGGGCACTGTCCCTAAGCTTCTTTTGCTCAAGGCTAGCACTCTACCACTTGAACCACAGTACTACTTCCGGCTTCTTCTGTTTATGTGGTACTGAGGTATGGAACTCAGTGCTTCATGCATGCTAGGCAAGCACTCTACCACTTAGGTATCGTCCAAGCCTTGTAACTTGGTTTTTAATTTCAAAAATGAAAAAATATAGAGAGAGAGCTTAAATACAGCTTGATCATCCTGAGGTATTCCCCCCCCCCTGTTTTGTTTTGCTTAAAGCTACTGCTCTACCCCTTGAGCCACAGCGGCACCTCCAGTTTCCTTTCTTTCTTTCTTTGTTTTTGAAAGGGCTCATTGATTGGAAATAAGAGTCCTTGAACTTCCCTGCTTGGGTTAACCTCAAACATTGATCCTGAGATCTCAGTCTTCAGAGTAGCTAGAATTATAGTTGTGAGCCACTTGTACACAGCTATCCTGTTTTCAAATTGTTTCAACTGTTTTCAAACTCCTGGAAATGTTTTAGAGTGTTAGAATATTATTTTCTTCTTTTTCTTTCTTCTTTCCTCCTCCTCCTCCTCCTCCTCCTCTTCCTTATTCTTCTCCTCCTCTTTCTCCTCTTTGTTCTCTTCATCCTCCTCCTCTTTCTCCTCTCCTTTTTCTCTTCCTCGTCTTCGTTTTTTTTTTTTTTTTGGCTGGGGCTTGAACTCAGAGCCTCAATTTTAGCATTTTGTTCACTGCCAGGCATCTTGACTCATGTCTCCAGTCCAGATGTTTTGGTTAATTAAAGATAAAACCTCTTCGACTTTTCTACCTGAAATCATTGCAAATTACCAGATCTTGAGCTTCTGAATAGCTAGGATTATAGGCCCCCAGCACCAGGCTTGAGTTCTTCTTTTAAAAATAAAAGCAACTATTCAGTTGGATACCTCCTATGGATTCTGAATGGCTGAGATTTTCTTGTATTTTATTTTATTGCCAGTCCTGAGCTTTAGCTCAGGGCCTGAGCATTGGCCTTGGACTTTCTCAAGGCTAGAGCTCTACCACTTGAGCCTCAGCACCAGTTCTGGCTTTTTTTTTCTATGTATGTGGTACCAAGGAATCGAACCTGGGTCTTCGTGCATGCTAGGCAAGCACTCTACCACTAGGCCAAACTCCCGGCCTTGTATTTTCTTGTATTTTTTTAAAATGCAGTTTTGGCTATTGGATCAAATATATACCGCAAATGTACAATTCCCTTAGCTGTAAACAATAGATGGGAAAATGTAGTATACCCCCTTAGAATTCAGTGATTCAAATAAACCTGAATACACTCTAGTTAGGGTAGCACTATCTTGTTTGGTTGAAATCGTTTCTTGTTTGAAGGAAGACTAGCCGCATTCCTTCACTCTGAGAGCTGGAGGATAAAAATAAACAGACTATGGAGCTGTCTCTTCCTTCTTTTGTCTTTGCTCTTCCTGGTTGGTAGAAATTCTAGGCCTCTTCAAAGAAGGTGGATGATCTGCATCTGTGTCACACACTCACCCTTCCAGCCTTGTATTAGCATTTGCTATTCTGCCCATTTTCCTGCCCCCATCTCCATCAGTCATGCTGTCAGTGGTGCAGCACCTCAGAACCCGCTGGGTTCCCCTCTTCTGCCTGTCAATCCGCATCCCCTGGTGTCAGCTCAGTCTGACACCCACCCTGATGGCAGGATGAGGAACCATGTATTACAGCTCTTGATGCAACCCATCTGCATTTTAATATTCTAAACTGGAAATAAACATATTCAATACTCCCTCATCCCATGTCTCATCCACCACCATTCTGTCTCTAGGAATTTAACTATTCTAATTCATACAAATGGACCCATACAATATTTGACATTTTGTAACTGGCTTATTTCACTTGGCACAACAGTTTCAAGGTTTATTGATGTAGTTGCATGTATCAGAATTCCCTTGCTTTTAAAGGCTGAATAACATTCCATTGTATATATACGCTGCACTTAGATTATGCATTTATCTACCGATTGACAGTTGGATTCCTTATACTTTCAACTGTGAATACATACTGATGCACAGTTATCTGTTTGAACATCCACTTTCCGTGAGTTTGTATTTATACCCAGAAGTAGAACTGCTGCATCATTTGCTAATCTAGTTTTCACTAGTAGAGAAATTTTCCATAATATTTTCTATGGTGGCTACCCCATTTCATAGGTCTACTGATGGTACATGGCATGCCAATGTTTTCTCCACATCCTCACTAGTACTTGTTATTTTCTGTTTTGTTCTGATAAATGATATCTCAATGTGTGTAAAATGCTTCCATTGAATTTCAACTTTGATTACGTTTCTCTAATGGTTTGCGATACTGGGCTTCCTTTCAAATGGCTTGTTGGCCATTTGTGTATTGTCTTAGGAGAAATGTCTGCTCAAGCCCTTTGTGCACTAAAAAAATGTAAAGGTGGAAATTCTTGAATGTTCTGGATATTGGTCCATTAGACAGGTGGCTTGTGTAGATTTCTCCTAGTCCACAAGGGGCTTTTCTCCTGGTTGACTGTACTCCTCAAGCTTTTAAGTATGACCTAATTTTCTTCTATGTTGGTATCATATCCAAGGAATAATTGCCAGAGTCAATCTCATGAAGTATCTTTTCCTGAGTTTTTCTGAGAAAATTACAGTCTTGGCGCTTACGTTTTGCATTTTGCTTAACTTATGTGCACAAGTGCACACGCATGTGTGTGTGTGTGTGTGTGTGTGTGTGTGTGTACTGGGGCTTGAACTCAGCTTTTTTGTTCAAGGCTAGTCCTCTACCACTTGAGCTATATCTCCACTTCTTCCCTCTTTCTGGTTAAGTGCCATGCCATTTTACTGAGTGTATTTTTATATTAAGTTTCAAAAGCAGGAAGTACAAGTCCTCCAACTTGTTCTTTTTCAAGGCTGCTGTAGATCTTCAGGGGCTCTTAAGATTCCATACAAATTTTAGGGTAGAATTTTCTATTTCTTAAAAAAACCCATCATTATACATATGAATATTTTTCTTTCAAAATTCAAACTGTTAGGGTGATGATAAAAGCAAGTGTGAGTGTGTGTGTGTGTGTGTGTGTGTGTGTGTGTGTGTGTGCGTGTGTTGTTTTTTGGTGCAGATCCTGGGGCTTCAACTCAGGGCCTCCATGCTGTCCCTAAGCTTATGTGCTCAAGGCTGGCACTCTACCATTTGAACTGCAGTTCCATTTCTGACTTTTTGGTGGTTATTGGAGATAAGAATCTCACAGCCTTCCTTACCTAGGCTGACTTTAAACTGTGATCTCAGTCTCCTGAGTAGCTAGGATTATAGGTGTGAGGCACTAGTGCCTTATGATTAAAGAAAGTTTCAACATATTAAAAGGTGTTTATTTGATATTTATTTTGGATGACAGCTGGCCTGTACAATATTTTCTTTGAGTTGTTTTTGTTTGTTTGTTTTGGTCTGTCATAGGGCTTGAACTCTAGGCCTGGGCACTGTCCCTGAGGTCTTCAGCTCAAGGCTAGCACTCTATCACTTGAGCTGCCACTTCCCAGTTAATAAACATTTTCTACAGAGAGCTTAGGCTACTTTTAACCCTCTAGTTGTGGACTTTTTTTTTTTTGCCAGTCCTGGGCTTGAGTTCAGGATCTGAGCACTGTCCTTAGACTTTCTCAAGTCTAGAGCTCTATCGCTTGAGCCTGAGCACCACTTCCAGCTTTTTTCTACGTATGTGGTACTGGAAGAATTGAAACCGGGTCTTTGTGCATGCTAGGCAAGCACTCTACCACTAGGCCAAACTCTCAGCTCTGTTTTTAGGAACACTGAAAGTCTTTCTAAACTAACCATATCCGAATATTCTCCTTGTTTGTTCTATTACTGAATATGTTAGCTTTGCTTTCTAAAATTCAAGTTTAATTTGTATAGAAATAGTTAATAACATTATAAATTACATACTGGCTTGTTTTAATTCATTTTAAAACATTAGTATTTATTGACCTAGGCTAAGTAGTGTGATTTCATTTGTAGGAGAGTTGAAGCTACTCCACTTCCTGTTGCAACATTCTGGTGGGATGTTCAGTTTACATATCTTCTTTTTGGAATAAACTTAGGAAGAACCAATTTATTCCTAAATGGTAGACGTGGAATGCATCAGGAGCTTATATGTTCATTGTTTGGATCTTTTGAACAGGCTAAGTACTTAGGTTACCCTGAGATTTTCATGATCCCTTCTTCAACCTTTCTGACTTCACATCACTTTTAATTATACTTTTCTTTGTTTCAACAAATATTTACCGAATGCCTATCACATGACATGCTCTGGGGGCCCAGCATGTGTCCTCACAGGGGCTCACTGCTTAAAAAGGAAATAGACAAGTAAACTCATCAATTACCTTATAGAAACAGAAACAGAGCAGCTGAGTTCCCAGGATGAAGAAGTAACCACAGGATGGTCAAACACCATCCCTTCCAGGGGCTCCGGGGTCCAATGGAATCTTACTGAAGCAGTTCAGCAAATAACACAAAGGATAAGAAGCCAGAAGGTAAAGGTTCCCAGAATCATTTATCATCAGCAATATACAAATCAAAACCAGGGGAATGATCGCCTTATAACTGTTTAGAGTGGTTATTACCCAAAATAAATAAGACCATCATCAAGCGCTGCAATTCACGCCTGTAATCCTGGCTACTCAGGAGGCTGAGATCTGATGAATGAGGTTCAAAGCCTGCCTGGAGATAACCACCATAATGGAAATGGTTCTGTTGCTCAAGTGGTAGAGCACTAGCCTTGAGCAAAGAACTCAAGTACAGACCACAGGCCCAGAGTTCAAGCCCCACCACTGGAAAAAAAAAAAAAAAGAAGACCACAGAATTGGTTAAGATATGGAGCAACCAGAAGCCTTGCACAGTGGGTGGGCATGCAATCATTTAGCTGCTGCTGTGGAAGCCCGTATGGAGAGCTCTCCGGGAAAACAAAACAGACCTAACACATATAGCCATTCTACTTATGGGTATTTATTTTAAAATGACAACAAAAAAAATTTACCACTCCAGGTATCTACCCAGAACATCACAAGACAGGATCCTTGTACATTCATGTGTGTTACTACAGTATGCACAATAGCCAAGCTACGAGAACAACCCAGATGCCCTACAATAAATGAGTGAACCAAAAAATGTGGAACTTTACACAGCTATTAGAAAGAATGATATTATGTCATTTGCAGGGACATGGATGGAACTAGGACCAAACATGTTAAGTGAGGTAAGCCAAGCTCAGAGAGACCAACAGTGCATGCTTTCCTTCATATGCAGAAGCTAGACCTAAAATACATCAGGACATGATAAAATATACAGACTCTAGGCATTCCCACACAGTGAGACCACAGGAGGATACTCTTAGGAGTGGAATACAAAGTACAATGCCTCATGTAAAATGATATTTATTGAGGTGAACTCTAGGAAATGAAGACACATGAAAGGGAACCCAGTATTGCAAATCATTAGAGAAACGTAAATCAAAGTTGAAATTCAATGGAGGCATCGTCCACATATTGAGATATCATTTATCAAAACAAAACAGAAAATAACAAATACTAGTGAGGATGTGAAGAATGGTAAATACTCTCTCCCTACACCACTGCCCTTAGTTTGTGGTGGAGAATTGTCAGAGGAACTGATAACACAGAGAAACATCTGGAGACCTCTGTGCCTGCCAAGCCCCCAGGAATCATGTGACCCTCCTGAGCCTCTCAGTAGATCCCAAGTCTTCTGAGTGCTAAATTACCTGTCAGTTTTAGAGAAGACATGGCCAGACGCAGGGTGCATTCAACTATCCTGCAGAAGAGTGTAGAACACAAGCCTGCAAGCCCTAACAGACCAGCTGACTCAGTGAAACACAGCAGATGAATGTTCTTTCCATCAGCAAATGTGCCTGTGCCACTATCTTGTGAATTGAAACTCCTGAAGTTTCTTGTTGCCTGTGACAAAATGCATGGCCTCTGAGGGTTTCTATGACTTTGCACATGCTGTGCCATCCTATGCTGAAATCTACGTGACCTTCCCATTCTTCCTTTGGCCTGAAACATCCTTACCTTACTGCCTCTAGCCCTTCTCTGGCTGAATCGCTCATTGTGAGATTTCAGGCCACTGTCTCCAGGAAATCATGTCCGTGAGTTCAGCTTGTGGATGGTATTCTTCTAGAATGACATCCTCAGAAACTTCTGTTCCTCCATCTTAATCTCATGTAATGTCATACAATTCTGTCATGATTTTCTTGTATGTGTGGTGTGTGTGTGGTATGTGTGTTGTGTACCAATACCGGGGCTTGAACTCAGGGCCTTGCGCTTCCCCTTGAATTTTTGCTCAAGGCTGGCATTCTACTACTTGAGTCACAGTTCTACTTCCAGCTTTTTGGTGGCTAATTGGAGATAAATTTCTCATGGACTTTCCTGCCTGGGCAGGCCTTGAACTTTGATTCCTAGATCTCAGCCTCCTGAGTGATTAGAATGATAGGCGTCGACAAGATTGCTTTCTTGTTACAAGAGATGCATTCTGCCTTATAAAAGAAATGGGTCAATGGTAGTTGGGAGCGGTTATTTCGTTGGGAGAGCCATTAATAGAAGGAATTCTTGGAAATGTGACATGTCAACCAATGAGTACAGGGCCCTGGTGTGGAGGGATGGGACACCCACTCCCTCTCTCATACTCTACTCGCCCCCTGGGGAACCCCACATCCAAAAAAAAAAAAAAACCCAGAAACACAGACACCGATGCTAATCTTGGCTCACACTTACTACCTAAAATAGGTGTCAATACTTATTAGCAAAGTAGGTTCCAATTTTCAGGTGTTATAAATACCCACATAACATGTTTGTAACTTGTATACGTGTGTGTGTGTGTGTGTGTGTGTGTGTGTGTGTGTGTGTGTGTGTGTGTGTGCATGTGTGTATTAATACTGGGATGTGAACTCAGGGTCTTACACTCTCATCTAGGTTTTCAAGTCAAGGTTGGTGCTCTATCATTTGAGCCACTCCTCCATTTCTGACATTGTTGCTAGTGAACTGGAAATAAGAGTCTCTCAGATTTATCTGCTCTGGCTGGTTTTGAACCGTGGTTCTCAGATCTCAGCCTTCTGAGTAGCTGGGATTACAGGCATCACCCACCAGTACCTGGGTATCTTGTTCTTTAGTACAAGTTGAAATGTGGTCAGAAAATTTACCCATCATCATTACGAGAAACAGCTCCCAGTGTGTTCCCACATGAGGCATATTGGGCAAATGCCAGCTTCATCATGACTAAAACTATCATCACAAGTAATCAGTAGAAAGTACATCCCGATGTATGTGTGCTATCCAATGGAAATCAAAACAGTTTCTCATAAAACCTGCTGCCATGTGATCTTCTCAGGAGCTTCAGCAAGCTGTTAAAGCTGTACTAACAAATCAAAAGCGGGGCCACTGATAACTCATGCCGGAAATCTTGGCTACTCGGGAAGCTGAGATCTGAAGAGCATGGTTCAAAGCCAGCCTGAGTGCACAAATCCGAGAGACTCCTTTCTCCAATTAGCTAGCAAAAAGCTGGAAGTGGAGCAGTGGCTCAGGTGGTAGAGCACCAGCCTAGAGCACAAAAATTAAAAGACTGAATTCAGGCTCTGAATTCAAGCTACTGTACCATCACACGTGTACACATGAACACACACACACACACACACACACACACACACATAACTAGAACATTTTAGATTGCATTTGACCTCATGTTAGAGATCCCCCAAACCAGCCCTGCTCATCCTCTCTTTCAAAGCATCGCAACTTGCATCAAGCAATTTTAATGCAGTTAATATTAGCACACGTCCCTTTTCTGCTTGCCTGCTTCCTAGCAACCTGGAGCAGAGTATCTGCTTGCCAATCTGCTGTGGTTAGAAAAGAAAATGAAAAAAAAAAAAAAAAAAAGAACGAAAGAACAGAATACCCAGTGAATTTGTCAATTGCCTTAAGAGCTGGGGATGTTTGGATCAGCTCGGTGCTGAGTGAGCCAGCCAGGGCCTCGGCTCTCACTGACAACCCACTCACCTTTCTCCTTCCTACCGCAGGCCAGGGAAGATGTGATCCATATGTTGAAGACAGAAAAAACCAAGCCGGAGGTTCTGGAGGCTCATTATGGTTTTGCAGAGCCCGAGAAAGTTCTGCGGGTGCTGCACAGAGATGCTATTCTGGCTCAGGAGAAGTCCATAGGAGAAGATGTCTATGAAAGACCCATCTCAGAGGTAAAGCCACCCCCAGCTCGGCCCCTAGAACCCTCCATGCCTCCCACCCCCAGCCCCAGGCCTCAGCACTTGCTTTCCAAGATTCCCTGATGCACAGACTAAATAATCCCAGGGCTTGGAGTGGAGAAGTTTGCATGGCAAGAATTTCAGAAGCTTTGACTTTACATATTTAAGGGTTGGCATACCAGATGTGCCCTTTAAAGTATAGCATTGTTTTATTTCTCTAGGAAAGTATAATATCTTTTTTAAAATGTGGAATGTTTGTCAGTTTTAACCATAACCAGTTAGGACTATTATCAAACTGGTAACTTAAATTTTTTTTAACCAGTCCTGCAGCTTCAACTCGGGGCCTGAGCACTGTCTTTGGGTTTTCTCAAGGCTAGAGCTCTGCCACTTGAGTCACAGCACCACTTCTGGCTTTTTCTATGTATGTGGTACTGAGGAATCGAACCTGGGTCTTTGTGCATGTGAGGCAAGCACTTTACCATTAGGCCAAACTCCCGGCCCCTGGTAACTTAAAATTTAAATGATGTTATTGTTTAGAGTTATGATTGTGGAGCCATCTTGAAGACTGTCATAATCGAAGAGTTCTTATATGTCAGGCAAAATACAATGACAGATTCAAGCAGAATCTCAATGCACGACTTAGAGCAATACTTTGGGATGAAAGAAATTCCAATCAGGCTAAACGTAATCATTATATATGAGGTTTTGTTAGGAACCAGGGGCTGTTAGCCTTAGCTATCCATGATACCATGTTTCATTTTCTCTTCTGAAGAAAAACATATGCACTTTTGTATGTGTGTGAGCTAGACCTTGAGCTCTTTAAAGCTCAAGGCTGGGGTTCTATTACGTGAGCCACAGCTCCAATTCTGGCTTTTTGGTGGTTAATTGGGTATAAGAATCTCATGGATTAAAGAAAAATAAAATTAAAAAAGAAAAAGGAAGAATCTCATGGACTTTCCTGCCCAGGCTGACTTTGAACCTCTTTCCTCAGATCTCAGCCTCCTGATTAGCCAGGATTACAGGCATGAGCCACTGGTGCTTGGCTCTTTGGAGGAAAACAAAATAATTACAAGGCATAGCCCAAACTAGAGTCAAACTTGTAATCTTCCTGCCTCAGCTTTCTGAATACAAGGATTACAGGCATGTACCACCTCACCTAGTAAGATAGCATTTTACACAGTCTCTTGGGACTTTAGTGCCAGGTCAAGGGACTAGTTTATGCATCCAGCCTCCTTTTTTTTTTTTTTGCCAATCCTGAGGCTTGAACTCTGGGCCTAAAGTGCTGTCCTTTGCTCAAAGCTAGCACTTAACCACTTGAGCAACAGTGCCATTTCTGGCTTTTTCTGTGGTTTTATTGGAGATGAGTCTCACAGACTTTCCTGCTCAGAATATTTCCCGCTTAGAATATTTTCAAGATGAGAACAGGACAATTCGCAGTTTCAATATAAAATGTAAGTAAAACAAACCTAGCTCTCAGCCTCCTGAGCAGCTAAGATTATAGGTGTGAGCCACCATGCCTGGAAAGGATCTAGTTATTTTGATTCTCCAAAATGTATGTAAAAAAATTCATAGCTACGAAATTCGTGTGATGACTGGATAAAATGTAGAATAAAAATTATCAAAAGTCTGAAGAAATTGATCTCCTAACTTCTCACTCGTGTGAAACCTTTGAAACAGCTCAGGCTGACCCATGTCTGAGACAGGATCTGCTTTAGATGCATTCAGAACAGACAGCTGCTTCCAGAATTCTCAAATTCAAGCTGTGCTGTCAGGGCAAGATGATTCTTGTGGTCAGGTCTGAGATCCATTATTTGGATTTTTTCTGGCAGTACTGGGTCTGGAACCCAGGGCTTCATTCTGGCTTAATGAATGATATGTTGAAGTGAAGGAAAGGCTGAGCTATGTACACCCAGTTCCTTTTTCTAAACATAACCTTCACTGGGGTATAAAGAAACAAAAGCTGTATTCCAAATACTCCCTCAAAGGTTCCACATTCTTTTATTTTTTCTGGTCCCAGGGCTTGAACTCTGGACCTAGGCGCTGTCCCTGAGCTTTTACACTCAAGGCTAACACTCTACCCTTTGTACCACAGCTCTACTTCCAGCTTTTGGTGGTTAATTAGAGATGAGTCTCAGGGACTTTCCTGCCTGGGTTGACTTTGAACTGTGATCCTCAGCTCTCAGCCTCCGACCTCCGAAGTCACATTGGTAAAGAGTTCAGAGGCTTCTCTCGGAGTTATTCCAAATGGGACACCTCTTGAACTGCCACTTTCACATCCTGGGGAGCAATCAGAGGACATTGTAGCTATAATCAGCTGCTACTAATTAACATGGTCTTCTGGTCTACACTGGGCCCCAGTTGCTAAGCTCTGGGCTGAGAGATAAGGGAGGAAGAGCCCAAGAATGACAGGAACAACCAACCTCTCCTTTACTTTGGGCCCCAGATTTCAATCCATTCACAACCAAATATACCATCTTCTTTCCCTCCCTCCCTCCCTCCCTCCCTCCCTCCCTCCCTTCCTTCCTTCCTTCCTTCCTTTCTTCCTTCCTTCCTTCCTTCCTTCCTATTCCTTCTTTTCCTTCTTTCCTTGCTTTCTTTGTGATGGTCCTGGAGCTTGAACCCAGGGTCTTGGCACTGTCCTTTAGCTTTTTCACTCAAGGCTTGTTTTCTTTTTTCCTCTACCCCTTGAACTACTCCTCCAGATAAGAATCTTATAAACTTCCCTGTATGGCTTCAAACTATGATCCTCAGGTGTCAGCCTCCCGAGTAGCTTGGATTATAGGCGAGAGCTAATACTGTCTGCCTTATCTTTCATCTAACAGAAGGGTGAACAAACACCCGAGGGAGCAGCTCTGATGGTGATGCCTGGGGAGGCAGCCCCTGTGGGGTAAAGGTGGTGGGATTGAGAATGGATTATAAATAAATCTGTGTTTCACCAGAATCGGTAGTTTCAAATGGGGAGGTGACAGCTGGATTGTCACCACTGGTGGAATTGCTACTAGCATGGGGGAGTGGGGAGCAAGGACTAAAATCCTTTGTTGCTCAGCCCCCTACAATGATCACAATGATTGCACCTCTCTAGTGAAGACACTGAGAACCGGGGCGGGGTGGGGGGGGACCCAGAGACAGAGATACAGAGACAGAGAGAGACAGAGAGACGGAAAGAAAACTCTGGATCCTTCAGAGGCTTTTCCTAACAATGCATATAGCTGAAAGCCTTAAAATAAGATGCTGGTGGTGGTGATTATGGGAGGGGTATGTGACTGCCAAGGGCCTAAAGGCTCTGGGATCAGGAGAACATAATGCACTTTCCCTCTGAGCACAAGGCCTATGCGCTCTCCACACTCCGAAAGAGTCTGTCCTCCTGCAAATTGAAGGGCCCTACCTGTCTGTGTAAAAAAGAGAGGCCAGAAGACAGGAAGCTGGAGCATTATGAACGGGATGGAGCATGGTAGTTCATGCCTGAAATCCAGGCTCTCAGGAGGCTAAGGTGAGGATTACAAGTTGGAGGACAGCCAGAGAAAATGATAGAGGAAACGGCAGAAATATCCCATTTCATCATCTCCCCTTTCGCTCCGTAAGTCACTGAGTGAGTGGAAATGGACTCCTTAGAAAGTGGCCTGCAAATGTGAGCAGATACTTAGCTCTTGTGCTGCTTCTGTTGAGCAGCTGGACAGGCTGGAGGAGAAGCAGAAGGAGACCTACCGGCGCATGCTGGAGCAGCTGCTGCTGGCTGAGAAGTGTCACCGGCGCACGGTGGACGAGCTGGAGACGGAGAAGCACAAGCACACCGACTACATGAACAAGAGCGATGACTTCACCAACCTGCTGGAGCAGGAGCGGGAGAGGTAGCCACGGGGGAGGGGGGGAGGGTGCTCCCAGAGACAGGACAGGGGTTCCGGGGTCAGGCCGGGGTGGACAGGGGTCCAGGAGTGAATTCCAGCTTCTGCATGGCATGTGACCATAGAGAGCAAGACAGGCTTTTCCTGGGATGAGCACAAGAATATGCTCAGGGTGTCTGCAAATAGGGAACCATGTTATGGGCCTGGGGCTTGAACTCAGGGCCTGGGTCGTGAGCCCTGAGCTTTTATTTACTCAAGGTTAGTGCCCTACCACTTGAGCCACAGTGCCACTTCTGGTTTGTTTGTTTGTTTGTTTCTGTATAATCAGACATAAAAGTCTCATGGACTTTCCCTCCTGGGCTGGCTTCGAACAGTGATCCTCATATCTCAGTCTCCTGAGTAGCCAGGCTTACAGGCATGTTCTCTAAATATGTTGAAAGGCATGGAATCATGAAGCAAACCAGGAAGCTGATATTTAAACTTGATCAAGGAAGTATCTGCATTTGACATATCTTCCCACAAATAGCTTTCTACTTGAAATAATTTACCTTTGGTCTTTTTTTTTTTGCCAGTCCTGGGCTTGAGCTCAGGGCCTGAGCACTGTCCTTGGACTTTCTCAAGGCTAGAGCTCTACCACTTGAGCCTCAGCACCACTTACGGATTTTTTCTATGTATGTGGTACCGAGGAATCAAACCCGGGTCTTCATTCATGCTAGGGAAGCACTTTAACCACTAGGCCAAACTCCTGGCCTGGTCTTTTTTTTTTTTTTTTTTCAGACTGGAATTTGAACTTGTGGCCTCACACTTGCTGGGCTGGTTCTCTACCACTTCAGCCACACCTGCACTTCTGGCTTTTGGCTTGTTAAAGAGATAAAGGATCTTACGGTCTTTTCTGCCCGAATTGGCCTTGAACCATGGTCTTCCTAATTTTGGCTACTGAATAGCTGGGATTACAGATGTGATGCTGTGGCAGATGAAGTGCAAATCTATTTCTTGGACTTTACCATTATAAGAAACACCATTTATCCTTGATTCCGGTGTAAAAATCATAATATCTCGTTGTATATAAATTACTACCTGTTTCATTTTCTAAAGAATGCATTCCTATTAAAATTCTAAAAGGAAAAGTCACAAAAACAAAGGGAGCTCAAACTGTTTTGAATCTCTCTATCGGTTCTTCTAGGTATTTCATTTTCTCGGCCCAAAAATTGCTAGATAGGAAGTGCCCAGCCCAAATTCAAAAAGCTTGGAGGTTTTGTAATGAACTATTCTGAGACCTCTTCAATTCTTTTCTCCTTTCCCTCCCTGCCACTTTCAGTCTTTGAAACCAATGACATTGAATGAAGTGCTTTGATTTAGCAAGCAGGTCAACTTCCATGAGGGCTAGCAAACTGACAATCTGGGGAAAAGATTTATCTTTTCTGGCTTCATTATTTTTCTAAGACAAAAAGAAAGAGAAGAAAGAAAGGAAAAAAGCCAGACATTGGTGGCTCATGCCTGTGATCCTATCTACTAAGGAGGTTGAAGATCTGAGTTGGTTGGAAGCCAGTCCAAGGCAAGAAAGTCCATGAGACTCTTATCTCCAATCAGCACCAGAAAACTGGAAGCAGCCCTGTGGCTGAAAGTGGTAGAGTTAATACCTTGGTAGGGTGCCCACCAAAGAGGCAAAAGTGTCACTTAGCAAGCTCAAGTCCTGTCTTGGACAGAGTAGGAAAAACAAAACAAATAAACAACACTAAGAGTAAACAGAAGAATAAAAGTGAACAGGTTGCATGTTTTAAAGGATTTGCCTCCTGTTGCAAGATTTCCTTCTTGGATTTGGTGCAGCCTTGAAGAAAGAGAACTAGATGCAGGCAAAAGACTGGTTTTAGAAGCTGTGTTCCTAATTTCTGTTTGCTGTGCTTTCTCGGGAGCCCCTGTAAGCCAGGGCTTACTAGCTTCGTGTGTGACCAAATAGCTCATGAGGGTTGACATGTTGGGGTAACTAGTAAGAAAGAATCCCACCTTTTCAGTACTTAAAGAACTCTCCAACCTCTAGAAACAGAGTCAGGGGACAAAAATTAAAGACAATATAGATTACCCATATCATCCAGGTACCACTGGCTCATGAATGTAATGCTAACTATTCAGCAGGCTGAGATCTAGAGGATCACAGTTCAAAGCCAGCCCAGGCAGAAAAAGTACATGAGACGACACCTCCAAAATAACCAGCAAAAATCCAGGCTGAATGACTGGAGTAGCAGAATGCCTGCTGAGAGAAGTTAAGCGAGCATGATGACCTGAATTCATATCCCGCCATTAATGAAAAACCATATTACATATGTTATATATACATGTCACACAGGTATATTACATACATGACAGTCATCTGGTAATCATGACAATCACCAAGGGTAAAAAAGTAATTTATTTGATAATTACTCTGTGTGTATGTTTGTGTGTGTGCGTGTGCATGTATGCCACTTCTGGGGGCTTAAACTTGGGCACTGTCCCTGAGATTTTATGTCCAAGGCTATCCCTCTACCACCTGAAGCACAGCTCCACTTTCAGCTTTGGGGTAGTTAATGGGAGATATGAGTTTCATTGACTTTTTTGATAGGCTGGCTTCCAACCAGCCTTTCAGATCTCAGCCTCCTGAGTAGATAGGTATGAGCTATGGTGCCCAGTCTTTTAAATGATCTAAAATTGGAACAGGAATGTGTCTCAGTGGTAGAACAATTACGTAACTCTGCGTTTAATCCCCAGTAACATGAAAATAAATTAATAAGTGAATAAATTATTTCTGAAGCAAAATGTTTTTTTTAAAAGAATTTGGTTGAATTGCTTCTGATCACTATATAAACTGTTTTAGATTAAGATATTCTGTCTTTTCTACAATTTCCTACCTAGGCTAAACATCCTAGTTTAAAGTTAATTTAACTGAGATATGTGCTCATTGAATGACTACTTAACATCCTATTTCTTTTTTTTCTTTTTTTTTTTTTTTGCCAGTCCTGGGCTTAAGCTCAGGCCTGAGCACTGTCCTTGGATTTTTCTCAAGGCTAGAGCTCTACCACTTGAGCCTCAGCACCACTTCTGGCTTTTTCTAAGTATGTGGTACCAAGGAATCGAACCCAGGTCTTCGTGCATGCTAGGCAAGCACTCTACCACTAGGCCAAACTCCTGGCCCCTTAACACCCTATTTCTTTTGCTTCCATATTTGTTTTCCTAATTTTTATATTTTATAAGAGTAACTGAAATACTAACATGATAGCTTTATAATTTATAGGGAGTTCGTCTTTTTGTCCCCTCCTCATTTTTTTGTGATACTAGAGTTTGAATTCAGATTTGCACTTACAAGCACTCTACCATTCAAGCTACATTTCCCACTCATTTTACTTTACTTAATCTTCAGATTGAACCTCATGCTTTTGTCCTAGAATTACAGACTTGCAAATGGCTTGTTGTTTGAGCTAGGGTCTCACTGTGCTGTTGTGGTTGCCATGGCTGCCCTTGAATAGGGAGATATCCTTCTATTTCCATCTCCTATGCAGCTGAGATTATAGGCATGAGCTACTGCATCTGTTTAATACCGAGCATTTAGATTTATTTATTTGTTTGTTTGTTTATATTTATTATTGCCTTTTGCCACTCCTGGGGTTTGAACTCAGGGCCTAGACACCGTCCTCAGACACTTTTTGCTCAAGGCTAGCACTCTGCCACTTGAGCCACAGCACCACTTCTGACTTTCTCTGTGTATGTGGTACCAAAGAATTGAACCCAGTGCTTCATGCATTCTAGGTGAGCACTCTACCACTAGGCCACACTCCGGGCCCCACTGTTTATATTTATTAGACAATGATCTATCCCAAATTTATTTATTTACTAACTCATGTTCATCAACTTAGAAGAGCAAATCCAATCCCCCTTTTGGAGCTGTTTAATACTATCAAAACAACAATAAAAACAATCTGTCCTGAGTAAAACTGAGATGTTAAAATTCGATCAGTCAAAATGATTTTTGGCAAATTATCTTAATGAGCCAGGTGCTGGTGGCCCATCCCTGATGTTAGAAAATATTTAGACTCTGCCAGAAAAACCATGCAGACGCCCAGGTGCAGAGAACAAAGGAAAAGGTTTTTATTGCCACCAAAGGGACCACAGACCCCTTTTCACAAGAGAGAAGTGCCAGCTCTTGTCTGGGGTGACCTACATAACCTGTGGGAGTTTAGGGGGCAGAGACCCTGGGGTGGAGTGAGAACTAGGGCTTCCTTATGTCAGACTAGGATTTATGGCCTCTGCCCAACCGGTAGATAAGGGTGTCTGCAGCTGCCTGAAGGTCAGCTGCCACAGAAGAGGGCCATCTTAAGGTAAAGGGGTGGAAGGTAGCTACTTACTGCCTTAATCAAAGGGCCCCATGTTACCTGTGTAGGGAGCACACTGAACTATAGGAAAGTGGGGCCTGCGCCAGCACTGATTATTTACTGCGTTGACCAAGTAAGCCTAGTATTGCCTGGACTGGGGCATGCTAAGCGACCGGGAAAGGCCACTGGACCTACACCATCACCTGTAATCCTAGCTACTCGGGAAGCTGAGATTCAAGAATTGTGGTGCAAAGCCAGCCTGAGCAGGCAAGTCCATAAGACTCTTCTCTCCAACTAGTCACCAGAAGTTGCAAGTGGAGCTGTGGCTTAAAGTAGTAGAGCACTATCCTTGAGAGAAAAAAAAAAGCTCAGGGACAGCATCCAGGCTGAGCTCAAGCCTTATAACTGAACAAGAAGAAAAAGAAAAAAAAATCACTTTGATAGCTTTTGACACTTTGATCAACGGGCTCTAACATTTACATTGTAGATGAGGTTTTATTAATTAATGATTTTTTTTTATACCAGTGCTTTTACTCAGCACAGTTCTGTAGAGCTGCTGCATGCGGCCGTGGGCGAGCTCTGGCAGACACCTCATTATAAATAGAACAACCCGGGCCCAGCCTCATGGCTTATGCTGGTGTATGGAAGTCTTGCATGTGAGCCATCTGTGTGACAGGGGAGTCTAGCATTTCCTCAAAGGTCACACCTAGGATTTCTGCCGTCTAGCAAGTGCTCTGCGAAATCCACTTTGGGTTAAATCCTCCTTTTTGTAGTCATTATAGGAGTTGGCAGGAAGTTGACCTTCAGGCTTTCTTAAGTGGCCTGGATGCAGCCCGCAGCCCTAGAAGCAGTGCTCCCTCTTGGTGCTCCCAGCTACCTCCCAGCTGGGTTGGGCCTCAGTGGGCTATATTTCTGAGCACATGTGGGGGGGCCTTCCATAGAAGGTTCCACATCCTCCGTTTGCCTCTTTGCACTTCCTTCTCATTCTCCTACAATGGCCTTTCTTTTTAATTGTAATTAATAGCGGGGTTACAGTTATATTCGCCAGGTAGTAGTTGCATTATTTCTCACATTGATACCCTAATCTCATGTTTTGTCCCCATTTCCCTTCCCCCACCTCCTCCCAATCATCTTGTTTTCCCCCTTCCCTTTCCTATTTCAAATAAGCAAATACACATTTATACGATATACCAGATAACAAAGTCAGATACCGTAACAATATGAGATTAACCCCAAGGGCAAGAAAAGAGAAGAGAAATAACATAGTACGATAAGAACAACAATCACACACGATAAAGCTCTTGTTTCCATATCCTGGAGGTCCTTTCGTTTTTATTTTTTATTTTTTTGGTGAAACTCCAAGCCAAGAACTTCCTAGGAAGCCAGCCTGTGCGCCCTGACTGTGAGCACCAGCAAAGAAAGGCTTGGAAGCTGGAGAGAATCCTGTGTGCTTTCAAGCTTTGAACCCTTCTCAGCTTGTCTCCCACTGGGGCTTTGGGAGAGCAAAGTAGGGTGCTCAAAGCAAGGGCAAGGGGGCCTTCCCTTGGATGCACCAGCATCCAAACTTCTCTGCCTACTTGTTGTGCTCTAGAAGGAAGTCTCACTTTCTCTCTTCCTCCAGGGAAAAAGATGGTTAAAGCTAAGAAAACAGGGGCTCCGGAACCCAGGTGTGGAGCCACTAGCTATGGGGTGAAACCACGAGACCTGGGCCTGGAGCGCTGGGGACAGGCCTTGTCTCCATGGAGACCCAGACCCAGACTAGTTCAACAAGATCGCATGTACCTCTTGCAAAAATGGCTTGTTTCATGATTTTGTGATGTGTGTGTTGTGTACCTGTGCAGTAGAACCCTCTGTAGTCTATGTTCAAACTATGCCAACACCTTAAAAGGAAGGATGGTGATTGTTGGTGGAGATAGAAGCCCAGAGAAATGAGAGCCTGTGTGGTCTCCACATGAAGAGCAGAGGTTTCAGAATCACAGTCTCTGGGGAAAAAAGAGCCTAGGGACTTGTTTTGAAGCTGAGTTTGAAGAGCAGCTGTAACTTAGGTTGCATTTTTTTTCAGTTAGTTATGCAGTGAGGTTGATGATGTGCAAGAGGAAAGCTCAGTGACTTTACCCTATAAGAGTAAAAATAACAGATGCAGATTTTACAAGGGCCGTTAAATTGATCTGATATAAAAGATGGACACATTCTGGATATTATTATTATTATTATTATTATTATTATTATTATTATTATTATTATTGCCAGTCCTGGGGCTTGAACTCAGGGCCTGGGCACTGTCCTTGGGCTTTCTCAAGGTTAGAGCTCTACCCCTTGAGCCACAGAACCACTTCCAACTTTTTCTGTATATGTGATACCCAAGAATCAAACCTATGGCTTCATGCGTACTAGGCAGGCACTCTATCACTAGGCCACACTCCCAGACCCACAATAGAAATGATTAAACACCAGAAAGGATAAGAAACTTAGAAAAATAAGGTAAGTCAGGTGTTGTGGCTCATAGCTGGAATCCTAGCTACTTAAGAGGCTGAGATCTGAGGACCACAGTTCAAAGACAGCCAGGACAAGAAAGTCTTTGAGATTCTTACTGCTAATTAACTACTCAGAAAAAAAAAGCCAGTAATGGCTCAAGTGGGAGAGTGCTCATCTTGAGCATAAGGAGGCTCAGAGACAATGCCCAGATCCTGAGTTCAAGCCCCAGGATTGGTATACACACACATACACACACACACACACACACACACACACACACACGATAATCTTATTTCACAAATGTGTTTGTGGCCTGCAATTAGCACCCTCTTCATTAGTAAAATAATCCTTATATAATGCTAAGAAGAATGAGGTATCGTGGCTGGTTCGAGACAACAGTTATAATAGCCAGTAAGGGCCAGCTTCCTCCAGCAGATCCCGATCACCATTTTCTTTCTCTTTTTTTTCTTTCTTTCTACTTTCTTTTTTTTTTCTCTCTTTCTTTCTTTCTTTCTTTCTTTCTTTCTTTCTTTCTTTCTTTCTTTCTTTCTTTCTTCCTTGCTTGCTTTCCTTCTTTCTTTCCTTCTTTCTCTTTCTTTCTTTCTTTCTTTCTTTCTTTCTTTCTTTCTTTCTTTCTTTCTTTCTTTCTTTCTTTCTTTCTTCCATCAATCTATGCTCTGTATGTTTGTCTAACTATCTCACTATCCTTAGCTTTTTCTATAAGACTGGTGTTCCATCACCTGAACTACTACCAAATTTCAGACTTCAGACTTTTCTGTCTTGGCTTGTCTTGAACTGAGGTACTCATCTTAGCCTCCTGAGTTACTAGGATTACAGGCGTGAGCCACCAGTATCTAGTATAAGAACTTCTAAATTTCTTATACTTAAATCTACAATTTGTAAGAGTGCAAGAGTAGACTGATCAACAGAACTGAGAGGCTATCTGGAGATAAGAGTATGCTGGTTATCACAAGTTAATTTATTTTAAAGATGGCATTCCAGGTGAGCTGGAAGAACTTGAGTCCCTTAGAATGGCCAATATCATAATCACTTTTATAGAGTACGAATAATTTATTTGTAATCGTAGGAAACCACTGATGACCTTTTAGGTCATTTTTCTCTGGCTTGCTCTGGTTTTTTGCTATTTCAGAAGATGCCTATTTTGGGGTGAAAATATAGCATTTACCTTTTAAGACTCCAAAGGAGAAGTAAACCCTCAATAATAGAAAAATTCTATTAGAGGAGTAAAACATATTTGTAAGATATATAGATGGAAATGATGACTTACTTTCTCTAAAAAAGCATTATAATTTTTAACCACATAAAGTTTTATGTGAAGTAAAATAAGTGATAACTGTAAGTATCCTTTGGAAGAAAAATTACTACAGTAATTTTTGCTGAGGTCATAAATTTATTGCTGGGTTTCTATTGCCTTCTACATTAAAAGGAAGTTACTAAATGAGAAAGACGTGATAGGAAACTTTATATCATAAAAAGAATAAGATTAAACACAACGCAGATTGAGTTATTGGAATAATCTACAGAATAACAAATAAACAAATAAACAAACTGGTTTAATTGTGATAAAAGGTAATCTGTACCTGTCTACCAAACTGAAGGACTTCCAAGCATATCTTTGTCACATAAACTTTGTGTCCTTCTTAGTGAAATTCAGGTGCAACTTTTACTTATTTTAGAAAGCCTAGAAGAGGTTTACTGTGTAATGTTTTAGATAAAATAGTTGATTCAGTTGTTGGAGTACCAACCAATGAGAGAAAGCATCGGGTATCAAGTTTGAGAATAGTCTCAGAATTAAATTGTGAATGACACAGTAAATATAGGTCAATAAAAACTGAGTCCTCCGTTTCACTGTTAATCTGAGAGCCCTTAGAGAATAGATGAGAGCTTTGAACAAACTCACAATGAAAATCATCAGGAAACAACAATCAGTCTTATTAGAATGACACTTTGAGGGAATGACAAATATTGACAGTGAATAACTAATGCTTCCTTAGTGACATTGTTTATATTTTCTCATCTATATAAACAATTATAATCTAGTTGATTAGAGTGTTGAGCAATTTATAAATCCTGACAAACAAGCTTTAGGCCGGCAAACCCAAAGTTGCCAACAGATTTGTTTTTATTGACTGTACTGGGGCTTGAACTCAGGGCCTCGCACTTGCTAAGCAAGTGTGCTACCATTTGAGTCACAGCACCATTCCTTTCATAATATTTCAGGGCAAGTTTCACACTTTTTTTCTGGTGCTGACCTCAGGCTGTGATACTCCTGTCTCTGCCTCCTTTAGTGCTTGGATTAGAGGTCTGAGGTCTCATACTTTTAAGGATAGTGTTTTATGTGTTGGTACCTTTTTTTTTTAAGCACTCAGGATAAACTCAGGACTTGGTATGTGTATAGGCAAAGTATTCTACATTTTAAATACACCTAGCCAGGTAAAATATTTTGTACCATCATCCACCAAATAAGAATGCAGAAAGAAAAATTCTAGAAAAGTGTTTTGTCTCCTAGCACCAGAGGAAATATGTGCATGATTTTTATATTTCATTTTTTTCAGTGTAGAAGAAAGTACTAAGATTAGCATTACAAATCTTGGATTCCAGAGAGGGAGGTGGGACTTGAGAAAGTGGAGTTTTTGTGTGAGGAGGCTGTTCTTCTGGCTCGCCATGCGTGTGTGTTCTTCTTTCCAAGAATGCTTGTGTCTGGAAAGCACAACTTCATGATGGTGAAAAGTTTCAGCAGAAAAGATTCATCAAAGGCTGGGTCTTTGATGCTCCATATTCAGTTCTCAGATGGGAAGTCTCAGCAAGAAACTTCAGATAATACTCAGGGACTGAATAGGAGTCTGAGTGGCATCTAAACTAGGGTGGACTTGATCTTCATTTATTCTTCTTAAGTTGGTTAAATTATGTGCCCTAAAAACTCTGTTGCTGAATGTCAGTGGCTCACAGCTGAAATCCTAACTACTCGGGAGGTTGAGATCTGAGGATCAAGGTTCAAAACTAGTCTGGGCAGGAAAGTCCCTGAGACTCTTATCTCCAATTAACCACCAAAAAGACAGAAGTAGAGTTGTGGCTCAAGGGTTGAGGACCAATTTTGAGCCAAAAAGCTCAGGAACAGCATCCAAGTCCTAAGTTCAGGGTCCAGGACTGATAGAAAAAAAAAAAAAAAAAAACAGAAAAGAACTTTCTGCATAATCCCTAGGTGTTCTCTGTTCTACTTTATTAAGAGTTAATTTTATTTGGTGGGTTGGTTTTGTTTTGTTCGCAGGTTTTGATTTGCAGCTTTGGGGAGTCGGGGAGGAGCTGGGGTGGGGGAGAAGTGAAAAGGAGGGACCATAGCAGCCCTGGACTCTCGTTTCTTAGTTAGGATGGGGTTTCCTCCTCCTGGGGACCCAAAATACTCCACACAACGGTGCCATTTCCACGTCTGACTTCTGGAATCAGGCCCCGTGCTTCCTTCAGCAATTAATACTAGAACAAATAAAAGTGACTTGGCAATGGCCACTACACATTGAAGAACTCTTCCCCTTGTCATATGCTCAGCAAGATCTCTCTGTGTTCAGGAATCCTGTCCCAATTGCTTCTTTTCCTGATCAGTTTTAGTGAGGAACAATTCTTTAAAAGGGGTTTGACTTTTAAGTCCTTTGTCGGGTCATGACATTTCCATGGCAACCAGATGGCTGTTCTGGCGCTTAGTTCCAGGGCTCCCAAAGTGGCTCTGGTGATTCTTAGGGTTGGGCCTGGGGACCCATTGTTGCACCACTAACCCCTTGTGCACATTCCATAACAATAGTGCACATTTCTCTATATGGGCGCTAAATTGAGTACACTAAAGTGTGTACAAAGCAGGAAAAAGTTCCATAAATTCACAGAAAGAACATGACATCTTTTTTTTTGCCAGTCCTGGGCTTGAGCTCAGGACCTGAGCACTGTCCTTGGACTTTCTCAAGGCTAGAGCTCTACCACTTGAGCCTCAGCACCACTTCCGGCTTATTTCTATGTATGTGGTACCAAGGAATCGAACCCGGGTCTTCGTGCATGCTAGGCAAGCACTTTAACCACTAGACCAAACTCCCGGCCAGAACATGACATCTTCTTCAAATGAAAATATAAATATAAACTAGGCAAGCACTCTACTGCTAAACCACATTCCCAGCCCAACACATTTCTATCTTTAATTCTAAAGGACTCTGGTTGACTTGGTGGCCTTTGACCTCTGTGCTGCGGTCACACTGGTCTTTTTTGTGCCTAGAACCTCCCATACTCATTCTCATCTCGGAACTTTAGCACCTTGAAGCCCCTGGCCTCTGCCTTTTACTTGGTTGGTTCCCTCTAACCCTTCAGCTTTCGATGTCACCACTCAGGGACAGTCTTCAAAGAGAAAACCTCTCTCTTCAATCATCTGCTTTAAACAACGTAATGCTCCCTTTCCACGGGACGCTTAAATGGTAGGGTGAGAGATGTCCACCAGACCCTGGTTACTCGAACCCAGCTTCGTTCCAGTGGCAGTTCCACAGAGGGCAACCAAGTAACTATTGGTTGTGTGAGTGAATACAAGATGTAATAGAAAGCTTTGCACAGAAAGATGGGCTCCAGCCCTTCAGGAAGAATAGTGCCACATTTGTAGGTGTGTATGCACATTGACTACTGGTTATACTTTTACCTTAGTTGTGAAGGCTGCTTTATGTAAGTTTTACCAAAGCAACTTTATAATCAGAACACACTTAGTATAGCCCCCTTGAAAGATAAAGTAATAGTTATAGTCTGTCCATGCAACCAAGAAGTCATATGTATCCAGAATGCAGAAAGGATTGAATGCTAAGGATGCCGGGAAGCAATGAACTCACTTAGTCTTTTTATTTTTGATGCCAAAGCATGGTGGCTCACATGGATGCAATACAAAAGACAGTGTCCAGCTTTAACATGCTTTGAAGACATTTACTTTTGTAAATCTTACTAATCTACCTGGTATATATTTTTTATTTTGTAATTAAGGTGGAGTTTTGTAATATAAGCGTCATATATATATTCCATGTATATAAGGGCTAGAAAGAAGTTGCATTGGAATCTTTTAAGTTACCCAGTGATTTATTTTTTTTTTAATTTAAACTGAATTTATCACCTAGGAAGAAAGGAGGAAGGGAAGAAAAAGAACAGAGAGGAGAAGTTGAAAATGAAGATGTTGAGAGTGTGTTCTGTGTAGGATGATCACCTGGGAGCTCCTTGAAATTTGGCTGGATGCATTTGTTCACTTTTGTTTCTGTGATTGGGGGGGGGGTCATTTACATTTATTTTTAGGGCATTTTTTAAAAAAATCAGCAAAAAAGTTTCCAAGAACGGACAAGTGGCTTTGCGTGAAAGCAGAAGACACTTGGTGGCCCCTTGTCCTGGAACCTGCCCCCAGCAGGCCACCTGTGTGAACGCCCGCAGGCCACCTGTGTGAAGGCCAGCAGGCCAGGGGAAACTGAGCCAGAAACTCGGGGTGAGGCCCATTTGTCTGCAGAGCGGGATGGGGGGCTCAGGTTGGGGGGGGGCCGCGCTCCCCCTCCCCCTTTCCTCCCTCCCCTTCTCCTGGAGCAAAGCAAATCTGCATAACAAGGGCCCGAGGGTGGTGTTATCCTGGGGTTCCACCCTCAGGGCCAGCGCCCAGGACGAACTTTGGTGACCCTCGTGTAGAAGACAAGGATGAGGAATCACCCCGGGCCAGCGCGGGGCTCCCAGTCCTGACCTGGCCCGGCCGCAGGGTCCCCGAGCTTTCCCGCCAGCCCCGACCCCGACCGGCCCCGGGCTCCGCGGCCGGCTGCCGCGGGGTGGGCGGCGCGGGGACGGCGCGCGTGGGGACAGCGCGCGTGGGGACCCCGCGCGTGGGGACGGCGGCCGCTCCCCCTCCCCCCCCGCACCTGCGCGCCTGCGCTGACCGGGATGCCACTTCTGTGGATGTGGGGAGGAGAGCTGGGTTCCGGGGTCGTGATGGCCCTGGCGGAGGTGGGGGGAGCTGGCACCAGAGCTGAGGAATCTTATCACCCGCGAAGGGCAGGGCCGGGCCGAGCGTGCAACGCGGCCTTGGGAGGCACCGCGCGCGCAGCTTCCCCCCGCGATCCTGGGGAGCAGAAGCCTGCCTGGCCGGGAACATCGTCGCAGACCTTCCCTTTCCATTGTCATCAGTGCACTTTACACAGATCTCCCCCCTCCCGTAAAAGCTGGCAATGAATGAGAATGCACAGTGATTCAAGGAAAGCCGGCTTTCGAAGCCCTTGGATTTCCCTGCGATGAACAGCATACTAAAGGAAACTAGAAGTTTGATTTCAAAGGGGGACTAGGATTTGAATTTGGACTCAGTTACTGGTGAAAAGCACCGCTTTAGTGGGTTTTCTAAAGTGACAAATAAAAAAAAATCGTCTGGGTTCAGCAGAGTACATGAAAATAAATAGTTTTGTATGTCATGCTCAGAAGAGTTTCGTACAAGAATTCCATGTGGCCCCAAACAAACTTTTATAGTGTGAGTTGAGTCATACGACTTGTTTTAAACTCGAATACAAGGGACGATGGCCTGGTTTTCATTTGTGTAGATTTCAAGTGTGTAACATGGATTATTAATAATATTTGGTCTCAGTGCTCAAAGTGATGATAATCTTGAGTTCACTACATTGATCTGCCTGGATGCTGTTTTTTTTTTTGTTTGTTTTTGTTTTTTTTTTTTTGCCAGTCCTGGGCTTGAGCTCAGGGCCTGAGCACTGTCCCTGGATTTTCTCAAGGCTAGAGCTCTACCACTTGAGCCACAGCACCACTTCTGGCTTTTTGCTGTGTATGTGATACAGAGGAATCGAACCCAAGTCTTCGTGCATGCTAGGCAAGCACTCTACCACTAGGCCAAACTCCCGGCCCCTGGATTCTTAATTCTATGTGACCACATGAATGTCTGTTAACTTGTAAAACTAAATATCCTTTCTACAACCAAAAGATTTTCATTTGTCCTAAATTTGGGGTTTGGGAGTTTAATTGTTTCGACTTTTGATATATTTTTTTCCCATTAGCTTTAAAGTTGTCTCAAAATTGTGTAAAATAATTATCAGGGGACCGGGAGTTTGGCCTAGTGGTTAAAGTGCTTGCCTAGCATGCACGAAGACCTGGGTTCGATTCCTTGGTACCACATACATAGAAAAAAGCCAGAAGTGGTGCTGAGGCTCAAGTGGTAGAGCTCTAGCCTTGAGAAAGTCCAAGGACAGTGCTCAGGCCCTGAGCTCAAGCCCAGGACTGGCAAAAAAAAAATAATAATAATTATCAGATAATTAAAAAATAGTAAAATTTTATATAAGTTCATATTTTAAAAGACTTTTAAGTTCATCTTTGAAAAGACTTTTAGATTCAATAGTGACATTTCAAAGAGGGAGGTGTTTCTTGACTGAATAAGTAAACTTATAGAAATACATTACTATGCCTGGTGCTGAGTGAGAGCTTACACCAGCAATCCTAGCACTTCAGAGGCTGAGATCTGAGGACCATTTTTCAAAGCTAGATTGGTCAGGAATGTGTGAAAAAGCAAACAGCCAGAAGAGGAGCTGTGGTTCAAGTGGTAGAGCACCAACCTTGAGCAGTAAAAACTAAGGAAAAGTGAAAGTCTCTGGGATCTTCAGGACCAGTACCCAAAGCAAAAAAACCCCAAAACACCAAAAAACAAAAACCAACACAACTACAAACTAATTTATGGACTTAATCTTGCTACTTAATTTATACCTGTTTAAACAAATCTTAAAATTATGCTACTAGATTTACCCAGAAGATAAATTGGATTTATTGTATCTTCATGCAAAGCTTTAAAATAAACTATGGTTTTGTTTTGAGAATTCCCAATACTTTTAAACTTAAAACCATAAAGTCTGCATAACTCCCTAACTGCATGTACAGAGAAAAATCCTCCATGCCTGGCCTGGCTTCAGTTGTCTTGGGAAAACCCACTTGTGTCAGCTCCTCACCCTCACACTCTGTAAGAACACAAGCCCCAAAGGCCTTCTCCCTGCCCCCACCTCAGGAGAGGCCCTTTGATTTGCCTTATTTTCTTCAATCCTTTGATTTGATTTTCTTTATGCCTGTGATTTTGCTCATTTTCTGAGAGTTTCTTATGTGTGGGGGATGTGATTTAGTCACTTTTTATTTGTACTCCTGTAGAATCTTCTTTTTTTTTTTTTTAATTTGTTTGGTCCTTTGGCTTGAAGTCAGGGCCTAGTCACTGTCTCTTGGGTTTTTTGCTCAGGACTAGCACTCTACCACTTGAGCTACAGCTTCATTTCCAGCTTTTTGGTGGTTCATTGGAGATGCGTTTCATGAACTTTCTTGCCTGGGCTGGCTTTGGACATTGATCCCCAGATGACAGCCTCTTGAATGGCTAGAACACATCCACACCCTGGCCCTGTGTTCAAGCCCCAGTACCGGTATACTGTAGGAGTATAATGCAGCTTTTTTTTACCTGTGGGTTGTGGAGGGCTTGAACTCTGGGCCTGGGCCCTGTCCTTGATGCTCTTAAACTCAAGGCTGGTGCTCTACCATTTGGAGACATAGCACCACTTCCAGTATAATATTTCACCTTCCACTCTTCTCCCCCATCTCTCCCAACCCCTCCCCTTCCCTCCAGTCAGACTCAGAAGACAAAGGGAGGAAGTTAGAGCTAAAGTATAAATGTATGTGAAAACCCATTGAGGGTTCTGTGCATTGCCTACAGTATGTGTACACAGGGTACGCATGGGGTGTTGGTCTAACTCCTTTGAACAACTAACTCATAGTTGAACAAGATGAATACCAAGAAGCTAGAGCAAGTATGTGGGGAGAGGTATTTGAAGTCAAGAGGAGGGGTAGACAAATAGAGAGTGTGTGGGTAAATACAGCCATAGTATTTAATGTCCATGGAATTAGGTACCTTGAGTGAATGCATGTATCTCTTGATGAAGCACCAGATAATTAGGTGTGGTGAATTTGGGCCACATATTTTTTGGGAAAATGAAGAAATGCCCATTGAGTTCCTTATGAAATTATTAATTTATATTCCTGGCTGCCTTTTTTGTTTTTGCCAGTCCTTGGCTTGAGCTCAGGGCCTGAGCACTGTCCTTGAACTTTCTCAAGGCTACCACTTGAGCCTCAGCACCACTTCTGGCATTTTTCCATGTATGTGGAACTGAGGAATCAAACCTGGGTCTTTGAGCATGCTAGGCAAGCACTCTACCACTAGGCCAAACTCCCGGCCCCAGCTGCTTTTTCATAAGCATCATTCAAAACAAAGAGTAACGTCTGTTTTCTCCTGCTTTGAAAACAGTTCATCTCACCAGTCTGAGAAAGTATTTATGTAGGGCTGTGGACAATTTTAGGAAGTTGGAAACTAGCATACAAGGCATTTGATTGGCTTCTTTGCATGAAAGACATGAATGGACATCTGAGAGGTGAGGAAAGAGCCTACAGGCCACTGTGCACTGTATCCTCTCCTCTAGTTCACTTAGGCAGCAACAACATAGCCCAGGTGGCTTATAAATAAGTATTATAATGTTCTCCCAGTTCTCAAAGGTGGAAGGTCTAAGTCAGGATTCCCAGTGCGACTGCGTATGGAGGCAGGCAGGCCGTCTTGGTTTCTGTCTGCAGACTTTCCCTTACATCTTCTGAAGGTAGGCATTAGTAAAGTGAACTCTCATAGTTCTCTTTGCCTAGAGTACAATCTCCTTCCTAAGGGCTCCCTCCTTACAGCTTCCTACCGCAAACACATGGAGATTTAGGAGTTTTGATTTGGAGAGAATACAAACATTCAATCCATTCTAGTTTTGTAGGCCAGTGGCTTTCGGGAGCTAAAATCCAGTTTTCATCCAACAATCAAGCCAGACCCTGGAGCCTGCGATGAGTTCCACAGAAAGGGGATTCTCATCTGGTTCTCACAAAGACACTTTCTGATCTGTGGCCTAATTCTGGAGAAGAGAATTGAGAGCGGTTTTGAATCATTCCCACCCTTGCATGTCTCTTTAAAATTTATATTTAAAGCACTTTTATGTTACCTTATTCTTAGCACCTAATACACAATGTTAGCACCTGATGAATGGTGTGGGGCATGCCATCTCTGATTAATTATGTATATTTATTTTTGGTCAGTCCCAGGGCTTGAACTCAGGACCTGTGTGTTGTTCCTGAGCTTTTATGCTCAAAGATAACGCTCTGCTATTTGAACCACAACTTCACTTGTGAGATTTTTTTGTTTGTTTTGGGTTTGGGGCTTGGTTTGGATTTTTTTTTGGGGGGGGGTTAATTGGAGATAAGAGTCTCACAGACTTTTCTACCCAGGCCAACTTTAAACAGTGATCCTCAGATCTCAGCCATCTGAGGAGCTAGAATTATAAGAGTGAGCCACCTGCACTCAACTTTTTTCTTTCTTTCTTTCTTCACTCCTCCTCCCCCCTTTCTCTCTCTCTCTCTCTCCCTCTCTCTCTCTCTCTCTCCCCCCCCCCTCTCTCTCTATCTTTCTTTTTTTGCCAGTCCTGGGGCTTGAACTTGGCCTGAGCACTGTCCTTGGGCTAGCGCTCTACCACTCGAGCCACAGCACCACTTCTGGCTTTTTTCTGTGTATGTGGTACTGAGGAATTGAACCACGGTCTGCATGCATGCTCTGCAAGCACTCTACCATTAGGCCACACTTTCAGCCCCCCCTTTTTAAATTATTATTATAAAGGATATACAGAAAGGTTACCATTTCATAAGTCAAGTGATGAGTACATTTCTTTTTGGATAATGTTACCCCTTCCTTTGCTCTGTCCCAGTTTTTCCTCCCATCCCCATGCACACGTTATAGAGTTCATTTTCATCATAATGGATACTGAGCACCACTGCTGCATTTGTTCACTCCGTGTTCCTCATTTTTCGCTTTTGGTTAATGTTTGAATGAATTAACAAATCATGGTATTACTTCCATAGGAATCAGGGAGTTTCACACTACAATGTCTGATCAGAGACTTTCTCTCCAGGGATTCTCAACTACTAGCTTTCAGATTGGCAGCAACCTCTCCAAAAAGTGTCATGTCTATAGTTCTATAAGCCAGTACTAACCATTACCCTAGATTTAAATTTCCCTGTAACCAAGAGCTACTTACTATATGCCAAGTGATTTTAGAAATGTTCACAGTAAATTTAAATTAGCATGTTACATCAGTATTTTACAATAGCTCCTGAACTCTTGACTCTTTTGAAGTTCATTCAGTTTTAATTAGTGTAATGTCCTTGCTAGTTTTAATGTGCCCTGTCTCCTGAAGGACAGAGACACACACACAAGAATAGTTGGGTGATTCTTTCATGATCTCAGTGTTGTAAAATGGGGATCGGTGAGTTAGGGTGATGCTGAGTGATAGCACTAAGGCTGATAAATGTGAAGAAATCACTGAAAAGTGGGAGTGGTAGGAAAGTTGGACAAAATGACCCAGGGAATTTGACACTGTTTGCTTCCTCAGGAAGAGAGAGGAGGATGGGTGTGAACAGGTGTGCCCGTGTCTGAAAACACACAGGCTAAGTCTTCCAGGAATGGTGTTTATCAAAAGAACTGGATCAGAGAAATAAGGCTAAAACCGAAATTCGAAATTCTCTCACTCTCCCCCTCCAAAATGTGTAAAAGGAAAGATAGATCAACAAATATCAGTGGCCTAAAATCGAGTGAAGGAAATTTTTTGTTAGAATAAGTTTACCTGAGCATCCATTTGATCCTGATGATGAAGAAAGTCAGTAGCTCAAAAAAGTTAAATTTCAGCCAGGCGCCAGCAGTTCATGCCTGTAAGCCTGGCTGTGCAGGAGGCTGAGATCTGAGGATCATGGTTGGAAGCCAGCCTGGGTAAGAAAGTCTGTGAGAATCTTATCTCCAGTAAACTACTCAGGAAAAGCTATAAGTGATACTGTTGCTCAAGTGGTATAGAGTGCTAGCCCTGAGCACAAAGAGGCTCAGACCTAGAGCCTAGGCTCTGAGTTCAAGCCCCAAGACCAACAAAAAAAGAAAAAAAGTGAATATTCTATTCTAAACAAAGACAAGAATAAAATGGTCACCCAGGGCCACAGACTTTTGTGAGAGTTACAAAGAACTATAAGGGAAGCAAAATATGACCAGAGATTAAAGGGGCAGAGTCTTGGCAGATAGAAGGAAATTAGATTCCAAAAGGGGATTAAAAAACCTCTATTATGGAATTGTAAACCCTTTGTACAACTACATTGTTATTATTATTACTAATAAATCATCCATACTTGTAACTAAAACAAAGATGGAAAAATTGTGACTTTGTCATGGCTGGGTGCTAGTGATCCTAGCTACTCAGGAGGCTGAGACAGGAGGAGGAAGGTAGGAGCCAGCAAAGGCAGAAAAGATTTCACCTCCAAAATGACCAGCCAAAGGCTGGACTGGAGGCTCAAGGCCCTGTGTTTAAACCTCAGTACAGAAAAAAAAAAGAAGAAATTATAAAAATTATTATGACAATTTTTGTACTTTTTTTTTTTTTTGCCAGTTCTGGGGCTTGACCTCAGGGCCTCAGCATTATCCTTTGGCTTTCTCAAGGCTAGTGGTCTGCTACTTGAGTCACAGCACCACTTCTGGCTTTTTTCTATGTATGTGACATTGAGGAATCCAACCTGGGTCTTCTGTGCATGCTAGGCAAGCACTCTACCACTAGGCCAAACTCCTGGCCCCGTCATTTTTGACAATAAAGACTAGTGTAATGAACAAAGACTTATAAGCTATCATCACATCTAAAATATAGCAGTAATTCCTTAATGACATAATTTCATCTCATGTAAGTATTCCATTCAAAATATAATTTGAGCCAGGTACCAGTGGGCCATTCCTCTAATCCTAGCTTCTCAGGAGGCTAAGATCTGAGAACTATGGTGCAAAGCGAGTCAGGGCAGGAAAGTTCCTGAGACCCTATCTCCAATAAACCACTAAAAGCCAGATGTAGAATGTGGCTAAGTGGAAGAACACCAGCTTTTAGCACAAAAGCTCAGGGACAATGGTCCAGGCTCTGAGTTCAAACCCTAGTACTGGCACAAAACACATAGTTTGAAGAGTAGTCCAACAATCAGTTGATATACCTTCTAAATTTCTTTGAATTTGTAGATTCTTTTTTTTCTTGTAATGTAAGAGGGGTTCCAGTTGTCACTGCCTGCCATACAACACATCACTTGGGTGGCACACTGGGAATGATCACAGACTCAAATAGCTGCAAGCAGTGGTTTTTTTATTTCTCTCTCCTTTCTTCTATGATTGAAGTGCCACATTTTTGTTACAATTATATACATACATAATATTATAATGTCTTTATATTATATAGACTGTCAATATCTGTTGCTAAGAGCCATTTATTATTTCCCTGTGATTAAAAATTCCCTCCCTAACCTCCCTCCCTCCCTTCGTTGTTCCTTCCCTCCCTCTCTCTGTCTCTCTCTTTTCTCTCTCTCCCTCTCTTTTTAAATATGAACTTGGGGCCTTGTACATGCTAGTCAGGTACTTTACTGCTGAGCCATGTCTCCAGGTCATTTTTCACTGGGTGTTTGAGATGATGGGGTCTTGCATCCTGCTGGGCCATGCATCTGAGTCTGGGATCCTCCTATTTTAGACTCGTCATGCCACCATAGCTGGGATGACAGACATGTACCACCAGGTTCAGCTTCTCTTGTATGTATGTATGTATGTATGTATGGTCAGTCATGGGCCTTGAATCCTGGGCCTTGTGCTGTCCCTGAGCTCTTCAGCTCAAGGGTAGCGCTCTACCACCTTGAGTCACTGCATCGCTTCCCAGCATCTCTTGTTGAGATAGTCTCTCATGAGCTTTTGTGACTGGGCTGGCCTGGAACCATGATCTTCCAAGCCTCACTTCCCACAGCATAGCTTGGGATAACAGGGACAAGCTCTGCTCCCAGCCATCAGTTGAAAAGAGAGGTCTTGTGATTTTTATTTTAAGTAGCTGAGTTGGCCTACATCTGTGATTTTCTTAATTTTAGCCTCCCAATTAGCTAGTATAACAAGGGTGAGCCATCAATATCTGGTATTTATTTATTTACAGTAGCATGCTTTCATTATCAATTTACTTATTTTTTTTTTGCCAGCCCTGGGCTTGAGCTCAGGGCCTGAGCACTGTTCTTGGACTTTCTCAAGGCTAGAGCTCTACCACTTGAGCCTCAGCACCACTTCCAGCTTTTTTCTATATATGTGGTACCGAGGAATCGAACCCGGGTCTTCATGCATGCTAGGCAAGCACTTTAACTACTAGGCCAAACTCCCGGCCCCTCAATTTACTTATTAACTAGACTAGTTTTATATGGAAAAACAGAGTTTATTAATCTCCATTATAGATAGATAGATAGATACAGAGATAGATAGAGATAGATACAGAGATAGATAGATACAGAGATACATAGGTAGATACATAGATACATAAGATAATCCTGCTCTACCTATTTTCCTACATCTACAAAATCTGATTCTCCTTCTTTACCATGGAGATATGATCTGATCAGCTACATTTTCTTTTTTATAACCACTTTGACTCCTGGGAGAATAGATTAACAATGGTTGACAGTAGAAGCTAGGAGTGAAATTAGGTGCCTTTTGAAATAATCCACATAGGAGAGGCGTCTTCTGTGGGGAGGGAATGGAGGAATGGAGCAGAAGAGAAGTAACTGAATTTGGGATACATTTTGGAAAGAAATGACAAATTTTTCTGAGAAATTTTCTTGAGAGTAGGGGATGCAAGACAAAGGGGAGGTTCACCAAACTACTAGATCATTTGGAATTTGGCATCTGGTAGAACTGTTTGTATTTGATTGACTTCAGGAAGATGCCTAGAGAAGAAAAGACACAAAATAAACAAGGAGTTCAAACATGATTTGTCCACAGATCTCCTCCTGAGCAACTCCGAAGTCCATCTGAAAATGGCAGCTCCCTTCTGTTTATCTCCCCCTTCTGCTTTCTCCTCTGTTTTTATAAAGCTTATATATGACATATTTTATAAATGATATAATAAGTTGTTGTGATGGGATGGTTGTTTTTTCAGTAGTGAGGTTTGAACTGTAAGCCTTGTACTTGCTAGGCAGATACTTAACCATTTATACCTCCAGCCCCTTTCGATAATGGCTTTCTTTTTGGTGGGCCATGGCGCTTGAACTCAGGGTCTGAGCTCTTTTGCTCAAGGCTAGCACTCTACCACCTGGAGCCACAGTTCCACTTCTGGTTTTCTGGTGCTTAATTGGAGATACGAGTCTCAAGGACTTTCCTGCCCTGTTTGGCTTTGAACCATGATCCTCATATTTCACCCTTCAGAGTAGCTAGGATTACAGGCATGAGCTACTACCTCCTGGCTCGCTTTTTTAGACAAAAGTCCCATCTCCTGCTTGGGTGAGTGTCTGAATTACAATCCACCTATTTTCTGTTTCCTGCTGCAGCTGAGATGACAGGTATGTGCCAGCACACACAACTTCGTCCAATGAGGTGGAGTAGCATAAGCTTCTTTTGTTCAAACTGAGCTGAAATCTCAGTTCTCCCAATCTTTAGCCTCTCATGTCCAGCTATTCACAAGCTTTATATTTTCCATCATATTTAAGTCTTTCTCTTACCCCAAATAGTAAGAAGATGGTCAATAAAATGTTCCTTCACACACAAAAGGGTCACCTTTGGAAAAGCTAGCATAATTTTGCTCCCAGGAGTCTGTAAGATTTGAAAACAATCTCTTCCTCTTATTCTACAGCTAATGATTTAGAAGCTATTTATTTATTTAAGAGATGTTTACAGACAAGAATGTGCTCTATAAAAATAAATTGTATCGATATTGTATGACATGATCAGAGCAGTTTCCATGGTAATTACATAGGAGTGGATTTAAGTATAGATTTTATATGGATGTCCAATCATTTATTGTCCCACAATGTAATGTGGGACAATTTCTATTTATAGCTTGCCTAGTCATAAACATTAAATAAACTAACCCAAGAAGGATAAAATGTACTTAAAGCAAATAAATACATGTTGGTAGATATTTACACCATGTGTTTCTTCTAAGTATACTAATTACAAAATATACTCTTACACTAATGTGATGAATATGACTTGAGTAGATAAAAACTAACTATTAAATTAACTGTCCACAGTAAGAATGGTAGTTACTTTTTAAGACTACACAGCAGCTGGATGCCGATGGCTCATGCCTGTGCCCTACCTACCTATCCAGGAGGCTGAGATCTGAGGTTTGTGGTTCAAAGCCAGCCCAAGCAAAAAGTCCCTAGGAGACCCTTATCTCCAATTAACCACTCAAAAACTGGAAGTGGCACTGTGGCTCAAGCGATAGAGTGCTAGCCTTGAGCATAAAAAGGCTCAGAGACAGTGTCCAGGTCCTGAGTTCAAGACCCACAAAAAATTAACCCAAAAACTACACATCAATAGCACAGAAAAAATATTTCAGGCATATAAAACATAGTAATTATTGTGACTGCTCTTTTTTTCTTTACACATACTCCTTCAGATTCCCCCTCAGTTCTATATTTAGGGGGGAAAATGCTTTAATCATAAAATGGGCCAGATCCTTGACAACAGTTGGTGTGTTAACTAAAATCAATTTATGTAGGTCAGCATTTGTGCCACAGAACCTTTCTTGTCTTGTCCCTATCACATAATAGTTACAAGCCTTCAACATAAGAAGCCCCAGGCCAGGTGCTGATAGTTAATACCTGTAATCCTAGCTACTCAGTAGGCTGAGATCTAAGGATCATGATTCAAAATTAGCCCAGGCAGGCAAGTCCTTGAGACTCTGATAGACAACTAAGCACCAAAAAAAGCAAAATCAGGCTAAGGTGGAGCTATAACTCACGTGGTAGAACACTAGTCTTGAGCAAAAAAGCTCAGGGACAGTACCCAGGTGAGGCTAAAGTTGACCTGAGGGAATGCCCAGAGCACTGTGTACAGCCTGGTTTTTACTGATGACCTCAGATCTACTCAGTAGTTGGTTTTAAGATGGAATCTCCATGCAGAAAGGTAGTCATTCTGTTAACTAACTTGTGAAATTTCAGAGACTGAGAAACCTTGAATAATAGGCACCTAAACCACGAACTACAGACGAAGACACAGCCATCTGTGACCATTCCACCTGTAGTTTCTGCATCTTTGGAAAAGTACCCAGAACTCTGACCTCACTAATGAATGCCCATTTTGAATTGCTATTACAGCGATTAGTAAGGGATTGTTGTAGAAGCATTATCTGAGATCGATCAATTTGTTCCTTTTAACATAGCTGACGCATTTATTCCTTTAACGTACAGCTACGTTTCATTTCTAGGCTGAAAAAGCTGCTTGAACAAGAAAAAGCTTACCAAGCTCGCAAAGAAAAAGAAAACGCGAAGCGGCTCAATAAACTCCGAGATGAGCTTGTGAAACTCAAGTCGTTCGCACTCATGCTGGTGGATGAGAGACAGATGCACATTGAACAACTCGGCCTGCAGAGCCAGAAGGTCCAAGATCTCACCCAGAAACTGAGAGAGGAAGAAGAGAAGCTCAAAGCCATTACTTCCAAATCCAAAGAGGACAGGCAGAAATTGCTCAAGTTAGAGGTGGACTTCGAACACAAGGCCTCGAGGTTTTCTCAGGAGCATGAAGAGATGAACGCTAAGCTGGCGAATCAGGAATCTCACAATAGACAACTTCGACTCAAGCTGGTGGGCCTGTCTCAAAGAATCGAAGAGCTCGAAGAGACCAATAAAAACCTGCAAAAGGCAGAGGAAGAGCTGCAGGAACTGAGAGATAAGATTGCCAAAGGAGAATGTGGCAACTCCAGCCTCATGGCCGAAGTGGAAAATCTCCGGAAGCGAGTGCTGGAGATGGAAGGCAAAGATGAGGAAATCACCAAAACGGAGTCCCAGTGTAGAGAGCTTCGGAAGAAACTCCAGGAGGAAGAGCACCACAGCAAAGAGCTCAAACTGGAAGTGGAGAAGCTGCAGAAGAGGATGGCCGAGCTGGAGAAGCTGGAAGAAGCATTCAGCAAGAGCAAATCCGAGTGCTCCCAGCTCCACTTGAACCTGGAGAAGGAAAAGAACTTAACCAAAGACCTGCTGAATGAATTGGAGGTGGTCAAGAGCCGAGTGAAGGAGCTCGAGTACTCAGAGGGTCGCCTGGAGAAGGCCGAGTTAGGCCTGCGGGAGGATCTGACCAAGCTCAAGTCCTTCACCGTGATGCTGGTGGACGAGAGGAAGAACATGATGGAAAAAATCAAGCAGGAGGAGCGAAAAGTGGATGGCCTCAACAAGAACGTTAAGGTGGAGCAAGGCAAAGTGATGGATGTGACGGAGAAACTCATCGAGGAGAGCAAGAAGCTGTTGAAACTCAAGTCGGAAATGGAAGCCAAGGTGTCCAGCCTGACCAAGGAGCGGGACGAGCTGGCCGGCCAGCTGAAGAGCGAGCAGGAGAAGTCCTCGGAGCTGAGCTGCAGCGTGGACTTGCTGAAGAAGAGACTGGACGGCTTCGAGGAGGTGGAGAAGGAGCTGAGCCGGGGGCGGGCGCGCTCCGGCCCAGAGCTCCCCGGGCCCGAGGACACCAGGACCAGGGAGCTGACCCTGGAGATCGAGCGGCTGCGGCGGCGCCTCCAGCAGCTGGAGGTGGTGGAGGGGGACCTGATGAAGACGGAGGATGAGTACGATCAGCTGGAGCGGAAGTTCCGGACCGAGCAGGACAAGGCCAACTTCCTGTCGCAGCAGCTGGAGGAGATCAGGCACCAGATGGCCAGGAGCAAGGCCCTGGAGAAGGGGGAGGCGGCCAGCCAGGAGGCCGAGCTGAGACAGCGGTTCCGGCTGGAGGAGGCCCGGAGTCGAGACCTGAGCGCCGAGGTCCAGGCGCTGAAGGAGAAGATCCACGAGCTGATGAACAAGGAGGACCAGCTTTCTCAGCTGCAGGTGGACTACTCGGTGCTCCAGCAGAGGTTTCTGGAGGAGGAAAGCAAGACGAAAACCATGGGCCAGGAGATGCTGGGTCTCTCCAGAGAGCTGGAGCTGTCCAAGCGCTACGGCCGCGCGCTGCGGCCGAGCGGGAGCGGGCGGAGGATGGTGGACGTGCCCGTGGCTTCCACGGGGGTCCAGACCGACGCGCTGGGCGGCGAGGCCGCGGAGGACGAGACGCCGGCCGTGTTCATCCGAAAGTCCTTCCAGGAGGAGAACCACATCATGAGCAACCTGAGGCAGGTGGGGCTGAAGCGGACCCCCGAGCGGGCCTCCGTCCTGGACCGGTACCCGCCGGCCGCCAACGAGCTGGCCATGCGCAAGTCCTGGATTCCGTGGATGCGGAAGAGGGAGGGCGGCGCCCCGACGGCAGCGCCCCGGGCCGGGCACGCCGGGCACCCCGGGGAGCTGGTCCTCTCCCCCAAGCAGGGCCAGCCGCTGCACATCCGCGTGACCCCCGACCACGAGCACAGCACGGCCACCCTGGAGATCACCAGCCCCACGTCGGAAGAGTTTTTCTCCAGCACCACCGTCATCCCCACCTTAGGCAACCAGAAGCCCAGGATCACCATTATCCCATCGCCCAACGTCATGGCGCCGAGAACCAAGGGCGCCGAGGCCGCGCCGGGTGCCGAGAGGGCCGTGTCCCCCGTGACCATCACCACCTTCTCCCGGGAGAAGCCCCCCGACGGCGGCCGCGCCCCGTCCCCGGTGCAGATCGTCACGGTGTCCACGTGCGCGGCGCCCGGGCCCGGCGAGGGCGCGGCGGCGGCGGCGATGGCGGCGCCCGGGCCCCCTGAGGCCGCGCTTGGGAGGACCGTCCTCAAGGTCACCCCGGAGAAGCCGCCCGCGCCCGCCCCGGCGCGCAAGTTCAACGCCAACGCCAACATCATCACCACCGAAGACAACAAAATCCACATCCACCTGGGCTCTCAGTTTAAGCGAACCTCCGGGGCCGCCGAGGCCTCCAGCCCCGTCATCACCGTCCGCCCCGTCGGCGGCAGCGTGGCCTCCGAGAAGGAGGCGCCCACCGGCACTGTGCTCCGCGCTCCCCGGGGCCACGGGGCCCGGGCCGGGGCCGCCAAACTCACCAGCACCATCACCATCACCCCCGTCACCGCCTCCTCCACCCGAGGAACGTCATCCGCGGTGAGTGAGGAGGAGGAGAGGGAGGAGGGAGGGCATGGAGGGAGGGCAGGGTGGACAGAGAAACCCAGCCCTCACCCACCCTAACCCAGGGACCCAGCCCCATCCCATCCCAGCACCCTTGGGTCCCAGACACTAACATACAAATTGAGTGGTGATTAATATGTGGATAGATTATTCAAACACTTTCAAAGACAGCATCTTTGCAATGGAAGCACAGAGTAATACTAAAGTGGAAACAGATGGATTTTTTTTTTAGTCTAGACTGGAGGAAATGGTCCTTAGGGAGAATTAAGCTGGTGGCTCACGCCTGCAATCCCAGCTACTCAGGACTCTGAGATCTGAGGGCTGTGGTTGGAAGCCAGCCCAGACAGGAAAATGGGTGAAACCCGGAAAAGGCTGGAAGTGGTGCTGTGGCTCAAATGGAAGAATCCTAGTCTTGAGCCAAAGAAGGTCAGGTACAGTGCCCAGATCCTAAGTTTAAGGACAAGGACCGGCAAGAGAATAAATAAAATAACACTGTTTCTAGACCGGTGCCCAGTGGCTGGCTACCTGGCAAATCAGGAGCTGAGATCTGAAAATTCCAGTCTGAAGCCAGGCCACACAGGAATGATTCTTATTTCCATAACAAGTCAAAAGTGGAAGTGTGGCTCAAGAGGTAAGGTGCCAGCTGAAAAGTTCAGGGAGAGAGTTCAAGTCCCAGGACTGGCAAAAAAAATGCTGATCCTAGGTTATATTTCTTATCTAAAATGATAAATATGTGGTTATGCATGGTCATAGTTTTACTCTATTCCAAAATAAGATCAAAAGATTTCATACTAAAAACATTCCGAGCCAGGTGCTGGTGGCTTGTGCCTGTAATCCTGGCTACTTAGTAGGCTAAATCTGAAGGTTACTGCGAAGCCGGCCCAGATAGGAAAAGTCTGTTATACTCTCATCTCCAATTAGCTACAAAAAACAAAACAAACAAACAAAAAACCCAGGGGCTGGGAATGTGGCCTGGTGGTGGAGGAATGCTTGCTTAGCACACTCAAAGCCCTGGGTTTGATTCCTCGGTACAACATACACACACACACACACACACACACACACACACATACACACACAAAGCCAGAAGTGGTGCTGTGGCTCAAGTGGTCAAGCACTAGCACTAGTCTTGAGAAAGCGCAAGGACAGTATCCAGGCCCTGAATTCAAGCCGCAACACTGATGGAAGAGAGACAGAGAGGGAGAGGGAGAGGGAGAGGGAGAGGGAGAGGGAGAGGGAGAGGGAGAGGGAGAGGGAGAGGGAGAGGGAGAGGGAGAGAGAGAGAGAGAAGAGAAGAGAAGAGAAGAGAAGAGAAGAGAAGAGAAAAGGAAGAAACCACCAGAAATAGAAGTGTGGCTCAGGTGGCAGAGCACTAGCCTTGAACAGAAGAGCACAGGGACAGTGCCCAGGCCCCAAGTTCAAGCCCCAGGAATGGCAAACAATAACAAAAAAATTAGAGGCAAAAAAGAATTGCATTTTTATGTTGAAAAATTAGATTTAGTGGTAGCTTGCAGGGAATACATGCTGCAAAACTATTTACTTGATAATTAGCTGGAATAATTATTAGAATGTGTGCCTAAATCCAGTGTTGAGGTGCCTTCCTATAGTCAGACCATTTGGAAACAAAGGATCATGAGCTTGAGGCCAATTTGGGCTATAAAGCAAGACCCTGACTCAAAAAAATCAAAATCCGAACTAGACTAACCAATCAACCAAACTAACAAAAACAGGCATAAAGAAGACATACATATAGGTCCAAAGTAGAGAAATTAGAGCTTAAAATAAATTATATTTTCTAAAATACTGTCAGTAATTATCTTCAATTCTTGGGGCCAAAATTCTTATTGAAGACCATGTACTATTTAGGTATTCATTTAAAGGAATAGAGTAAAAACTATAATTCCTAAGCGGAGAATAAATTCTATAGCATACATTGAAATCCATTTAGAAAAATACAGGAAGCTCATACTTTAAATATAGAAACAGTGGCTTACTTTCCTTATCCTTAGTATACTTTACCTTAGTTCTCTGGACACAAACACAGATTCAAGACAGACTTTATAGTATGAATTACTAATTGCTTTGCCAGTAAAGCTTTTAGTTATTGGCTGTAGGGCAGTGAAATAGCAGTCAGCTTGGCCAGCCCTCTCTTGTGACTCAGAAATGATTTTTTAGGGAACACAGGTCAGAGGTTGGGTCATGTGTTTCATCTTCCTGTGACTTCATACCAAGGTGACAGAGTGTAAATCACTGTCATTTAGAGCATCGTTTGCTGCTATTACACTGTATCCCCATCTTGAGGTTTTAAATAGGCGTAACTTCTGTGGCAACTGTGTTGTGGGACTTGAACTCAGGGCCTACACACTGTCCCTGAGCTGTTGTGCTCAAGGTAAACACTCTACCACTTGAGCCACAGCTCCACTTCCAGCTTTTCAGAGACTCGGAGACTTTCCTGCCTTGGCTAACTTCCAACTGCAATCCTCAGATCTCAGCCTCCTGCATAAAACCTAATGTGCATGTATTTTAGGCAAATCAGATCCCATAAAATGTAGGGCCACAGAAGGCTTAAGCCGCTCTCCTCAGTCTGGAGGCAGTGAAGCTGGCTCATCTGAGCACTCTGTGTTTGTTGAGTGCTACACAAAGGACCCACTAGAGGAGCCTTCACAGATATGAAAAGATTCTTCAGAAGGAAAAGAGGAGCATAGACAAAGTAGCATGTGTGAAGGCATGACAATGGGAAGCGTAGCAGCTGTAGACAGTTGTGAATGTGGAAGCTGGAGGTTCCTAATGTTTAAAGACCATCCTGGCTTACTTAGTGAGAATGTGCCTCAAAATATTCAAATAGAGAGCTGCGTGCAGCAGTTCAAGCCTGTAATACCAGCTACGTGGGAGGTGAAGATCCTAGAGAATTATGGTTCAAAGATAGCCCAGGCAAAAAAAAGTAAAAAAACCCTTATGTCAACAGATAAGCCAGGAGTCCTGGTTTGAGCCTGTAATCCCATCTACAAAGGAGGCATAGAAAAGAACATCACAGTTTCAAACTATAGTAGGCAAAAAAATGAGAACCTATCTAAAATGTAACCTAAGAGAAAAAGAGGAGGGGGAGGATTCTAGTGGTAGAACATTTGCCTACCTAGCAAGTGTGAAATCCTGAGTTTAAACCTTAGTATCACCAAACTATAAACAAATGAAAATAATAAGGTTTTATAACAAATTTAGAATGAGTGATTGGAGTTTAGCAGGTGTGTCTGGGCCTTCTGGTTTGGTTGTCTTGGTGCTTGTGTAAGGAACAGGAAGGAGAGGCATGACTGGAGAAAAACAATCCCAGAGGCAAGATAGCATCTTTAAAATTGTGTGTGTGTGTGTGTGTGTGTGTGTGTGTGTGTGTGTGTGTTAGTACTGGGGCTTGAACTCATGGCCTCAAATGCTTGCTTGGCTTTTTCACTCAGTGGCTGGTATCCTACAACTTGCTCTAGTTCTGGATTTTTGCCAGTTGGAGATAAAAAAAAAAGTCTTGCAAATTTGTCCTCCCTTCCCGGTTTTGAACCCTGAGCCTCAGATCTCAGCCTCCGAGTAGGATTACGATGTGTGCTGTGCACGCCTGGCTGAGGCATGTTAGTTTGGAGCTGTCTACGGGGTGTGAGGGAAACAGAGGAGAGGGGACGGGAAACATCCAGTGAGTAGCTACAATGGGGTTTGGACATGGGAGGAGTAACACAAAGATTCCTTGGGTGTATCTAAAAGATTTATTGAGAACTGAGGACTGAGTACAAGACATGGCATCATGCCCATTTACAGCCAGGAGCCAGCAAGAGCCAGGGCAGGTACTCACACCTGAGATCTGAGGATCATACTTTGAAGCCAACCCAGGCAGGCAAGTCCATGAGACATTTTTTCTTCAATTAACCACTAGAAAACCAGAAGTGGAGCTGTGGTTCAAAGTGGTAGAGCACTAGCCTTAGCAAAAGAGCTCAGGGACAGCACCCAAGCCCTGAGTTCAAGCCCCATGACTGACAGAGAGAGACAAGACACAGAGACGGGGAATGTGAGAGACAGGGAGACAGAAAGGGAGTCATCAGACTGGAAGTGAATTGTGAGAATCACCTAAGAAATTTTTGCAAAACACTTTAGCAACACTTTAAGGAGGGTGTGGTCAGCAGTGATAATAAATAAAAGTGTGAGAAAGCTGGTCACCGATGGCTCACATCTGTGATCCTAGCTATTCAAGAGGCTGAGATCTGGAGGACTGACATTCAAAGCCAACCCGGGCAGAAAAGCACAAGATTCCATCTGCAAAATAACTGGCCAAAAATTGGACTGGAGGCATAGCGCAAGTAGTCAAACGCCACAAAGCCCAGAGACCATAAGGCCCTAAGTTCAAGTCTAGTAAAACCAAACCAGAAAAAAAGAATGTGTAGAAACTAAAGTCCCTGGGTTTGAGTTTGTTTTGTTTTGTTTTTGTTTTTCAAAGAAAGTCCTCATAGGACCTTTGGGGACAATTTAAATGTGATATAAAATAACAAACTATAGAATCCTAAAAACAGTTTGAAGATAAAACAATTTGTGTGTGAAAAGTTCCCACCTGCTGAGGGCTTTTATTTATTTTTTTCTTTTGTGAAATAGGTGTTAAGATTTTCTGTAAGGGTAGGAGATGGCTTGAGAAGAGAGGCAAAGTAAATAAACACAGATATTTGAAAAGAGGGAAAGGCAGCCATCAGAAGATGAACTATCAACTCCAAGCCAGGCTCACACCTGTAATCCTAGCTCCTCAGGAAACTAAGAGCTGAGGATCCAGATTCAAAGCCATCAGAGTCAGGAAAATCCACTAAACTACCAAATAATCCAGACGTGGTGACTCAAATGGTAGAGCAGTAGTCTTCAACAAACAAGGGTAGTGCCAAGGCCCCAAGTTCAAGCCCTAAGAGTCTGGGGAGTGGGGGAAGCCCACTCCAAGTTATCTGCCATTGTTTATCAGGGAAAGTGGATGTGTGGGTGTGCCTGTGTGTCAGGTATCTGGCCAATGTTCAGATGATGGGTGGACACGTCATGGTTGCCAAGGCAACCCCACTTACCCCTGTCCCCCCCTCTCCTGTCTCTCTCTGTGTGTTCTCTCTTGCAGTCAGCACAAGATGGGTCCTGCCAGAGGCCTACTCCCACCCGCATTCCTGTGTCAAAAGGTATGAAATCGGGAAAGCCGGTAATGGCAGCCCCAGGAGCAGGAAATCTGACCAAATTCGAGCCTCGGGCTGAGACTCAGTCTATGAAAATAGAGCTGAAGAAACCAGCAGCCAGCATCGCTCCCTCTGTCGGAGGAGGAAGGGCTGAGGGCAGTGGCTGAGTGGGTATGTCATGCAGATGCTTCTGCTGCCTGCCTGCCTGCGAAAAGCACCCTCTGTCTGTGCCCACACTCTGTGTGTGCTAGCTGAAGTTTGAAGCCTCTTGTTTGTAAAATAACCCACTAATGGCCATGTGACTTTTCTACTTTGTGCATTTGTTTGGATGGGGAGACAGCAAAAAGGCTGTTTGTGGTGTGTTTTGTTGGGGCTGCTGAGCTAGGACCATGGCGTGACTTCTAGCCTCAGTTTTCTTTCAAATGAGACTGGTGAATTGGACCTAATTCCACAGCCTAGCCCTGAAGAAAGCCTCGGTTCTTTATCAATGAGATGGGGAGGCAGTCTTACTGGCTTGCAAGGACTGAATCCCTTTATTTCTAACTGTAAACCAAATTGAATAGGCTTTGTCCTATAATATTTTTTCCAAATTTCTCAAACACTCTATGCCCATACACTAGTGGCTTGAACCTGTAATCCTAGATACTCAGGAGGCTGAGATCTGAGGCTAAAGGTGTGAAGCCAGCCTGGGCAGGAAAATCTGTGACCCTTTATTTGCCATTTACCACCAGAAAATCCAACAAGGAGGTGTGGCTCAAGAGGTGGAGCACCAGCTTTGGCACAAAGCTAAGGGGCAGTATCCAGGCCAAGTTTAAGCCCCAGTACTGGCACAAAATAAAAAAGAACCCTACTATGAAATAGGGTACTGTTAGTCAAATGTCATTTGCTGCCATCAGATCTTGATTTTGATACAAAAACTGGGAGGTGAGAGAATCTCATAGCTTTCAAAGGGCTGATACTTTAAAAATTTGCAAAAATTAAAGCCCTCATATGACTTGTAGAAACAATTTGGATGTGAAATAAAGTGGTAATGAGCTATGGAATTCTAAAAACAGAGTTTGTGTTATTTGTGTGTGTGTATGTGCATTGGAGATTTGGCCATCTCTAAAATCCTCCTAGAATTTCATATGTAATACATTTTAGAAACAATGTCAGACTCTTGCTCTATTCAAGTGTATAACTGATAGATATCAGGAAGCAATGTGAATATACCTGCCTGCCCTCTATAGCTAACAGAAAAAACTATGGCTAGAAAACATCAGAAAGTAAATTTGGATACATGAATGCCAAGAAAAAAAGATGACATCCTCTAGAGCTTAATAGAATTCAAATATTTTCTTCATTATGTGTGAAATTTCCTTGCAAATGAAGAATACTTGTGATTTGGGATGTGTGTGTGGTATGTGAATATGATTCCTTTCAGCTATTATTCTTTCAGCTTTACTTTCGTTGGAATCACTTACTTACATTTGAAGCATGCTTTAATGAGCATGAAGCAGAGTGTGAATGTGAAATACCACCTGTATTTGTGAGATTAACTTTGTCAATGAGTAATGAGCTCAGAGCTGGCAAGGCACAGCTTAGCATCCCTAGGTCCCATGTGAGGTTTTGAGTTTTGAGTCAACTAGGTGAACTTTACAAAACTACAAGAACTACATAGTTTTCGATTTTTATTTTCTCATTTCTGAATTTTTTGGGCCGCCAAACTACATAGCAACTGCTCGTGATATTTCCATAAAGGCAGATAAAGCAAAACACAAAGATGTGTGATTAGATTTGGCCCATAAACCTACACGGTTTGTGAGTGCAGCTCCCTCCACATCTTAGTCCCATACCGTATTCCTCAAGCCTTCCAGACTTTGGACTTGGATTCTATGCATGGATTAGAAGACGACAGGAGGAAAAACGAGGAAGCAACAAACAAAATGGAACGTACGAATGAATCAGAGAAAAGACAGTTTGAGAAATGCAATTTTGGATGAGTTTAAAGAGGAGAGCTTGTTATCTGAAATACTTTTATCTGGTTTGCGGTTTTTGTTTTGTTTTGTTTTGTTTTTTACATCTCTAGGGTTTGAACTGAGAACCTTGTGTAGATTGCAAATGGCACTACCACTTAAGGGAATTTTTTTCCATTCACCAAGTACATACTTTCAAAGACAAGAACATTAATCAGTATCTAGCTGACATTCATGACCTATTTGTGTTACCATACCACGACATACTATATTTGAACAATGACAGTCAAAAGAATCAAACATTGAGCACCTGTAATGACTGTAATTCTAGCCACTCAAGAGGCTGACATCTGGAGGATTGTGGTTCAAAATCAGCTTAGGTAGAAAAGGAGACTCCATTTCCTAAATTACCACAAAAAAAAAAAAGCGAGGCTAGAGATGTGACTTAAGTAGATCACCAGTCTAGAAAGTGCAAGGCCTTGAGTTCAAACCCTAGAACTGCCAAAAAGAACCAAACACTAGCTTGGTACTGATAGCTCATACCCTGTAATACTTACTCAGGAGGCTGAAGTCCGAGGATCAAGGTTTGAAGCCAATCTTGGAGGACAAGCTTGTCTCCAACTGGCCAGCAAAATGCAGAACTGGAGGTGTGACTCAAGTAGAGCTCTAAATTTGAATGGAAAAAGCTAAGCAAGAGTGTGGGGGCCCTGAGTACTAGCATAAAACAAAACAAGCAAAACACAAATGCTACATTCCCAAATTCCTAGAGTCTAAAATCTACCTGCCGTTCTTTGATGACTTTTGTCTCACCTAGTGTCAGTTGCTGATACTCTTTTTAACATGCCACACCATGGTTAATGTGATTTCTTCTGGAAGTCACAATTGCCCTGAAAATGTGTCCCAGAGTCTTAGCAGTGACTGTATAAGGTGATTACACATCAAAATCTTGACCTAGAGTCAACAACATGCAGTCACCCCTCAGAAATGATCAAGAATAATCAATGTTACCAGTGTTGGACAGCTTTGCTTTGAAACATGCATTCATCATGAAATCCACTGGGGATGAGGGCTAAAGGATTAAATGCACCAAGACTCCAGCTTCATTTGTGAATATAAATAATGTCTTATGGATACAGCATAGGGGCTTTTTTGTAAGAATGAGTAGGGTTAAGGTGTAGAACCTTTTCCTATCCTGAAACATGCTGTATTATGAAACAGTTGGAGACATGGGAAGTGTATGCCAGCTCAATGGCCTTTCATGCCAAGGTGCCTTCCAGGGGCATGCAGGTGCCATGCAGGACATACAGGACAAGCCACCAAGTAGGGCCTGGGTGCTTCCCACCTTCAGCTGTGGTCAATGTGGTAACTGTAGGAGCAGCCGCCTTGTCCACGTGTCCCCACGAATGTCCCAGTGGGCCCAAGCTGCGTCCTTTACCGTGGTCATCTGCTTAATTCCTAGGATCATTCCTTTTCAATTAGCGACTGGCCCATGGGTGGCAACAAGTCTTCTCTCGAAATTTCAGTGTATTCACCCAGGCCTTTGACTTGAATGTCTTCTTTTGGATAACTTTGATGTATAATGTGAGGCGAGTATAATTTCTGTGAAATGAAACCATTTCCACTAGGGCTCCGTGTGTGGCTTCCAACTCCAGTACCACCACTTAGAGGGAAAAACAAGTCCCAGATGATAAGATATTAAAAAAAAAAAAAAAAGAAAGACTTGAATTGGAATTTCTCCTTCTCTCATAGATTCAGCATTCTGGGGAAAGAGGACACTTTCCTGAGTGGGGAGAGCATGGAAGGGCTGGCCATGGAGCTCAGTGGTAAAGGGCTCAGCAGCAAGCACAAGGTTCTGGCGAGGAGAAGGGGCAGGAGGGGAGGAGCCTGGGGATGGGGCGGGGCGTGGGGGAGGAGGGGCAGGGGACAGCTGTGGACTGTAGGAGAAAGAAGACTTCAAGGAAAAAGACCACATCTGTGTGCCAGGCCAGAGGCTGGGGAGCTAGAGAGAATGAGCTAATGGGAGGAGCAGGGATGCCTCTCCAGAAGTCTAAGTGTGGGGTTTTTCTACCTGTGGTGGTGTCTCTGTTGTCTGCGGTTCCTCCTCTGTCTCTCACCGGTCGCTCCTTGTCGGATGTACACGCGGCTCTTCCCATGCCAGCACATTCCATCCTTCCAGTGTGCCAGCCTTGGTGTTCCGTGCCGGAGGCCGCGCCAGCTCGGCCATCACCTAGCCCGAGCCCGGCGCCCTTCTGCCGCCAGCACACGCTTCCCATCCATCCATCCATCCATCCATCCATCCATCCATCCATCCATCCATCCATCCATCCACCCACCCTACCCATCCATCCATCCATCCATCCATCCATCCATCCATCCATCCATCCATCCATCCATCCATCCACCCACCCACCCTACCCATCCATCCATCCATCCATCCATCCATCCATCCATCCATCCACCCACCCTACCCATCCATCCATCCATCCATCCATCCATCCATCCATCCATCCACCCACCCACCCTACCCATCCATCCATCCATCCACCCACCCACCCACCCACCCACCCACCCACCCACCCACCCACCCATTCTTGCTTTCCTTTAAGAAACCCACAAAAACGGTGTGCGTGCGCAACGATGAACTCCAGAGCCGCCATTCCTCACCTTTTCTCCCTGGACCCCTAAGGGTTTTCCCTGGAGAAACTTAACTCTTGGCTGACTCTTCAGGCATTTGTTTGCATAGTTCTAAATAATATGCTTGAATTCCTTTGTTGATCTTACATTTATTACCTGCCTCTTTTTTGGGGGGTGGGTGGGAGAAGGGGGAACCTGGTATTAAGGCTTGAACTCCTCACATTGTGGCTTGGCTTTCTTACTCATAACTAGTGCCTTACCATGTGAACCATGCCTCCTGTCTGGCATTTTGGTGGTTAATTGGAGATAAAAGTCACTTGGATTTTTCTGCCTGGGCTGTCTTCGAACCTTGATCCTCAGATCTCAGCCTACCAAGTAGTTAGAACCACAGGCATGAGTCACTGGCACCCAGCCACAGTGATTATTTTGGTTGTTGAAGATTTAGAACTCTCACTTGACCCCATTTTTCCCATGACCTATCCTTCCACTATAAGTACTCCACATTTTGGGGGTACATTAGCAACCAACAAGCATATATTATTATTATTATTATTATTATTATTATTATTATTATTGATAAATATATCGAGTGGAAAAAATATTGTTCTCTGCTGAGCCTTGTCCTTTTTCCACTTTTCACACTTTCAAAAAAAACTTGTCCAGGGGGCTGGGAGTTTGGCCTAGTGTTAGAGTGCTTGTCTAGCATGCACAAAGACCCAGTACCACATACATAGAAAAGGCTGGAAATGGCAGAAAAGGCCGGAAATGGCAGAAATGGTAGAGCTCTAGCCTTGAGAAAAGCCCAAGGACAGTGCTCAGGCCCTGAGTTCAAGCCCCAGGACTGGCCAAAAAAAAGTACTTGTCCAGGTGCTGATATCATGGTTCAAAGCCAACCCACGCAGGAAAGTCCATGATATTCTTATCTCCAATTAACCACAAGAAAACCAGAAGTGGGGCTGTGGTTCAAAGTGGTACAGAGTTAGCCTTGAGCAAAGAAGCTCAAGGACAATGCCTAGGCCATGCATTCAAGCCCCCTGACTGACAAAATAATAATTGCTTCGATTTCTCATGTGCTTGGTGGGTTTTTTTTTTCCCTCCAAGTGCTCTATTCAACTTGCCAAACACCTATCAGAAATTTTCCCAGTCATTGAAAAACTGTAGTTTCCTATTTTTGCCCTGAAGACCTTTTCTTATGCAGTTCTGTGCTTTCCTGCTTTGTCTGGACTGATTTTCCTCTAGGCCTGTTGTCCTTTCCTCTGATTCTTTCTCCTTCATTTCACTCCTCTCTGCATTTGTCTGGACCCTTGATTTTGATATGCACCTTCCAGTCGTTTCTCTAGAGAAAAGTCATCCATTAGCCTCCCTGGAGCAGGCTCTATGCATCTTGGGAAGAGAGCTGAGAATCTGTCTCATTCCCTGGATATACTTGACACTTCCCTGTACTCTACTGTTCAATTTATGTGTGTCGGTCCAGAATTTCTGAGGCTATCTTTTCTAGAAAATAAACTTCTTGCAAGGTGCCGGTGGCTTGTGCCTGTAATCCTAGCTACTCAGGAGGTTGAGATCTGAGGATTGTGTATGGAAGCCAGCCCAGGCAAGAAAGTCCAGGCAAGACTTTTCTCTCCAGTTAGTCACACACACACACACACACACACACACACACACACACACACACACACACACACACACACACACACACACACACACACTGGCGGTAGATCTGTGGCTCAAGGGATAGCGAGCTAGACTTGACCAAACAACCTTAGACAATACCCCGGCACTGAGTTCAAGCTCCCAAACTAGTGCAAAGAAACAAGCAAACAACAAAAAACAAACCCTCTGGTCTTTGGCAACAATGGGTTAGATCATGCTTCTCTCCCTCCCTCCATGATCTAGACATCGATGGCTCTTCATTTATCTCTTTGATGGTTCCACCTCCATCTCCCTTGCTCCTTCTTATTATAAGCGTCTACATTGTAGAATGATGTTCCCTGCATCTATCAAAAGCCCTTTTCCTACGCTAGAGGCTTGCTGTGATTATTCTATATACTCCCATAATTCCAAAGAACACCCATCTGCAGATGATCCCCAAACCTTTCTTCAGGACCTATTCAACTTTGTACTTCAGCTCTCCAACTCTTCTTCCTAAAACAATTGCTAACACCTCTCCATCCTACCTCCAGATCTTCTCTTATTTTCCATCTTGGCCTAGGCACCCTAAACCCACCCTGTCCCCAGTCCCCAGGTAGACTCTTTCTCCCAGTTCTTCCATGTAAACTAGTCCATCAAGTCTTGCTTATCCTATGGCTTTAATGTCTCTGCATTTCCACCATCATTGCCTAAATTGCAGTTGTAATCATTTCCCTCTTGTATTATATCGATACCCCCCAAATTGTCATAGACCAGTCCCAGTCCCGGAGCCTCAGATCCACATTTCATTCTCCGTGTCACTGCTTGGCCTTCCTCGGGTTTCTCATTGTAGATGGCATCTGAGGCCAGTGCCTTGGGAATGGCACTTCAGGCTGCTGTGCCGTCTACTCTTCCTAACACCTTTCCCTCTTCCCTCACTGGAGCCCTGTTCATTCCAGGCCCCCAGAATGACCCCAGGTTGCTCTTCCTCCCTACTTGTGTTTCTACTTTTCCCTTGGACAGTGTGTGTTCAAAGTTTCTTTTGTCTATATAGGCTTCCCTTGGGAGATCACTCTGAACCTTTCCTGGGGTTTGCAGCCTACCCTTTGCTGTAAAATCTTGGCCCTGGTGGTAGACTAGAGTAACCAAACTAGCAGGAAGTGGGATGAGAAAAGTGTTCTGGGCTCCTGGCTTCGTGTGCAACACAAACCTAAGAGAATGTCACAGGAGGCACAGACATGTCCAGAGCGAGACTATTGAGGGCACAGAGGTGATGGAATGAGAGGAAATCCATATGCTGCCATTCTGGCTGGTTTTGTTTCCCTCAGTGGCACAGTGGGCGGTCATAGACACGAGATAGCCAAGAATCCTGGGTGTAAGTTCTCCACTCAGAAGCCACGTGCACATGTGGGAAGCCACTTCCTTTCTGTAAAGTGTGAACACCTGCATGAGTTACCACCAGCCTTTTCTCTCCCTCTTGGCCTCCCCTAAAGAACACAAATGGGCAGGCACTTCAGGAAAGAGAAAGGTCCAAACGTAGGTCATGTGCCTCAGATTCATGAAGGACCTTCTAAAATAGGGCCGAGGCTTTTGTCTTTTGTGTGTGTTGGTGGGAGGGAGGGGGAGAGTAAAGGGGGTCTTGGGGCTTGAACTCAGGTCCTGGGCACTGTCCTTGCTCAAGACTAGCTAGCACTCTACCACTTGAGCCGCAGCTCCACTTCTGTTGATTCTGGTGATGAATTGAAGATGAGTCACCGGGACTTTCTGGCCCTGGATGGCTTCTACCACCCAGTCCTCAGATTTCAGCCTCCTCAATAGCTAGGATATAGGCACCCAGCAAGAAGATCTTATTTCAACACATTAAACCCCTTCCCAAAAATCTGAATCGATTTGGGGTAGATATCAGAGCCAACATCTGGACAAAGAAGGCTGTTGACCTACCGGCTGGATACGAGGGAGGCAGAGTAACTCTCACACTGCTGAAAACTTGTGTGACCCTCTGCAAATCACCTTACCTTGGCTTATGGTTTAGCATTTAGCTCTAACTTTTTATGATTCTGGCATCCTCTCTGAGCCATAATACAATATGCTTCTCTATTGTTTAGCAAGCATCTCACAGACCTGCCTATGTGTTTCCTAAGAACTAATGAGTAACAGCTCTTTCTGATGAAAAGTACTTAGAGTTGCTCTACTTAGGCTAATATTATGGACAGAATTTCCAAGCCAAAGAGCTGGCAAGCACTGAGTCAAACCTTAAAGACCAAGAAGATAATTATCTCTATTCTTAAAGAAGAAAGACAAAAAAGACATCCTTTGCAAGACAAAGGATTAAGAGAAAAATATATTATTATTAAGAGAAAAATCCTGAGCCTTCTAAATGATGAAATCAGAATCAAAGATTTGTTCTAAATTTAAAGACAGATTTAAAACATTTACCAGCTGTGCCCAAACAGGAGAACTTGGATATTCTGGGCACAAATATGTACCTATTTTTTATGATTTAGTTTTAATTTTTAGTTAATACTATATATGAGGCAATCAGTTCAAATTTGTTCTTCTGAAAAATAGCATTCTATGCTTCAGAGAATGAAGGATTAGCTTATTTGAAAAAGAAGTTTATTAGTATTAACTAATTAACTGTGATTATTGATAACTCCTGCAAGCTGAAGGAGGTAACAGAATGATTTGGGCTGATGGTGATGTGGGGAAAATATTTGGAAAGAATCCATAGACTATGAGGTGGAGGGAAAAATCTCAAGAGAGTTTATATCATCTGGCTCAAGAGTTTTCTGGAGCAAATGACAGAACTCAGTATCGGAAGTATTTGTAATTAGTTGAGTGGAATCCAAAAGAAGGAAATCAAGTCCAAGTCAACACAGGAAGTTTATTGAACTTCCTATTTAAAACAGATGTTTGTTTTCTCACAACCCTGATGAATTTCTGAGTGTGATAATAGTACAATTGATTCCTGAAGCAGTTTATGAAAATAAGAAATTAAAAAATAAACAAGATGTAGCTATGCCTATTTCTAAATGATACACAGGTTATAGACTGTAGAACTTTTTTTTTTTTTTTTTTTTTTGCTGAAGGGTAAATTGCATTGAGGGCAGCTAAGCTAACTCAAAGATTTGGTGGCTGGTGGAGAGAGCTGAAAGCTTCCTAAGCTGGTATTGGTCATCCTGTCAGAGTCTTGGGCCCCTTACATCACACAAAGCCAGAATATGTGCTAGCCAAATGGATACAACATGCGAAAGGAAATGTTTTCTGTAATTTAATATGCAACTCTCTTATGCAGATGCAAAGTCCTGCATCTTCTGCTAAGCTTTGTCATTGGTGTTCTGAATTGAAAGTCTTAGCTATTAAACTAATCTAATCCAATTTATTATTAGAGCAGGCCTTTAAAATCCGGAGCTCAAATGCTGCCTCACATAGTTTGGCACAGTAAACCCAGTATGCATTGCTACAGAGGGAGGTATGGACTTTCCCAGAACATCTTCCCTTTGCCATAGCCAAGAAACTCTCCCAGGAAGAAAGAGAATTCTAGTCTGTTGTGAGTTTGCTTCACTCTATCACCCAAGAGACAGGCTTCCCCCAAATCTTGTCTCTTGGACATGGCTTTGCAATGACTTTGGATCATCTGGATAGCCAGTAGTTTGGGGTATCTCCCACAGAAGATGAATACTTAGTAAAGTCAGAGACATCAAGGATAATTAGGAATTGATAATATGTTGAATGTACTTTGCATGGAACCGATCCAAAAGCTACTGTAATAAAAGAACAAGTTAGTCATCTCCATGATATCACAGTAATGTCACAGCAACAAATAATATATTATTTCTTGAGTAATGAAAAACATTGAAATAACACTTCTGGGGGCATGGCTCCAGTGATAGAGGACCAGCCTGGCAAATGTGTGGACGAGTTCCAATTCTTGTACTAGAGGAAAAAAAGATAACATTTGAAAGAAATGCATAGGGGAAAGTATCTATAAATGTGTTGGTTAAATTACTAATGTTGGAGGTATGAAAAAGTCCAATGTCCCTTGTATGTATATGGTTATGAATTAGGCATTTATTGGAATAAATGTGTCTCAGAAGGTGAGAAGGTGTAATATTTAAGTGTCTTTGTTATTTTGAGTATATTACAACAGAGGTGGTAATTAACCATAATCTTTGATCTTAAACTATTAAATACTTTACAAGTTATTAATTTTGTAAATGTGTCTCTATAAAAAGAAAAACAAGAGCTGGGAGTTTGACCTGGTGGCTTGCCTAACACGAAGACCTGGATTTGATTTCCCAGTACCACATACATAGAAAAAGCTGGAAGTGATACTGTGTGGCTCAAGTGGTAGAACTCTAGCCTTGAGAAAGCCCAAGGACAGTGCTCAGGCCCTGAGCTCAAGATCAGGACTGGCCAAAAAAAGGAGGGGGAGGGGAAGGAAGGAAGGAAGGAAAGAAAGAAAGAAAGAAAGAAAGAAAGAAAGAAAGAAAGAAAGAAAGAAAGAAAGAGAAAGGAGAAAGAAACAATGACAGAATTTTGCTTTAATGTGTTGAGATCACTAACATGGCTCAAATAAGCTGTATTTGCAGCTTCTGGAATGAAATGAAGATAGATCATGAAATGGAATAAAACCAACCAGGGCCAGTACCGGGGGCTCACAACTGTAATCCTAGTTCCTCAGGAGGCTGAGATCTGAAGATCAAGGTCCAAAACCAGTCTGGGCTTGAAAGTCGGGGAGACTCTTATCTTCAATTACCGCCAGAAAACTGGAAGTGGTGTTGTAGATCTAGTGATAGAATCCTAGCCTTAAGCTGAAGAGCTCAGGGACAACGCCCAGGCCCAGTAAGGAGTGACTACACAATTGAAAGGCCTGGAACTTTTGATTCTCCCACTTTTGTATATTGGCTGAGTAATTCTTATTTTTGAGTAATTTCAAGAGAGGTTGAGTGCAAATATAGATAAAGAGCAAGTCTAGATTTATTAAATCTGTTAGGTAAGTTTTAATAAGTAGACTGTCTATACATCTATCTCTACCAATGAGATGGCATATATCCCCATGTAAGTAAAACAAAGATAATTTAGACTTTATTGTATTCATTTACATAAAGTGAACCTAAATATTAAATACTTTTACTAGTAAAGTAGAATTTATATACAATAACCTGATTTTATATACAACAAATTGGCACTAGTATTTCTGAGACATTTTTATTACATATGTATAAACATATATGTCTATTTCTAAGATATGTAATTATATAATATGTAATTATGTATCATATAAGTTGTATGCTAATATACAATCACTAATCTTTACATTAATGAATTTCATATTTATATTATAGAATTATATTTTATAACAATGAACAATATATTAATAGCAACGTTTATATAAAAATCTCTATAAATGCATATATACGTATGGATTATCAGTTGCTAATTTATATATAATAATGAAATGTAATAATTGAGCTATAAGATTGTGTGTGTCTTTTTGTGTTTTGTGGTTTTTTTTTTTTTTTTTTTGGTCATGGGGCTTGAACTCTGGCCTGGGAGCTGTCCCTGAACTCTTCAGCTCAAGGCTACTGCCCTACCCTTGAGCCATAGCTCCACTTCCCATTTTCCAATGATTAATTGGAGATAAGAGTCTCTCGGTTTTGTATTGCCCAGGCTGGCTTTGAACCAGATCCTCAGATCTCAGCCTCCTGAGTAACTAGGATTACAGGCTTGAGCCACCACACCCACTCACTGTGTGTGGTTTTTATGGATAAACCTTTAGCCTACTTCACACACACACACACATATATATATATATATATATACCCACACACACCCACGCCTGTGTGTGGGGGGGTATAGCACAGCCCTGAGGCTTGAGCTCAGGACCCAAGCACTGTCCTTGAGCTTTCTCAAGGCTAGCACTCTACCATTCAAGCCACAGCACCACTTCTGGCTTTTTCTGTGTATATGGTACCAAGGAATCAAATCTAGGGCTTTGTGAATGCTAGGCAAGCACTCTATTACTAGGCCACATTCCTAGCCCCTCACTAAATATTAATAGCTTCTGTTATTCTGGGGATTGCAATATGTAGGACTAAGAGAAGGCAACTCCAGGAATGAGGAGACATGTCTGCTCAAGCTGGGAGAAGACACAGTAGCCACATACAGTCTTAGGCCAACCTGGGGCATTACAGATGATTTCCAGAGCTAGCACAAAGGCAAACAGGTTCTGAATTAAATCTACACCAAGATCTGTTATGGATACCATGCTTTTAAGCTGACTTTCTATGCTTACTTGAGAATGAGAAAGATTCTTTAATTATATAAGGGAGGTTTGAGACCTAGTCATTTCATTCTTTGAAGCCTACTGCAGAAGTTGGGGGGAAAAAGAGATTAAGCCAGGTGCCTGAGGGCTCATACCTGTAATCCCAGCTCCTCAGGAGGCTGAGATCTGAGGATCATGGCTCAAAGCCAGTCCTAGTAGGAAAGTCTTTGGGACTTTCGTCTCCAATTACCATCAAGAAGAAGAAAGAGGAGGAGGAGGGGGAAGTAGAGGAGGATGAGGAGGAGACGGAGAAGGAGGAAGAAAATAAAAAAGAAAAAGAAAAAGTAAATAAAAAAAAGAAGAGAGAGAGAGAGAGAGAGAGAGAGAGAGAGAGAAATAAAGAAAACCAGAAGTGAGGCTGTGGCTCAAGTGGTAGAGCACTAACCTAGAGTAAAGAAGCTCAGGGACAGAGCCCCAGGCTCTGAGTTCAAACCCTAAGAATAACACAAAATAGTGGGAAATAACATTTTAAATCTTGAATCATTTTTGTCCAAACACTTAGCTATATCTTTAGGCATTTAAAGAACTTGAAAGAAGAACTTTTCAATATTAGAAAAAGGAAATGATTTTAAAGTTTTTCTTTAATAAATAGTAGAATGTACTAAGTATATCTTGTTTTTAAAATCTTCATAAATGGTCTAAAGTATAGGATATATAGTTCATTTTATTTTGATTTTGTGTATTTGTCACAAATTCAAGACAATTTGACAGTCATAAGCATTTACATTTAAAAAGTTTTCCTGGGGCCAAGAGTTTGGCCTAGTAATAGAGTGCTTGCCTAGCATGCACAAAGACCAAGGTTCGATTCCTCGGTACCAGATACATAGAAAAAAGCTGGAAGTGGTGCTGAGGCTCAAGTGGTAGAGTGCTAAGCCTTGAGAAAGTCCAAGGACAGTGCTCAGGCCCTGAGCCTAAGCCCAGGACTGGCAAAAAAAAAAAAAAAAAAAAAGGTTTTCCTGGAAGTTCTCAAACAAAGCAACCCCCCACCCAAAAAACTCGAATTCAAGCCAGAAGACTGATAAAAGAAATGGAACTACCACCACCTAGTGGCCACCAAGAGGAAAGTCACCAGACAAGCTAAAACTCACTTCCCACGAGATTATTCCTTAACCATAGTTCTATAGTATAATGGGGTTCGATGAATGTTCTCTTAGATTTTAACTCTCTAAGTGAAATGTAAATATTAGGTATAGTATATGATTTCTTTGTGCTGTTGATCAATACTGACACAGATTTCTGCACTCAGAACATGGTTGAATGGAACAGTCATCTGGGGTTGTTATGTTCTTTCTTCTGCTTGGTGCTAAGACTCTCAGTTTTCTTTCCATGGTAGCTCCATACCTACCTGACTCTGTGTACAGCCTTAGTAAATAGCTCTTGATTGGTCATGTGGGAAAAATAATGTTGAAACAAATTCAAGAAGAAATAGACAGCTAAGCAGCTGTAGCTCATGTCTGTAATTCTCACTGAGGATTTAAGTTCAAAGCCAGCCCAGGAAGCAAGTCCTGGAGACTCTTATCTCCACCAAAAAGCCAGAAATGGAGTTGTGGGTAGAGCACTAACCTTAAGCAAAAAAATCTAAGGAACAGCACTCAAGCCTTGAATTCAAGACCCAGTACAGGCACACACACACACACACACACACACACACACACACACACACACACACACACACGCACACACAAGAGATGTTAATAGAAAATCAAAATCAATTGAATTGAAATTCTAAATATTCATAATATGGCTAGACTTTCCTATTTATTAAATCTATTTTTTATTACTTACCTTTATAAGAATGAATTTAGAAAAAAACAATAAAGACCAAAAAAAAAAAGCCAACAGAGCCAAACCTAAAGCTTTGACCCATACTCAGTAAAAAAGAAATTAAGGAGGCTGGGAGTGTGGCCTAGTAGTAGAGTGCTTGCCTAGCATACCTCATACACAGAAAAAGCAGGAAGTGGTGCTGTGCTTCAAGTGGTAGAGTGCTAGCCTTGAGAAAGAGAGAGAGAGAAGGAAGGAAGGAAGGAAGGAAGGAAGGAAGGAAGGAAGGAAGGAAGGAAGGGAGAGACAGTTTTAAGGAATGCAAATATTGTACAGGAAGAATTTGCAAAGCTATTTTCTCATTCTGAGACTTATACATAGTAATTCATTATCTTCCTGCTTTTTTCCCCCATAATGTTGGCCTCATATTGTGAAACTATGAAATACAGTTTCTAAAGGGCTTCAGTAATTTACCCAAAGACAGCAAGCTCGTGTACTTAAACACACCGCTATTGTTTCATGTTGTTGTTTCACGTTAGTCTTTCAGTGAACCGATGCTGAGTTTAATTGACAGCACCATTGTGTTTCTTCTCCCTATAGAAAGCGTCATCATTCACCAGTTGCGGACAAACTCCAGATGAGCAATACAGTTCACATGCTCAGTGCATGTGCGTCCTGTGTGTCCCCTCACCGGGATCTGATTTCCGCAGCCCTGCATCATCACCGAGGCCTCCTGGCTGCTGATCACAACTGGAAATTTGGCTACTTCCAGTGATTTTTTTTTTCATCTGGAGGATACAAATGGAAAAGCAGAAAACAGCTTTGCTGACGATAGGCTAATGTGTAGCGAAGCAGAGACTCCTTGTGCCAAGATAAAATTCTCTTCTTTTTTGCAACAACTTTTAGGTCCCTGGGCTCAAGCTATGTAATTTATTTCAAGAATACATTTGTCATGTGATTTATTGTTCCTGAACTTTTCTTTTGTCACCTTTGAAGGCACCTATCTCTGTAGGACACACTGTCAGTTAAGAATTGATATCGCTGCATTCAAAATGTTAACCTGTACTTGTTGTCTCTCAGTTTGTTATGTTTGAGGAAAAGAAAACCCAACGTGATTATTTCCCAGGGTAAATGTAAGACAGGGGAAAATCTGAAGGAAGTTTGATCTTTGCTTGTAAAATGGATATAGTTCTGATCCGTGGTTCGATGGTTAGAAAGTAATAGTGCTCTGACTAGGAACTTGATTTTAACTTGAAACCACTTTGTTCGTTGCTCTTTCTGGTGCTCTATGTCAAAACAAAATCTACATGAACTGATTTTTGTATGTGATAATTTAATATGATGTATGGCAGTCTAACGTCAGGGAAACCTTCCTGTCAGTTCCATTCTTTTTCTTTTTCTTTTATTTTTGTAAGGGCAGGGGAGGGGGAGAAAGTCCTGGGCCTTGAACTCAGGGCCTGAGCACTGTCCCTGAACTTTCTTATTCAAGGCTAGTGTTTTATCACTTGAGCCACAGTTCCACTTATGGTGTTTTTTGTTTTTTTGTGTGTGTTTTCAGTTGATTGGAGATAAGAGTCTCACAGACTTTCCTGCTCGGGCTGACTTCAAACCTCAATCCTCAGCTCTCAGCCTCCTAAGTAGTTAGGATTGCAGGCATGAGCCACCAGTGCCCAGGCAGTTCAGTCATATTTCTAATTAGCATCATTTACATATGCAAGACAAAGGAGATTGGGGAATCAGCTTATTTCTCAATACTACCCCAGTAAATAATAGAAACTGACATAGGAAATGTCAGCATCTGAAAAAAGAGATAGAGATGCAAAAATATATCAGCGTTCTCCTCTGATTTTGATAGATCTTCATAACCACATATAGATAGAAAAATCTATTCGTTAAAGATCAGCACAGTGCTACTCAGTTTTCATGTCAGAAGCTGCTGTTGAATTTAGCTTTATGTGAACACGTGCACTAAAGTCTACTTGAAACGCTGACAATTCACTTTCCTTTCTGATGTATAGGTTTTATATTATTTTTCTTTTAAGACTTAATATGGGCCTGTTTTCAATAAGGTCTTTCAAGATAACTTTAAGAATTGACATTTTTCCCCCTTGAATGCAGAAAGCACTTGCCACATAACTATTTAAGCTTCAACCAAAGATGCTCCGAATGTCACAGTATTTGAGCCGCAAAGTGTGTGTGTGTGTGTGTGTGTGTGTGTGTGTGTGTGTGTGTGTGACTGTCTGTCTGTCTGTCTGTCTGTCCATGGGGCTTAAACTCTAGGCCTGGGCACTGTTGCTGAGCTCTTCAGTTCAAGGCTACCATCCTCTTGAACCACAGCACCACTTCCAGTTTTCTAGTGGTTAATTGAAGATAAGAGTCTCAAGGTCTTTAGTCTGGGCTGCCTTTGAACTTGGATCCTCAGATCTCAGCCTCCTGAGTAGCTAGGATTACAGGTGTGAGCTACCACATCCGGCTTCACAAAGTATTTTTTTTTTCATTTTGGTCAGTTGTCGGGCTTGAATTCAGAGCCTGGGCACTGTCTCTGAGCTTTTGAACTCAAAGCAAGTGTTCTAGCACTTTGAGCCATAATACCACTTCTGGTTTTCTGGTGGTTAACTGGAGATGAGAATCTCACAGACTTTCCTACTCAGGCTTCAAACCTCCATCTTCAGATTTCAGCCTCCCGAGAACCTAGGATTATGGGAGTGAACCACCAGCATCCAGAACACAGAGTAATATTGTTGGCTCATCTCTTTAAGCCACTCGATATACCCCAATTTATTAGCCACAGAGTCTAGAATGGGAAAAAAAGCACTAACTTTTCTTTCCTATGTAAACTTGGGAAGTTAGCAAATCATATGCAGCATGTATGGCACATTAAATAACTGCATTTAGTGTAAAATCAGTTTTGCTTTTTTTTGTAAGTGTAAAAAATGCTACAGTAGATTTGCTCTAATTTGAAACATTGTGAAAGTATCACAATATTTCTGTGATTTTGATTACTCAGAAAATTAGAGTTTGTAAGTGTGCAAATTCCTTTTTCAATTGTTCTTACTCAGTTTTGTTGCCTGAAAAGGTTAAAGTGTAAAGATATTCTCCATTAGAAAATGGATTTTATTTAGTGTTGTTACTTTTTTTGACTCAGTTAAATTCTCTATTTGCCAGTATTTATTCGATCTCTGATGGCAAAAACATTCAGTATGGATACAGATGTGCACCAGGATTCATTGCTTTTGCTCAACTCGAGGAAATCTTATTATACTAACAGAAGAGAAGATTTTAAATAAGTTTGACTTTAAATTAAAATATTACTAAAAATTTCTGTATATTTGGGTTTTCTTTTTTTTCCTCTTCAAATTTCCAATGGAATTCGGAACTTGGAAACATGAAAATGGTATAATGCTGAGTGGCTTTCTATCTACATATTATTAAGTCCTCTGTTTAAACTTCTAGGGAATCTGAGTAACAAAACAGTAAAATGAGTCAATTAAATTTGAATTAAAACAAGAGAATATTAACAAACAAGATCTTTTATATATATTTTTATTGTAATTAATAGAAGGGTTACATTATATTCTCCAGATAGAAAGTGCATTACTTCACAAATATTGATACCCTTTCTCATGTCATGGTCCCCATTTCCCTCCCCCACTTCCCCTGCTCATCTTGATTTCCCTCCTTCCCTATCCTATTTCAAATACCCAATTAAGCATAGATAAAATATATCAGATAACAAGGTGAAATATTGTAACAATCTGAGATAACCAAGGGACAGCAAAAGAGATGAGAGATAACACAGTACATTAAGGACAACAATCACTCATTATATGGCTTTTGTTTCTATAACCTGGAGGTCCTTACATTTAGCGTCATACTATATGGCCTTATTTATCTACATTTTGTATCTCTGCTGGGAGAGCCCAAGCAAACAAGATCTTTTAACATGTCCAGTGGGAAAAACCGCCTTTATACACAATCCTTCCACCTACTGGCCGGGAATCATCTCACATGATTTGTGGATCTTTTATTATATAAACATCTCCAGTGACCAAACCGAATGAGAATAATTTTCAAAAGAAATCATATAAATGTTTTCTGAAACATAATCAATACTTGTAGTTCATCTTTTCTGAAATATTTCCATTTCAAGGCAACTGTTATTTGATGGATTTTTTTTTCATTGTGTAGCCTAGGTTAGCCCAGAATTTATATAGATCAAGCTGGCATGGAGTTGAAGATTCTTCTTTCTTAACCTCCAGAGTACTAAGATTATAGGCTTGTATCCCATACTTCTTCTTCCCTCCCTCCCTCCCTTCTGTATTCCCTCCTCCCTCCTCCTCCTCCTCCTTCTCCTTTTTTTTCTCTTCTCTTTCTCTTTTCTTTCTTTCTTTCTTTCTTTCTTTCTTTCTTTCTTTCTTTCTTTCTCTTTCTTTCTTTCTTTCTCTCTTTCTTTCTCTCTTTCTTTCTTTCTTTCTTTCTCTCTTTCTTTCTCTCTCTCTCTTTCTCTCTCTTTCTTTCTTTCTTTCTTTCTTTCTTTCTTTCTCTCTTTCTTTCTCTCTTTCTTTCTTTCTTTCTTTCTTCCTTTTTGGTGCCAGTCCTGGGGGCTTGAATTTAGGTCTCAGGTGTTGTCCCTGAGCTTTTTTGCTCTATTTCCTGGTTTTTGGTGGTTAATTGGAGTCTGAACCTTTCTTCTGGGACTGGCTTTGAATTGTCATCCTCAGACCTCAGCCTCCTGAGTAGCTAGGATTATAGATATGAGCTACTAGCTCTCACCTTACAATTTTCTCTTTGACAAGATAATATTTTCAGGACTGGGAAATGTGGGTTAGTGGTAGAGTGCTTGCCTAGCATGCATAATACCCTGGGCTCCATTCCTCGGTACCACATACACAGAAAAGGCTGGAAATGGTGCTGTGGCTCACATGGTAGCCTTGAGCAAAAGAAGCTCAGGGACAGTGCCCAGGCCCTGAGTTCAGGCCCCAGGACTTGCAGAGTAAAAAAATAAAAAGAGTATGTACTGAGCATATCTTCTGCAGATGGGTTTTCAAGTATTTAGCAAAGCATTGAGAGTTGATAAAGACAGTGGATACAGTAAGTTCACTGGAGGTCAGATGCTTGCGATGTTCATAAGATGAAAAAACTCATTGTATCTAAAGACAACCATTAAAAAAATCACCTTGTGTGGTCTATATGGTTTAAGCATGAACACAGATACTAAACTGAAATAATTCACAGCTTTGAAAGGATCAAAGGGAAAAGCAAGAGTGAATGGTGCAACGTGAATGTAAGGTTTTGACTTTATAAATGCCAGGGTTAAATTTTCCTGGAGATAAATGGAATGTGTAATGAAAATAGGATGTTTATGAATTATGTGAGCAACAGTTCTAAAAATCTCAAAAGTTTAAAATAGAACTTTAGAAAACTCTGAATACGTGGCTAAAGCATACAGTCTATTCTGAATCCCTAGTGCTATACTGGTACTGAAAATATGAATTAGCAGGTAATAAAGAAAAAAGAAAATAAGTCAGTCATAAGTTTATAAAACTTGAGAACATTTTTCTTTAATCTTTCATCATTTATCCTATAATAAATTTGATTATAACGTGTGTATTCTCTAAAGAATGTAATTGATTTATACATATGAGCAGAAATCTTTATAGGTACTATGGTCTGACATTTATTTTCTGGTATTGTTTTCATTTATGTTATTTGGAATTTTTCTTATCATTGGAAGGTTCTGTTACACTAACGGTGCACATTTGTATTTTTTCCAATGTAGATTTTCTTTTAAAAATATGTGTTAGCTTTTTCAATATAAAAAACTTACAACGTGGTCAGTTAGCCTTAATATTCTTGAGAATTTAACAGGTCTTCAAAATAGAAGAGAACATTTTGGAAAAATTTTGGACATGTGCTTTGTCCTAACACCATTCTTGATTTTATTTCCTTTAAATTTTACTAAGTACATGAGAAATGTATTCCTTTTCATGGAAGTCAAGTGAATTTGTTTGCTTTTCCTGTGAACATAATATCCTACTTTTAGTTTTTCATAGGAGACTGAAATTAAAGATGCTCTCTGTGTTACTTTCAAGGTGAACTGTGTTTATGGAAATCTTACCAGTGTGCAGAAAGAGCAATGAAATATAGTAAAGCATGGTGCAATATTCTTTCTGAACGAGAACATAATATTCATGAAATTAAAATTATTCAAAAGGAATGTGCAATTTTCTTTTTATTTGAAATTATTTGTTTTAAAATAGTTTTTAATTCTGCATTCTTTCATTATGGACAATCAAGAAGATTGCTAAAAATAAAAAAGGCTGGGCTGGGAGTTTAGCCTACTGGTAGAGTGCTTGCCTAGCATGCATGAAGACCAGGGTTCATTTCCCCAGTACCACATATATAGACAAAATCCAGAAATGATACTGTAGCTCAAGTGGTAGTGCTTTAGCCTTGAGAAAGTCCAAGGACAGTGTCCAGGACTGGCAAAAAAGAGGCTGCTTTTCCTCTTATTGATACCATGATTTGATACTTCACTGAGACAGAGGTGTAAGATCTCCAGGAGGTAGAGCTGGTTCAGGAATTCTTTTACCCTGTATCTCTACCAAACCTAATGCCAGTCAACTTGTAGGTATCACTCCACTGCTTTCTTCTAGTCATCTATAGGCCTATCCCTCAATGATTCTGTCAGCAGCTAAATTTGCCTGCACAGGGGCAGTGTGGGTAATAGTTGACACAGACTTGGATGTAGGAGAAGTCAGAGGGTTATGTGTGAGCCTTTTGGTTTGTCACCTCCATGCCAGAAATTGAGGTCCATGCTGTATCCAATCCTAACTTATATTTGCCTTGTTTGAGATAAAGTAATGAGATTCTGTTGTCTCCCACCCTCCCATAAAGAAAAAGAAAAACAGACAGGGATGATGTTCTGCAGATAATATGCATGCCACAGGTCCAGGAGCTTGGCCTAGTAGTAGAATGCTTGCCAAGCATGCATGAAGACTTGGATTTGATTCCTCCATACCACATACGTAGAAAAAAAGCCCTAAATGGTGCTGTGGCTCAAGTGGTAGAGCTCTAGCCTTGTGAAGGACAAGGACAGGACTCACTCAGGCCCTAAGCTCAAGCCTCAGGACTGGCCAAAAAAAAAAAAATACATGCCACAGTATCACCTGCCTTCTAGGAGAGCTCTACTGCTTCTTTTGTTAGAGGAAGGAAACCCTGTGTGCTCCTGCTTTAAGAGGACTGTCTAAGAAAGTCCTCATGACTTCTCAAGAGAAAATGCCCCAGGATGTATATTATGTTTTCTCCTGCTGTCCTGCAGGCTAGAGCCACCTTTAATGAGCAGCAGGCTCATTAAGGAAACCACAACAACACTCTTGGAACCCTCGTGCATGCTGCAGATGGGAATATGGCAATATCCATTTTTTTAAGGTTGCTAGAATCTGCTTTTGAAATTGATGAAAGTATTAACCACTGAGCTCTTTCTGCGAGCACATTACATGGGAGAACTCTCACTAATTTGGCTGTTCTAGGCATAACAATATGGTCCACAAATAGATGTGGTAGAATCCAGAATCTGGAGGTTATAGGTAATTTTTTTGTTAGGACTCACCCTTCAGGGATTTTTTTTTTCATTTTCACCAATATTTTCCAGAGATGATCACTTCTCTAGAGAAAAATGTTTCCTCCTCAAGATCTCCCTGGTCTCATTGTACCTTATATGGACTTACGTATTTGTTTTCCATTACTGTGATCAAGTGCCCGAGGTAGTCAATTGTAGGGAGGAGGTTAGTTTGGTTCACAGATGCAGAGGTTTCAGTCCATGGACCGCTGGACTCTGTTGCAGCATAATATATCATGGTGAGAACATGTGTTAAGGAGAACGTTTCACAGCACAGAGGCCAGGTACTCAGGGAGTACCAGGACCCCAGGATTCCCTTTAATGACATGTACTTCATAACCTAATCCCTCCCACTAGGCCTGCCTCTTCCATGTTCCCCCACCCCTAATATCACCCAAGGGCATTCTGGGCCAAGCTTTCAGTGCACAGGCCTTTGTGGGGGACAATATAGATTCAGGATAGTGTCAGTGTACCAATTTGTCTGCTCACATTCCCCATTGCATGCAAAATACTGGAGTGTGTGTGTGTGTGTGTGTGTGTGTGTGTGTGTGTGTGTGTGTGCGTGTATGCATGCTGGGGATTGGACATGGTAGTCATGTGCTGCCACCCCCCCCAACTCCCTTACCCCCATATTTAAATGATTTTTAAAGGGCATTTCCAGGCCAGGTACTGGTAGTGCACGCCTGTAATCCTAGCTACTCGGAAGGCTGAGATCTGAGGATGCAATCCTCAGTTCAAAGTCAGCCCAGGTGGGAAAATTTGTGAGATTCATATCTCTAATTAACCAGCAAAAAACTGGAAGTGGAGGTATGGCTTTCTGCACAAAAGCTCAGGGACAGTGTCTAGGCCCTGAGTTCAAATCCAAGGACTGGTACCAATAAAATTAAAATAAAAAGGCAATTGCTGCTGGGAAGAGGCCTTTTACAACTTTTTGTTTTAGTTGCCTTATACTCCATTCCCCAATAAGACCTCTCTGTGCCATTTATTTTCTCTTGTTCTGGACTTGGTATCTCTTTGGGTACTGTTCTTTTTTCTCCTTGACAATGTAGTCAGATGACATCTTCTAACCATGAAAGATTGTTCCCCTGGGGGTTCCCTGTCAGGGCATTGGAGGGTACAGCTTCTTCATTACCTTGTTCTGGCTGCTTTCTTGGATGTGGAGCATCGGGATTAGAAATGAAGAGCCGTTTAGAGCCACTGATTCTAATGGGAGATGGGCTGAGTGTGAAGACAAAGTGCCTGAGCACAGGTCTATGCTGCCCTTAGCAGACACAAAAGTGCCAGACAGTGGTTCCCACAGGAACCATTGCTGATAGTAGGCATGGGATAAACGAACTTATAAGTTAACAAACTGGAGAGCTCTGGGAATGCCTGTCTCCATGACAACCATAACCTGCTAAACTTTTGCTTGAGAAAAAGTAGTTGATTACCCAGGGTAATATGTTTGCATAGCACAGATAATAGGGCGAGGCTCCTTTAGGTGTTTCTTTTCTCTCTGAGAACCATGCTATTGAAATTCCAGCTTTGGTCCAGCCACACACTCCCAAATGCCATATTGAGACGTGGTGCAGAGCAGAGGAAGATTTACACCATGGTAGCTGTGGGAAGACAGCATTTCAATGCATCTTCAGACTTCTTCAGGGGTTCAGACATAGGCTTCAGATTAGATAGGGAGAATTGGGGCAGGAGGTGAGAAATGTATCAAAGTTAAAACAGTCCCAGGTCACAGCTGTGGCCTTGATTGACTTTTATTAGCTGAGTCTTTGTCCTTGGAGGCATTCTGGAGAAGTCTGCATTCTATTACTGGAATGGGAACAAGATGGCTGTTTGCTTTAAGATGATAAGAAAGCATTGTTTGGAAAGCCGTTTTTGCCTTCCACACAAGATGGTGTGTGAGTCTCCTCTTTCTTTCTGCAAATAAGGTGATCATAAAGGGATGGCAAAGCAGAGAAAAGGTTCAGATCCAAGGTGGGCATAGGCCTTTAGTTAATTCCCAGGGTCTTGCACTGCAATCTCAGTCATTTACTCACAGTTTAGGTGTTTTTTGTTTTGTTTTGTTTTTGCCAGTCCTGAGGCAGGAACTGTCCTTGGGCTTTCTCAAGGCTAGTGCTCTACTACTTGAGCTAGAGCACCACTTCCAGCTTTTATTCTGTGTATGTTGTACCAAGGAGTGTTATGCAGCACTTCATGCATGCTAGGCAAAGTACTCTAGCACTAGGCCACACTCCGGGCCCATAGTTTTAAGTTTTGACAACATAAAGAGGATGTAGTCTAGTGTTCCTGCAACCTCTGTATCTGCATCTTTGCAATGATGACTGCACTGTGCTTCACTTGTGGGCAAGTGGTCTCTTACACTAAAATGTAAGATCACTGACAGGCTAGATCAGTGCATGGTGTATGGAGCATCTTTTATGTCCAAGGAATTTAACATAAAGACCCTAAGTAAAAATTAAACAAAAAGGCCTGGAGGCATAGCACCGGTGCTATGGCATTTGCTCAGAAGGCACAAGGCTCTGAATTCAAACTCTACTGTCACCACGTTCCATCTCCTTTGCCATATGGTGTGCTAATGAAAAGGAAACCTGAGGTCTTTATCATAAATCTGTATTGCACAATAAAGTTGACTCACAATCAAGACCATTTTGCACCTTCAAGAATAACTTGGAGCTGGGGGCGGGAGCAATGGCTCATGCCTGTAATCCTAGCTACTCAGGAGGCTGAGATCTGAGGATCAAGGCTCAAAGCCAGTCAGGGCACAAAAGAACCTGAGGCTATTATCTCCAATTAACCTCCAGAAAATGGGAAGTGGAGCTTGGCTCAAGAGTAGGGTGGTAGCCTTGAGCTGAAGAGCTCAGGGACAGCGCCCAGGCCGAGATCAAGCCCCATAACCCATCAGAAAAAAAATATAAATAACTTGGAGTAATTTTAAATCCATGAAGAACTTCACAGGCAGTAAGCAGTGCCTTAAAGGCCTTCAAAAAGTAAATCATGGGCGCAAGGATCACCACCTTCCAGGACTCCCAATTGTTTAAAACTTAAAAAAGTATTAAAACAAATTAACTTCAAACAAGTCTAAACATACGTGTTACAGAGAATATAACTTTAAAGGTTTATTTTCCTGTATTTGTTCATAATTTTTGAGCTTTTCATTTTGGTGCTAGTCCTGGGGCATGCATTCAGGGCCTGGCTGCTGTCCCTGAGTGTCTTCCTTAAGGTTAGTGCTTCGGTACAGCTCTACCACAGCTCCACTTCTGTCTTCTTGAAGGTTAATTGGAAATAAGAGACTTTCTTACCTGGGCTGGCTTTGAACCATGATCCTGAGATCTCAGCTTCCTGAATAGCTAGGATTATAGGTATGATCCACTGGCACTCGGCTTTGATAATTTTCATAAATTAAGCATCTTTCCAATGCCTCCCTCTTTTAAATAATTAATATTTCCATTATACACAGAACAGCTGTCAGCTCATTATCAACCTATTGGAAAATTAGACCTTTTCCATAATTGATGAAAAATGTGTGCCATGGGGGCCATAATCAAGAGAGATTCTGCAAAAGGGGAGTCAGCAACTCTGAGGTCTGAATTATATTCTTATTATAATTACTGTTAGAAATCTATTCTTTCACTTAATGAGTGGGGTCATGAGACATTGCCTCCCCCAGAGAACAAATCCTTAGGCTGCCTATTAAGGAATTTCGGTGCTTATTGCTCTTTCTTTTAATGACATTCATCTGTGACATATTTTATTTTACTAACACTTGAATTACTGAGAGATTACTCAACATCTTGCAAAATTGTTACAATGCCAGTAACTTCAAGCTAATCAATCAATGTGAGAACAAAATGTTTCTGAATTGTCCACTTGTCCATATCAATAAGTCCACTACATAAAACCAGGAAAAAGTTAATTGCTACAAGTAATTAAGAATGCAGTTTGAATCAGTCAATCTCTGGTGCAATAAATATAAAAATCCAATGTATGGTATTATTTCTACCTCTTGTTCTTCTGAAAATCCTCTGAGGTAATACTATTACTTTGTCCCACCAAAGTTCTCTAAGCCGCCATGGTGAACTCAGTGGGGTGGGAGGGGTTGGGAGCAAAAGTTATGGAAAACAATTCAAGCCATTTCTAGTCACTTCCTCTGAAGTTTATGTAATTTAAAAGTATAGTTTGCATACCACAAAACATCACAAGCAAGGATACCATAATGATATCTGCACGTCCTTGCTTATTGTTGCACTATTCACAATAGCCAAGTTATGGAAAACAGCCCAGATAGTTGAGTAGGCCAAAAAAAAAAGTGGTATATATACACAATGGAATTTACTCATCAATTAGAAAGAATAAATGAGGTAAGCCAAGCTCAGAGAGATAGACAGTGCATGTTTTCTTTCATATGAGGAAGCTAAAGCTAAAATACCCCAGGACATAATAAATTATGCAGGGCTCTAGACACTCAGAGTGAGATGAAAAGTTACCCTTAGTGGAGGAATCCAATTGGTAACACCTCTGAACATTTAACCTCTAGACATAGGTGTTGTTGTTAGTGGTGGTATTTGTGTTAGTGGTATTTGGTTTTGCCTTTTTTTTCCCTGTGTTTTGAGGGATGCACAGAAATAGAGAAAGAGCGAATAAATGTGATCATGGCATTTAGTACACACTAATGTGGAAAATGAACTATGTAACGTGTGGGCAGGCATAGGGGGGAAGAGGGGAGGGAAGAAAGGGGTGATGCTATCCCAAACAAAACGGAGATGTATTCAAGCTGATTTATGAAATGGTAACCCTCTAGACAACACCTTAATAAGACTAAAATTATATTTAAATAAAACAAAACTATGGCTTGCTGACTGTTGATGGCTCATGTCTGCAATCCTAGTATGCTAGACTCTTAGGAGGCTGAGATTTGAGGATCACAATTGGAAGCCAGCCCAGGCAGACAAATCCAAGTGTTACTTATCTCCAGTTAACCATCAGAAAGCTAGCAGTGAAGGTATGGCTCAATCATGAGACTCTTATCTCTAATTAACCAGCAAAAAGCTGTAAGTGGAATATGGCTCAAGTAGAAAGCAACAGCCTTGAGCTAAGAGACAGCAAGCAAGCCCTGAGTTCAAGCCCCAGAAAGAGCAACAAGAGGCAAATGTCTTCTATTAAAGGAGAGCCAACAGTCCTGAGTTCAAGTCCTAGTACTGATACAGAAACAAAATTTTTTGCTCATTCTTACCTCACCCCATTCCAGATAATCCAAACAACCAAAAACTACAGCTGGGAATGATTTGAATAGGAGGCTGGAGAAGCGATGCAGCATCAAAACAACAAAGGAATCCTACATGCAAATTGTGTGGGACTGTGGTCAGACCATAGACACATCTGTTTGTTTCCTCTTCCTCATTTCTGGAGGTTACCAAAGTTGTTATTGTGCATTTTCTTCAATGTCTTTGGTTAACTGTCAGATTATAGTAATTGAGCTAAATAAAAGGGGGTGAAAACTGCATAAAATTTCCTTTACCAAAGTTACAAATCTATGCATTCTGGATTGTTGAGTTCGCGTCTGTTCTATTATTTTGGATATGTATTTGGACTCATGCATTCATTACATACAACATTATTATGTTGATATCATTTAACCACATAAATTCCAGTACTTTAATGTAAATTTTAAGCATTATTATAAAGGTTATATACAGATGGGTTATAGTTACCCAAGTCAGAAGATGGATACATCTTTTTTGAACAATGCCAGTGTTCCCCTTCTGTCCCCATCGCTAAGTTGTATAGTTCATTTTCAACATAAATTCTACTTTCACCAGAAATCAGCAAGTTAACTAGTACTTAAACCATACAGATGTTGTCTAGCACACATGCATATTCACTTCTACACACCACTGTTTGGAAGTCTACTGTAAGTTTTTTCTCTTTTGTTGTTCTTGAAATGCTGAATGACTAAAAGAATTCTTACTTCAGCAAATTATTGAAAACACAATGTGTGATAAAGCAAATCATGAAATTCTGAGTCCCTGAAATAATCACTAGGGAGTGGAAAACATGTGTTAACAGGGTAAGAGCATATTTTGGTGGCAGAAGAGTCCTGTAAGGGAAATAGGATAGTAAGAGATCTGAAAAGTAATTTCATCTATCTGAAGAGCACCTGAAGATGTTTTAAAAGATAAAACTTAAGGTTCTACAAGTCTACTTTAGCCAAAATAAAATTTCTAGTTAAAAAACAAAAGAGAAAGGGGGATTGAAAATGTAGGAGTATAAATTCATTGTGTAATTTCTTTTTATATATATTTTTATTGTAATTAATAGAAGGGTTACATTATACTCACCAGATAGAAGGTGCATTACTTCACAGACATTGCTACTAAAAGGTTCTTATATTTTACTTTGTGCAATTCTTTTACTTCCTTCCTGTTTTCCCCTTTTAGTCACCACTTGAGTTCTGTACCTCTTATCTTGTCATTGTGTAATTTCTTTAAATAATTAAAGTTTAACAAAATGAAAAAAAAAAGAGAGAGGGGGGCTGAAAGTGTGACCTAATGGAAGAGTTCGCTGGCATGCAAAAAGCCCTGGATTCAATTCCTTAGTTCCACAGGCACTGAAAAAGCCAGAAGTGGTGCTGTGGCTCAAGTGGTAGAGTCACTGGCCTTGAGAAAGCCCAAGGACAGTGCCGAGGCCCTGAGTTCAAGCCCCAGGACTGGCAAAAAAATTATTAAAAATAAAAAATATGAACAGAAACTGGTTGATCTAGTCCATGCACAAACAAAACATTGAAGCAGATAAACGCATCCTAATCATTCAGCAAAAAGAAAAGCAAAAGCACAGTACATTTGTCCCTGGATTTCTAAGGGGGATTGGTTTCCAGGCCCCCTGAGGACCCTCAGATCCTGAGGCTCAAGTTCCTTCTATGGAATGTTTTAGCATTGCCAAGTACTGATGGGTCATGCCTGCAATTCTATCTACCTGGGAGGCTGAGAATAGGTGGATTAGGTTTGAGACCAGGCCAAACAGAAGTTCTTCAGACCCTTTTCTCAATCCAAATGTGATATGGTGGTATACTTGGCATCCTAGCTTTGACAGAAGCTGAGATCAGAAGGACTCAAGTTCCAGGCCAATCTTAGTTATGACAGGAAGTCTAAACGCTGTCCAAGTACAGATAGGATAAAAAGTGAGACCTTATTCCAAAATTAACCAACACAAAATGTCAGGAGGTATGGCTCAGGAGTAGCAAAGCTCAAACGACCAGAAAGGTGTGGCACTTGCATATAACCTATATACAACCTTTCATTTACTTTAAATCATCTCTGGATTGTACTAGTTTGGTACTGGAGTTTGGACTCCAAGCCTCATGCCCTTGTTTAGCTTTTACTGTGAAGGCTGATGCTCTACCTCTTGAGCTACTCCTACTGGCTTGAGCTACACTTCTGGCTTTTTTGCTGGTTAATTTAAGAGTCTCACACACTTCTCTGCAGGGCTTTGAATTGTGATCCTCAGGTCATGGCCTCCAGAGTAGCTAGGATTACTGTGGCATGAGCCACAGTCATCTGCGTTTCTTTCCAAAATACAAAACAACAGACAAGATCTTAAAAAAAAAATAAAAAAGTTCGGGAAATTTTCAGATGGTGTAATTTACTCTCTAGTCTAGATGTTAAAGAAAATGTGGATTGAAAGTAATTTTTTAAAAAATGTTACAAACACTATGTTCCTAGGAGACAAATTCTGGAAAACACAGGAAAGTGTAAACGAAAAAGTGCTTTCTCCAGTCAATGGAGGTCAACACTTTTTATACTTTTTAACTGGATTTGATCTTATTATTGCTACTACTTTATATCCTTAGTCACTGTTTTTGTCAAGAACATTTCCTTGAGATTACTATCTCATTTCACATAATACTATTAATCATCACGTGTTTGAAAAAGTATAGCTTGGGCCCACGAGTTTGGCCTAGTGGTTAAAGTGCTTGCCTAGCATGCATGAAGACCCGGGTTCGATTCCTTGGTACCACATACATAGAAAAAAGTCAGAAGTGGTGCTGAGGCTCAAGTGGTAGAGCTCTAGCCTTGAGAAAGTCCAAGGACAGTGCTCAGGACCTGAGCTCAAGCCCAGGACTGGAGGAAAAAGAAAAAGAAAAAGAGAGGAAAAAAGCACAGCTTACTGCAGACTCCTCAACTAGCTTGCAGAAAAAGAATGTCAGACAGAAAACGGACGGAATTCACAGGAAGGCATTTGGTGCAGGAAAAGTGACTCCTTCAAGCACAACGGGGCTCGCCCAGTCACGGCGTGCACGCCGGACCGGGAACCAGCATCCCAAGCCCATGCGGCGCCCTGTCTGGCGGAGGCCTCCTTGAAACACGCTCCCAGCCGGCGCGGCGGCTCGGGCTGTCATCCTTGTCACTCAGGAGGCTGAGATCCCGGCGCCAAATCAGCCCGAGGGGGAAACCTCCGCGAGACTGCAATTATGCCTGCCACCTGCTGTTGCCATGACAACCGGAAGAGCCGGCAGGTGTGCGCCCACAGAAGCGCCAGAGCGCTTACTAAGCAAGCGCGGATAGTCTCAGGGCCACGCATGCGCCAACGTAACCTCAGGCTGGGGGCGGGGGACTGAGCCCCTCACTTCGTCGTCACAGCGCCAATGTTGAGGGTACGTCCGCCTCTTGCTTCCCCCTTCTCTCCTGCTCCCCTTCCCCCTCCCCGGTCCCTCTTGCTACTTCCTCCTTTCCCTCGCTTTCCCGTTCCTTCTGGGGTGGGCCGCCGTCTCCGGAAGCGCGTCCCTCCCCTTCCGCCCTCGGCAGCGGCGGCGGCAGCGGGCCCTGCGCCTGCGCGACTCCCGCCAGGGCCGGCAGGTGGCTCCGTGGGGTGCGTCCCGCCCCTTCCGCCCTCGGCGGCGGCGGCGGCGTTGGCGGCGGGGCCTACGCCTGCGCTTGCGCGTCTCCGGCCAGGGTCGGCCGGCGGCTCCGTGGGGCGCGTCACGGGCCGTAGCCCGGGCTCGATGGCGATGAGCTACAACGCCAAGGATGAGGTGGACGGCGGGCCCCCGTGTGCTCCGGGGAGCTCCGCGAAGACCCCGAGGCCGGACAACACGGCCTTCAAACAGCAACGGCTGCCCGCTTGGCAGCCCATCCTCACGGCCGGCACGGTGCTGCCCACCTTCTTCGTGATCGGCCTCATCTTCATCCCCATCGGCATCGGCATCTTCGTCACCTCCAACAACATCTGCGAGATCGAGGTGAGGCGTGCCCGCGCGGTCCCTGGTGGTGAGGGTGTCCGCCGGGGCCCGCGGTCCCCGGAGGTGAAGGGTGTCCGCGCCGGGGCCCGCGCGGGGCCCAGGGGTGCGGGGGGCCCGCGCCGGGCCCGCGGTTCCGGAGGTGCGGGGGGCCCGCGCCGGGCCCGGGTGTCCGCTCCGGGGCCCCGGGATCCCCCCACCGCTCCCCTGCGTTCCTTCGCTCTCCTGCGGCTCCCGAGTGGTCGGTTTTGCTCCAACTCTCCCCCCGCCCCCCTCGTGTTGCAAGAGTTGCTCAACGGCGAGAAATGGAAGTGAAGGGGAAAAGTGACAGGCTCCGAGCGCTCCCTCTCGGGGGTTAACACCTCGGCCTCTGTGGCGGGAGGAGCCGGAGTGACCGAGAATACTGATTCCTGCTGATGTTCGCAGACAGCTGACCTAAATGAATGTTTGGAGTGGCAGGGCACGCGTGCTGTAGGGAAAGGTAGCCCGGAACTGCAGAGCTGCCTTTGCTTTCAGGCTCAGTTTATTAGTGATTATGCCCCACGTTCCTCCCGGGAGGTTTTTCTCCCCTTCCACATTGTAAACTCCGTGAGTTAAGTTGTACACTGTACAAACCATTTGGCTGGTATTGTTTATGCTGACATTTTGCCTACAGAAGAGATGACGATAATACACTAGGGGTTAATTTGTTGTCTTTCAGCATTCTGCAGGGTGAAGAGGTTAGAATAAACACTGCGTGGTGTCCAGTGTGAAGCCTCTTTCCTTTTTGAGGGCGATTTTATGTGTTGAAAGTATGAGCATGGATACCAAGTAATCCATAGATTTCTTCTGTTCTGATTTCAAAATATATATTTAACCATTGTTAAATAGGGTAAGGAGTAGGGGAACCTTTTTCCCGGTTTGTTATCTCTAAAGCAAGAATGAGTATATCGATCTATCAATCACCTACTTACCTACCTACCAGAGTCCATCTGTCTGTATAATCGTATATGAGCTAGCTGTTCTTAGGCTTGAATTCAGGGCCTGTGTGCTGTCCCTAAGCTTTTTCTCTCAAGGCTTGTGCCCTACCTCTTAAGCTTTGTAAAAAGCCTCTGGCTTTTTGGTAGTTAACTGGAGATAAGAGATTTACTGCTTTGCTTTTGCTGTGATCTTTAGATCTCAGTCTCCTGTGTAGCAGATTGAAATAGTTTTTAATTGATTCCGTTTTGCTAATAGTATCTACACCAACTAGTTTTAAAATTATTATTATTTATTTTTGAGGGGGCCTGTTCCTGCAGCTTGAACTCAGGACCTGGGCACTATCCCTGAGCCTCTTTTGCTCAAGGCTAGACTCTGCCACTTGAGCTACAGTGCCATTTCTGGCTTTTTCTGTTTATATGATACTGAGAGATCAAACCCAGCGTATCATGCATGATAGGCAAGCATTGTACCACTAAGCCACATTCCCAGCCTCCACTCCTTGCTTTTAGCTGGTTAATTGGAGGTAATAGTTTCATGGACTTTTCTACTTGGGCTGGCATTGAACCAGGATCCCCAGGATTACAAGTGTGAGCCACTGGTGCCCAGTCTAGTTTTAAAATCTTTTACTAAACATTCATTTTCATCTTATTTACTAAAGCAAGTGTCACTGATTTTTTTTCCAGCATGCATTTTGTTCCATTTATTATTTTTCTCTCTTTTATAGGCCTGCAGATGTAGTCCAGAATGCTTCAAAAAAATGAAGCTTCTCTATAGACATGTTTTATTACATAAATACATATCTATGACATACTAACCCTCAGTCTAATTTTAATTATGTTCCAAAGTCTAAGTGCCAGTGATTGTATAGATTCCTTTCTTGAATACTTGTTTGTTATAAACGTCATTTGAAATATGATGTAAAAAAATCAATGTGAATAAATTCTTTAAATAGAAAAATGAAGCTTCTTTTTGTGTGTATCATGTTTGGCACCTACAAAGTTTTGAGTGTTTTGAACTTCAGACTTTCAGATTAAGGATGCTTACCTGGTAAAGTTCATATTAACTTCCTCTTCCTTCCCCTTCCCCCCATCAAATCTGAAAATTCTCAAATCTGTGAAGTTCTGCTCCTAAGCATTTGGATAAGGACTACTCAACTTGTATTTCTTGTTCTCCCAGACACACTGGGGTCACATAATCAGTTTGTGAACAAAGTTGTGTAATTGGAGGCTGGGATAAATTCCAGTTTAGCAACTTACTTACTTACTTACTCCAGTGTTCTCTTTTGTCATCACTAAAGTAAATAAAGTGATTTATCTGCATATTTATATCTGTATATCAGTGGTTAAAGATGTTTGAATTAGAAGCAATGCTGATACACAGTGTGTAGTGCTATGATCATCCTTAAGCAGATGAGACATGTCAGACAAGTTAAGATTTGACAGTAGGACTTGATTCCTAGTTTTAGCCTTTTACACTAGTCCTGTGCTTACCACAGTCATAGTAGGTGAGGCAGAAGAAAATTAAGTGATACTAGAAATTCAAATCATTTCATTTTAGTGTCTGAAGATACTGTGATAAAAGCAACAGTAATTTGAATTTTACAGACTCAATGGTTACTAAATTATAAGAAAACTAATGATATTTACTGAAGTTCGGACAACTTTAAAATTTGGGAGTTTCTGAAATGCAGTACTGTTCTTTAAATAGTTGATGAGGTGGAAATTTCTTAAGTAGTTCTCATGTGTAGTTGTGATTTCAAAGCTGAAGTGTTGCAGCTGAGTGTTGTCAGAAGGACACACAAAAGCTGAGTCAGGCCCAACTCTGCTTTTTTAGCTTGTTTATGTAGGCATGTTTGTAAGTCCTAGGTTTTATTTGCAAACCAAAAATTCTGATTAGATGATCTCTAAGATGCTGTTCAACTTGAAAACGTTATAACTTCAAGTTTTAATTTTTAAAAAAAGATATGTGTTGAAATTTATCTCATTGGGGACAAAAGGAAATGGAAATTGTGAATAATTGGGTATTTTTGTTTTTGACTCTGTGTGTGTGTGTAGGTGTGTGTGTGTGTGTGTGTGTGTGTGTGTGTGTGTGTGTGTGTGTGTGTTCTTTTTTGGTCCTGGGGATTGAACCCAGAACCATGCACTTGCTAGGCAAGTGCTTTAACACTGAGAATTTGGTACCAACTTTACAAATAATTGTTAGTAGAAGCTTTGCACTCATGTGCATGCACACTTGTATGTTAAAAGTTTAAGTATCAAACATGTGGAGAAATTGTTTTGAATTAAGTCCAGAGTTAGAAAAACTAAGGAGTTTTCTCAAATATGTATCTTGTTTTTGACTAATCTCCTCCCTCCTCCCCTTTACCCTTTTTCTCCCCCTCCCCCCCATTCCTTCCATTTTATTCTGGTTTGGGGTGGTTTTTTAGTGGTTGACAGCTTTTTAGTGGTTGTCAGCCATTTTAAGTGTGAAGATTTTGATTACAGTTGCAGAAAGAGGACCCTTAGAAATGAAAAAAATTATAATAATAGTGGTTTTTTTTTTTGGCCAGTCCTGGGGCTTGAACTCTGGGCCTGAGCACTGTCTTTGGACTTTCTCATGGCTAAGGCTCTACCACTTGAGCTACAGCACCACTTCCAGCCTTTTTTTTCTATGTATATGGTACCGAGGAATTGAACCTGGATTTTCGTGCACACTAGGCAAGCACTCTACCACTAGGCCAAACTTCTGGCCCCAATAATAGTGTTTTTATTGCTAAAGTAACTTAGTACTTAGAGCAACAGATGGCAAAGAAAATATGGCCTGCTTGACAATTTTGTATGGCCAGATACTAAGCATGGTTTAAGGATGGACATTTACATTCAGTGTGGGGATAAGAAGGGAACACTAACTTTGAATAGTTGTGAGAACTATTATTCCCCCCACCGAAAGGAATTACTTACATTCATCTTATGAATTGAATTGTATCAATAAAAATATGATTCAGATTATACAGTTTTATTACGAAGAACTTGCTTCTTAGTTTGAGCAGTTGGAAATATTTATTTTTCTGGCCCTTTATAGAAAAGAAATGTCTACTTTTAAAGTTGTAAAGAAATATGTTAACAGCCAGATGCCGGTGGCTCATACCTGTAATTCTAGCTACTCAGGAGGCTGAGATCTAAGGATAGAGGTTCAAAGCTAGCCCCACTAAAAAGTCTGTGAGACTCTTATCTCCAGTTAATCACCAGAAAACCATAAGTGGCACTGGCTCAAAGGGGTAGGGCCGTAGCCTTGAGCTGAAGAGCTTAGGCCCAGAGTTCAAGTCCCATGACCGACCAAAAGAAAAAAGAAATATGCTAACAAATTTAGCTAGCAAAGTGTTTGCTACAGAAATAGCTGTAAAGGTTCTCTTTCTAATGTTCTATAATGGTTTGAAGTAGGTATACTGATCCTTGTAATAACTTGCACTCTATTACCTTTGCTCAGATTTAGTACATATAATATCCCTTAGCTAAGTTTACCATTGATCTTGGCTCACTTAACATCATTTTTCATTTCCCTATCAGGTAAAATTCATGCAGTCTGAAGAGGATTGCTTTTTATAGTTTTAGTTACTTTTTGTCTTCATCAGATTGTCTAGGAAGGACTCCAGATAAATTCTCTAGTGTAGTAAACTCAATTCAAGAGATGCACTTAAAAAGCCTTTAAAAATAAAATGTTAATCTGATGAATACTTAAAACGATTTATCTAATTACTCAGCATTTTGTTGAGTGACTTGTGTAGGTCTTATATTGATTTCCCTTTAGATAAATTTACATTCAAAATGGCAGTTTTCCATTCTTTTGTACAGTGTAAAAAAATAACATGTCCTTCAAATTCCTCCTTTCCCTTCATATTAAATTCAGCCTGTTTCTTAGGCATAGGGTATATTTATAGAATTGCTAAGAATTCATGTCAGTTTGATTTAAAGGAACAATTACAGTTGTAGGAAACAAAGCTGAAATATATAACTCTCCACCTAATCCACTCATCTACGTATCTGTTTTACCTCTCATTCTTTGCCATTTGGATTTAAGTTAATGGGGCAGGTCTCCAGGTAACCATTGTACTTTGAACTGTGTCTTTTGTGTTTTTGACCTTTAAGGTTTATTAATTATGTAAAAACAAAAAAAGGAATGGTGTCTCCTCCTCTACCTCCTTTCTAAGTCTGGAACAGTTGCTTCTGTATAAATTTTGGTTTTTGAAGCTTGATGAGTTGCTATACTCAATAGACTTCAACCTGAATGTTAGATCAGATTACCCTTGAAATTTTAGCTGAAAGAGGGTATAGTAGTTATCAGACAAGTCACTTTTGTGTATTTCACATATATAGATATTTCATATCTATATATATGAAATGGGTATGATATACATATATATATATCTCATTTGAGCATAGTGGATGTCAAAACAAAGTTTTTTCTTTTTCATTGGAAGGCTTTTCTTTTTTTTTCTTTTCTTTCTTTTTTTTTTTTTTTTTTTGTTGGTTGTGGGGCTTGAACTCAAGGCATGGACACTGTCCTGAGCTCTTCAGCTCAAGACTATGCTCTACTACTTGAGCCACAGTGCCACTTCCTGAAAGATTTTTCTTTCTTTCTTTTTTATTTTTTTGCCAGTCCTGGGCTTGAGCTCAGGGCCTGAGCACTGTCCTTGGACTTTCTCAAGGCTAGAGCTCTACCACTTGAGCCTCAGCACACTTCCGGCTTTTTTCTATGCATGTGATACCAAGGAATCGAACCCAGGTCTTCGTGCATGCTAGGCAAGCACTCTACCACTAGGCCAAACTCCCGGCCCCCTGAAAGGTTTTTCTTAAGGAACCTGGCACCTTGTTGGGGAATATGAGCCAAATGTAATAGGAAAACCCATTATCCTGTGTGGAAAGTATAGCATGTGTCTTAGTAAGTCAAAGGAAAAGTAATTTTGGTGTCCAATGGCCAGAGAAAGCTTTACACCAAAAGTGGGCTCGGACCTGCAACTTAAAACTACAGATTGAACTTGTAGAAGTTTACCTGCAGTCCAACAAAGGAGATTAATTTAAGTGAGTATCTAGGGGTAGGCAGTTGAAAGCTCTCTACAGAAAATAAAAATGAGAAGAACTGGTTCAAGATTGTGGGTAGACTTAGGATAGTGAATGCAGTAAACTATGAAAGTGATACAGATGGTTTAGTACTAGGTTCTGCAATGAATAATCAGGATTTTCATTTTCATGTGAAGTTCTGTAGGAACAGAGTGTGAAACCACTGGAGAAGCTGTTTTAGTGAATCTTTATCCCATCTAGTTTATTGCTCTGTTGTTCTTAGGAATTAGATCTCATGTTCAAGGTTCAAGATGGAGGCTAGACTTCTAATTGTGTTTTTCTGGGTCACAGTGAGACTAACGGGTAAAGAGCAAAGGGCCAACAGCCCTTTAAAGAAAGTTGTTAAAAGCTGCCACCATGCATCACCCCATAGTAACAAGGGTACATGTAACCCTGGGTGAAGACTAGAAAATGTACTTTTATTCTGATAACAGGGTTTAAGCTTGTACTTGAGAATTACCTGTTAATAATGTCCATTCTCATCTACATTCATTCAGTCCATATTTTATTGCTGCTTTTAAAGTATATTAGATTGTGAAAAGTGTTGTAAGAAAAATATATAAAGTTGAAAGGCGGGCCTACAATTCTGAATCATGTATCAGGGGAGGTCTTATTTAAGTGGTATGTGAGTAAAGATGTATGAGAGGTAAGGGACTGAGCCATCTTGCCATCTGAGGGGAGAATGTTTATGCAAAATGATCCGAAGCCTAGCACAGAGTACTCAGTAGATGGAAATAGTATGTTTGAGGCAGTGTGTTTGAAGCAGCGGGTTTGGGAAGATGGTGTTAGAGTACTGGGGTGCATGTCATGTGAGCCACTGTAAGGACCTTAAGCTTTCATTCAGTGTGATAGAAAGCTGTTTGATAATTTTGCACATTGATGATATTCACTTAAAAGAGTGATTTGAATCATGGCATGGAAAATATTAGTTGGTGATTAATAGTACAAGCTGTGCATTACTTTTTTTTTTTTGGTGGAGGACAGTTACTGAGGTTTGAACTCAAAGCCTCAGAGCCACCAGCACTTGGCAAAGCAGGATTGGGAAAAAACCCCAAAAGTGTGTTTTTGGTTTTTTTTTTTTTGGCCAGTCCTGGGCTTGAGCTCAGGGCTTGAGCCCTGTCCTTGGACTTTCTCAAGGCTAGAGCTCTACCACTTGAGCCTCAGCACCACTTCCAGCTTTTTTTATATATGTGGTACCAAGGAAGTGAACCCAGGCCTTCGTGCATGCTAGGCAAGCACTTTAACCACTAGGCCAAACTCCCGGCCCCCCAAAAGTGTTTTTTTATAGTTTTGATCACCATTCAACATCGTATTTCTGACATCAGCTATATAGGCACTGTTCCCAATTCAGATGTCAGCCACAAGTCCCAAACACCTGCAATTCTGATAAAGGACTATAAATCAACTTTTCCATTGACTACTCCTGGAATTGCTGTGTTTGCTATAGCAACTCAGAACTCATAGAAATGCTCACCTTTGTGTAACTTGTTCTTAGGGATATTGAAAGGGTGCAGAGGGCAGCTGGACAGAAGAGGTTCTTGTGGGAGAGGTGTGGGAGAAAGGGAGGAGCCTTCCTGGTGTACTCTACTCCAGTACCCCATGTGCTCATGCATAGGGAGGTCCTTCAAGCCTTCTTAGGTTAGCATGATTGATTCTGTTGTTGGCCATTGATCTACTCAACTCTCAGTTTCTTTCCCTCCTTAGATGTTAAATGTGGCTGAAAGTTTCAGCCCTTTTTAAAATTTTTGGACCTGGGGTTATAGGGCCTTTTCTTGTGCTTGCTAGGCAGGCACTTTCTCGCTTGAGCTGTACTTAGTTGCCTTAGTTATTTTCAGACATTCTTTGGACCGAAATCTGCCTACTTGCACCTCCTGCTTATCTGTAAGCACAGACACATACCACCATACCTGTTGGTTGGTTGAGATTGGATCTTCTAACTTTCTGCCTGGACTGGCTTCAAACTTTGATCTCTCCAGTCTCTCCCTCCCTATAACTGGAATTGCAGGCGTGGACCTGGCTCTAAAAGTGCCAGCACTGGGGGCCGGGAGTTTGGCCTAGTGGTAGAGTACTTGCTTAGCATTCTCGAAGACCCAGAGATTTCTCAGTGACAGAGCAGAGAAATTTGCTCCTGTGGTGTCAAACTAGTGACATTAGAATGCAACTTGTATGTTAATTTTTTTGCAGACAGTTGTAGAAAGGTCTTATTCTTCCTAGCCCCTGGCTGATGTCTGCATATATCAATGTCTTCTTCATGATGCTGCTGGTGTTTCTGTTCCTGTGAACACCAGTATCCATTCACAGGATACTGTTCCATTGCAGTCTTCATTTCTCCTTTACCAGCAATTCTAGATGCTTCCATGCTGCCTTACCAACTGGAACTCCATTGGTCCTCTGCTACCCATTAACCCCCTGTACTAGAAAGCCACATTGTTTAGTTTATAGTAACTTAAATCATAAAACCTTTAGCTCTACTTTGCAATGTAATTTCACCATTTTTTCCCCGAGATTTAAGTTTCTTTTATTCCCAATGGCCAATTGTTTTATAAATCTACACTGTAGAAACTGTGCAAATATTGCTCATTTTTTAGCAGTAGTAGAATTTGAACTCAAGGCCCCATGCTTGCCACTTGAACCTGTTTTGCTTCCAGCCCACTCAGATCTTTCTCTGCAAGTCAACTGTACATGAAATCTTAAACTCATGTATCTTTTGGGTGCATTCATATGCTATGTGCTCAGCCAAGGACGAGTACTGTACTATGGTCCTCTAGGGAAGCTCTATTCTGTAGTAGTCCTGGAGAAACTTGCTGACATGAAACTTGTTTGGTTTTTTTTTTATCAAAACACTCAATCCATTTTAAAGATTTACCAGAGGCTGAGTTTTGGGAGGTGAGGTGATATGCTAGATTATCATTGCTTAGAATGCATAGGCACCCATTTAATATTAGGTGAGTAAATGATTTCCCCATTAGAGTGTGTTCAGGAAGTCCTATTTGAGAGAGTGTTCCAAGCCTCCACTGTGGGAATAGGCCCAGCTGTCAAATATTTGACTTCATCACTTCTCTTAAAAATACTTTATTCCGGGGCTGGGAGTTTGGCTTAGTGGTAGAGTGCTTGCCTAGCATGCACAAAGATTGGGGTTCGATTGTTTGGTTCCACATTCATATAAAAAAGCTGGAAGTGGTACTGAGGCTCAAGTGGTAGAGCTCTAGCCTTGAGAAAGCCCAAGGACAGTGCTCAGCCTAGGACTGGCAAAACAAAACAAAACAACTTTATTGCTTTCTGAAAGAGCATTTTAAAAGAACCCATTTTAAAAGGACCTGTTTTCAGAGAATTTGTTGTTAACAGCAGTAACCACCACTGCTGCTGGCTAGGCTAGAAAAGGAATTTATTATAGGACATTGGGTAGTTTTTCTACAAAATCAGAATGAATGGGGATATAGAGATTGGGATAGGAGGCAGGGGAAATGAGCTTTAAAAATGTTTTCTGGCCCAGACTGCTGTTGAGTTCCTCCCTCCCTCTTTCTCTACTTCATTGGCTGCTGGACTATAATCATCTCCACACCTGTGTGTGTCTCTCCTGATTCAGGGTAGCACAAACATCTAGACTGTGCTGACTTTAGATTCTGTGCCTTAGTGCTGCCTGTTGTAAGCTTAGAATGTTAAAGAGCCATTTTTGTTTTTGTCTCCTGAAGTGTGTCCCTCGCAGATTCTCACTGTGGAAAATTCCACAGTGTGTACAAGTGTGTTTGGATGTTAAGCAGTCTAGTAAGAGTAAAGTAAGACAGAAACTATAGTTACTTGCCAGAAGTTCATCTTCACTTTTATAACCTGCGGGTCCCAAGTTTGTATTACAGGAAGGGTACATCCTTGTGTGAGAGGTCAGGGGGTGGGAAACAGAGCTTGCTTAGACTAAGCAGCTGGTAATCTAGGAAAGTTTACTGAACCTTCCAAAATAACAATTTTCTAGGAATTTCTTATTTGTAATAAAAAAAGGTTTAATTTAGTTAGACCTGTCCATTTGTCATAGTAAAAGTTTTAATACTAATCACTCTACCATCAGGTGCCACAAGTTCTTATTTAATTTTTATGCCAGTCCTGGGGCTTGAACTCAGTGGCTGGGCACTGTTCCTAGCTTCTGATGAGCTGTAGCCCCACTTGTGGGGCTTAAGAGTTCCACAGACTTTTCCTGGACTGGCATAAACTCATGATCCTCAGTTCTCAGCCTCCTGAGCAGTTAGATTTACAGGAGTGATTCTAGCTCTTGAGTAGCTAGGTTTACAAGTGAGCCACCAGTTTTAATGTGTAGGCTGAAAGATTGACCCCCCCATAAATCAAGTCCCTAGACCTAGCCACCCCTGCTTGTCAGCTGGCTTCAAACTCAAGCCTCTTGCGATGCCTGCCCCTCTTCACATTAGACTGCCTTTTCTTCAGTTACCACCCACATTTGGTGAAAGAGTTGGGGTGGAGCTCCTATGCCCTCACTGTGTGTTTGGAGCACACAATCCCCCCAGCACCTCTGTGGGTGTACCTTCCAGAAAGAACACACCATACACCTGTGTCCAGTCTGAAGAGTGGGCTACATGATTGATTGAACACTGACCATGGCACATGTGAACTATAAATTCCCGGCCTGTGCTCTTTTCACTAGAAGTTGAGTTGGGCCAAAGTACTGGTGACTCCTGCCCCATCTTGGCATAAATTCTGGTATGAATCAGGTGGCTTATGTGTACACAGGTCCTCCCATTACCTGGGAAATGCCAGTGGCCAAGCCTCCTGCCAGGAGCCAAGGATGAAGAGTATGTGTAAATGCATGCTAGTGTTTTAGTAGTTTATAGCCTTATACTTCAAGCCATTTTGAGTTTTATGATTATGACTAGTTATGTGCATAAATGTAAAAAAGACAGATGGGGTGGGGGTCGGGGGAGAGCTTTGATTGGAAAGACCAGCCAAGAGAAGACCAGTGGGGCTTACTTCAGTACTGAATTCCTCATCTGTGGAAACCAGTAGATGATCTTAGTAGCAGTTTATGCCTCGGCTCTTGGTTGCTTTATTGGACTGATTTTTTTCCTTTAATAGAAGGTTATTTCTTAGGTGTCCTCCTTCTACAAGGAAGTGCTTACCTAACTTTTTCTCTTGCAGATTGATTATACTGGAACAGAGCCTTCTAGTCCCTGCCATAAGTGTTTGTCTCCGGAAGTGACACCTTGCATTTGTACCATCAACTTCACACTGGATAAGTCCTTTGAGGTTTGTGTTAGGAAAGCCAGGCTTTAAAACACAATCATATTGTACTTTTAAAACTACTTTTTTTTGTTGTTTGTTTTAGAAAACTCAATTTAATTGATTGGACTCCATATACTCTTTTGGGCAAGATTGTTTTATGTACTTGGCTATTGTAGTTTTCTGTCTATTAGTTAAATACATTTATTTGACTGGCTTGTTTATTTTGTAGGCAAAATTTAATTTATAACTATACCAAATTATAATGTTTATGCTTTTGTTTACTAGTATTTAGAAATTCTCAAAGTGTTTTGCATACTTTCAGTTATAAAACGTTTTACTTTTGGAAAGTAGTGATGTACCAACTTTTTGTGAGATAAGTCATTACCAAAAATGTAAAAACTTGTGAAAAGACCTTTTGTATTTTCGTAATTGGATCCTCCCCAACTTCTCCACCCATGTCTGTCTATTGACCTTTTGTATTTTGGGAATACACCTCATATCACACACCTCCATACCTTCCCGTGTCTTGTCTGTCTGCTAGTGTCTTTTTTTTTTTTTTTTTGTATTAATGATGATCTGTTATTCTTAGTAACAGAGTATGGGTAAAGGGGTATAAACATTCAGAATAGGCTTGAAAAGACTAATTTGTACTGCTTTCGGTTTGCAAATCAAACTTGAAAAATTATTCTTCAGTGAGCAGCACTGGAGAGTTACCTTTTTAGACTTTTCTGCATTTTGCTTTCTGAAGGTAGAACGTGATGAGTAGTCTGATGCTAAGGTAGGTGGTTGCCATCTGCTGGTTATGGCTGCTCTTACACCAGGCTAAATGGACAACTCTGCCTTTGCCAAAAGCATAGAAGCTCACTTGAAAGAGGCAAGGAGTTTATTTAACTGTTTAAATAGAAATAATGTATTTGAATGTCTTTTGAATGTAATAAACTGTAAAGATTCAGTCCATTTTGCTTTTGTCATTGTAGGCAGAATTGAAGCATTGAGAGATGTGAGTGATTTAGAAACTCCTTAGTCTCCTTGCTATCCAAAAATAATTTATTTCAGAACTTCCCCTTCTGTAAGAACAATCAACCTCAGATTTATTCTTTTGTAGGTTCTTCAAAACCTTTGAACTAAAGCCTTTTCAGGGAACTTAATTATTTTGTTGTATTCATTGGAAGGCTGTTTCTCAGTTAACAAATTGATTTTAGTGTAATGGTTTTGTGTGAGATGATTTTTATCTCAAAAGTATATTCATCTTGTTTCTGTAATATAATTTTGATATCCCCCCTCTTAAGTAAGGTTTCCATATAAATAATTTCTTTCTATAGAATGAAAATGTTTACAGGGTTTAATTCTGTATTTTGGTAAGTAGTTGGATTTTCCCCACCCAATGTGTGTCTGTCTGTCTCTTTCTCTCTAACTTTAGCTGGACATAATAGTACATCCTCATAAAACCAGCACTCTGGAAGCTGAAGCAGGAGCATCAAGAATTCCAGGCCAGCTTGGGCTACGTACTGAGACACTTCTCAAGAATAAAAATAAAATTAAGGCTGGACACCAGTGGCTCACGCCTATAATCGTAGCTACTCAGGAGGCTGAGATCTGAGGACCGCAGTTCAAAGCTAGCTGGGGCATAAAAGCCCATGAGACTCTTATCTCCAATTAACCATCAGAAAACTGGAAGTAGTGCTGTGGCTCAAGGGGTAGTGTGCTACCCCTTGAGCTGAAGAGCTAAGAAACAGTGCTCAGGCCCAGAGTTCAAGCCCCATGTCTAACCAAAAATAAATAAATAAAATTAAACTTTACATGAAAGTAGCAAATCAAATAAAGCACTTACAAAATGTTGCTGAATTTCTTTCAATTGAACATAGACTATGTAGAAAATAGAAGCTAAAACTAGAATAAAATATTTCCAGTACCTCCAGAAATTTTAGTTCTCGAAATGGCTTCTTACATCCTCTAAATAGTTGCGGTATATATGTATTCCCCTTGTTTCCCAAGTTATTTTGAAGTTGGTTACACTAAATACATTAAAGTACTTTTCTTGGTTATCATAAAGTGATATTGTAGTAATTATCGATATATTGTTAACAATGTGTCCCACTAAGAAGTTTTATGTTATAATTCAGCTTGGAATTCACTTAGATAAGAAGTGAAAGTTTGGCCATTTGCCCTCTGAACTGTTGCTAATTGATTGCAGACTGACCTGAATTTGAGAATATTTTAAAGTTTCATAGAGTGGACCACTAGATTTATGAGAGGTGTTTTATTTTTTTGTTGTTTTGTTTTAATGCTGGTCCTGAGGCATGAACTCAGGGCATAGGCCTGACATTCTTTGTGCACAAGGCTAGCACTCTACCATTTGAGCCACAGCATCCCTTCTGTCTTTTTCTGAGTAGTTTATTGGAGATAAGTTTTTCAGAGACTTTCCTACGCCAACTGGCTTTGAACCAATATCCTCAGAATTCAGATTCCTTGAGTAGTTAAGTGTGAGCTACCAGCACCCTTACGGTTTTAGAACATGTCTTCTTAACCTTTTATTACAAGTGTTTTCCCCCCCACACCTCCCCACAGTGAGGGGTTGAACCCAGGGCCTCCCACATGCCAGGCAAACACTACTGCCGAGGTGTACACCCTACCCTGGGGTGAGTACTTAGCACAGATTGTAAGCTAGTATAGACTAGACTGCTTAGCTTTTTGTACACAGTAAACAAGCTAATTTGTAACTGTTTTCATATGAAAAACTTCCCTTTCATTTTTCTCTAGGGCAACGTGTTTATGTATTATGGACTGTCTAGCTTCTATCAAAATCATCGTCGTTATGTGAAATCTCGAGATGATAGTCAACTAAATGGAGATCCTAGTGCATTGCTTGTAAGTAAAATTATAAAAAATGCAGTATCTAAAATAAGAATGTAATAACCAGTTAGAAATATTAAAATAGCTCACGTATAAATTGTTAAAGTGATCCAAATTCCATTACAACCAGGTTGATGTTTCACCTTAGATTTTCAATTTTTTATTTTATTTATTTTTTTTGTTGGTCATGGGGCTTGAACTCAGGGTCTTTCCTGCCTGGGCTGGCTTTGATTTTCAATTCTCAGAACTCAGCTTTTTGAGTAAACTAGGATTATAGGTATGAGCTACCAGGGTCTAGCTCAGCTTAGATTCTTTCTTTTTTTGCCAGTCCTGGGGCTTGAACCCAGGGCCTAGGTGCTGTCCTTGAGCTTTCTTAAGGCTAGCACAATACCACTTGAGCCACAGCACTACTTCTGGCTTTTTCCTGTGTATGTAGTATGAAGGGATTGAACCCAGGGCTTGTGCATGCTAGGCAAGCACTCACTGCTAGGCCCATCACTTTAGACTATTGTTTATAGCTTTTCAGAGTAGTAATTAGTGCCTAAACATTTTATGTTATTATTGCCAGTACAACAAACATTCATAAGCCCAGAGCAATTTGGGGTCTCCTAGGTTTGGTGAACTTGCTATGTTATAGCCAGGTGGACCTTAGGTTATACTAACTGGATTTATTATTGGTTTCTAAAGAAAACTAAGAAATACAAGTATGTTAAGAGACTTGCTGGTATGCACAGAGTTTGGACTAAGTCTACAGTATTTTTAATTCATATTTTTAATTCATCTAGGGTTTACTCCCAAATTTTCTAATTTGACTTTTATTGCACTTTTTAAAATTTTAATTCACTTTTTGGATTTAATTCAGAGGAGATGAGATGATAATTATTGTGAGACATACCAAAACCCTCTAGACCTATTTGAAATTTTGAAGGGATTATAGATTAGGTTTGTTCAAAGACTTAGAATTGGTGATTGATTTGAAATTATTTATATTTCTTTTTTCCTACTTCTGAAAAATTTATTGAGAAGGATCCAACTTTAGTTTTCTACAGATGCTTAACCAATTCTGCCAGCACCACTAGTTGAAGAGGCTGTCTTTCTTCCATCCTATTTGTTATCAAAGATTATGTGGCCACCGGTCTGCAGGTTGATTTCTAGGTCTTTAGTTCTATTCCATTGTCCTTAGGCCTGTTCTTGTGCCGGTACCAAGCTGTTTTGGTTACTATTAGAGTCTAAAGTTTGGTATTGATATTCCTTCAGGGCTGATCTTTCTGCTAAGGATTGGTTTTGCTATAATGGGGTCTTTTATTATTCCATATGAATTTTTGGATTGCTTCCTCTATTTCCTTAAAGATTGACATTGGGATATTGATGGGTATTGTATTGAGTTTGTAGATAGCCCTTGTCAGGATTGCCATTTTCATGATGTTAATTTTTCTGATCCAGGAGCATGGATCAGTTCTGCTTTACTTCTCCTTTTTCAGGATTTTAAAGTTTTTATCATAAAGATCCTTTACCATTCTTAGTTGTTAATTCCTAGGTACTTTATTTTCTTTGAGGCTATTGCAAAAGGAGTTGCCTTCCTGATTGTTGCCTTGATCCTCTTGTTGTTGACATAAAGGAAGGAAGTTGATTTCTGAGGATTAATTTTATACCCTGTTACCTTACCAAAGTTTTGTATCAGCTCAAGCAACTTGGGAGGAGAGTTTATAGGGTTGTTTAAATCCAGAATTGTGTCATCTGCAAAGAGTGAAAGTTTCACTTCCTCTTTTCCTGTTTGGATCCCCTTTGTTTGTTTCTTGCCATACTGCTCTGGCTAGGAGTTCTAATATTATGTTAAAAGAGGAGTGGAGAGAGTGGGCATCCTTGTCTTATTCCTGATTTCACAGGAAATGGCTTTAGCTTTTCATCATTAAGTATAATGCTAGCTGTAGGCTTGTCATACATAGTCTTTATTATACTGAGGAATGTTCCATGGATTCCTAGTTTCTCAGACCTTTTAACATAAAGGGGTGTTGAATCTTGTCAAATGCTTTTTCTACATCATTGAGATAATCATGTGATTCTTGTCCTTGATTCTGTTGATGTGTTGAATTACATTAATTGACTTGTGTATATTGAACCAACTTTGCATCCCTGTGATGAATCTTGTTTGATCATATTGTATAATATTTTGATGAGTTGTTGAAGACGATTGGCCAGTATTTTGTTGAGAAGTTTTGCATCAGTGTTCATCAAAGAAATGGGTCTATAGTTCTCTTTCTGTAATGAGTCCCGTTCTGGTTTTGGGATGAGGGTTGTGCTGGCTTGGTAGAATAAATTTGGCAAAGAGCCTTCCCTTTCAATTTCATTGAAGAGTTTGAGGAGCATTGGTGTGAGCTCTGCTCTGAAGGCCTTATAGAATTCAGCTGTGAATCCATCAGGTCCTGGGCTTTTCTTGGATGGGAGGTCTCCTATTGCCATTTCTATTTCATTACGTGAAATAGGTCTGTTTAAATTGGTATAGGTCTTCTTAGATCAGTTTGGGTATGTTACTGTTGACTAGAAATTCATCCATATTTTCTAGATTCTCAAATTTGTTGGCATAAAGGTTTGAAAAGTATTCCTTTATGATGCTCTGAATCTTGGTAATTTCTGTTGCGATATTTCCATTCTCATCCATGATTTTGTTTTTTTGGTAAGATTTCACTTTGTACCAGAATTAATTCCAACTGGGTCAAAGACCTTGAGGTAAAAGCAGATACCCTGAAAACTTTACAAGAAGAAATAGGAGATACACTAGGTCTCCTTGGCACAGGATGAAACTTTAATAAAGACCCAGAAATACAACATATTAAAGAAAGTTTGGACAAATGGTACTGCATTAAACTACAGAGCTTCTATATGGCAAAAGACATAGCTAGCAAGTTAAATAGAAAGCCCACAGCAGGGGAGAAGATCTTCACTAGCCTTATAACAGACAAAAGCCTCATATCTAAAATATACCTGCAGCTAAAATAATCGCATCTCTCAAAAACAAATCCTCAAACAATCAGCCCATTAAAAAGTGGACTAAAGGTTGGGGGGAGGGAAATGGGGACAAAAACATGAGAAGGGGTATCAGTGTGTGAGATGTAATGCACCTACTATCTGGCAAATATAACTGTAACCCCTCTATACATTACAATAAAAAAAAGTGGACTAAAGACTTAAAGACAGATTTCTCTGAAGAGGAAATAAGAATAGCCTATAGACGCATGAAGATAGCCCCATATTTCTGGCCATAAAAGAAATATGAATCAAAACAATTTTGTGATTCCACCTCACTCTAGTTAGAATGGTCATGATCAAGAAATCTGGTGGGGATGTGGCCAGGAGGGATCTCTACTACACTGTTGGTGGAAGTATAAACTTGTTCAAGCACTATGGAAAGCAGTATGGATGATTCCTCAAAACACTAAATATAGAGCTCCCCTATGACCTAGCAATCCCACTACTTGGCATTTACCCAAATGTCCAGAAACAAGGACATACTAAAGCCGCTAGCACAACGGTGTTCATTGCAGCCCTGTTTACCATAGCTAAGATGTGGAACCAATCTCAATGTCCCTCAGTAGATGAATGGATCCAGGAGATACTTATACACAATGGAATTCTATGCTGCCATCAGAAAGAATGACATTTGTAAGGAAATGGAAAGACTTGGACAAAATCATATTAAGTGAAGTAAGCCAGACCCAAAGGAACATAGGCTCAGTGGTTTCCCTCATTTGTAATAATTAGTACACATCTAGAACTCTCCTAGCAGAAGATTACAATAGCTTAAAAGCCATGTACATAAGGCCATATAGGATGAGACTAAATGAAAGGAGCTCTAGGATATGGAAACAAGAGCTTCATCTTATGTGATTGTTGTTTTTAATGTACTACATTATTTCTCTTCTCTTTTCGCTCTTATGGTTAATCTCATATTGTTACTGTATCTGACTTTGTTACCTGGTATATTGTATATACATTTATATGTTTATTTGAATGATTGGGGGGAAGAGGGAAACGGGGACAAAAACATGGGAAGATGTATCAATGTTGTAGAATTAATGCATCTGCTGCCTGATGAATGTAACTTCAACCCCTCTATACATTATCCTGACAATAAAAAAATTATTTAGGTAACTTGCTTTCATCATTGAGGGTCAAGGAAGACTTACTGTAATAAAATATATATGTATCAGATCCTTATTGTGACTATTCGCATAGCATATTAATGTGTAAAATGAAAATCCCAAGATGATCTCACCCAGGCATGTGTGTCCAGTGGTATTATGTTCCTTCAAGTCAAACTCTAATTGCATTGTCTCCTCAGAGATGTCAAGCACTTTCTTCATGGCATGTGCTATTCCCTAGTCCTAAAACTTCATCTGCCTCTTCGTTACATGGCTGGTGCTTACTCTTGTTTTATGATTTTTTTTTTCAGAGACAAACGTTTTGTTCTTCAGCAGTTTTTCCTGCTGTCACAATAAATCACTCCTATAGAATTCCTGACTCATAGTTCAATTTGTGTATGTATAATTCTAGTACCTATTTTCCTAACTACCTGTAAGCTCATAAAATAAAGGAGCATGACTTTTTTTCATCGTTGTACTAAGAAGTGTTTTTTTTATTATTATAAAGATAGTTACAGAGGGGTTACAGTTATATAAGTTAGAGTACATTTCTTTTTGGATACCCTGTTCCTTCCATCTCTCTCTCTCCCATCTTTTCTCTCCTATCCCCATACATTGTATAGTTCATGTCAACATAGTGTTTGCATTGTTACATTTGTTTACCCTTTGTCCCTCTATTTCTGGGCCCTACACGTACCTTTCCAAAGACAGATGAACAACCAGCACAAAAAGGAAAGAAAGCAAAAACAAAGGAAAAAACCTTTTGTTTTTATTTCCTAGAGTTCATTTTGATAAGTCTATTTTGTGTGATCAGAGGCATATAGATAGGCTTTATGCCTTTGTGTTCCTCTCCCAAGAGTATCCTCCTTTTGTCTCACTGTGTGTGCATGCCTAGAGTCCTGTATAATTTATCATGTCTCAGTCTATTTTAGATCTAGCTTCCGCATGAGAGAAAACGTGCTGTTTTTCTCTCTGAGCTTGGCTTACCTCATTTAGCATGATTTTTTTTCTAGGTCCATCCATAAATTACCTAGGATGTTTATTTTCTATTCCTTACACATACAGAGTAAATTATATTCCCCTCTCTTCTCCTCCCCTTCCGCCAGTCCTGGGGCTTGAGCTCAGGGCCTGAGCACTATCCTTAGGCTTTCTCAAGGTGAGAGCTCTACCACTTGAGCCAGCACCATTTCCAGCTTTTTCTATGTATGTGATACTGAGGAATTGAACCCCGGGTCTTAGTGCATACAAGGCAAACACTCTACCATATTTTCCCTTTTTTAAAAACCTTAAGAGCTTGTCATGTTGGTGACATGACATATGCTTAGGTAATTATTTTTCTCTTTTTCTTCCCAAACCAGAATCCTAGTAAGGAATGTGAGCCTTATCGAAGAAGTGAAGACAAACCAATTGCTCCTTGTGGAGCTATTGCCAACAGCATGTTCAATGGTATGATACAAATACAATCATAATTACAACAGTTTGAATAATCTTATGACAGATTTGATTGTTTAGTATATAGGAACGAAATTGAGAAATTCAACTTGAAGATGAATACCCAGTTAGGTAAGGGGGGTTTGAAATGCATTATGACTCTTTTTTAAGCATTCTCATCTATAGGATTTTTAACTTTTAGTAGATGAAACAGAGGTACTTACTTCCTATTTCATAGAGAATAATAGCCAAGCTGTCATTCTCACTGACTTTTATTTGTACTAAAAAGTGAATTATAATTGATCATTTAGAATAGTTGTGTCTAGTAGAAATATAACATGACCATAAATGAGAGCCATGTAGAGAATTTAAAACTTTCTAATAGTCACAGGAAAAATCTTCGAAAGAAACAAATGAAATAAACTTTATATTTAACCCAATGTACCTAAAATATCCTTTCAGCAAATTATGTGGAAGTTATTCACATATGTATACCATATATGTACATATATTAAATTGTATTAATTTCCCCAATTCTGATGTATTTCATACACTTACGGAATATACTCACTTGTACTAAGTATACTTCAAACTTTAGTAGCTAAATAAACCTGTTGACTAACATGTGCTGATAAGGAAATGGATAAACCATGAGTTTTGTTTTTGTTTTTTGTTTGTCGATTGTCGGTGGTGGTGGAGTAGTGGTGGTGGTGGTGGTGGTGGTGGTGGTGGTGGTGGTGGTGGTGGTCGTGGTGGTGGTCGTGGTGGTCGTTGGGGCTTGGATTCTGGGCCTGTGTTCTGTTCCTGAGCTCTTCAGCTCAAGGCTGCCACTCTACTCCTTGGCCTGGGTGTTGTCCTATGAGCTCTTCAGCTCAAGTCTATTGCCCTACCCCTTGAGCCACAGCACCACTTCCAGTTTTCTAGTGGTTAATTGGTGATAAGAGTCTCTAGGTCTTTAGTGCCTGGGCTGGCTTTAAACTGAGATCTTCAGATCTCAGCCTCTTGAGTAGCTAGGATTACAGGTGTGAGCCACCACACCGGGCTATGCCATGAGTTCTTAGCAATTTTTTTTTTGTTGGTGGTGATGGTGGTGGTCAGATGTGAGGCTTGTACTCAGGGCTTTGGTGCTGTCCCTAGCACTTTTGCTCAAGGCTAGCACTCTATGACTTTCAGCCATCGCTCCACTTCCAGTTTTTGAGTGGTTAATTGGATCTAAGAGTTTCCTAGGGATTGTGCTGCGCAGGCTGGTTTTGAACTGGGATTCTCAGATCTCAGCCTGAGTAGTTTGGATTACAGATGTGAGCAACCAGCTCCTGGCTTCTTAGCAATGTTTTGGAAGGGATAAGAATTTTGAATTTTTATTTAGGTTAATATTTAAACAATCACATTTCTGTGAGAAGCAGGAAGCCCATATAGAATGATGAAAGGGCCACAGTAAATTCACATCAAAAATAAAGAGCAGATATGAACCATACATTTTGTGTGATTTATGCTTTTAGGAGCAGTATCAGAGCCATGTTTCTTGTAGAATAAAGCAGACACTATGGGCTTTCAATGGATGTTAATAATGTTTTCCTTCTTTTATATTTAGATACATTAGAATTGTTTCTGCTTGCCAATGAATCTGACCCTGTACTTTCACCTATTCCTTTGAAAAAGAAAGGTATTGCTTGGTGGACAGATAAAAATGTGAAATTCAGGAATCCTCCTGGAGCAGGAAGCCTGGAAGAACGATTTAAAGGTAAAATACTAATGTTCCATTAAAAAGAAAACTAGGAGTTTTAATGAAGTAGGTTAACATTTCCCTCTTTAGAGTTTTAAATGAAACACTTTAAATGAAGCATTTGTTTCTTGACTTCATACCAACTGAAATAAATATTCTTCTGATCTTAGAATTCTAAAGGAATTGTTTGCCTTACATCATGAATCCAGTTTATCTGGAATTATGAGGTCTGCTATACTGTTTTAAAAACTGTAGCGTTTCTTTATATAACCTGTTTTCAGTCTAAACTTATTTTTGTTTGTGTAGTATTTCTTAAATTTTTTCACTAAATAATCTGCCCTTTTGTATATATTCTCCTTTTTGTGTTCTCTTTTTTTGAGATATAATCCAAATTTTTAACTTTTGTCCAGTTCTTATGGGCAGAAGTCACTTTTAACACTTCTTAGAATATAAATATTTTTGTATTTTTGAAGATAACCAGATTGAATATTGCGCATGTTAGTTCTAGTAGAGTGAATTTTTATTGACACTCTTCATATTTTGTTTCCCCGTTCTCCACTTCTCTATAAGGGACAACAAAGCCAGTAAATTGGCTTAAACCAGTATACATGCTAGATTCTGACGAAGATAATAATGGATTCATAAATGAGGATTTTATGGTTTGGATGCGTACTGCAGCATTACCTACTTTTCGAAAGCTGTATCGTCTTATAGAACGAAGAAATGATTTACATCCAACATTGCCAGCTGGACGATACTATTTGAATATCACATACAGTATCCTTTTTCGGTTTTGTATTCAAATTCAGAGTTTGAAAGGAGTCTATGCAGCCATACCTCAGTTATGTGGCTTGTTATTTTGTACTTTCGTTTGAATTTAATTTGTATCTTACAGAAATGTCTTGAATTTGTGACTGTTTTATAGTAGAGTTTCAAGCATATCACTTGATATTTACTTAAAATATAGATACTTGATTTACTATAACTGAGATTAAAACAAAAGGCAATGAATATATCTATTACCAAATGGATATTAAGAACACTAAGCTATTCTACTAGATTTTGGAAAGACATTAAAAGTCAGCACATGTGCTTATTCATAAAAATAAGTAGTAATTATTGATCTGTTCATAGTATGAAAAGTGTTAGTACTACAGTTAATTTTTGTGGTGCTGGGGATCAGACCAGACCCAGATCTTTGAACGTGGTAAACGCATTTTTCCTCTCAGCTATATCTCCAGCCTGTACCTGTATTTTTCTACCTTAGTAACTTAGGTTCATCTTCAATAATCAGTATTTATTTCATTCTTACTATATGTTAATAGTTTATTTATTTGATTCAAGCAGTAATATGGTAGATACCAGTCCATAGAGACAAGAAAAATACAGGAGCCTAGAGCAATTAAGTCCCTGGCGAAGGCTACACAGGTGGTAATTAGAAGAGTGAGAGGCATGACTTCAGCACTGGCCACTGCCAGAAGCTGTATTCCTGTCTAGTTCACGTAGCTAGTTGGTCAGATCAGTCCATGGATACATGTAGTCTTTTTTCGGGAAGAAATACTACACAGCTCCCTTTATGCTAAACAAGTTCTTAACATTTATTTATTTACTTACTTATTTTTTTCTTGCCAGTCCTGGGGCTTGAACTCAAGGCCTAGACACTGTCCCTGAGCTTTCTCAAGGCTAGTGCTCTACCACTTGAACCACAGCACCACATCTGGCCTTTTCTGTTTGTGGTGCTGAGGAATCAAACCCCGGGTCTTCTGCATGCTAGGCAGGCACTCTGCCACTAGAGGCCATGCTCCTAGCCCCTACATTTACTATTGTATGCTTCCTGTACATGTCTCCAGGCCCAATTTCTCCACTGACATATAATCACTTGAACACTATTGAGATTGGTCTGGAACTGTGGTCCCACATAGCTAGGAGGAAAAGTGTGCAGAGAAGGGGATCTCACAGGTATGCTTAGTCACACATGTATGCCAAGACTGGCCGTTAACCGTGGTCTGGTCTCAGCTAGGATTACAGGGATACATCCCCAGAGCCCAGCTCATGACTGCACTCTCCCCACTCTCCCACATGGTCCTTGACCTGCTAGAGACGGCCAGTTTCTTGATTTTTACTACCTTTTTTTTTTTTGGTAGGTCATGGAGCTTGAACTCTGGGCCTGGGCATCGTCCCTGAGCTCTTCATCTCAAGGCTACCCCCCTCCCCCTTGAGCCACAGCCCCACTTCACATTTTCTAGAGATTAATTGAAGATAAGACTCTCAAGTTGCTCTTAGTCTCCTGAGTAGCTAGGATTACAGATGTAAGCCATCTCGCCCAGCTGGCTTTTACTACTTTAAAATTAAGCATGTAATCTGCTAGATTCAGTCTGGGATGCAAAGAACTCAGAGTTAAAAGTGTCGCCTTGCATGCACAAGGCCTGATCTCCAAGCTCTAAAAACAAAACCAAAAACAGAAAGGCAAGCAAGAACAAGCAGTAATTGGTTACATTAACCCTTTAGATAATAGTATGTTTTTTATGATTGGGAACATATGAACAAGATACTTATATATCATAGAATTATACAAATGTGTATTTTATGTGTGAAGTACTTAGAGATGGCAGTGTCTTCCTATACCTTCTTCAGATTACCCAGTACATGCCTTTGACGGACGGAAACGGATGATCTTGACCACTATTTCATGGATGGGAGGAAAAAATCCATTTTTGGGGATTGCTTACATCACCGTTGGATCCATCTCTTTCCTTCTGGGAGTTGTACTGCTAGTAATTAATCATAAATATAGAAACAGTAGTAATACTGCTGACATTACCATATAATTTTATATTCTGAAAACAAATCTACTGCATGTGCGTCAAGGCCAGTCCTGTTCAACCTAGCTTTTGAATGCTGATGTCTGGTTAGTACGTCATTTTGAAGTTGGCACATAAGTTTTCTTTTTTAAAAAAGAAAGTCTTTGTCCTTTGCTTCTTATCTATGAATGACTTATCAAAATATAGGACGGGTATTATAAAAATTAGCTATATTGATCATATCAACACAGTAACTGCTTAAATAGCATTCTGGTGTTTGCCTTTTATTGGGACCAGCCACATGATGCATAGAGCCTCTTTCATGTGAAATGCGTCTACTGCTTAAATGTTTATGCTGTGTTAATAATAATATATTGACATATGATGCTGTATATGTGTGCCCAGTGTGTGAAGAGAAAGGATTACAAGATATTTGAGTGTCATGACTTGATAACCTTTCACAATTCAGAATTAGGGAAAGATGAAGACAGACCAAATCCAAATAAAACACTTCATCGTTTTCTCGTGTCTTGTGTGAAGGCTTAAAGTGCCACCTTTGTATTCAAAGGTGATATCAGTCTATTCATTTTATCCATTATGTACAATTTTTGTTGTTGTTAAGCTTAGCTTTGATTTCAAAGGACATACTTAATTACTTTGTATGGCATAGAAATGAATGCTTATGTCTAGAGAGATCAAGAAGGTCTTAAAAGAAGAATTTCAAATGTGGCTGTCAGGAATCCCAACTCACTTGAAATGTTTTCATACCCGATGGTTTCCCTGAGGCTTTACACATCGTAAGTGAAGACAGGAACATAGGTGAGATGGGTGCTGCTTGCAGAGCATCGTCTTCCCTCTCCACTGTAAACCCCTCATAAATGCTCAATGGAGACTCGTTTCATTCTTGTGTATTTAACATTAAGAAAATCACTTCTGCATTGGAAATACCTCAAGCTGTTCTTAACTGGCAGGTAAGTGTTTTTTGCTTAAGTACTATTACAGTGTACACATTTTTGGATTAATTTCCTCTCATCAGTTTTGACATACAGGTCAAATGTGTTTATGTATACACATTCTCTTTAGTTAAGATTGCAATTGTTTTGGTTAAGTTTTCTTAAGATGTACTTTCAAAAGATGTTCTAGAAACTTCTTACTTAAATTGTGAGGATTTCAGATTATGTACATGATAAATTATGAAGTTATTTTCTACTAACTGGAATTATTTTAATATACTTTATTGAATAAATGCTGTAATTTGTTTGCTATGAAACTTAATTCTTGAAGTGAATGTAAAATATTTTTCCACATGCATGATAATGTGTGAATCAGAGATGATTTAATTACATTGAAACCCCTTTTTTATAAACCTAAAGTAACTCATGTTTATGCAGAAGAATGCTTGTTTATGCAGGATTTGTAATGATTTCCTTCAGTTATATTTCCATTCAAAAGGTCTGGATAATGTATCGATTTTGAATAATATCTGCTTCAAAAAATGAAATAGTTCTAAGTGGAAATGTGCCACACTTGCTCAGTTTTGTATAAAATGAAGTTCAGTTAAAAGAACTTGTAATTCATAGTGACTTTTAACTTACACAAATATTGTTGCATGAGTTAACTTGATATATGGGTATTATAAACTTTCTGAGTACAGACTATTCCTTATCAAAAGTAGCCTCTTTTTTTGTGGGAAGGGGAGTCAGTCCTTTAGCATGCTTCTCCCCCCACCTCCAATAATCTCACACATATCAGTTCATTTTCTGGAACATTTCATGAGCGCAAGAGAGGTTTCTTCAAACTTTGGGGAGGGCGGATTATTATCTTCCACCTCCTTTCTGACTGAAGGAGCAAGGATTCTGCTGAGCAAAAGTGAGTAGGATTGCAGTAGGTTTTCCAAGGGCACAGGTGGCCTGTGTTCTTGCCTGCCTCCTGCCATTTGAGCACCAAGGGAATGGCTGTAGAAGGAAGTGAAACATTCATATAGTTTCTGGGAAGCTGATCGTTTTTGTTTTGGAAGCACTTATGTCATATTCATGTATCATAGTCTTAATTTTAACCTAGGTTAAATAGGAAATGAGAGAAATGTATCAATTTGTCAGGAAGTATTTTGACAGGAAAAGTTTCTCAATTGAAGGAATTGTTCAATAAGTAAAAGCTAAGAAATTGTATTGCTATCATAAGGCAGTTAAAAAATAAGCTGGAAAAGTAATTGTACTACCTAATAGGGTGATCGTTCAAGAAGAGTGATATGTTTATTGGATCATGAAGTTAATATCCTGTTAGTGTGTTCTACACTAATAGAAACAAACAAAGTATCTTGCTCAAATAACAAGGTCCTGGCATCATTCCCCATGGTTAGCACTCCGTTTTAAAAGTACAGGGTCTGTGAGTATAAGTTTTAACTACGCATAGATTTGATAAAATGCCATTCTTTTAAAAATTATTATACCTATATTAGTCTCTGGCAACATGCATGGCAAGCCTTATTTATAATACTAAGGAGCATCTATTCTTATCAGGTTATGGCCCGATGCTTACCTGAGTATAGACTGCTAAGGCTGCATTTGGAATTATGGGAAGGGGAATGTAAACGGAAAGAGGTTTCTCCACGGATGGGGAAACCAGTGGACGATGCACCGGAAATGAAAAGCTGGGTTGGTGAGGGGGCAGCCCCACTGCCTCCTTTGAGGGATAGACACTGCCTTGCAGATTCTGTGTGGCCCTTCTTTGTTGTTTACCTTGTAAAGTTTTGTTCTTTGAGAACATGGTGAGCTTGAGGGGAGGGGGAGGGACTAGAGCAGAGCTGCTGTTACTAGAGGTGTGATGAGCAGAGTTCCAGTGGTCTGGTGACATATTTGAGGACCTCTTTAACCCATAGACGACTCAGTGAACTGAAATATCACATTTTTCCTAATGTTAAAAATTTGAAATTTCCAAATAAATATATTGTCTAAAAACAAATCAGGCCATGGTGATGTTCTTTGCTGTTTTGCCCTTTGCTTTTATAGATCAAATACAGTAATGTGCGGCACAACTTCAAGTTCCAAATGCTTTTTGGTGAGAAGTTGTCTCTGCCAGAACCTTCCTTTCCTTCTCAGATGTAATCATTCGAATGAAAATTTTTCTCTGTTGCCAGGCACTGGTGGCTCACACCTGTAATTCTTGCCACTTGGGAGACAGATCTGAGGATCATGGTTGACTTCCGCCTGGACAGAAAAGTCCTTGAGGCTTTTTTGTCTCCAATTAATCACCAAAAAAGCTGGAAGTGGAGCTGTGACTCAAGTGGGAGAGCACTAGCTAGCCTTGAGCAAAATGCTCAGGTACTGCGTTCAAAAAATTTTTTTTCTTCATTCTGCTTATTTGATTTTAACCTTTAGGCATACTTCCATGTGATGCACTTTACCTCCTGTTATATAGTTAATAGTACTTAGTACTTCAGCCATTGTTTAAGAATTAATATTATAAACCAGGCGCCAGTGGCTCACACCTGTAATCCTAGCTAGTCGGGAGGCTGAGATTTGAGTATCATAGTTCAAAACCAGCCTGGGCACAAAAGTCAGTGAGACTTATCTCCAATTAACCTGGAGCTGAAGAGCTCAGGCATAGCGCCCAGGCCCAGAGTTCAAGTCTCCTGACCGAAAAAAAAAATATTATAGAGCAAGGCAGGGTACCATAGTTACAGTTCTCTTTTGTAGAGCTTTTTTCTGCAGTTAGTCAGCTCACTTCTAATCCGTCTTAAAATTTCAACTTCTCTGTCAGGTCCACTATGTACTTATCACTAGTTTTGAAGCATTTTGTACCCAGTGTCCACAATGACCTGATTTTCACTGCAGTCCAAACTGGCTGTTCTCTGCACTGCTCTTCTCCCATGACTCACTATGTCACCCAGCCCGTGGGTCTCCTGTTACCTAGCTTACTCCTGTTTACTGGATCTCTTCCTTAAAACACGAGTTCTTGCCTTAGAATTAGCATATTTCAGGTAAAATTTCTCAGTAAACATGTCTAAAATACCCCCCCACACACATACACACCTCACTGACCTAGAAGTCACTCTTGCAGCGTAGTCGGGATCCTCCTACCTCAGCCTCGCAAAGGCAGGGATACAAGCATATGCTACCATGCCTAGTTTAAAATGCTCCCTAACTCCCTTACATTTTATTATATTTTAGTTGCCCATACAATTTTAAGCCAAAAGACTTGTAACTACTTTGAAGACATTGCTCTACTCTTCTAGCTTCTGTTACTGCTTGTGAGTAACCTGATCTTAGATTGTTGTTTCTCCTAGATTGCTACTTCGTTTTCTTCTGTGCTTTTCCTCTTGTAAATTTAGAAGCCATTATCTAGAGTTCAACTTTTATCTTTTAATACTGTCTTCCTTCTGTTGAATTGGCAATATATTGTGAAAATTCATTTACTTTCTATGATTTGTTTCATTTCTTCTTTCTGAAATATCCTCTGATTAGGGCCCCTATGAATACCTTATTTTTCTGGGAATACTTGTGGATACAAATGCATCATTGTTTGTTTTCCTACTTTGCGTTAATGTCAGGATTTGGGGTTTTTCTTGGTTTATGTTTTTTTGTTGTTGTTCTTTTGTTCTTATAGATGGCTTCCTTCATATTCTAGCCTGCCTTAACAATCTTTATATGTTAGACTCCAGAACACTTTTGGAATGCTTTGTGTTTATCAACAGTGTTTGAAAAGTAATAGGTTTCATTAGCAATGCAAAATTTAAGCTATTCATGAGAAGATTGACAAAGTAAAAAATTCACTGCTAGAACAATTTTAAGAACCACTGCTTAGCGGTAAAGATCCAGTGCTCATGAGCATGGGCTTTTTCTTTGTGATTGTTTCTCCTCTGTGGGAGGAAGGGGTGGAGGGGGGCACTGTGGCTCCCATCTGTAATCCTAGATATTCAGGAGGCTGAGTTCTGAGGATCGCAGTTCAAAGCCAGCCCATCACCAAAGTCCTTGAGACTCATCTCCAATTAACCACCATAAAACAGGAAGTGGTGCTATGGCTCAAGGGATAGGGCAGTAGCCTTGAGCTGAAGAGCTCAGGCCCAGAGTTCAAGTTGTGCAACCGACAAAAATCAACAAAAATTTTTACAATGTGGTTTCCATTCAACATGTGTTTTCTTACAGTTTTTTAAGCTACTGGGGATTGAACCCAGGGCTTCATGTTTGACAAGGGCTCTACTTACACCGTACTCCCATTTCACCTTCTGAAGAGATAGATGACAGTCATGTGATACCATGCTGACCTTCCTTTGTAACGTGTTAATTCTTTCTTTTTTGTCCTCTACTTCACTTAATTTGTGCTTGGCAAACATTTTCTTTTAGTTACCTCTTGTGAATACTTCCATAAAAACTTCTCTGTTCTACCAGTGGGAGCTGAGAAGAGAGGTGAGGCAGGACTTAAAGGTTAGAACTTCCATGCTTTTTTTTTTAACATCCTTTGCAAGTTTGCCCCTCCCGCCACTCTTTGCTTTAACATTCACCTCTAAATCTCAGCTCTGCTTGTGAATCACTAGCATGCGTCTCATTGGCATTCCTTTTACAGTCCTTTTAGTTTTTATGTATTTAGTAGTCAGTACTGACTTGGTTTGTTTGGGTCATGGGGCTTGAACTCTGGCCTAGGTGCTGTCCCTTAGCTCTTCAACTCAAGGACACTGCCCTACCCTTGAGTCACAGCCCTACTTCCCATTTTCTAGTGATTAATTGGAGATAAGAGTTTCTCTGGCTTTGTATTGCCCTCTGGCTTTGAACCTTGAGCCATATCTCATTCTCATATCTCAGCCTCCTGAGTAGCTAGGATTTACAGGCTTGAGCCACCCTGCCCTCCCAGCTACTACTGATTTTTGAACTCAAGGCCTTTTACTTGCCGGGCAGTTGTTCTACCCTGTTAGCCACTCTTCCAGCCCCTGCTTTGAGTTGGTTATTTTTTAGGTAGTTTACCTCCCCTTTAGATCAGGAATAGGGAACCATTTTTCTAACAAGGGCCATGTGGGTATTTCAACACCTTTTACAGGCCATCCAGAATTATCAGTACAGTCAGATGTCTATGTGTAGCAAGTGGGATGCATACAGAGACATTTCCTGTCATGTACTAAATGCTTTTATGGACTCTGGCCCGATGGCTAGCTGTTTCTGCTTCCTTTGTCCAACTCAGTCACTACATCTGCTCCCTCTCCCCACACTTTTTTTTTTGGGGGGGGGGGCAGTTGTGGAATTTGAAATCAGGGCCTGAGCATTGTCCTTGGACTTTTGGACTTTCTCCAGGCTAGAGCGCTATCACTTGAGCCACAGCACCACTTCCAGCTTTTTTCTATGTATGTGATACCAAGGAATCGAACCTGGGTCTTCATGCATGCTAGGCAAGCACTCTACCACTAGGCCAAACTCCCGGTCCCCTTCTCCCCACACTTTTTTTAAAAAAGATGATATGGTAAGTTTAAGTCATTTTCCTGTAGCAGACAGTTCTGTAAATTTTAATACATAGCAAGATGCAGAGGTTAGCCAACCTTTCTTAAAAACCTACATACCATTTCTTCAAAAGTCCAATCCCACATTTGTTAGACCTGACAACCTCCGAATTGTTCTTCAGCCTCATAGGTTTCTAGAATAAATGGAATCGTACCATACCCAATCTTCTGACACTGGCTTCTTTGACCTTTGAGACTGTTCTAAGATAATAGTTTTTCTCAGATTTTTTTTTAATGCCTTTCACTCCCTAGAGTGGAAAAGAGAGAAAGCTGGGGGCCAACCTATGGTTTCAGGAACATTGTGAAACAAATATACCTCTCATGTTTGATAGAGTGTGTGTGTGTGTGTGTGTGTGTGTGTGTGTGTGTGTGTGTGTGTGTGTGTGTGTGTACATGTACATGTGTGCCTGGGGCTTAAATTCTTGGCTTGGGTGCTTGATTTTATTTTTGTTTTGCCTCAAAGCTAGTGCTTTACCATTTGAACCACTGCTCCACTTGTCTTAGACTTCCCTACCCAAGCTAACTTTGAACCTTGATCCTCAGATCTCAGCTTCCTGAGTAGCTAGGATTTCAGGTGTCAGTGCCCAGCATTGGATGGTTTTATAACTTTCAAACCCTCTACAAGATGACCTTCCATAGCACTTTGATGACACTAAGGGGTGCTTATCAATTTTATCACATGGCTTCTGCAATATCCAGATTAATGTGGAAGACTGCTGTCTGTTCCTTTCCACTTTGACATGCCAACTGCTTCAAGAACCAGAAAAGTAGAAACAGCAGCTTGACTGCTATGTCAGTTGTTGGAGCTCCCCTGTTTCCCATTAGGCCTTAGACTTTGCACTACTTCCAACTTTTTCTATGTATGTAGTATGGAGGAATCGAACCCAGGGTTTTGTGCATGCTAGGTACACACTCTTACCACTAGACCACACTCCCAGCCTACAAAGCTTTTTAAAAACATTTTATATTTACTCTCTCCCTTCCTCCTCCTCTTCTTCCTCCTCCCCCTCCCCCTCCTCCTCCTCTTTTCTCCTCAGCTTTGAACTGAAAATCTTGTGCCTGTCTATGACGCCAGGCCTTTTTTGGCTTTGAGTTACTGTTTTTAGTGCTTTAGTTCAGGATCGGCTTCAGGTAGGGGTCTTCCCAGTCTGTGTTTCTTGAGTAGCTGAGGTTTTATGTGTGAACCACCAACTTATCTTTTCTGCTTCCATCCTTTTGCAGACTTCACTGTCTTATAACTAGATCTCTCCTGCACTGAGAAGTAAAGGTTGGTCAGATTAACACTGAATTAATCTAAGTCCAATAAGGCAAATGGGGAAATCCCACAGAAGCTTGGAGTTTCTTTTGTATTGAGTGTTGAGCCCAAGGCCTACTGAGTCATATCCCAAACCTGGGGAGGGCGATGATTCTATCTCTACAGTGATTCTCATCTGTACGGATAAATTTTATGCTAACTCTTGATACTAGTCAATCTTTAATCAAAAACCCTTAGCTTTTTTTTTTGCCAGTCCTGAGTCTTGAACTCAGGGCCTGGACAGTGTCGTTGTGCTTTCTCAAGGTAGTGTTCTACCACTTGAGTCACATTACCACTTCTAGCTTTTTCTGTGTATGTGATATGGAGGAATCGAACACAGGGCTTTGTGCATGCTATGTGATCTACTAGTAGGCCACACTACCAGTCCCTTAGCTTTTCTATCTCCAGTTGCCTAAGCTAATAAATCGCTACCAGGTGTATCTTGCTTTTATTATCTTTCTATCAAGGATAAAGAAACTGGAATAGACTACATAATTAATCTTCCTTCACTATGTTGCTACGCTGAGGACCAAATCCATGGTCTCTTGTATGATTCATGAATTCTTTATCACGGAGCTATATTCACAACCAGTCATATCACTCAATTATGACTATCTCTTTCCTCTTAGGCCTCTGCTTTTACAGTTCCAAGTAAGTTATCAATCAATCCAGGTCATTAGTTGTTTTCTTATTAAGTCTAGAATTTTTGTTTAATTTTGTCAGTTGTGGGGATTGAACTCAGAGCCTTGGTGCGTCTGAGCTTTTTTGCTAAAGGCTAGGAGTATACCACTTTGAGCCACAGCTCCACTTTCACTTTTTGTGTGGGTTAATTGGAATGCTGGAATGCTTTTAATCTCTGCATTATTTACTCTTAGTATATTGGCTCCTACTAAAAATTGCCTTTTGAATATCCCCTGGCAACTTCTGTTATACTATTTACTTGGACAGTTGTTTGTTTCTGCATAAAATTTATTATTTGTATATTATATTCCTAATTAGATATGTTCCAGAAGGCCAAGGATTAAAAAAAATATATATATATATATATTCCCCTGTTTAAATTGCAAATTCCCCTGTCCAATTGCAATTGGTCAATAATTCAACAAGGAGTGTTTATATAAAACAGTTTATGAGTTTACTATACATTATGGACCTTAGAGCTAGAGATAAATATCATTAATTTGACCCCTTGAAAATGAAAATCTGATCTTGGCAATTAGCTAAACCACTTAACAATTACAAAATAATATACCAGTGAAGATCAAGTGCATCCTGATTTCCAAAGGTGACCAAGCAGTTACATGGCAACTATTCTTACTAGTTAAGAATTGGTTACTCATTAAATCTACATGAAGCTGTACTGTAATTATATATTATATGATTTTGTCATGAGAATACATTGTGTGGCTCCAGAATTACAGCCCCCTCCATACAAAAATCACAAAAGTTTATGATTTGTTCTTTGCTATGGGCAGGACCAAATCAGGTTATGCTACTTGGTTTTTTTTTTTCAGGAAAAGGAAGATTGTGTATGATTGAGTACGGCCTAGTGGTAGAATCCTTGCCTAGCACACATGAAGTCCTGCATTCAGTTCCTCAGTACCACACAGAAAAAGCCAGAAGTGGTGCTCTGGCTCAAGGAAAAGAGTGCTAGCCTTGAGTAAAAGGTAATCAAGGCAGTGAGTGCCCAGGCCCTGAGTTCAAGCCCCAGGACTGGGGGGAAAAAAAAAGACTATAACTTTGGGCAATATTGTTTCTGTAAAAATATGGTCACAATCCTATATAATACCTATCTTGAGAAGACAACCCTCCCACCTTTTTTTTCCCTGACATCGGGCTTGAATTCTGATCCTGGGTGCTGTCCCTGAATTCTTCAGCTCAAGGCTTCTGACCTACCCCTGAAGCCACAGCCCCACTCCCCATTTCCTAGTGATTAATTGGAGATAAGAGTCTCAAGTTCTTTAGTGCTGGGGCTGGCTTTAAACCGCGCGCGATCCTCAGCTCTCAGCCTCCAGAGTAGCTAGGATTATAGGCATGAGCCACTGTGCCTGGCTGACAACTTATTCTAGAATTTTCCATGTATCTATAGAATGTCCTCAATGCTGTTAATAGTTTTAAAGAACCTTTCAGAGACAATCCCCAAAGAGATTCTATATTATTAAAAAGACAAGGACAAAAGGAAATCAAACTGATGTTTTGGTACCAGCCTATTTTTTTCTGTTCATATTATTCACACAACAGGAGCAAGGGGTTAATGAATGATGTGAGTTTGAAAGGAATCCCAAGTATGGAAGATTTCAGCTTTTTTGGGTACTATGCTTTCCATTTCATCAGTAGTTACTGCATATTGCCCTGTGGGTTAGTTACTATTCTAGGGCCTGGGGTGTGTCAGTAAATTAAACAGGTCTTAGTTTTGTCATATTATCAAACAAGTTCCTGGAAAGGACCCCTGCTGTTTGGTCGATGGATGAATGGAAGGTAAGAGTGCAAATGAAGACCAGCGAATGGTTTCTGCCGAAATCCAACTGGGAAGTGCCCAGATTCACATTACATTTTGAAATTGCAGCCAGACAAATCTTCTACTGTATGTGTAAGGTAAGAAGGAAAGCAGTGAAAATTTGGTTCGTAAAATGAGAAAAATTGCCGAGAAGGAGGTTTAAAAATGAGGTATGGTAAGCAGAATTCACTTTTGGTCTTAATGGTGATTGGCTCATGAGACTGTTCTGTGGGGCTGCCTTGAGGTAAAGGGCAGTGTTGCTCCGGACATAGCTGAAGAGTTGTCAGCATACAAATGGCATTTCAAGCCAAGGGACTGGATACATTTACAAAGCAAAGAAAGGTAAGGTATTTTCAAATTTAGGAAATGGTGAGGCCAGGCACCATGGCTCAGGCCTGTAATCCTAACTACTCAGGCTGAGATCTGACAATACAAAGCTGATGGACTCATCTCCAGTTAATCACTAGAACACAGGAAGTGGGGCTGTGGCTCAAGGGTAGGGTGGTAGCCTAGGGCTGAAGAGTTCAGGGACAGCACTCATGCCCGGAGTTCAAACCTCACACTGACCCACACAGACCAAACCAAACCCGGTAACCCACTGTGTTATGTGGTGCTGCTGGAAAAGCTGACATTGAGAGGGACGGTTTCTTCAGAAACTTGGAGGATCCTGGTTAAAAAGAGAGCAGGGACTGGTGCCATCCTGAATGCCCAAGAGTTCCCGGCCCCGTTGTGGAAGGTCAACAGTGGTAAAGCAGCCAGGCCACCTTTGCCCTTCTAGGCACAGGCAACCTCATCCCCACCCCCACGAGGAGGGATATTCGCTTGGATGGACCGGGCCCGCTTTGTGTGGAGACCTGCCCAAATCCAACTACCGTGATGGGTAAATTCAAACACTGGGCTGTGACCCTGTAGGCTGCCTGCGTGCGGCCGGAGCTGGCTGTGGCCCCTCTGTGTATGTAACTATCCCATTGGCCACCTGTGTGGCCAGGTTCCACCGCATGGGCTTTGCCCTTAAAAACCCAGCGTGAGCCGCTCAGGGCCACAGTGTCAGCTCCCGAGTCTGCACTGCGTCCCTATGTGGTGGACTCTGGAGGGATGTGGAATCCCCACCTCCTGACCCGTAACAATCCACATGGGGAAATAAAAGGGCTAATCCATAATGGAACTAAGCCAAAACGGTAAAGACAAGGTCAGGGGCAGCCGGGGCCAAGGAAGACAAGGCCCAGCGTCAGCTTGGGGGACGCCTTGGTGGATGGAGTCAGCGCTACCTTCCTCGGCGGGCATTACCGGCGCCTCTGCGCGGGGTGGGCCTCGGAGCAGGGCTGCCTGCCCGGTGGCAGCCGGTGGCACCTTCCCTCCCCTGGTTAGGCGGGGAGGCCGGTTCTCGCCGGCCTGGGTGAAGGTCAGGTCTGGGGTCAGCGAGCCGACCTCCGGGCCGGCCAGAGCGGCCCAGGCGGGAGGGGGCGCTCTCACTCCGCTTCCGGTGTCTGTGGCTGGCGCGGACGTCTGCTTCCGGCACCCTCCTCCGTCAGGAGGCCCCGCTTCCGGTTCCGGTGTGGTGGCTCTCGCTCCGGTGTTCTCTCATCGAGTCAGCGGTCACCGAGCCAAGATGCTGCGAAATTTGCTGGTCAGTCGTCCGTTGGTCCGCGTCGGCCGTGGGCTCGGGGTGGGGAGCGGAGGCCAGGGCGCGGGAGCGGCGCTCTGTCCTGGGAGCGGGCGGCCCGGGGTCACCTTGTCCGCGTCCTCCCCGACCTGGCGCCCGGGGCCCTGGTCTGCCAGAAAGAGGGGGCAGGGCCCCTGGAGGCCCGGGAAGCCCCCGCCCGCGGGGCCCGTCTCCGCCGCCCCGGCCTCGGCTGAGCGGCTCTCCTAAATCCGTCCTGGAACGTGCTGACAACGGTTATTGTAATGAAGGAGATCGTATGGAGCTGTTCAATAACCGTGTGTTGTGGAAAGTGGAGACCGGGTTTATTTCCGTGAGCAGCGCACCTAACTGGAATGGGAGTGTTCTTTTTCTTTTTCTTTTCCTTTTTGTTGTTGGTCGTGGGGCTTGAACTCTGGGCCTGCCGTGGTCCTTGAGCTCTTCAGCTCCAGGCCACCGCCCTCCCTCTGGAGCCACAGCGCCACTTCTCGTTTTCTCGTGCTTAAAGGGAGATAAGAGTCTCAAGGTCTTTAGTGCCGAAAGACCGGGGCCGACTTTGAACAGCAGTCGTCAGATCGCAGCCTCCTGAGTAGCTAGGATTACAGGCATGAGCCACCGGAGCCCGGTCCAGTGTTTGTTTCCTCCCTCCCTCCCTCCCTCCAGTCCTGGGCTTGAGCTCAGGGCCTGAGCACTGTCCTTGGACTTTCTCAAGGCTAGAGCTCTACCACTTAAGCCTACCATTTCCAGCTCTTGGCTATTTATGTGGTACCAAGGAACCAAACCTGGGTCTTCGTGCATGCTAGGCAAGCACTCTACCACTAGGCCAAACTCCCAGCCCGCCCAGTGTTTTCTTAAAAAAAAAAAAAAATATATATATATATATATATATATATATATATATATATGCATGCACTTTGTTAAAATTTGCAGAGTGCTGAAGATGTGGCTCTGATAAGAGTGCTTGTCTAGCATGACCTGAGTTCAACCCCAGCACTGTGAAAATAAACACCTCAGGATAAATATAGTGATGAATGTCATCATTTTAATTAAGTGTAGGGGATCACCTTGGTGCATTTTGCTGTCAGATAATAGTTTTTTTTTAATAATGTGAGAAATGACAGCATTTGAGCATAAGTGTGTATTTATATCAATGTTTTCCTTAGTGCTTACACCAAGGCTACACGTTCACATTAGGTGAGGTTAGCTCTTGCATATGAGCGCTCCCTGGAGACTATGGAATGTTAATGTGGAGAGCAGAGCAGAGGATAGGTGACCGAATTGAAAAATCTGGATGCTGGTCCAAGTTTCTGTTGCCATTTCCTTCTCTAAAAGGAAGGATTAAAGATTTTATAACCACCTTAGAAGCTTGGAAGGTTCTTAAGTCTGTCTAATGTAAATGGGTTTCTCATTTCAGGCTCTTCGTCAAGTTACTCAGAGGACCATCAGCACTGCTCCACGCAGGCATTGGGAAAATAAAGTTCAAGAAAAACAAAAGCTGTTTCAGGTACCAAGCTACTTTTTAGGAGATTGTGGTTGGTAATAAGAGTTGCAAAATATGGAGACAAGTAAATCTAGAATTGTCTGCTTGTTAGTGAGCCTTATTTATTTATTTTTTTTGGTGGGTCATGAGGCTTGAATTCACGGCCTGAGCGCTGTCCTTGAGGTCTTCAGCCCAAGGCTGCCACCCTACCCCTTGAGCCACAGCTCCACTTCCTGTTTTCTAGAGGTTAATTGGAGATAAGAGTCTCATTGACTTTATGCCTGGGCTGGCTTTGAACTTTGATCCTCAGATCCAGCCTCCTGTGTAGCGAGGGTTACAGGTGTGAGCCCTGCTTCAGTGAGCCTTTTGTATTAGCAAAAGTATAATAAGGAAATTTAACTGTTCATTGTCATTAAGACAGCAAGCAGAGGCCAAGAGCATGGCCTAAGTGGTAGAGTGCTTGCTAGCAATACATGAAGTCCTGGGTTCGAGTCCTTGGTATTACATACACAAAAAAGCCAGAAGTGGTGCTGTGTGGTCAATAAAGAAGTATTTGGGAGGATTATATGATGAGAACATTTTTTAGGGGGCAGGTGCACTATTGTGTATGCCAGCCCTGCCAGACTGGAGCAAGAGTACTGCCATCCTGTGGTACGTGGGCCTAGGCCTTTTCTGGGGCCTGAAGGAGCCAACACTTCAAATTTACGCCAAAGGAAGGGAGAAAGGAAAAGGCAGGAATAAATATAATCCTTTGGCATAAAATTTGTTGACCCGTTAAACCATCTCTGTGTCACCAAGCAATGGCCTAATCCTGAACTCTTTGAATTTATAGTCATAAGACTGCCCTCTCTTTATGCACTCTTGGAACTGAAAAGCTAGCTTTTATAAAAATGCTTGGCTTGGACACTCTACCACAATGCTTTAGTGACTGACTTCTCCCCCTGCAGAGGGTGCACTGCACACATTAATAAACCTGCTTGTTTTTAATTATTAATTTGTTTTCTTATAAGCATTTTGTCCCATCTAAGAACTTAGGAATGCTGGGAAAAAAATGGTGCACTTTCTTTGATATACTTGTTAATGTCATTATTTGGGATCATTAATTGGTAGTAAATTGTCTATCAAGCAGAACAGCAACAAAAAAAAAATGTGATGCTTGGGGCTTGGAGTGTAGCATAGTGGTAGAGTGCTTGCTTAGCATGCACGAAACCTTGGGTTTGATTCCTTGGTACCACATTCACAGCAAAAGCTGGAAGAGGTGCTGTGGCTCCAGTGACAGTACTCACCTTGAGCAAAAGTGCTCAAGGACAGTGCCCAGGCCCTGAGTTCCAGCCCCAGGACTGGCAAAAAAAAAAGCAACAGGAACAAAAAAAGTTAGACTTTATGCAACAAACCAAAGAAATACATTAATATGACAAGATACTACTGCAGTAATTAGTGGAAAGATTTATCCAGTTATGTTTAGCTGATATGGGAGATAAGTACATTCATCCCCAGTGCTTTCATCTGCCTTAACTAGCAGTGTAATTGGGACAAAAGGTTAGGAGAGTAGTACTAAACACAAGTCATGGTACCCTCTCATCCAGAAAGCCCACTCTTTAAAGACTTCCCTGTAAAAATAACTGCATAGGTACATGAAAGTGGGGTGCATGTTTTAGAAAATCCAACAAGTAAGTACGCATTAATAGAGGGTTGGCTAATTCAGAAATAGTTATCCATGGTGAAATACCATGTAGCCACTGACAAGAATAAGATAATTTTTAGTTGACCAACAAGATGGTTTTTAAGACTTCTGAGCAAAAATAGTGTCTGGAAAATCATGTAGCATAATCTCATTTTGTATTAGACAACAAAAATATATATAAAGGAATTGATAATACAAGTATTAAGAAGTAGAGATCTGCACTGTGCTATATAAATGGTAGTTATCTCTTGGAAATTTGGAGTGCTGTAGAGTGATTTTTCTTTAAGTAGTTAGATTATGAGTGCTTTTTGTTGTTAATTCTGATTTTTTTCCCCGTGAAATTTTAATGATAAAAATGTATATTCCTAAATATCCTCCTTTATAAGGAGAGGAAGAAAAAAAGCCCTTCCTGTGACTTAGTGTGACTGTTATTTTCCATCATATTGAAATTGTAGTTTGATGAGTATATTATATAGTTTTAATGTTTACATATATTCCTAGGGTAAAAATGCCTCTGTTGGATCTCAAATTAGCTTTAAGATAGGAATGCTGACTTGTAGGAGTTTAAATTTGAGAAATTGTGGGATAAAAGGAAGACAATTAGAGGCCTTTTTAATTTTAATACGTAAAATGTTTCAAGGGTTTAATTGCTGTTTTGTTTTATATGAATGATTTATCTCTGCAAATTTAATTAGAAATAAATGGCAATTCAGTAACCCTTTTTTCTTTTCTAACCTAGGAGGATAATGGAATCCCAGTGCATCTGAAGGGCGGAGTGGGTGATGCTCTCCTGTACAGAGCGACCATGGTTCTCACAGTGGGAGGTAAGACCTTCACAGGCTCTGGCTGTCTATAGAACTTTGATAGTGAAACTTAATTTCATTGTAGTGTTTTACCACAAGTAGTCTTTCTCCAGAGTGGACTCACTTAATGTATCTCATGTAAGGATACAGTCAGGGTGATTGAAATATGCTGAAATTTTAAGAGCATTTTGATGTGTTTTTGAGACATATTGTGGTTTTTGCTCATTTTGATGTGTTTTCCTTCCCTCCCCAATTTGCTTTATTGTTGTTTTAGAGGCAATATACAGCAAGGTTACCTTTACATATATCTGGAAATAAGTACATTTCGTTTCACATAGTGCCATCTATTCCCTTATCCTCTCCCATTCCTTCCCTCCCCCTTTCATTTAACATGATTTTATTTATTTATTTGCCAGTCCTGAGGCTTGAACTCAGGGCCTGGGCACTGTTCTTGGACATTTTTTGCTAAAGGCTAATGCTCTGCCACTTGAGCCACAGTGCCATGTCTGAGCTGACTTATTCGGTATATGTGGTACCAAGGAGTCAAACCCAGGGTTTTGTGCATGCTAGGTGAGCACTGCTAGGCCACACTCCCGGCCTATTTGATGTGTTTTTAAAACAAAAACAAAGTCTTACGGTTAACCTTGTGATGAATGGATGTGGGCTTTCTGATTATGTCACTGAATGCTCTGGAATTCTGCCTCTTGCAGCAGGTTCTTGTAAACACTGACTGCTAGGCACAGTGACAGGTAACATCTGAACCCCTACTCACATATTTGTGGCTAAATTTGTGGTGCTTGTCTGTTCTGTGGAGGGTTGGTGGGCTTCTATGGAGAGGAGCATGGGGAAGGATTGAAGTGGCTGTCCTGAAAGGCGGGGCGGGAGGCAGTAGTTACATAATCCCTAGGCAGGCCTGTTGACTGGATTGCCATCTATTTGGGTCTAGGCACATAGTGTATGTACCACTGGAGCCATCCCCATCCCTTTTTGTTTAGTCATTTTTCACTTACGTGGCTGGCCTCAGGCTGCACTGCTCCTGTCTATACCTCATTCGTGGTCAGGGTTACAAGTGTGCCCACCAGGTCCAGCTGTCCTTGAACTGCAGTCAACTTTTTGCCTTGATTGGCTTTGCCTGTAATTGTCCTGTATCTACATCCTATATCTAGCTCTTAGGCAGCAGAGCTTATAGACATGAGCCACTATATCTGGCTTGTTTATTGGGGCTTTATTAATACAATAATACATTATGTTCTTCAAAGCCATTGTTAGTACACATTAGGGAAGGCAATGCTATCTTTTTATTAAGTGGTCCTGGGAGTAGAACTTGGCCCTTGACCTACATCCTATTTCTAGTCTCCTCTAATTTTTAAGGCTTTTTTGTCATCCTTACAATTTACCAGTCAAACTTAGGTTAATAAAGAAACAACTTGTTTTGGTGTGTTTGTGTTTTAGTTTGTTACTATTTAGCTCAGGCTGGTATTGAACTCAATCATCCTGCCTCAGCTTCCCAATTGCTGAAACTACAGGCATATGCTACTATATCAGGCTTTATATATATATTCTTGATTTGCGTGTTTGTGTCTGAGTGTGTTGGTACTTGGGCTTGAACTCAGGGCCAGGGTGCTCTCACTTTGTTTTGTTTTACTTTTCTCAAGGTTGGTGCTCTGTTACTTGAGGCATGCCTCCACTTCTTGCCTTTTGCTGTTTAAGTGGACATGCGTGTCTCTCAGACTTTCCTGCCTGTCTGGCTTTGAACCATGTTTCTGAGATCTCAGCCTCCTGACAGTGAGCATTACAGGCTTGAGCCACTGGCAGGCAGCTCAAGTTTATATTATATTGACATAACATATTATGTTGACATTTATGTGTAACCTTTTCTCTAGAAATTAATGTTGAAATTAGATTAAATATTTAATATAATATTGAAAATGTGGCCAGCATCTGTCAAAATATATTTTTGAGTTGTCATTAGAATAGTCTTTCATGCCAATCTTGGCTTTGAGCATTTGTGTTAGAAAGTTTAAATTTATGAGCTGGGCAAGGTGGCTCATGCCTGTAATCCTACTCAGGAGGCTAAGATCTGAGGATCAGAGTTCAAAGCCAGCCGAGGCACAAAAGTCTTATCTCCAATGAACCTCTAGAAAAATGGGAAGTGGGGCTGTGGCTCAAGGGGAGGGTGGTAACCTTGAGCTGATTTCTTTTAAGTTCTTTGTTTGTTTGCTTTTTCAGGAACAGCATATGCCATATATCAGTTGGCTATGGCTTCCTTTCCCAAGAAGTAGAACTGACTGAAGTCCCCGCAACAGTCGCCTGGTTCCACACCCTTCATCTGCTGTGGACCAGTGATGTAATGAGGAATGGAGTTCTTCCTGGGGGATCAATATTTATTGACTTGAACTAACTACCACCACAATAAAGCGGTCTTTACCATGCTTTCTTTTTTTTTATTTTAACACTCATAAGTCTTAGAAGCATTTTAAAAAAAAAGCAGGAAGAGATTTTTGTAAGTGGGTGGAGATGCTGACATAGTGATATTGTTCCTTCTGCAGTGGGCAGATGGGCCTGCTGTGGTTAGGTGGGCTTGACTGTGGAAGCTTAGTGCTTTTTCTGCCCTCTGTCCTGGGATAGCCTGAAACACGGGGGTAGTAGAAGTGGGTCAGTTTTGGCATTGGGAGTGTACTTTTCCTTTGTTTCTCAGTTGTGTAAGAATGTGGCTCAGTGCTGGCATGTCCATGTAGGGGAGGGAAACCCTCTTGTAGCGGAGCCTGCGTGTTTATAACAGTCAGGGACCATAGGAAGCTGTCAGCAGAGGCCAATGGCAGTGGCAGCTGTGAGCAGACGTGGCGTTCCATCGCACATCGGATGGTTTGAGGGCCTCTGCGGCCCGGGGCGTATATGCATTGGGCATTAGTAGAATGGCTGTAGGACAGCTTAGGGTTTTTGCTTTTGTTCTCTCCACTTGTTAATCTATCACATAAAGTATTCCATCCAGTTGAGCTTGTATGGATACACACGGGGTGTCCAGCTTTGTCAGAGTATAAAGATTGGAGTGGAGCTCAGTCTCAACTAGGGGAAACTAGTGTCTATGTAAAATGAGTGAATATATTTGGAGTAATTGAGTCATCTGAAGTTGCCAAATTAAGCCTTTTGATATCCAAATATTGAAGTTTGTGATATAAATATTTCTCAGAAGAGTAATCAGTTACAGATGTTGTAGCCTTACATTTGTGCTAGAGTGGCCATATCTGCTGGCTTTTGAAGGGCAAACTAAGCATTGTTAGCACATTTCCAAAAGTTCTTCCAGACTTAGGGTGTCAGTAGATGATAACACTTGAAACAACTGTCAGCATGTGACAACAGAGCTTAACTTCTGAGAGTGGCTTCAGATGCTTCTCTGAACCATGGTCAGGAGCATGACAGCTGCATCACCCAGTGGGACCATGGCAAGACTCAGGAAACTAAAATTAGGTAGTGTTTTAAAGATACTTTAAAAATATGAGCCAGGTTCGGTGGCCCATGCCTGTAAGCCTAGCTACTCAGGAGGCTGAGATCTAATGATCATGGTTCAAAGTCAGCCTGGGTACTAAAGTCTGAAACGTATCTCCAGTTATCTCCAATTAACTACCAGAAAACCAGAAGTGCTGTAGCTCAAGGAGTAGGGCGGTAGCCTTGAGCTGAACAGCTCAGGGACAGAGCCAAGCCTCACAATTGACCAAAAAAAAAAAAACCCAAACACAAAAAAAAGCCAGGGGAGAGGGATAACCTTCACTTGCCCTTCACCCTAAACCTCTGTGGTGTGAGCATAGGTGGTGAGAGATGGTCTTCTCCTTGCCCAAAGGCCTCCTCATCTTCCTACCCTTTCTAGACTCTTCCAAGACTTTGCACTCTACATTAAGAATTGGTGGGAATGGATCTGGTGGATGCTCAGCTCACAATGGAATATTATTAAATAGAGGAAGCTCCATGGCCCCAATTTCCTGCTCATTCCATCACCACTGTAGGGTGAAACCTTTTTATACTTGGTATTATATGGAAAAATAAGGTATTGCTGAACTGGAATTCCTGATGGAACTTTAAAATAAATGGCACCACAGGGTTTCCACTTGATCTAAAACTTGCAGTACTCACCGTGTTTGACTAAGTGCTGAGTAAGCTTGGTTGCTTGTAGTAGACCACTGATCAGAGTGTAAACATAAATGAAATCCTCCCTCCCTCCCAAGGAGCCTGGTGTCCTGGAGGGGGCATTGGCATGCCTTGCATTCCCTTACCCGTTTCCCATTGGTCCACTCAGCTGCTTTCATCTCTTCACCTGAGGCCTTCCTCACTGTCCCCCACAGAAAGCTCCCCAGCTTTCCCTGCCTTGCAGGAACCCTCACATCCTTATAATTGTACAGATTGGCTTCAGACCTTGAATTGTCATTGGCAGCTAACCTTGCTAAGCCACTTACGGGCTTACTTAGCTTGTGCCTTAAGAGCACAAGAAATAGTTTCTGGCACATACCAGTTGTGCACTAAATATTAATATCACTATTAGTGCTCAGACAGGAAATAGTATTGTCTCAAATCCTTGTCAACTGACTTGGTACAGAGTTTTGGTCAGGGCTGGAAGGGCAACTTCAGTGTCATTTCCTCCATTTCAAGTTTTTTGGCTCTGCTGTCCTTGTGTGGTTTTCTTTCCTGCAGTATGGCTACTTTAGCTCCAGAACTCTTGCTTCTCTAACAGAAAGGAAGGAGGCAAGTACTTGGTAAATAGATGAGCTTTCTTTAGCATCCAGTGCAAAAGTCCAGTAAGTTCATTTAGGAAGCTTAGAGTGGAGACAAAAGAAATAAATTAATTCACAAGCATAATTATGGGAACTACAAATAGACAAGATGACATCAAGTAAGTGATGTGTGAATTGAGACCAGAAAAATGGGGCCAGGTAAAAGGAGAAAAGCATGCTGGGGAAATAAGGTTGCTTTGCCATCTTCAGTTACAGAGAGAACAGTGCTGGAGTATAGAGATGGAAAGAGTAGCCATTATTTCTTTCCCAGTGACCAACACGCGATGTGGATTCTACATGTAGAGCCTACAGTGATCTCTGGCTTTGTAATACTATGTAAGCAATCTGATTACTGAGGAATCAAACCCAAGTCTTCATGCATGTTAGGCAAGCACTCTACCACTAGGCCAAACTCCTAGCCCCTGATAACCATAAGATTGACTTAGCAACAATCTCAACTGTAAACTAATATATGAACAGCCAATCTCAGGAGATTAATGTTAGTTACTATTACTAACAAGAACTAGAAGCTGAGAACATGCATAGATAAACCACACTACCATTACATTTAAGCTATACTTCACGCGTAGGTCAGGATTATACTGAGGCTCAGCATTTTTCACTGAATTCCCCCAGACTGGATTCCCTGTGAACGTTGCTGTTTTCTCTCTCATTCATATGATGAATTGTAATCATAAAATTTTTCTGTCTTCTCCCAGATTTCTGTGATTCTGTTCAGATTTGTAGTTGAGCTGGGAGCTGGTGGTTCACACCTGTAGTCCTAGCCACTCGAGAGGCTAAGATCTGAAGTTGTCAGTTCTAAGTAAGCCTAGACAACAAAGTCTGTGATACTCCTATCTCTAATAACTACCAGAAAGTCAGAAGGGGAGGTGTACCTTAAGAGGTAGAGCACTAACCTTGAGCAAAAAGCTAATGGACAGTACGTAGACCCCATGTTTAAAATCCAGTATCAGTACACATACCCAAAAATGTAGGAGTTACAACAACTACATACCATTGAAACACTAGGATCTTCTACAAGTCAAAGATACTTTGAAGGATTCAACTAAGTGAAGAAAACAATCAAAACCCAAGGTGTTTTCTAAAATGTTATGCTACTAAAGTACACCAAAGGGGGAATGATTTTAGTTAGATTGCTTGGATGGTAGAGAGCCAATTACTAAAATGATCATTTCAATACCCACATGAAATCAGCTAAGGAAGGAACACAGACTTACACACTTAACACATTCATATGTCTGTCTATCTGTCCAGACAGATTCGTATGTGAATACAAAGTGCTCGCTTATAAATGTCCTGCTAATGAAATGCTGTATTTTCTTGAGTTTTTGGTTTCTGTGACAAATACCTGAAAAAAAAAAGCAATTTAAAGAGAAAAGACTGTTTTGTGCATGGTTTCAGAGGTTCCAGTGCATTCTGACAGAAAAGTATAGTGGAGAGAGTTGCTCACCTCATGGTGGCCAGGATGCAGGAATGGACTGGAGACAAGTTATAATTTCTTAGCACTTATTCTCAGTGACTTACTTTCTCCAACCACACCCTATCCCTCAATAATACCATATAATGTGTGAGGATGGGTGGGGTGGGGAGAGATGGGGAGAACATGGGTGGGCTGACATTGATTGGGAAGCAATGTACCCATAAATTAATATGTTGAATTGGAATACCTTTGTACAGGTAGAGGTAATAATACATAGCATCATGTTGTGAATCCATCAAGGGATGAATATTGATAAGAGGAGAGGATTCAGCATCCAATGACTTCTCTATGATTAGGTCCATGGTCGAACAATTCTCAACACATAACCTTTTTGAGGGGAACACTTCATATCCACATCACAACAGAAGGGTGGCCTCTCTCTCTCTCTCTCTCTCCCTCTCTCTCTCTCCCTCTCTCTCTGCCTCTCTTCCCCCCATCCCCCCCTCTCTCTCTGCTAGTCCTGGGGCTTGAACTCAGGGCTCCCAAGGCTAGCACTCTGCCACTTGAGCCACAGCTCCACCTGGAATTTTTGGAGATAAGATTTTCAGGGACTTTCTCTGTCTGGCTTTTCCTGAGATCCTTAGATCTCAGCCTTCTGGGTAGCTAGAATTACAGGTGTGAACCACAGCGCCTGGCCTGGACTGTTTTGAACCTGAGATCATGTCAGTTCCCATTGACAGGAGGCCATCCTTCTTGCAGTTGGTTATCATCAGCGCTCTGGTGAACTGCCAAAAATATTCTCTAGCACAGTTTTAGTGGATAAAGTTTAGCATCATTCAGGTCTGAAAGAGCCTGGGGGTGGGGATTGGGAGGAAGGGAAAGTGGGAGAAAAACTTGGGAGGGGGTAGCAATGTTTGAGAAGAAATGTCCTCACTACTTTAGGTATGTGACGGTAGCCCCTCTGTACAATACCCTGCAATAAAATTGAATTTAAAAGATTGAAATGAGCCAGTTTAGGGCTTCTATCTATGATCCCAGCCTTGGGCCAAGAGGCAGAAGGATCATGAGCTTGAGCCAGGTTGGAACACAGAGGGATTTTTATCTATAAACAAACAGGAAAAAAAAAGTATCACCTTCCTTCCAAATAATCCACCACAAGCCTCTCCAACAACTCCCAACCAACCAAACAAACAAATCAAAAACCAGCCAACCAGCAATCTTGTAGCCTAAGCTATTCAATTAACCAGGTCATATATCACCTGGCTGGATTTCCACCTTTGCTAACCAGCAGAGAAAGGAGAATCGGCAGTGGCAACAGTGTGGAAGTAACAGTGATAGTCCACAGTCATAGCACTTCCCTTAAAGAAGGGAATACACGCCCTAGGGCCCTTAGATCTCAGAATATGAGAACGTAGAATTGGACAAGGAAGCCCGAGGGATGAGATGTCTTTTGTGCCATTTTGGGCCAGTACTGCAAAGATGTCCTAGGCTTGGAATGAGCTGAGTTTGTTTCAACAGTAAAAAATCATGCTTGTGAGCTCTCATCTATGTACACAGAAGCATTTGGTTCATTTCTGTTACTGACATGTCATGTTTTTCCAGGGACATGATTTTCTTTATGACTCTGGTCTCTCCTTCCTGTCAATGGCTTCCCAGTACCTTTTGAGAATCTACCTGTCGGGGTGCTGCTCTGCCCAAGGTGGAGTCATCAGACACTCCTGAATGCACTCTTCCCTATGCCCCAAGGCATTGTATGCATAAAGAATGAAGAACACATTTTCTTCATGCAACAAACACTGAAACGCCTACTCTGACTCTGGTGCCCTCAGGGGTTCTGCTCTGAGCTTGACTCCCCAGTGAGGGCCTGGACAAGGAGGTGAAAGCTTACCTTACTGCAGCAGGTAAGTTGCCATGTCTTGACAAAGAAGAGAACAGCCACATCTCGGATGTGATTTAATTCCTGAGTAGCTAGGATTACAGGTGTGAGTCGCTGGCACAGGCTGAGTTTTGACTTTCAATTGACTTGTTCTTCCTGGGTCCTTAGCATGGTGTCTGAATGCGACTCAGATCATGTCTCCGTGAGCTTTTTCTTTTCTCAGCAGAAAGCTGCTCCCAGCCACAGCCTGAGCCCAGGAAGTGGTCCTACCAGGAGGCTTCCCTCCTGCTTTGAGTTTCCCAGGGCCTCCATTACAAAAGGTAAGGAGGATCCCATACTGGAGGGTAGGACCAGTGTTCCTACAAGAATAGCTTTCGCTTAAAAGAAGTAACTACTTACAATGACCTAACTTGAAACTCATATTCACAAATCAGCTCCGATTCATTGATCTGATTTGTTGATGAAGTGGAAGTCCCTGCCTGTTCATTCTCTAAGTTGGGGAGATACAAGGCTGGGCAAGGAAGCCATTTCACCACTAGAGGGCAGTATGGGATAGGGAGGAAAGGGAAATGTCACATTTGTTTGTGCCACTGAACAAAATATTTCTATGAATCTAAGATGAAAGTATCAGGATCTTGCCAGTCTAAAGCTGTGCCTATTCAAACTCCTATGGCACTGGTTTTGCAGGTACATGAAGAGAAGCACACGTGCTTCTCATTGCTCTTTGCCCAGTATAAACGCCACTTACTCAAAAGCTGCCATCATTTCTTTAATTTGTTGCCCCTATTTGTTAAAGGCAGGAAAACTTCATGTGCATCCTCTAAATGCATGCCAAATTCTTAACCCCTTAAGCGCTGGGGTTACAGGTGTGTAGTAACCATGGAGCAAGCTCCCCTCACAAATCCCCTCCCATATTTCTATCTACATCTCGGCAGCCCAGCCTATCTCTCTGGAGATCACTGGCACATGCAGAGAAACAGTGGAAAAAATGGCAAAGTCTGAGCAGTCGTGTACCACGACAAGAAGAGACAGAAAGTATAGGGAAACCAAGTCTAATAGGAGGGCCCTCTCATATCTCAGAATTTTCCAGCCAGATAACAAATTTATTTATTTTTCTACTGAAAAGGCCAACTTCAATATTACGTGGGATTTCCCTGTGATTTGGAGCTAGTATTCATTTAGTATGCATGGGTAAAGTCTGTATGACTTTACAAAGCACTGAGGATGGTGCCTGTCAGAATAAGTGCTGAAGGCATGATCATCCATTGTAAAGAAGCCATAGACCCTGAACTGTGAAAAAAAAGATCACCTCGGTCTTGTCCTCCCCATCCTTCCTCCCTCCTCAGACACTCATAGTCTTCAAAACTTAGTTAAAAATAAGGAACTGATGCCAGGCACTGGTTGCTCATTCCCCTCATCATAGCTCCTCAGGAGGCTGAGGTATGAGGATTGTGATTCAAAACCAGCATGGGCAAGAACGTCTGTGAGACTTTTGCTCCCAATCCAGGAAACAGAGGTAGAGCTTAAGTGATAGAGCATCAGTCTTGAACTAAGAGATAGCATGAAAACCCTGGCCTTAAACCCAGTTTACCCCCCCCTACACACACACACACACACATATCCCGTGTGTGTGTGTGTGACACGCAGGCGCGCGCGTGCGCACACACACACACACACACACACACACACACACAATGAATTCTGGCTTTGTAATTACAGAATTTTGGTGGGTTTGTTTTGTTTTATCTTCATTTTGGACCATCATGAGCTCTTTGGCTCAAGGCTAGTGCTCAAGTGTACTTCTGGGTTTTGGGGTGGTGAACTGTAGATTAAGAGTGTCGAGGATCTTTCTGTCTACACTGGCCACAAACCAGGCTCCTCAGACCTCAGCCTCCCGAGTGGCTAGGATCCCAGACGTGAGCAACCAGTGCCTGGCAGATTTCCAGTTTTGTATTACAGTAAATACATCTGCAGACCATTCTTGGGAGTTTGCAAACACATTGTCTATACACATGATTAGTTGGTTCTGCCTTTAATGCATTCTACTTCACAAAGGTTGGAATTTGTGCTGTATATCTAGTGCCATAGTTTTCCAGATAAGCTGTTCTACAAATTTGTTTTCCTAATTATTGCTCAGTAATATAATACAATTGGTGAATTCTGCTGCCAAAGAGCACAAATTCTTGATAACAAGACAAATAACGCTTGCTTTAAAAAATATATACTCAATAAATTTGAAGATCTCTTTCTAAATCTGCACGTTTAAGATCAGAAAGTTAGTTTCTGTTACAAACCCAGTCTTTTATCTCCAAGACTATCAGCAGAAACCCAATAAAAAACCCTAACATGTTCAGCATTCTGTATATCATTTACAGTGGCAATATTTATACTATTGTTCTATGTTAGTAGCTGTGTCCTGATGGCTAATTTTGCAAGACAAATCTGAGAAAACTTAGATAGGATTTTCAGTCTATTTTTTATTTTATTAGAAAGCATTCTGGGTAATTTCCACAGTACCAAAATAGCCCCAGGGGAAATGGCTATTTCCCTGATTACAAGGTAATAGCAAATAAATTCTAGGGAATACATTTCCATTGAATTTTTTTTAAAGGAAATTAAATAGAAAATAGCACAGCAGTGTTTGGGGGAAGCCAAGAGTGATTCCAGCCGAGGTGCTGGTTGACACCAGCCTTGAAGAAGGGCTAAGTGGGAGGCAAGGGTGTCCACTAAATCTGCCGTATTCCGAGAGGTGCGATCTGATCCCAGCACCAGTGCTCACACCTGTAATCCTAGTGGTAGAGCTCTAACTAGCCTTGAGAAAACCCAAGGACAGAGCTCAGACCCTGAGTTCAAGCCCCAGGACTGGCAAAAATAAAAGAAATATTGTAAGAAATTCAAGAAGAGAGCATGAAAGGTTTAGAAAGCTTAGCTCAAATGTTAAAGAACGAGCCAAACAAAGGTATCTCAGCAAAGAAAACGACCCTCAAATCACTTTTGAGATAGAAGATCATATTTATAAACTATATTCCTGATTAGAGGTTAATGTCTATTCACTACTACGAAGTAACATCACAGAGTGACTCCTGTGTGCACTTTTTTTTAGTAGTTCAAATGTCTTTGCAGTCTTCATTCCTTAATGACCTTGACTTCACTATTCCTGAACACGTGTTCCTCCTGCTTCACCCTTCTCATTCATTACCTGTGGGTGCCACCAGCCCAACTGTGTCTCAGGATTCTCCAACTCAGCTGCATTTCCTTGGAAAGAACTCACATTTAAATTCTCACATTGTCCGGTTTGTTTTCTTTTTATTATATTCACTCTCCCTTCTCCTTTCTGTCCTCCTCCTCCTCCTCCTCCTCCTCCTCCTCCTCCTCCTCCTCCCCCCTCCTCTTCTCCATCCTCTCTCTCTGTCTCTCTATCTCTGTCTCTCTCTCCCCCTCTTTTTCATCTCCCTGGCTAACCAAACTTTTAAATACAGAACCAAAGCTCATCTCAAACATCTCCCTTTCTAGAAGGAAATGCACCATCATTCTTTCATTTCTCTTCATCTCAGTCCAGAGAGTAAAACTGCTAAGCTTTCGACGTGACAGGGCTGTGTGGTTGGGTCGTGGGTCCTGTGGTTCAGCCAGGCACACCTCCGTGGCCAGGATGGGTCAGCGGAAGGTCTCTTTAGGGCTGACACGATGAGGTGGCTGTTCTCTACATGTACACATGGGAAGCTTTTCAACACAAACAGTCCAGTTAAAACCATCTAGAAAACACCCACTTCTTCCTGGAAGCCTGGATTTGCTATTTATAACTGCAACTGTTTTGCCACCTTTGCTTTCCAGCATAATGTTTGTTTATAAAAGGAGATATCACATCATCCTTTCTGTGCTGTGTAAGCAGGAAAGAGGAAATGAAACTTGAGATTTTATTTGTTTGGTCATGGGGCTTGAACTCTGGGCCTGGGCACAGTGTCCCTGAGCTCTTCAGCTCAAGGCTAATGCTCTACCATTTGAGCCACAGTGCCACTTCTGATTTTCTGGTGGTTAATTGGAGATAGAATCTCACAGACTTTCTTGCATGGGCTGGCTTTGAACAGCGATCCTCAGATCTCAACTTCTTGAATAGCTAGGATTACAGGTGTGAGCCACCAGCACCTGGCTACATGTTATGCTTTTTTTTCATGCCAGTCCTGGGCCTTGAACTCAGGGCCCGAGCACTGTCCTTGGGCTTTCTCAAGGATAGAGCTCTGTCACTTGAGCCACAGCACTATTTCTGGCTTTTTTCTATGTATGTGGTACTGAGGAATTGAACACGAGTCTTTGTGCTTGCTAGGCAAGCACTCTAACACTAGGCTAAACTCCTGGCCCATGTTATGCTTTTTTTTTTAAATTAAAGACTTTATTAACATTGATTTTTACATCATATTTCAAATGACGTATTTAAAAAACAAGTGTTCAAGAAGGGAATCTCTATATACAACCACTGTCACTTAGATTTTAGAACATAATTAAAATTAGACCATGTAATAAAACATGTTTATGTAATAAAACATTATACCTATTGAGTTATAGATTTTTATGTCTATGTAGTTGTGTTTATATTTCCAATACCATGTCCATAGATAGCATCGGGTACACAATGTTATGCTTTTTTTTTGCTAGTCCCAGGCTTGAGCTCAGGGCCTGAGCACTGTCCTTGGGTTTTCTCAAGGCTAGAGCTCTACTACTTTATTCTCAGCACCATTTCCGGCTCTTTTCTATGCATGTGGTACTGAGGAATTGAACCCGGGTCTTTGTGCATGCTAGGCAAGCACTTTAACCACTAGGCCAAACTCCTAGCCCCCATGTTATGCTTTTTTAATGGAGCAAATGGTTTGCCAAGGAGAACACAAGGTTGAAGCAATGAGTTCATGCATTGTTCTCGAAAGGATCTGAGGCTTTCATAAGTTGTCTGGATCACAGGATTGCTTTGTTTTCTAGTAGAGCCAGGGTCAAAATTATGCTAAGCACATGGTTAAGAGTTAAGGAATTTCTGAAAATCATAGAGTGGAGATTGTTCTGCGCTCAGCTATTTCTCTAGACTGAGTAGAAGGAGGACTTTTTACTTGAAATCTTAAATTGGATGTCAGATTTCATGTCCGCCATTTTCTTTGTCTGAATTTCATCACTTGGGCAGGGCTTAGTGTAGTGTGTGTTTTAGGTGCTTAATCGCCAGTACAACAGTCCGAGGAAGACGACCAATAGCCGGTTACTAAAGCTAGGCATGGTAGCTTTTGTCTGTAATTCCTGTTGTATAGAAGGTAGGCACGAGGAGAATCACAGTTCAGGGCCAACCCAGGCAAAGCCTGGATCTCAACCAGCAAGCTGGATATGGTAGCCTGTGCTTCTCTTGCCAGCTGTGGGAAAACATAAAGAGGGTGGTTATGGTCTAAGGCAAGCCCCAGGGAAAATAACAAAAGCCAAAGGTGTGGGATGTGTGGTTCAAGTGGTTATACTCCTACCTAGCAAGTACCAGGCCCTAAGTTCAGCACTGTGGAAATAAAAGGAAGGAAGGAAGGAAGGAAGGAAGGAAGGAAGGAAGGAAGGAAGGAAGGAAGGAAGGAAAGAAGGAAGGAACAAGAATCTGAAAAAGTCCAATCAAATTGATAATATAAACAGAAATCACTTACTTTGTCACTAAAAAAAAATGTTTTGATGTGCTCATACCGGGCTTTAACTCAGGACCCCAGCTGTCTCCCTTAGTTTTTGTTGTTGTTGTTGTTGTTCAAGGCTGATACTCTACCACTTGAGCTGCACCTCCATTTTCATCTTTTTGCCAGTTAATTAGAGATAAGATTCTCACAAATTCGTTTGCCTGGACTGGCCTCAGATCTCAGCCTTCTGGGTAGCTAGGCTTATTGGCATGAGCCACTGGCACGCGACTATCACTTTCTTAAAAGGATAAAATGTTTTGCCATGTCTTGGATATGGCCAAATTCAAAATAGAAATCTTAATGTCCAAAGTGGCAGTAGCTGGAGGCGAGGGCTTTGGGTGATGGTTAGATTGTGAGGGTGGAATCAGGGCTTTCCTAGGATGAGACAAGGGAGCCCACCATTTGGGTCTCCCTCTTTCTTTTCTCCTCACTTTTTTTCTTCTGGCTAGAATGCATATGTTGTGTTTTAAGCTTGGGCAGTCATTATGGGCTCTGTGGCACTCATATAGATGTTCCATTGTGGTGAAAGAACTGGAGCATCTGAGAACCTGTCACCTAACCAACTGCCTACCTTTTGATTCGCAGGAGTGTTATCCTGCTTTAGCAGTAGCTGGCCAGCAGGGGTGCTGTTTGGACAGCAGTGATTACAAGTGAGTCAGACTGTGCTCTCTGAAATGGACAGAAGGCAGCAAGTCTTTCCTCTGATGGACCCACGTGCTCTGCACTTGGTGAACTCATGAACTTGGGTCCCACGCTGCTCCAGTGTCTGTGCCAACTGACCTCTTCATGGTTTAAGTCCCAAACAAATCAATATTTTCATTTTTATCAGAAGAAATAAGCAATTTTTTCTTTACTTTAGGGCTGTAGTTTAGTTCATTTATTAGAACAAGACAGAGAGGGAGGGAGGGAGACAAGAAGGAAGGAAGGAAGGAAGGAAGGAAGGAAGGAAGGAAGGAAGGAAGGAAGGAAGGAAGGAAGGAAGGAAGGAAAGAGGGAGGGAGGGAGGGAGGGAAGAAAGGCAGCCCATCTAGAGTGTCAAATGCCAAGTTTTTGTGTGATTTAAAGTTTAGTTAGTGACAGTCATGGGCAGGCTTCTTTCTGGGTACAGCATAGCAGCAGCAGGTGTGATGGTTCGGAAGTGGCAGGCCTGGTTAAGATTCTGGCTTCTCCACTCACTATTCCTGGGCTAGGTGTGATTGCTAACTTTTCTAATAATAATGCCATCATATTCTTTCTGAATGACTGCTGGTCAAACAGAGGGCAAAATTGTCTCTTTACTTATATCTTCTCCTTTTTCTCACCTTTCTTCCTCCTCTTCCTCACTCTTCTTCCATTCCTCTCAATTTGGTCTCAGAACTTAGCACTTGCTAGGCACACGTGTCATCACTGAGCCACGTTCTCATTCTTTCTAGCTTTAGTTACAGTTATTTTTTCAGGTAGGATCTCTCTCTCCTTTCCTCTCTCCCTTTTTCCCTCCCTCCCCTTCCCTCTCTCACTATTCAATTTATTATTTTTATTCACATATATGCTGCCACTTGAGCTAGCTTTTTTCCCTTCTAATTCATTGGAGATTTGTTTTCATGATTTGTTTGCTCAGAATGGCTTCACTCTTTGCTTCTCAGATCTCCCCTCCGGTGTCACTAGGAAGACAGGTGTGAGCCACTGTGCTGAGGCAGCACCACCACCTGATGTGAAGCCTTCGGAGTTTTTCTCTTGGACAGTGGGCCCTTCCCGTTCCACCCCTGAGTAGACGAGATGTTCCCAGCACATTCTCAGTGGCCAGATTGTTTATTTTTTAAACAAGATTACTTTTCCTGCTTCCATTCCTATGCTTAACAGTCCTTCATTTGAACATGATGGAGGTTCCATGGACGATGGAAGCAGGCCTGAGGTCAGGTGTCCATTTCAGAACTTAGCAGCCAGCTGTGGCATTCCTCTGAGTCTCAATACCTTCCCTACAGCATGGAGACAGAAAATTTAAATTCCATAGATTGACAAATGCTCTGGATACTGTCAAGGGGTCCAGGTTCCTTTCTTCACCAATAAAAGAACTAACAAGCAGGACAGTGATTAAAGCAGGCAAACCAAGCTTGCTTATTTATTTATTTATTTATTTATTTACTATTTATTTATTTATTTATTTACTTTGCCAGTCCTGGGGCTTGAACTCAGGGCCTGAGCACTGTCCTTGTGCTTTCTGAAGTCTGGAGCTCTATCATTTGGGCCACGACATCACTTCCAGCTTTTTCTGTGTATGTGGTACTGAGGACTCGAACCCAGGTCTTCATGCATGCTAGACAAACACTCTACCACTAAGCCACACTCCTGGCCCAGCAAGTTTATTTGAAAGCAAGAGTAAGAAGAGTACAGGCTTTTCTTAGGGTCTGCTCCCTGAGTCCTCTGGGAGCACGGTTCTGATGCCCATGGTGCTCCTCCCCACCCTCCTCCCCCCAGCTCTGCAGGATTGCCTGCTGACTTGTGTGTCTACTGCTCTGACTTCTCCCTGCAGCCAGCGAGAGGGAACTCAGGGCATTGTGGGAAGAAGAAATGCCAGGATGAACCACATGGTATGTCTGCTATTTTCTTTATCCTTATCTCTGTGACCTAAGAGGCCTAACTTGCCCTCATTTTGTGTAGTACAGAGTTGTTATTCTATTCAGAGGATTAAATTCCAGATTCCTAGCAGCTTCCAACCTCAGCCATGGATTCAGTTGTATACATAAACCACCTACTGAAATCCCTCTGCTTTCATCACAGCCCAAGACATTTCATTTCTGTCTTCTGCGATTTGTTCAGTCTCTGATTTTGAACTTTATGCTGGAAATGCACACTTTTAGCTTTTCCAGGCTTCCTAAGACGACACTTCCTCCTCCATAAACTTCCACCAATCTTCCTCCTTTCTGGGAAGGCTTTCCCAGCAGTGTCCCCATTTCTGCATTTAGACTAAGCACTCACCTACTGCCACTGCACCAGCTGATCTCTTCAAGACTGTTCCCACACTAACAGTATGAGGGGTTTTCTTTTCTAGAGCAAAGGGTAGCGTGGTTTGCAGGCCCTCTAGCAAAGACCTTGTCTCTGTAGGGCAAAGGCTCTTGAAACAGAGGCCAAGCACAGATTTGGTTCCTGTAAAGCAGTGCCTGCCTGTACGGGGCCCTGCTGTCTCCACTCTGGTCTGGACGGCTGCTATTGCTATGCACAATAACAATCTTTGTTTTTAGAATTTTTATTTTTATTTTGCCAATCTTGGCACTTGAACTTGGGGCCAGAGCACTGCCGTGGGCTTTCTCAAGGCCAGTGGTTTGCCACTTGGGCCACAGCACCACTTTTTCTATGTATGTGGTACCAACGAATCAAACCCGGGTCTTAGTGCATGCTAGGTGTCCAGAAACAAGGACATACTAAAGCTACTAGCACAATGATGTTCACTGTAGCACTATTTACCATAGCTAAGATATGGAACCAACCCAGATGCCCCTCAGTAGATGAATGGATCAAGATATGGTATTTATACACAATGGAATTCTATGCTGCCATCAGAAAGAATGACAGCGCATCATTCATAAGGAAATGGAAAGACTTGGAAAAAAATCATCTTAAGTGAAGTAAGCCAGTCCCAAAGGAACATAGGCTCAATGGTTTCCCTCATTTCTCACGTTTAGGACTCTCCTAACAAAGGATCACAATAGCTCAAAAACGGTGCACATAAGGTCATACAGGATGAGTCTAAAGAAAAAGAACTCTAGGTTAATGAAACAAGAGGTTTATCTTTGTGGTTGCTGTTCTAAATGTATATGTGAAGTTATTTATTTTCTTTATTCTTTTCCAGTTATGGTTAATCTCATGAGGTTACTATATCTGAATTTACATAGTGGCATACTGTATGTGCATTTGTTTATTTGAAATAGGGAAGGGAAGGGGGAAAACAAGATGACTGGGAGGGGGAAGAGGAAGGAAAAAGGGGACAAAAACATAAGAAGGGGTATCAAGATTTGGGAAGTAATATACCCACTACCTGATGAATGCAACTGTAACACCTCTGTACATTATCTCAACAATAAAATACAGTTTAAAAAAGAGAGAAAAAAGAAAAAAGAGCATTTGTTTCCCACTCTGTGTGTTTGGCCATTGATGGACTCACCTCTCACCTCTCGGCCCTGTATCTAAAGATGGACTGGTTCCTCTAAGAAAGGATTTGGAAAGTAACAATTGTCTTATGTTTCCGAGCTTACATCACTATGAAGACCATCTAGCTAACTGTGAGAACTTCTGTGTATGTGCTCCGTATAGCTTTGGATAAACCCCAGAAGGTTTGGGTATGTAGCAGATGGTATGAGTATGTCTTTAAAGACAAAGCTTATGAGTAAAGTTGGTATGTAATTAAGTTGGCTATGATTTACTTTGAAAACTAGCATGTCATTTTTTATGTGCACCTATAAAACAATTGTTTGTGTAAACCAAAGTTCACTTCAGTGTGTGTTTATGTCACGGTCCCTCAAATGAACACTTTTAACTCAAATGCCATTTCCCCCTGTTTAATATGTAAGCTGCTTTGGACACAGAGCTAAAACGACAGTCTCCTACATCCTTAGTTGTAGTCTAGTGACACCTATAATGTCTTAACCTCAATTAATATCCTAATGTATCATATGTAATCAAGAAGAACTGTATTTCCATTTGATCTCCTTGTTGCTTTAATTGGAAGTAAAAAGGGGCTTTTGTGACAAACTCACTTGATCTGAGGATTGCAGTTCAAAGCCAACCCAGGCAGAAAAATCCTTGAGACTCCATCTCTCAATTAACTAGCCAGGCTGGGAGCATGCCTAAATAAGCAGAATTCTGGAAGTGGTGCTGTGGATCAAGGTGAGAGAGCACTAGCCTTGAGCAGAAGTGCTCAGGGACAGTGCCTAGGCCTTGAGTTCAGATCCCATGGCTGACAAAAGAGATACCAACTGGGAAAAGCCAGCCCAGGAACAAGCACCTCAAGCCCCCAGGACAAAAGCTAGTCCTGGAGTAGGAGGGGACAAGTTGAATCCTAAACTGAGTCACCTTTTCAGAATTAACCAGAGCCTTGAGATGTCATCCCTGGCTACCTTCTCACCAGACAGCAACTTCCATTCTTGCCTTTGTTAGCTGCTCTTTACAGGAAATGCTCAAGGCCATTCACCAGGCTCTTAACCTCTCAAGTCCAGCCCTAGCGTCTATTTGGTTATGGGCTCGTGCTCTAAAAGGAACTTTTCTGGCTTGTGGCCAGGGCATGTTCTCCTGTGTCATTCACATTTCTTTCCTGTTCTCCTCCATTTTCCTAACAGCCAGTACCATGGAACGCAACAAGTTACCTATGTGAGCTTGCAACTTTCAGACATTTCAGTGTGTGTGTGTGTGTGTGTGTGTGTGTGTGTGTGTGTGTGTGTGTGTGTATGTGTGCCTGTGCACACACACGTATGCTGGTGAAGCTTTAACTCAGGGTCCTTACTTAGTTTTCTTTTTTTTTTTTGCCAGTCCCAGGGCTTGAACTCAAGGCCTGCGCCACTGTCCTTGGGCTGTCTCAAGGCTAGGGCTCTACCACTTGAGCCACAGCACCATTTCCGACTTTTACTATGTATATGATACCAAGGAATCAAATCTTTGCTTAGCTTCCATGCTCAAGGTCGGCACTCTACCACTTGAGCCACACGTCTACTTCCAGCTTTTTACCAGTTAACTAGGAATCTGCAATCTCAAAATTTGCAAGTCCACTTCCCGCTGCCCCACTAGGTACCTGAATTCCCCGAAGGAGGCCCTGCCTGCCTGAAGCAGATCACACCTGGCTGCACAGGACCCGTTCACTGTGTTTGCTCGACAGGCTTCTGGCCTGTGTTAATTCCTTCAGGCCCAAACTACAAACTTTCGGAGCTCATCCTAAAACTTTTTGTACCTCCAGCCATCTTTACCCATCACCCTTGTCACCAATACCTCACACCTCGTGTTTCCTGACTCTCTCAGGTCATCACGGCCTCCTGCTTCAACTTTCCATTGAAGTTGATCCAGTCTGTTGAGGTTGTTTTTCTGATCTTTATTCTAATACTTTTGTGACTCAGTTGCCTAACAAAATAAAGGTTTATTGGATTTCCTTGCCCAAGCTGGTCTTCAACCTTGAACTTGGATCTCAGCCTCCTGAGTAGCTAGGATTACAAACAGGAATCACCAGCATCCAATCCCTTTATAATTCTTGGCAATTATTATGACTAGGTTGCTATAGCTCTTATGTATTTCTTTCCTAACAATGTACTCTTTTTTATCATTGCTTTGAGGGGAGAATGAATCTTTTTTTTCCCTCTAGAATGTTCTGCATTTTGTATTGGTCTCACTGCTTTCCTGTGTTTTCCCCTTCTCTATTTCCCACATTGGTATTACACACACTTCCCTGGCCCTTTCTGCATTTGAATTTTTATCTCTGGTCTTTGCTACACTTATATTTCTAATAAATAGAGCTTCGTTTAGCTTGCTTAAAAAAACTATCTTTCATCGTTTCTAGCATACACTATCCTCAGGATAAAGCTTAAATCCAGTCTGGTTAATGATTAGACATCTTTTCTCCACCAGAGGGCGCAGACCCAAAGGCACATTCCCAAGTCTGAAATATTGTGCTTAGAACATCTGAATGAACTATAAAACAATGTGTTAGAGCCAAGAACTGGTAGTTCATGTATGTAATCCTAGCTACTCAGGAGGCTGGGATCAGAGGACCAAGGCTCAAAGCTAGTCTGGGCCCCAAAGTCCCTGAGACTCTTACCTCCAATTAACCAGCAAAAAGCTGGAAGTGAAGTGTAGGAGTCAAACAGTAGAGCAAAGAAACCCAACCCAACCTAACCCAAACTAAACAATAAAAAAAGACTAACTAAGGAACAACATGAGGCTCTGAGTTCAAGCCCAGCACTGGCTCTCTCTGTATGTCTCTTCTCAGCCCTGCCAGCCCCAAGGTGGTCCCCAAGGTGGGTTCCTCTCCTCCCTTCTCCCCCTCCCCCCATCCTCCCCTTCTCGCTCCCTCCCCCTCCACCCTCTCCCCTTCTTGCCTACACTAGACGCACCCCGACCCCAGGCAGGCTTTTGCATCTGTGTTACTTGCACATCAGAGCCTGGAATCTAAGTTGGTAGATGGATGAGAAGCTTGTTCCCGGGGTCCCCGGACCCCTCGTGCTGCCTGCCGCCCCAGGGTCGCACACACACACACACACACACACACACACACACACACACACACACACACACACCCTGAAGGAAATCAGCACCCGAAGGTTAACTCTGCTCCACGCGAACACACGCTCACGCACACTCACATAAGTTAAGAGTGCAAACGTGGACGCCATGGCTGCTCCCGGCCTGGCCGGAGGGGCGCAGCGACCTTGGCCCGAGCTGGGGACTGGTGGGGGGCCACACGGGCCGTCGCTGGCACCCCGTCGCCTCGAGGTGCCTGAGCGGTGGGACACTCCTGTCCTCCGGGTTCTACCGCCACCCGCGGATGGCCGGGACTCGGTTTCCCCGGGCGTGCACGTGGTGGGGACCGTGGCGCAGGGGCCGGGCCGGGGTTCTTGGCCGCTGGGGCGATGGCGGTGTTGGGGGAGCGGAGGTGGGGCTGGCCAGGCCGGGAGGGACGGGACGTGTGGGGCGGAGGCCGGCGCTATGTGGCCCCTTTGTGCTCGCGGCCCGGCTGCGCCGCCGCGCGTGGGCCGTGCGCGCTCGGGGAATGTGCCGCGCCGGCGCTTCCCAGGCGGCCCGCGCTCCCGCCGCTCGCGCTCGCTTCCGCCGCGGCGGGGGCTGGAGGCGGCGGGCGCGCGGGGCGCGGGGCGCGCGGGGCTCGCAGGCTGCGCGCTCGGGGGCCGCGGCCAACCACGTGGGGACGGCCAGGAAGCGCCGGCCCCATGTCCATCCCGCCCGTCCTCAGAGGTGACGAGGCCCGCAGGAGGTCGCTGTCGCCAGGCCTGCACGGGACAATTTGACAACCGGGAGTGCCAGCCCGAGGCCCAGGTTCGGACTGTCCCGTGCCCCGCGCGTGTGTGCGTGTGTGTGTGATGGCAGGACTTGAACTCACAGCCTGGGCGCTCATGAGCACTCTACCACGGAGCCATAGCTCCACTCCTGACCTTTTGGAGATGACTGGGAGATGAGAGTCCCACAGACTTTCGCGCTCCGGCTGGCTTCGAACCACGACCCTCAGATCTCAGGCTGCTATGTAGCTCAGGCCACGGGCGCGAGCCACCTGCGGCCGCCCCTTTTCCAGGGCGCCGCGGTCCACCCGATGTCCAGGGGCGGGGGGGCGGGGTCGGGGTTTACCCCAACCTGGCACGAGGTTTCCCCTTCTGGCCTCGAAGCCCCACCGCCTCCCCCTTCCCCGGGACGGGCCTGGGCAGGCCTCGGGGTTACCCGCCCCGCGTGGGGCCCCCACTTCCAGCCATGGCCGGGGCTTGGACGAGACCGCGGCGAGGCTCCGCCGCGTGCGCAGACGGTTAGTTCATGGAAACCCTGCGAATGGGTTTTAAGTGCACCCCGGACGGAGGGGGGTGAGGGGGGCGGCCGGGGGGGGGGGCAGTGGAAGGGACGGTGTGGGGGGAGGGTCGACCCGGCTCGCCGGTGCGCAAAGGAGAGGGGAGGGCGGGCCCGGGATGAAAGCAAACCGCGGGGACTGGGGAAGCCGAGCTCGCGGCCGCCCCCGCCCGGCCCGCGCCGGAGCCCGCGGCTTCCCTTGGCACCGGCCCCGGCCGCGGCCGTCGCCCCTCTCCCCTTCCCTCCTCCGTCCCCGCCCCCGACGGGGCCGCCGCGCGCGGCCGGCGCTCGCCACCTCACGCCGCAGGAATGCTCGAAGTATGCACACGTTCCCCACAGCAGAGCTCCCTCACCGCCGGGAGCATACATCACCCCGTGGCACCCGTCCACCTTCCCAGGCGTTTCGTAACCCAGTAAACTGAGCGCCGGGACCGGCCCTCCGTTAAGTAGCCCGCGGCGCGGAGTCTCATCCCACTCGGCGAAGGCGGCCGTCCCGGACGCGTCTGGCCGCGCTCCGGTGCTCCTCGCGTGGCGTGGCCCTCCTCCTCCCGCGCCGGCCCGGCCTCCTCCCGCGGTCCTCCGCCTCCCCGGCCTCCGCCGCCGCCCGCGCTCCCGCGCCCGCCAGGAGCCCGCGGGCCGCACGGGGATCCCCCGACCAAGCGGGCGATTGCGGGGCTGCCCAGACGCCTCGGTCGCCGCCGCTACCTCCGTCGCCCATCGTCTCAGGTCAGTCCCCCGGGGTCCCCCAAAGACAAGGAGGGACACTGCTCCTAAGCACCGGGTGGGTGACGGGTGACACGCGTGCGTGTGCGCGCGGGCGTGGGGTGCGTGCGCGGCTTGGGGGAGAAGGAGCGGCGGCTTTTCTTCAAAATCTGATGGCCCGAGGCGGCCGTGTGTGGAGGAATCTCCTGAGCAGATGCTGCCAGGGTTGGGGAGCAGAGCGGGCGATGTTCCCGGGACGGTGCTCCCAGGACGCCGGGAGGGGACCCGGGCTCCGGAACCCGGGAGGACGCTCAGCGAGGCGGGCGCCGGCGGCTCCGGGTCCCGGCTGCCCGGAGGTCTTTGTGTGTGCGCGCCTGTGCATATGTGTGCGCGTGTGCACACGCCCATGTGCACGAGCTCACGCGCGTGTGTGCCCGTGGGTCGGGGTCGGGCTTCCTCCCCTGCCGCGCTCCGGAGCCTCCTTCTGGAGAAAGCCCCCTCCCCAGCCCGAGGCCCCGGCGCGGACTTCCGAGCCGGCGGACGATGTCCCGTAATCCCGGAGAGATCCGAGACGGCGGGCGCACGGGCCACGCGTGGAGCCGGGGAGGCGAACCCGGGGCCCCAGGCGCGGGGCCCGGTGAGAGCCGCAGGGGCTGGGCTCCCCCCGCCCCGCCCTGCACCGCGGCGGCCGGGGGCTCGGGGGCGCGAGACCGGGGTGTTGAGCGCGCCCTCGGCCTAGGTCAAGGACGTGGGGCGCAAAAGAGGAGGATGGCGCGAGGATCGGAAGGGATCCCGCGGCTCCGCGCGCGCGCGGCCGGGACCAGTGCGCAGTGACCGGGGAACCGTCGGGTCCCCAGGCGCCCCCACCCCTCCTCGGACGCCGGTTCATTCATGAAAGCAAGCCCGTGCTGCCACGTAGGGGCGGCCGCGCTCCGACGTCCGGGTGAGAATGCGCAATGGAGCGTTGCTAAGCATTCGGATAAATGTTTGGGCCGAAAAGGATCTCTTTTCTCGAACCTATACGGGTGGAATGCCTAGCGGGCGGGCGGGGGCCGCGTGCCGGCCCCCGCCGAGGGTGCGTTCGCCCCGCCGGCCCGGCCCGGCCGCCAGGGGGCGCGCTGCGCCCAGCGTTCACGCAGCCATCCCTCAGGTTTCTGCTCCAGCAGTTCCTGGGTTGTCAGCCTTCAAGTTTTCGTGAGCACGACTGCCAACCGGGTGGGAAATTATTATAGCAACGTGAAGGCCAGATGAATGGAACAATGGACCAGGCTCACCTCTTGCTTTTTACTAATAGAGGAGAAATGTCAAACAGTTGCTAATTAGGAAGACAAAAATTGATTTTAAAAAAAGTAACAGTTCTTGGATCCCCTGAGGAGCGCCAGCAATTTTAATCTTGGCTTCATTAAAAAAAAAAGGAGCTTCAGGCAATTTGGCACGCCGGTTCATCAGACGTTTAAAATACAATTTACACTGTGTGTGTGTGTGTGTGTGTGTGTGTGTGTGTGTGTGTGTGTGTAGTTTTCCTAATGCATTGTGCCAATAATTAGACAAAGATGGTTGTCAGATTCTTTTCTCAAACAGTGCTCAACCTTTGGCTTCTTTTTGGATTTTCAAGAACGAGTCCCCTTCCCCACTCCAGTTTTCATGAGGCCTAGATTGTTGTCTTAGAATAATTCTTATTACAGAATTCACTCTCTTTTTAGCTTTTGCCATTGGCAGCTTTCCAGATCATTTCACTGCTGGTATGGTTTGTCTCTAGATTGGAACCTAGATTTCTTAAGGCGCCGACTAAACACCTACTGTATGTTGGCAAACTACAAAAGATAAATACTTTTTTTGTTGTTCTTAAGGAATTAATTATGTAGTCACAGAATCAGGAAAATTTGAAATAGAACACACTCTTCTTGGAAGCCTATGAAACTTGTCTTCCAGAAGAAATGAAGAGTTAAATGCAATGATTACTTGTTACAATGACTATTTTTTTGTTTATTAAGCATTTTTGGAAAACAGACAAGAAATGTTCTGTCTTCCCTGTTTGTCTCTTTTTAGTGTGTGCTTTCAAGTTGTTTTTCCTCTCCTGTTTGGTAAAAGATTTATCACATGTGAGAAATAACATTGCAAGTTTTAAGTGGGCCTTTCTATATAATTCATTTATAGTCTATATAATTCATTTCAGACCCTAGAAGATTTTGCTATTTGTAGGCAGAGCAAAATGAGGGAAAAGAAAGGGAGTAAAAGAGGTTTATTATACTTTTCCAAACTACCCGGAGACCACTAAAGTACAGTTACTTAAAGAGTTTAGCAGCTAGGAAAAAGCCAAATCACATCCCCAGCTGGAAGAGACATTGAGTTGAGTCAGGAATACAATGACTTCTGAATTAGCCATCACCCAGGCTGGATGAAGTCATGAGGGAGCAGGGAGCCTTCCCCGGATGGGGGACCAGCCCCCAGAAAAACAAGACCCTCTTTAAACTTGAACTCCCTCCTAGTGCCATGATTACACTTATGTAGATGAACTTGAAGTTATGCTTCCACAATGGATCCATTATGCATTGGGATTGAGGCCTTGGGCCACGGCCAGTTCCACTTCTAACCTGGTTCCAGGCCTGCTCCGGCCCGGTTGGTTCTGATGCCATCCTGCTTGCTCCCTGCAGATCCTTTCATGAGGCTGTGAGCTCCGAGGCCCGGGGAACATGAGGACCAAGCTGCCCGCAGTGCTGGCCGCCCTGGTCGCAGCCCTGCTCCTGTCTTCCATTGAGGCAGAAGGTAAAGATTCCTCTTTGTCCCTTCTCCAGGGATACTGCATAACTCGAGAAAGGAAACCAGATCAAACCCAAGCACACCTCTTTCCTGCTCCTGTGGCTTGCTCTGTTTGCTCTGCATCTCGCGCTTTCCCTGGTGGACTCTGCTCCAGAGAGGCGCTCCCTTCTCCGCCGTGTGTCCCTTCTCGGGCTCTCAGGCCCGGCTCCTTTGTGTTCTGCTCCATCCTCTCCCTGTGTGTAGCCTTGTCTACGCGGTGTGCTGTCCGCACCGCCACCGCCTGCCGGCACCTGCGCCCGCCGCCGGGAGAGGGCGATCGCTGCCTCCGCGCCTCCGGACCCGCGCCAGAGGAGTGGAGGCGGGGACGTGCTGCGACCACGGGGACGACCGCGGGGACGACCGTGGGGACGTCGTGAAATAAAAGACTCCAACAGTAGGAGCTTGGCGTCTGCCTGCTTTGTGGGGAGCCCAAGGGCTGGGCAAAGCCGTGGGGACCAGCGGAGGTCAGCTGGGGGGCCAAACAAATACACCACCGTGGTGTGCGCGTGTGCGCGCGCGCGTGTGTGTGCGCCTGTGTGCGCGCATGTGCGCACCTTAAACTCAGGGCATGTTTGTCCCCACGCAAGGCTGGCACTCCACCGTTTGAGCCACAGTGCCACTTGTGGCTTTCAGGGCATTGACTGGAGATAAGAGTCTATGGGTTTTCCTGTCCTGCTGGCTTTAGAATTTACATCCTCAAGTCTCAGCCTCGGGAGTAGCTTCGGATTGTAGGCATTTGCCACAGAGGTCCAAGCATTAAAAAAAGACGTTTAGCCCAATCTTTGGGTTAATTTGGTGTTTTAATTTCCCCATTTTTACAGAAGCAGTTGCTTTTTTTTAAAAAAATATATATTGATTAATTGCATGGAGACGCTGGTGATTTTCAGAGGGTACAGTAGTCTGATTCTATAAGATAAACTGTCATTCTATTAAAGATATCTATCATCTATCTATCTATCTATACATCTATCTTTCATTTAAAAAGAAGTTAAAGGAGCACTTCTACAGGTGATTTACCAGTTTTTCTGAGGGACATGAAAAGGTAAAGGTATTTCACGACAATACATGTTTTATTGCTCAGTTTTGTGTTTTTGATCCTTATAGTGGGGCTTGAACTCAGGACCTTTAGCTCAAGGCTGTCACTCTACCATTAAACCCACTTCTAGTTCTTTGCTGGTTCATTGCACATAAGATTCTCATGGACTTGTATGTCTGGGCTGGCATGGAACCATGATCTTCAGTTCTCAGTCTGTCAGGAGCTGGGGCTAGAGGTGTGAGCCACTGGCTCTCAGCAACACTGAGATTTTCAAACACTGTCTAGTTCAAAACTACAGGTATGGAAAGTTAAGATCAGGAAAATCAGCCTTCTGAATGTATGGCATGTTCAGAAAAGTGTCATTAATTTCCTGCGAATGTCGAGGTGTTTCTGAGTGGTGTGGTTGAAGTGTTATTGAGATGAGAAAGCGTTCCAGTGTCGTTGTTAGGAAGGAATTTTATTTGAGGAACTTCTGGAAGGGCTACTAGAGGTATTTTTAGATAATTCATTGAAGTGGCTCATTTATTGCTCATTAAGAAAATAGTTGCTTGATTTGAGAATTCTTAGGAAAAGAATTAGGTTGGAAATGATTGAAGTGGAAAAAATTGTGAATTGGATAATGGCTACTTAGCCACTTTGCTATTTACATTTCTGTTTATTTCCATTAAATTTGTAATGATTGACATGTGGTGTAGTTCTTTCTTTGACTTTTTAAAGCTGTATCTTTGCTCGTCTTTCATTTCCTTAGGTCAGAATAGGCTTCATTTTGGGGCCGGGAGGGGGTTTACTTACTAGTTTGGCTTGAATCAAATGGAAAAATGAGGCACAAATTCAAGCCCTGTATGTACCTTTGAATTTTCGTTTCTTTTTCTTTTTTTTTTTTCTGGTGTTGGTATTGAGGCTCAGACTCAGGTCCTTGAGCTTTCATTTGGCATTTTCCACTCAAGGCTGGTGCTTTGCCACTTGAGCCACCCCTCCACGGCCTGCTTTTTGCTAGTTAATTGGAGATAAGACTCTTACGGACTTTTCTGCTCAGACTAACTTCAAACCTTAATCCTCCTATGTAGCTAGGATTATAGGTGTGAGCCAGCAGTGTCCGGCTGAAATTTTCTTATTGTCACATTAAATAAACAAAAAGGAAGAGTGGAAAATAATTTTTGTAATATATATTTTATTTAGCCAAATATTATTTCATGATGAAATGAATCTACAAATGATGAGTGGAAATATTTTGCATTTTCTTTGTGCGAGGGTTTTTGAAATTGGGTGTGGATTTTATACTTGCAACACATTTTATTTTGGACTGGCACAGTTCAAGTGTCCACATGTGTCTGGCTGTTCCCTCGCTGGACAGCACAGCTCTGGTGTTAACTACCAACTAAGTGGTCCCAGGAGCTTGGGAAGGATGAAGAAAATTGGTGGCCAGAACTTTTCTGGGGACAAGGGACTGGTAACAATGTCCTTAAAATCTTTCTGATGGGGACGTTTTCACATTCATACTTGGGTCTCTGTTTGGTACTAAGCCATTTTGACCTTAGTTCTAAAGTAGATATAATTACTTTTCCTTTTCCATGAGTCATACATCACTCTTAAATTCATACTGTTTCCACTATTTCTATCTATTTATTGTTTTATTTATTTTATTGATTTATTTTTGTGGGTCATAGGGCTTGGACTTGGCCTGGGTGCTGTCCCTGAGCTCTTCAGCTCAAGGCTGCGTACCACACTACCCTTGAGCAAGCCCCACTTCCCATTTTCTAGAGGATAATTGGAGATAAGCCTCAGGTCCTTTTGTGCCCAGGCTGGCTTTGAACCTTGATCCTCAGATCTCAGCCTCCTGAGTTGCTAGGATTACAGGTGTGAGCCAAGGCTACCACCTTACCCCTGGGCCTGGGAATTGTCCCTAAGCTTTTCAGCTCAGGCTATTGCACTTCCCCTTGAGTCACAGTCCCGCTTCCTGTTTTCTAGTGATTCATTAGAAATAAGCGTCTCTAGTTTTTTAGTGCTTGGGCTGACCGAGAACCACAGTCCTCATCTCTCAGTCTCCTGAGTAGCTAGGATTACAGGCAAGAGCCACCGAGCCCGGTTTATCTTTGTTATTTTTCTAGTCATAAAAGACACTTCACCAAACTTTTAACCTAGCTAATACTCTTTATGGCCTGGTATATATATATATATATATATATATATATATATATATTCTCTTTTGAGTACATATGTCACACATTAACTATTTCTCAGAAAATTTTACACTTTGCATTTAAATTCTCCGAGAATTGGACATATTTCTAATTAATCTAGATTTAGAGGGGCATAAATTTTTGTGAAAGACAGTTTTAGTTTTATGTTATTCCCTCCCTCCCTTCCTTCCTACTTTCCTTCCTTCCTTTCTTGCTTGTTCTAGGACTTGAAGTCAGGAGCTGGGCGCTGTCTCTGAGCTTTTTTGTTCAAGGCTAGCGGCACTCTACCACTTGAGTCACAGCTTCACATTCAGATTTCCAGTGATGGACTGGAGATAAGAATCTCACAGTCTTTCCTGTTAGGCTAGCTTTGAACTGTCGTTCTCACATCTCACAATTCTGAATAGCTAAGATTATAGCAATAAGCCACTGGCACCAGGACAAATGAGAATATTAGTTCTGGAGAGATTGAATAACTCATTCCACTGGCACAGATAAGACCCAAGACATCTAGCACTAGCTTCAGGCTGGCTTGGTCATAGCATGGCATCTTTTTCCTCAACAAGTTATCCATCCAGCCAGTTTAATGTGCAAACACAGCATGTAATGTGGACAGTTGACTGCTTTTCTGCAGTGCAACAATTTCAACTGTTTGGGGTATCATGAAATGAAAATGAACTAATTTTTCATAGCGGGGTAGATAGTATTAATTATATATACTAGTCTTGCATGGTAACTATAAATTAATGCCTATGGAAGGTAGTCAACTTATCATACTTCTGAGGATTTCTACCAACAAACAATGCATCCTTTCCAGTGATATCTCAAATACCAGAAGACAAGTCTTGCCACTTCACCAAGAAGAACAACATTTGTTTTCAGCTTTGCTTTATTCTATTATAGTATAGTCTCCTATTCGTCTATCTATAGTCTTCTCATCATTCATCCTTCCATCTTTCCAATTATCCATCAATTTATCTATCCTTCCATTCATCCATCCATCCATCCATCCACATATCTGTTCTTTTCTGCCATGATTAGCCAATTTGGAAATATAGGCTTTGATTTAGTGCTTCAGTGGAGTTGGGGGGTGTTACGTTTTCTTTATTATATATCAGGAAACTTCAAGATTGCTTGAGCTAGTGTGAAGCTAATATGCAAATCCCATCTTATATCTGAACTGGGATGTCTACATCCACTTATGCATTTTATTTGTTCTTCTGCCAATTGTTTTTCATAAAGTAGAAAAACATGTATGCATATATTTGTAAGGAGCAATATATACAATGACTTCTTCATATACAAGTTAACTTTTGGCTGAAATATATTCTATATAATACATTATAGAAGTGTATATTATATATATATATATTTTTTTGCCAGTCCTGGGCTTGGGCTCAGGGCATGAGCACTGTCTTAAGGCTGGAGTGTTACCACTTGAGCCACATCACCACTTCTGGCTTTTTTCTTTTTCTTTTTTCTTTTTAACCCCCTCCCCCCTGCTTTTTTCTATGTATGCGGTACCGAGGAATTGAACCCGGGTCTTTGTGGATGCTAGGCAAGCACTAGGCCAAACTCCCGGCCCTACATATACATATTTTAACGCAGTACAGTAGAAAACTATGCTTCAAAGTAAGACTATGGGATAAAAGTATTAACTTCTTTTGACTTTCATGCTTAGCAAAATAATAATCAAGCTCACTTTAGGTTGTTAATATGAAGGAAAGAAACTCTAAATAGTGATTAGCTCTCTGATTATTACATAGAAAATACTCAAAATGTTACCTACTATTTCTTTTTTCTTTTCTTTTCTTTTTTTTGCATTGGTATTGGAGCTTGAACTCAGGGCCTGGGACTGTCCCTCAACTTTTTGTTCAAGACTTGTTCTTCCACTTGAGCCACAGCTTCATTTCTGGCGTTTTAATGGTTAGAAGTAAGAGTCCCACAGACTTCCTTGCCGGAGCTGACTTCAATCTGTGGTCCTCAGACCTCAGCCCCTGACTACAGGCATGAGCCACAGGCCGCTGCATATCTTTTCTAAAACGGCCTAAATCTGGATTGTAACAAAAAAATCTCATCAGAACATGTTCAAAGCATCGTGTTTTGATAACAAAATACATTATTCATAACATAAAACTACCGGATACCTGTTTATCTCCGCACTGTTAACACTGAGTTGTATGATGATTCGATGGTTCTTCCTAATGTTAGTTCTGTTTCTCTTTGTTCACGCCCACATTCTATGAACGTGTGGCTGCTTGCAAATAGAATCCACCTGTGGTTAATTTATGTTTTATGAAATACCCTAGCATTAGCATTTTTAAAGCATTTTGCCTAGACAGAGAGCACAGTGGTGGTTACAGATTGCTTTAATGTAAAAGATTTCAAAGTCAATAAAAATACATCCTTTTGCAGTAATTTAAAGTGATTTGGGTCACACACACACACACACACTCCTCCTTCAGTGTTATTTTTTTCCCCACCAAACAAACAACTGTTCAAACAGCATGACAGTTCAGAAAGGTTGTACCTGGGTTAGAAAAAGCAAACCGCAAAGCTTAATGGGCTCCTGGTTTTAGACATACCTGTCAGCCATTTTTCTCTACTGTGGAATCCTGATTACCACCGCTGAGTCTCTGTGACTACTTTAGAATGCTCTGGAATGTTCAAGATGTCTCCCCACAGTGAACTTTTCAGTTTATCTGGAATCCGGGTCATTTGGAGTCAAGCAAGGTGGGCGCTGCTGACCCTCAGCAGTTTTAACCTAATGTCCGCTGCTTCAGGTCAATTTCCTTCCAAGGTTGGTGGTACTGTTTTTTTTTTTTTTTTTCCATGTACTGATTTTTTTTAAAGCATGCTCAGGCCAGTTGTGTCTGCCTTTGCATTAAATTTGTCCGGAGCCATCACTATCGGAACAATATTTTATAATGATATTCTTAAAAACCTATTGTCCTATTAACATCTCCTGCATGTTTATTCTCTTAAGTGATGATGTCAGCTAAGCCATGTGATAGGATGACAGACAGAAAAATGTTGACGATTTCAATGGTGCATGTAGATTAATAGTATAATGTCACTGCCTGTGTATGGATAGTCAGGAAGTAACATTTGTCTTGTAATAGTGTACCCCCAAAAAGACAATACCATCTGCTACAGTTGGAAGTAGCAGTTCATTTAAACAAATGCTGACTTATTTCCAGCAAAACGTGCTATTAATATTATATAAACATCTAATGTCAGTTGGATTCTGATTTGTGTCTTAGAGTTTGACTTTATAGATGTCTAAAAGAGAGTGATGATAATCTCTTAAACAGAGGCAAAATGCTAACTCCCAAGGAATTTCCTCAGACTAAAAACATTTAAAGTTAAAGAAGACAATGGCTAAAAATAGTCTTTCTTTTATGACTTGCTGCAAGGGTGATAAAATTTCGTTGACCATGCACTGACAGTGAATCAGTCCAAAGCTGCATGATGAGGCATAAATATTGCCAAGAGAATATCATTATAAAATATTTTGGAGACGTCTTTGTGTAATGACTATTGTACATGGAGGCTTTTGTGGATCCTGGGAGACTAAACTAAAGCCAACATTTCATTGACATATGCATGGTGCTGCACAGTTCTGTATGTAAACTAGTCCTTTCTGTACTTTCCAATGATTCCTGTCATTCACTGCTCAAATTTGGATGCACAGCTATGTCTTCCAGTGACTGAAACTCCTGCACTGTTTTCTTTAGGTTCTGTAAACAAATGTCCATTAAATGCACATTGATGTTGTCTTTTCATAATTAACCAGTGTTGTTTAAGGTACCATACTGGCATTTTTAATTTAAAATGCCACTTCTAGTATGGAGTATGCTGGCTGTAAGGGAAATAACAATTTGAATTTACACCTTGAAAATGCATAGCAAGTTGGTGTAAACTACCAGAATTTGAAGATATATAAGCATCTGTATATCACTCTTTCCACACTTACTGATAATCAACATCCCTTATTATCATTTCTGAGTATTTATCTTTATGGATATGAATATACATTTAAATGTGTATTTCCTCATGAGACACATACAAAGTTGCCTATGTTTTCCCTTTCCGTTCAAATACATTTTTATTTCTATCACAGATAGAGATTCATCCAAAATCAATTAATACCAAGGCACCAGTGCCGAGAAGGAACCCCAAATTCTTTTCCACATTATGGGAAAAAGCATTATGTTAATGTCATAAATTAACTTCTATGGTTGTAATCAGGTAGTGATTTGGCATGCTTATTCGAAATGCACTCAGCATGTATTGAAATTCCTTTAATTGTTATGTGAATTGTTTGCATACGTGGTTATTATATGTAATTTCATTGTACTTGTATGTACTTGTATCCAAATATGTTTGTATTAGGCTTGATTTTGCTGGCCATTCTTGAATGACCTAGCAATTCAAGAATCAGAAGTGTTTTGTGCTTGTTGTCTTTAATATGTATACTCTCTGATGTTTTCTCACCCTTTGTCAGCTTTTAATATTATCCTTATCCAACAAGATATCTTCTATATATTTGTTGGAAACAAATTTATGCAAAGACAACCCTTTAGTAAGCTTTGCTCAACATAAATTCTCAATTAATTGTATTGGCCATTTGATAACACCGGGCAACATAACTAACATCACATCTCTCTTTTGCAGTTGACCCACCTTCAGACTTGAATTTTAAAATTATAGATGAAAATACTGTTCATATGTCATGGGCACGGCCAGTTGATCGCATTGAGGGTTACAGAATAACAGTGGATCCTACAACAGGTAAGTTGCATGATAACGGAGGAGAGAGCCATCGAAGATGCTTTAATCTAGTGTTCTTTCCTCTCCCATTCCACATGAAGAAGTCGGCAGTTATTAAGCCTAGTGATTGCAGTTAAGGTCACCAGATACTTTCTATATCTGCCATCTCCAGCATAGGACCCACTGCTATATTTTTGTGAACTTGAGCTTTATTGATAGTGTTTTCTGTGTTATTTTTAGGGCACTGGTGGCTCACGCCTGTAGTCCTGGCCACTCAGGAGGCTGACTTCTGAGGATTACAGTTTAAAGCCAGCCCAGGCAGGAAAGCCAGGGAAATGCCTATCTCCAATTCAACAACCGAAATTGGAGATGTGGTTCAAGTGGTAGAGTGCCAGATGGGTGAAAAAGCTAAAGGACAGTCCTCAGGCCATGAGTTCAAGCTATAGAGTTGGCAGCACAAAATGGAATTCTGATTTTTTTTGGTCTGTCATGGGTCTTGAACTCTGGGCCTGGGCACTGTCATTGAGCTCTTCAATTCAAGGCTAGTGCTCTACCCCTTGAGCCACAGTGCCACTTCTGGTTTTCTAGTGGTTAGTTGGAGATAAGAGTCTCACACACTTTCATGCTTGGGCTGGCTTTGAACCTTGATCTTCAGATCTCAGCCTCCTGAGTAGCTAGGATTTCAGGTGTGAGCCATCAATGCCCAGCTTGATTAATTTTTTTAAATATATTTTTTATTGTAATTAATAGAAGGGTTACATGATATTTGCCAGATAAATGGTGCCTTAATTCCCACACATTGATACCCTTTCACATGTCATGGTCCCCATTTCCCTTCCACCCTCCTCCACCCCTCATCTTGTTTTCCCCCTTCCCTATCCAATTTCAGATAACCAAATACAAATATATCCGATATATCAAGTAACAAAGTGAGATAGTGTAACAATATGAGATAACCAAGGGAACTTGATTAATTTTTAAAATGAAACAAAGCAAAACAAAGATTGTTAGGTTTTCCCTGATTGTTTTCTTTAATGTGAATGATGTTTTCCAAGCATGGAGAGCAAATGTCTTTTGATTAAATTTTAGTTGAAAATAAAAGGTGAGAGAATCACCATTTCCATGGCCAAGTGGTAAAGCATCTTCACTGGTGACTTTGGTGACAGTAGGAAAGAACTATCGACACCAGAGAATTTAAATGTTCATTTATTGGGGAACCTTTTGTTTTTTTCAAGAATTATGACAACAAGTAAAAAGGGAGTGAATAATTTGTTTCCTCTAAATCTTTTCTGCTTTTCAAATATATTTTCAGTTAAGTAAAAAATTTAAATGTGAAAGCAGAGGAACAGAGCAGCTCAAATAGGATCCATCCAGTTTCTACATACTGGAAATTTCTGACCCCTAAGGCCCTAAATCTGGCACTGGGAGCCCCCCAGCCTGGCAGGTCCCCAATATCTTCATGTCCCTTGGTTGGTGTTATGAAGTGCTAGTTGGTGCTATACATTTCACTTAGGAACTGAGAATACTTCTTAGGTTCTAGTGCATGTATGACCTTTCCTAATTGTTATTATTATTATTATTATTTGCCAGCCCTGGGTCTTGAGCTCAGGGCCTGAGCACTGTCCTTGAGCTTTCTTGAGGCTAGAGCTCTACCACTTGAGCCTCAGCACCACTTCTAGCTTTTTTCCCTGTATGTAGTACCAAGGAATTAAACCCGGGTCTTTGTGCATGCTAGGCAAGCACTCTATCACTAGGCCAAACTCCCAGTCCCTCCAATGTATATTTTAACTTAAAAATTTGCTTGAGATCTTATTTATAAAAATTTGCTTATCTATTGTTAGTCTTCGAAGATGGTGAGAGATTGTTGGTATGATATTCTGGTATACCTTTAATCTAGAACCTTTGAAAATATTGAATATGGCTCTAACAAGTAAAGGCCATACAAAGGTTTGCTTGAATTTCTAAGATTCATGACAGATGATAAGACATGTTGGATTCATAAAATGATATATTGAATTAAAACTCTTTTATACAGTTACTTAACAATAACAAAAAATGAAATGGTATTACTTATAAACACATTATAAATAGTTTGAGGAGCAATGCTGGTGGCTCACGCCTGTAATCCTAGCTACTCAGGAGGCTGAGATCTGAGAGTCGTAGCCCAGATGGAAAAGTCCATGAGATACTTATCTCTAATAAACTACTCCAAAAAGGCCAGGAGTGATGCTCTGGCTGAAATGGTTGAGTGCTAGCCATGAGCAAAAGAAGCTTAAAGACAGTGCCCATGCCCTGAGTTCAAGCCTCATGACTGGCAGAGGGTGGGAAGGTGGGGGGAGAGTTTGAGGAAAAAATTGCTACCAAAGATTGGAGGTAGAAGTGACAGAGTCTGGCTCAAGAAAGTGGTGAAAGAAAAAAGAAATGGAAAACAAACCACTCAAGTTCTTGGTTTGGAAAGATAAGTAATGTTTCGATGCCCTGAAAAGTGCATGCATTAATTCATTTCAGATATTTGGGAATTGCAGTTATGTTATACTTTAAAAATATTTAACTTCATTCTTATCTTTCCTTTCTCTCCTTACAGATGGGCCCACTAAAGAATTCACCCTTGCAGCCAGTACCACTGAAACTTTATTATCAGACCTTATACCTGAAACAGAGTACATAGTGACAATTACTTCATATAATGAAGTAGAAGAAAGTGTACCAGTTATAGGTCAATTAACAAGTAAGCAGAAAGTTCATGAGCTTTTGCATATTTTATTTCATAAAGCCCTTTTCCAAGTTGGGATGTAACCTCTTGTTATAAGGAGTTCGTTTATATCACACTGACCACTCTTTCTGTGATCCGAGTTATTACAGGGTATGAATAATTCATTCCTCACTTAGAACTTTGGTCTGGGAGTAGCAGAAATGCTCTGTAGGAAAATTATATAAAACATTTTACTTCTTCTCAGGCAATATTGTATCCCCCAAATCTCACTAAAAACAATCTTATTTGCAAGGAACTGCTTATTTAGCTGTTTGACCAGCTATCCATGACCATAATTTGAAATAAAATAGCAAAGAACAGTATATCCTCTTCCTCCTTCTCCCTTCCCCCTCTCTCTATCTATATCTCGTGTTCTTCCCTTTTGCAATTATGAAATTTTCCTTCAGTTCAAACAGGTGGTCCAACAAAACCAGGAGAGAAGAAACCTGGAAAAGCAGAGATACAGAGTAAGTATATTTTTTTATTGTTGAGATAATATATAGAGGGTTATAGTTACATCCGTCAGGTAGTAGAGCATTACTTCTCACACATTGATACCCCTTCTCATGTTAAGTATTTTTTTGCTTAGCTTTCTAATAGACATAAATAATAAACAAAGACTGATGTCATTTCTGCACTAATTTCTATATGCTTCAATAGAGCATGTAGTAAATACAGAGAAATGCATATTATGTAATTGCAATGCTAAAATCTGACTTTCTAGCCAATATTCCATTCTAAGACAGACAGAAATGGATAAATGCTGGTGGTTCCCATCTACAATCCTAGCTGCTGTGGAGGCTGAGATCTAGAAGGTAGTAGTTTGAAGCCCAAGCAGAAAAGTCCAAAAAAATTTACCTCCATTTAACCAGCAAAACACTAGGTTAGAGGCATGATTAAGTAGTAGAGCGCCAGCACCTTGAGTTCAAGCCCCATAATTAACATAAAACAAATATGACGCTGAAGCCTTGCTTTCACTTAGCTATTCAGCCATCTTGAAAATATATTTCCCAGTCTAGCTGGATGTTGGACTCATCTCTATGGTACTGGCATGACATTATTTGAAACCTTTTCCAGAATCTCTGTAAGATTTCTCTAAGAAATTGGTGCATTCATGAACTGGGATGTAGCTCAGTAGTAAAGTGCTTGCCTAGTGAGTTTGATGTCCTGGGTTCGATCCCCAGTACCAGAAAAAGAGAAGCAACTGGTGCATTCACAGTCAGACAAAAGTAATTTTACTCAATCTAAGTTTTGTTGTCAATAGCCTCTTTTTCCCCTTTCTTATACTGCTTTGATTGCTTTATTAACATGGATGTTTGGGGGTTTCCTGGCCTACTGATTTTGCCACTTGGTAAAAGTTGGACTTGTGATCTGGAATGACAAAAGCAAGATTATTATAAGCACAAAGTCTCTTATCTAGAACTTTCCTCTCCAGATCCCTGTTTACCTCTTTCTAGAGGTCTAATAATGTGAAATGAAGTGTACAATACGCACTTACACTACCAACATTTTCTCTGAAGCATCTATAGTTATTCCAAACTAATGCATTATGCTAAATAGAGATATTGTAAATAGACTTAAGCTGGCCTATTAGTTTGCAAAAATTATTGAAACATGCAGCTGTATTTGGATTGCAAAATTTTCCAGGATCTTTTCCTTCTTGTAGCGAAAATATTTCTTTTATTATCTACAACTGACTCGGAAGGATAAAAGTATCTTCAGAAAATTCACTCAGTATTGTCTTATGAATACTGATTTTCATGAAAACCATCCTGGGCTCTTTCCTATAGAGAAAGAAAGGTGACATATTCACTTATGAAAATTGATAATTGCATTTCAGGACTTTAAGAATGGGGACTTTTAAAACATTTTTGAGTTGAGATGATCGGTTGTCTTTCTTTACTGAAGTAGCTCATAGTTGTCAAAACACAGAACATTAATAGCAAATACAAAACATTTTAGTCACTTTGTATAATTTTATGCTTTATTAGACTCAATCTTCTAGACTACTTTTTTTACACAGACTTTAAGTAGTTGTATTGAAACAAACGTGGCAGAATATTTTGTTAAAAACCTTTTTTTCAGGGCCGGGAGTGTAGTCTAGTGGTAGAGTGCTTGCCCAGCATGCACGAAGACCCGGGTTCAAATCCTCTGTATCACATACATAGAAAAAAAGCTGGAAATGATGTTGTGGCTCAAGTGATAGAGTTATAGACTTGAGAAGCCCAAGGACAATGCTCAGGCCCTGAGTTCAAGTCCTTAACCCAATTGGTTTGAATACCAACCATTGATTTTATATTTGTTGATAAATACCAAGGAATAAAAGCATCACTCATATTTCTTGTTACCCAGATGTAATATACAATTTGTGCTTGAAGAGGATTAATTAGATAAGCTCATATTCAAATATTTGCACTGTTTGTCATAGCAGGTATGTCATAGATTGAGTTATCTTTTCTTGTGGGTCTCTCCTGTTATTCTTTAGCATTATAAAGATATCTGAGCTCCTAGAGCCATCTTGATGCTTACCAAAAAGGCTTCTATTTGTGTCCATAAAACTTTATATTCTTTTGTGAATGTGAATGAAGAAAAATCGATAAATGCATTCTAATGAACCCAACATTTTAGAAAAACGGTTTTATGGTGTTAACTTGTGTGCATTAATGATGGCTCTATTTGATAACATATCACTTAAAAATCTATATCCAATGTATTTCAGAATGCTCCGTCAGTGCCTGGACTGATTTAGTTTTCCTTGTGGATGGATCGTGGAGTGTGGGAAGAAATAATTTCAAGTACATTTTGGATTTCATTGCTGCCCTTGTGTCAGCCTTCGACATTGGGGAGGAGAAAACACGTGTGGGTGTTGTTCAGTACAGTTCAGACACCAGGACTGAATTTAACCTAAATCAGTATTACCAAAGAGAAGAGCTGCTTGCTGCCATAAGAAAAATCCCGTACAAAGGCGGCAACACAATGACAGGTATCTCCTACAGACGTCACGAGTGTTTCCAGTTAGTGTCCGACTGTTTGGGGAAGAAGTGAAGAATTCCTCGATTCCCATACATTCAATACCTTTGGAATAAACTCATAGCATTTGACTTTGGCAATATTAGATGGTAGAGTGTGAATGCATGTGTTTCTTTTTTGCTTTAGGGGATGCCATTGATTATTTGGTTAAGAACACTTTCACAGAATCTTCTGGAGCAAGAGTTGGCTTTCCTAAAGTGGCAATTATTATTACGGATGGCAAATCCCAGGATGAAGTGGAAATTCCAGCACGAGAGCTTCAGAACATTGGAGTTGAAGTTTTTTCTTTGGGTGAGTTGGATCTCACTAGTTATTTTCATGAAGTTCTAAGTGGCAGTTGGGGAGGTAGTGGTCGGATTTCTCCAGGAATCAGGAAAGAGGTTATTACAAGTGTAGACTGCATGTTATAGTGTACTATGAAGCCAATTGTCTTCGAGCAAACTTCTGCTTATCTTTTTGCCTCCTATAACTCTTTTTGGATATGCATTCAGTGAGGTGAAAATTACATCCTTTGCCAGTTCTCTACTTTTCAAAAAATACTGGGCCAAGGATTCTAATAAAGATCCTTCTTGTATTATCATTAAGCGGTTTTTATATGCTTTCTGTATTACATAATTCTCAAAGAATTCAGAGGGCTCAGCTCATTCAGGACTTTGGAAGAAGAAAGTATTATCTTTACAGATGGCAGAGACAAATGATGGCATGGTTAAGATCAGAGCTCACTCTGTTATACTAACCATTTGCGTTCCTCTTTGGCTGGTTAATTTATGGGAAATTATAAAGTGTCTCTGTCATCTGAAACAGTTTGCACATTTGTTATAGAGCAAAGTAATTCTGGCTTTTGACTTCAGAAGAATTTGAAAATGATTTCTTTTTCTTGTCTTTTCTTTTTTTGTTGGGAGGGGGAGTGCCAGTCTTCAGGCTTGAACTCAAGGCCTGAATTTTTACTCAAGGCTGGTAATCTACCATATAAGGCACAGCTCCACTTCTGGATTTTTAGTGATTGGAGATAAGAGTCTCACAGTCTTCCCTGCCCACGCTGATTTTGAACTAAGATTCTCAGATCTCAGCCTCCTGAGTAGCTGGGATTTCTTTTTTTTCCATATATTTTTTATTGTACTTAATAGAAGGGTTACATTATATTCACCAGATAGAGGTTCCATTACTTCACATACATTGATACCCTTTCTCATGTCTTGGTCCCCATTTCCCTCCCCCTACCCCCACCCCTCATCTTGTTTCCCCCTTCCCTATTTGTTTTCAAATAATCAAATATGCATATATCCAATATATCAGATAACAAGGTGAAATACTGTAACAATATGTGATAATCAAGGGACAACAAAAGAGATGAGAGATAACATAGTACATTAAGGACAACAATCACTCGTTATATGGCTTTTGTTTCTATGTCCTGGAGATCCTTTCATTTAGCATCATACTATATGGCCTTATGTATATGGCCTAGGTTTTGTTCTATTGTAAATCTCTGCTAGGAGAGCCCAAGGTTTCCACTGATTATGACAAATAAAGGAAACCATTGAGCCTATGTTCCTTTGAGTCTGGCTTACTTCACTTAATATGATTTTTTAAAGTCTTTTCCATTTCTTTACAAATGGGGCAATATCGTTCTCTCTGACAGTAGCATAGAATTCCATTGTGTATAAATACCACATCTTGTTGATCCACTCATCAACTGAGGGGCATCTGGGTTGGTTCCATATCTTTGCTATGGTAAATAGTGCTGAAATGAACATCGTTGTGCTAGTGGATTTAGTATGTCCTTGTTTTTGGACGATTGGGTAAATGCCAAGTAGTGGAATTGCTGGGTCATAGGGGAGCTCTATGTTTCGTCTTTTGAGGAACCTCCATACTACCTTCCATAGTGGTTGAACGAGTTTGCACTCCCACCAACAGTGTAGTAGTGATCCCTCCTGGTCACATCCCCTCCAGCATCTGTTGTTATTAGATTTCTTGATCCTGGCCATTCTAACTGAAGTGAGGTGGAATCTTAGAGTTGTTTTGATTTGCATTTCTTTTATGACCAGCGATGTCGAGCATTCCTTCATGTGTCTATAGACCATCCTTATTTCTTCTTCAGAGAAGACTCTCTTTAAGTCTTTGGCCCATCTTTTAATGGGATGGTTGTTTCTTGGAGATTAGTTTTAGAGTGATTCAATTTTTTGAGTTGTTGATATATTTTAGATATGAGGCCTTTGTGTGTTGTATGGTTAGTGAAGATCTTCTCCCACTCTGTAGGCTTTCTAGTTACTTTGCTAGTTATGTCCTTTGCCATACAGAAGCTCTGCAGTTTAATGCAGTCCCACTTATCCAGACTTTATCTGATTTGTTGTGTTTCTTGGTTCTTTATTAAGAAAGTTTTGACCTGTGCCAAGGAGACATAGAGTATCTCCTATTCATTCTTGTAAAGTTTTTAGTGTATTTGCTTTCACCTTGAGGTCTTTGATCCATTTGGAGTTAATCCTGGTGCAGGGTGACAAAGAAGGATCCAGCTTTAGTTTTCTGCATTTGCTTAACCAGGTCTGCTAGCACCACTTGTTGAAGAGGCTGTCTTTCTTCCATTCTATTTTTTTGGCTCTCTTATCAAAGATTATGTGGCCATAGGTCTGGGTCCTCAGTTCTATTCCATTGTCTTCAGGCCTGTTCTTGTGCCAGTACCAAGCTGTTTTGGTCACTGTAGTTCTGTAATAGAGTCTAAAGTTTGGTATTGAAATTCCTCCTGCGCTGTTCTTTTTGCTATGAGTTCTTTTTGCTATACAGGGTCTTTTATTATTCCATATGAAATTTTGAATTGCCTCTTCTATTAATTTAAAGAATGAAATTGGGATATAGGTGGGTATTGCATTGAATATAAATTCAATAGCCCTTGCCATTTTCAGGCTGTTGATTCTTTCAATTCAGGGGTATGGGGGGTTTTTCCATTTCCTCAGTTCTGCTTTAATTTCCTTTTTCAGTGTTTTAAAGTTGTCATCAAAAAGGTCCTTTACATTCTTAGTTAAGTTAATTACTAGGTACTTTATTTTCTTTGAGGCTATTGTGAAAGGAGTTGCTTTCCTGATTTTTGCCTTGTTCTTCTCATTGTTGGTGTATAGGATGGCGGTTGATTTTTGAGGGTTAATTTTATACCCTGCTACCTTGCCAGAGTTTTGAATCAGCTCAAGCAGCTTGGGAGTGGATTCTACAGGGTTCTTTAAGTACAGAATCATGTCATCTGCAAACAGGGAAAGTTTCACTTCCTCTTTCCCTATTTAGATCTCTTTTATGCTTGCTTCTTGCCTTATTGGTCTGGCTAGGAATTCTAATACTATGTTAAAAAGGAGTGGAGAGAGTGGGCATCCTTGTCTGGTTCCTGATTTTAGAAGTAGCTGGGATTTCATTTGTGAGTCACCTGTACCTGGCTGGCTTCAGTTTTGAGCCATTGTGAAAACCAAGAACTTTGTTTTTTTGCCAGTCCTGGGGCTTGAACTAAAGGACTGAGCAGTGTCCTTGGGCTTTCTCAAGGCTAGTGCTGTCATTTTGTGCCATAGCACCACTTCTAGCTTTTTCTGTGTATGTGGTACCGAGGAATCAAACCCAGGGCTTCATTACATGCTAGGCAAGCATTCTATCACTAGGCCACACTCCTGGCCCCAAGAACCTTAATTCATTCCCTTTTCCATTTCAATATGCTCTTGACATTGTTTTGTTTTTAAAGGTATTAAAGCTGCAGATGCCAAAGAACTAAAGCAAATTGCATCCACCCCTTCACTGAACCATGTTTTCAACGTGGCCAACTTTGATGCCATTGTGGATATTCAGAATGAGATAATCTCTCAGGTGTGCTCTGGGGTTGATGAGCAGCTGGGAGAGCTGGTTAGTGGAGAAGAAGGTGAGTGTGACATTGTGAAGAGCTTCCTGGGGCAGAGAATTTTCTGTCTGTAACAGTGATCACTTTACAAGTATTTTATGAGTGGACATATTTATTTAGCATGTCCTCATTTTTATCTAATTTTATACCTCATTTATTTCTCAGAATGGAACTTGTTAATGCTATCTGTATTGTCCCACCTCTCCCTCCAGCAGAAGACTCAATATTGTATATCACTGTAAAGCTCTTAGGAATTTTTTTGGGGGGGAGAAGTTTTGATTTTCTCTTCTCTTATAAGACACTTTTTTTGTGCATATTTTCTATGTTCAGTCAGGCTCTCCTGGCTTTGTGTGTGTTTCTCTCTGTCTCTCTCTGTCTCTGTCTCTCTCTCTCTCTCTCTCTCTCTCTCTCTCTCTCTGTCTCTCTGTCTCTCTCTGTTTCTCTCTGTCTCTCTGTCTCTGTCTCTGTCTCTGTCTCTGTCTCTCTCTCTCTCTCTCTCTCTCTCTCTCTCTCTCTCTCTCTGTCTCTCTCTGTCTCTCTCTGTCTCTCTCTGTGCTGGTACTGGGGATTGAACTCTGGGCCTCCCACTCTTGCCTTCCTTTTTCACCCAAGGCTAGTACTTTACTAGTTGAACAACACCTGGCTTTTGTTGGTTGACTGGAGAAAAGAGTCTCATACATTTGTCTGCCTAGCCTGGCTTAGAAGTGTGATCCTAAGATCTCAACCTTCTGGGTAGATAGGGTTACAGGAGGGAATAACTGACTTCCTTTACTGGGCAATGAACTGGTGACTTTTTTTTTTTTTTGGCAGTCCTGGGCTTGAGCTCAGGACCTGAGCACTGTCCTTGGACTTTCTCAAGGCTAGAGCTCTACCACTTGAGCCTCAGCACTATTTCCAGCTTTTTTCTATGCATGTGGTACTGAGGAATTGAACCCGGGTCTTTGTGCATGCTAGGCAAGCACTCTACCACTAGGCCAAACCCCCGGCCCCTGAACTGGTGATTTCTGTGTGTTCACATCCTGCATGTTGATGGATGAAAACATTGGAACTATTACCTTCTGGGAAGTTTTCCTGTAGGCTAATTGATTTTTTTTATACAAAGGATTTTTAAAATATATTTTTATTGTAATTAATAAAAGGGTTACATGATATTTGCCAGATAGAAGGTGCATTAATTCACATACATTGATACCCTTTCATATGTCTTGGTCCCCATTACCCTCCCCCCACCCGCTACAAAGGATTTTTTAAATATAACAGCAAGACAACTAATAATTCAATCAGTAAATTGGCCATCAAACTAAACAGTTCTCTTTTTTCCAGTCCTCGGGCTTGAACTCAGGGTTGATTTTTTTTTAAAGGAGCTAATATCTTTTTGAAAGTTGATTCCAGTGGCAAATAGAGAATTTCGGAGACCTGTCTGATAAATTTTAAACTATTTTGGTAATTGTTAAACACATGGCCAAGTGCGACAGTAAGGGTCAAAATCATTTAGATTATTTACACATAAATATAAATGCTCTAAACTATTATATCACTTTAACTTGTTGGCACTTGGAATATATTGAACTTTATTTTCATTTTTAATTAAGTGAGGTTAAAATTATTTAAAAATTTAAGAATCTCTCATTTAAGAGCGAGAAACTTTTCTCTTTCTTGGTATATTAGGAAGTATTAAACATCATAGTTAGGACATGACATTCTCATATGACATTATTAAGACAGGAAAGCATGCTAAAATCGAGTGAATGATGAATTTAACCATTCTTTTTGAGGACTGAGAAAAACCTGTCTAGAGCACTACATGTTGGATATTCTAACGTCATTAGTTTCTTTCAAAACTTCTAAAAGCTTGCTCCTTCCTTCCTTCCTTCCTTCCTTCCTTCCTTCCTTCCTTCCTTCCTCCCTCCCTCCCTCCCTCCCTCCCTCCCTCCCTCCCTTCCCTGTCTTTCTTTTCTCTTTTTGACTACTGGGGCTTGGGTCATGGCCCTGGTCTGGCAGTTTCGCTGGCTACCTGGAAGTAAGTTCTTCTCCATGCTGAGCTATGGTCATCTGGTCCATGAGGGGAGGATGTGAGCCGCCAGTGCTGGCTCACAGCTTCCTTTTGGCCCGGGTTTGGCTCCGGGTGGGGTGTGGGGCGGGAGGGGGAGGGGTCCGGGGGAGGCGTCCACCGTGGTCGGCGTGGTCCTCCGTGGGAGCTCATCTGGAGAGTGGCGTCTGCCTGGCGGTAACGGCGGTCTCCCGGTTGCCTTTCCAGTTGTGGAGCCTCCTTCAAACCTGGTGGCCCTGGAAGTGTCCTCCAAGTACATGAAGCTCCGCTGGGACGCGTCCCCCGGCCCGGTGACCGGCTACCGCGTGCTCCTCACGCCCATGGCCCCCGGCGGCCGGCCGCAGGCGCTCAGCGTGGGGCCCCACACCACGGCGCTGACCGTGCGCGACCTGGCGGCCGACACGCAATACCAGATCAGCCTTTCCGCCCTGCGCGGCCTCACGGCCAGCGAGCCCGTGTCCGTCCTGGAGAAGACCCAGCCCATGAAAGTGCAAGTGGGTGGGTCGCGTCTTGACCTCCGTCGGAGGGGGGGCACGGCGGCCGCACCGGCTCCAGAGGCTGCGCCAGCAGGGCATCTCCACCCGACACCCCAGGAGACGGGCCGGCACGGGCCCTCCCCATGGCCCTCCCCAGCTCCCCAGCCCTTGCTCTCCCCATTCACCCGCCGCCTCTCCCGACACCTCAAGATCCGGAGCTCGCTGTTCAGTCTGCCCCCTGCGAGCCGCAGCCCAGGGCTGGGATACATACCTGTGCATACATTATAGGCATATGTTCGTACATGCGTGCATGCACGCGCGTCCGCACACTGTCCTATTTACACCCGCATTTATAAATTAAATCTCCCTTCCACAGACGGGGGTGGGGGGGAGAAGAAAATGGGCCCTTTGTCCCTCCGGGCCAGACTTCCTTCACTTCACATAATGCCTCCCAGTCCCATCGATTTCTGTGCAGAGGACAGGCTCTCCACCAGTCACAGAGGGCCGCCCCAGTGCGCACGCGCGGCGTGGCTGGAGGGGGCGGGGTCCGGGGCGGGGCGTTCCGAGCGGTGGGCGTGGTCAGGGGCGGGGCGCCCCGAGCGGTGGGCGGGGCGTCGCCTGGGTTCGCCCGCGTCCCCCGTCCATTCGGTGGACGCCTAAGGAGCGTTCCTTTCCCTTGCAGAGTGCTCCCGGGGCGTGGACATCAAGGCGGACATCGTGTTCTTGGTGGACGGCTCCTACAGCATCGGCATCGCGAACTTCGTGAAGGTGAGAGCCTTCCTGGAAGTGCTGGCCAAGAGCTTCGAGATCTCCCCGAAGCGGGTGCAGATCAGCCTGGTGCAGTACAGCCGGGACCCGCACACGGAGTTCACGCTGCAGGACTTCACCCGCGTGGAGGACATCCTCCAGGCCATCCACAGCTTCCCCTACCGCGGCGGCTCCACCAACACCGGCAAGGCCATGACCTACGTCCGCGAGAAGATCTTCGTGCCTCACAAGGGCTCCAGAAGCAACGTGCCCAAGGTCATGATCCTCATCACCGACGGCAAGTCCTCCGACGCCTTCCGCGACCCCGCCGTCAAGCTGCGGAACGCCGACGTGGAGATCTTCGCCGTGGGCGTGAAGGACGCCGTGCGCTCCGAGCTGGAGGCCATCGCCTCGCCGCCCGCGCACACGCACGTCTTCACCGTCGAGGACTTCGACGCCTTCCAGAGGATATCCTTCGAGCTCACGCAGTCCATCTGCCTGAGAATCGAGCAGGAGCTGGCCGCCATAAAGAAGAAAGGTGGGTGGAGGGTCCCGCAGGTCTCCTCTCAGCGGCCTCCTGGCTGCAGAGCCGCCGCTCCCAGACGCTTCCCCGCTGCCTGACCTCCAGCGGAATCGTTCAGTGGGTGAACAGAGGCGTCCAATGCAGTTCTCACCTCTGCCTGTACTTTCTCTCCTGTTAGAGCTCTCTTCATCTCCATTTCCTCCTCCTCCTGCTCTCCCTCCTCCTCTACTTTCTTTTCCTCCTCCTGCTCTCCTCCTCCTCTACTTTCTCTTCCTCCTCCTCCTCTTCCTCCTGCTCTCCTCCTCCTCTACTTTCTCCTCCTCCTCCTCCTGCTCTCCTCCTCCTCTACTTTCTCTTCCTCCTCCTCCCGCTCTCCTCCTCCTCTACTTTCTCCTCCTGCTCTCCTCCTCCTCTACTTTCTCTTCCTCCCCCTCCTCCTCCTGCTCTCCTCCTCCTCTACTTTCTCCTCCTCCTGCTCTCCTCCTCCTCTACTTTCTCCTCCTCCTCCTTCTGCTCTCCTCCTCCTCTACTTTCTCCTCCTGCTCTCCTCCTCCTCTACTTTCTCTTCCTCCCCCTCCTCCTCCTGCTCTCCTCCTCCTCTACTTTCTCCTCCTCCTGCTCTCCTCCTCCTCTACTTTCTCCTCCTCCTCCTCCTGCTCTCCTCCTCCTCTGCTTTCTCTTCCTCCTCCTCCTCCTCCTCCTGCTCTCCTCCTCCTCTGCTTTCTCTTCCTCCTCCTCCCCCTCCGGCTTTCCCCCTCCTCTTCCCTCTTCCTCTCCCCCTCCCTCTCCTCTCCTCCTCCTCCTCCTTCCCCTCCTCCACCACTCCCTCCTCCTCCTTTCTCCTGCTGTGGTACTGGGTCTTGAATATAAGGCCTTGCACTTTTGTTTGGCGTCTTCGTTCAAGGTTGGCACTCTATCACTCGAGCCATATACCCACTTCTGGCAAGTTTTTGCTGGTTACTTGGAGATGGGAGACTCATGGACTTAAATGCCTCTTGGTGCCCAGCCACTTTTTTTTTTCATTTATAGGAAAAGGTAACATTCATATGTTGTTGAACATTATCAAACTTTATTTATCTCAGAGTTATGACTTTCTCCTGGGTATGTATTTTTCTTTGCTGTTGAAAAATTGTTTAGCCATAAGAGTCATGAGATGTTTCTTCTCTTGGTCCCTCTAGCCGGCCTGGTAATCTGTTTATAAGAGAGAACTAAATGAGTGTCTTCTTGCATTGGATGTTACATTAGGCCCTTTAAACAAAAGGTGTCCAGAACATAGTCCTGAATCTTTGATTACTTCAATACATTCCCTTTCCAGAGATCATTTTTGGCATGACTTCTCACATCTGGTGTTTCCTATTTTCTTTTCTTCATCAGTTTAACTTCTGTTTACTAATTTGCAGTGAGACTTGCCCTCCCTCCCAGGAGCCTTCTCTAACTGTTCTAACAATCACTTTTACTCATCTAGCATTCATATGTGCTGCTTTTTATTTATTTATTGGATAAATAGCTTTGTAGTCTTCTATCTGTTCTGTTTCATTGTGTGTGCTCTGGGGATGACGTGCCTTAAAGCATGTCACTTCCAATAATTGAATGAATAAATATTTTTTGTGTGTGTGCACATCTATGGGGAACTAGAATTTGAACTCTGGGCCTCACGTTCTTGCTGGCCTTTTCCAACTTTTTGTTGCTCTACTTCTTGAGCCGTACCTCTATTTCCTGATTTTTGGTGGTTAATTGGAGATGAGAATCTCACAGACTTGCTTGCTTAAGCTGGCTTTGAACATTGATCCTCTGATCTCAGCTTCCCGAGTAGCCAGGAGTACAGGCATAAATCATCATTGCCTGGTTGTTAATGAATATTCTTTCCCATAGGGCAAATCATCTTAATTTTAAAATTAAGAAAAAATATCTACCTACTTGCGATCAAACTTCCATATTTAATTGCTAGGGACTTGTGAGAACACATTGATGGTTCTTGTACATATGCTATGGTTTGGTGGGCTGTTTTGTTCTCAAAAGTTATGAATTCAACTTCAAATTTATTGTTTTGGTAATACTGGAATTTGAAATCAGGGTTTAGAGCTTGCTAGGCAGGTACTTTACCAGTCCTTAAATCCAGTTGTACTTAGGCATGAATCTAGTGTAATTTAGCAGTGTGCATGGTGGAGGCAGATGATGAGGACCTCCTAGAAAGGCCAGGAGAGGCCTTTTCCCAATGGTCCTGGAAGTCACCAGGTTTACTCTATATGCTGTTCTCAGTGACCACTCTTCCTAATGAATGGACACCATCTAAGGCATATGTAGTCATGAGATTGATTTCTGTTTTATTGGCTATAGAAATTTAAATGATTGCCTCTTTTTTTTTTCTCCTCAATAGCTTATGTACCTCCAAGAGATCTTCGTTTTTCTGACGTGACTTCCTCCAGTATCAAAGCAGACTGGTCCCCTGCTGGAGAGAATGTGTTTTCCTATCACGTCACATACAAAGAAGCCGACGGGGACGATGAGGCTACGGTGGTGGAGCCGGCCTCAAGCACCAGCGTTGTTCTTCACAACCTCAAACCAGAGACTCTGTACTTGGTCAATGTGACTGCTGAGTATGAGGATGGCTTCAGCACACCCCTATCCGGGGAGGAGACCACGGGTGAAGGTATGGTGGCTTCCTATCGCAGAGTTTCAACAGGGTTGAGGGGAAAGTGTATTGACTTTTCAAACAAACTTAAAAATTGTAGAATATACATGTAGGCATCTTATACTCTAGTTTCAACCCAGTGCACTGAGAACACAATGGCCTTTTCTGAATGAGTCATTGATGTAGACAGCTTGCCCTCTGAACAAATAGGTGATCTAAACATGGTCACTAAACACAAAGCCAAAAGACCATCTCAGTTCCTTCCCTCCCCCTCCCCCTCTGCCCTGCCAGTCCTGAGGCTTGAACACTGGGCCTGGGAGCTGTTCCTGAGTTTCTTTAGCTCAAGGCTAATGGTCTGCCACTTGAACCACAGCTCTGCTTTTTGCTTGTTGTGGTTAATTGGAGACTTGCCTGCTAGGGCTGGCTTTGAACTATGATCCTCAGATCTTAGCTTCCTAGCTAGGTAGGGTTACAGGCATGAGCCACTGGGTATTGGCCTCATCAATCTTAATGAAAATTTAGTAGCTGACTGTGATGTGAGTTTGTATGTATTACTCACACTGCAATTTAACTTCACAATTCACATCTAACTAGAGTTCTTTTTAATGCATATCACATGCTTCCTGTCTCAAAGATATGATCTAATTAATCTTTACATAGAGATAAAAATTGATGATAGGATTCTATCATAATTTATTTAATCTCTGGCTAAATGAATGCCAAATGTAATGGAGCTGTTTGAAAAAAAAGAACTGTACATAGTTCAGTTAGGGAAATGTTATAATTTATTATCCATAAACTAGTTTTTGTATTTTTCACATAAATCAATTATTTTTTCAAATATACATTCATTTTATTTTCAGTTGTCTTCAAGTAATATGGAGGCTGTACAAGGGGGTTTCAAATTAACATGTCCATTTGTGTGTATAATGCATCTTGTCAGCCACCTATTCCATAATTCTTCCTTAGCGCTCATCCCAACCCCATTTATCTCAATACACTTCCTGTTCCATTTCTCATACTGAATTTCTCATATTGAATCTTGGGATTGCACAGGCCCGTCATTTCTCTGGCACACACACACACACACACACACACACACACACACACACAGGAATATGTCCTTACTTGTATTTATGTGTTTTCATATTTATATTTATTTTTTCAGTAAAAGGTGCACCTCGAAACCTAAAAGTGACCGATGAGACCACAGATAGTTTTAAAATTACGTGGACTCAAGCTCCAGGGAGAGTTTTAAGGTATCGGATTAAGTACAGACCACTTGCTGGAGGAGAAAGTAAAGAAGTCACCACCCCAGCGAACCAGAGAAGAAGAACACTGGACAACTTGACACCAGACACAAAATATGAAGTATCTGTAATTCCTGAATATTCCTCTGGACCTGGTTCTTCACTGACTGGAAATGCAGCCACCGAAGAAGGTAGCAGAACTATTCCTCTAGTCTAGTCTTAGACTACAGGGGAAGTTTGGACAACTCTCTAGATAACACGAGTTACAACACACCAGTCTCCGTGTAATGAGACTATGGTAGCTTTAGGTTAAAGCTATCCAATTGTTTTATTTACATAGAAAATCATTTATTTGTATTAGTAGAATTGATTGATAGGATATAGTCTAGAGAGATTCTTTTATAAATAATATTTTCAAATATTTTAGTACAAATTAAAAAATGACTAAGGATTACAAAATCAAACTACTTGACATCATTAGAGAAGATTCTATTTTATTTCTTGGGAAGATCTTTTTGTTTGGTTTTGTTGGTTGTGGGGCTTGAACTCAAGGTCTGGGCACTGTCCTTGAGCTCTTTTACTCAAAAATAACTGCTCTACCACTTTGAGCTACAGCTCCACTTCCAGTTTTCTGGTGGTTAATTTCCTTCCTGAGCTGGCTTTGAACTGTGATCCTTAGATCTCTACCTTCTGAATAGTCAGGATGACAAATGTGAGTCACTGGCCTGTCTGGAACATCTTAAATATTAACTTATTTCAATGGAGTGCTTAGACTTGCAGGATTGATACTTATAATTGTTTGCAAATTATTAATGTGTTTAATGTTATTTCATTAAGGAAATTACTTAATAAATGTTTTCATTTTATTTATTATCTATTGTGTATGTAGAAAGAGACTTTGAACTCAGGCTTTGCACTTACTGTGCTGGTGTTCTATTGACTGAGCCACATCTCCAGCTGTGCTTTTTTGTTGGTTATTTTGGAGATGTTGCCTAGCAAACTTTTCTCTCTGCCTTGGTCTTGAACCACAAGTTCAAGTTCAAGTTCAAACTCCAGTTCTTAGGCTACTGAGTAGCTAGTATTATAGCAATAATCCATTGCCTCTGGCTTAAAGTTGTTTTTTTTTTTCAGTAGTAGTGAAACACATACTACAATAATGAGAAATTATGGATTGATCTTGTATTTCCATCTGTTTCCGTGGAAGGCTTGTTGCACCCTCAGTAGAGACAATGAGCTTCCTATTATTGTTACCCCAGCTTTACAAGGACAATTGAGCCTAAGGAAATTAAACCGTAGCTCTAAGTCATGAAACGAAAAAGTTGTGAATCTGGGTTTGTGGATTTCCTGTGCTCATCCCCAGATATTGGAAGGACTTTTTAGTACAGTGCCTCCCTCTGCAGCTCAGCTCTTTGGCCTTTCCTGCTGGAGCCCTCCTCTTGCTCCTCTCCTCTTTCTCCTCCCCTTCTCTGCCTCCTTCCCCTCCCCCTCCTTCTCTTCTTCCTCCATCTCTTCTTGCATTGGGAAGTCAATATCTGCATTTGTCTTTTCCTACCTGAGGATCTAAACCTTTTCTACTGCACACCATAAACTAACGCAGTTCATTGTGGTTTTATTTTGCCTGAAGTACACCTGGCCGAGTGTTCTGTGCCAGTGGTGGTTTTTCACTGTGGGACCCTCTCAGTGAGGGCAGTGATGACAAGGTCCAGCTACAGGGGAGTCATGCCCACCAAATATCAGAGTTGTGATGTTGTGGGATGCCCCTTGCAAGTTGTGGCTAAGCTTGGTCTCACTTTACTTTTGAAATTTTTTTTTCTCTTCATTTTCCCCTTAGGGACAGCAATGATTTTTTTTTTTGCCAGTCCTGGGGACAGAACTCAGGGCCTGAGCACTGTCCTTGGGCTTTCCTCAAGGCTAGTGGTCTACCACTTGAGCCACAGCACCACTTCTGGCTTTTCTTATGTATGTGGTACTGAGGAATTGAACCCTGGTCTTCGTGCTTGATAGGCAAGCACTCTACCACAAGGCCAAACTCCCATCCCCAGCACCCATTTTTATTTTCATTTATGGTTTCATTTCCTCTCAGCATAATTGTTTTTTGACATATTACACCAGTAAATTGTTTTTTCCCCCCAAGATTTCTAGGTGGCATCTAAAAAAATCTCACAGTATTTTTCTCTACTTTTAGAAAAAAACTTTAGAAAAAATATGATACATGAAAGATTTTACTCAAGAGTTTCTTGCTTGTGATCATAGAGAAAGGTTGGATGTCTTTTGCTTTGTGGATGTCTTTTGCTCACAGGTAGAGTCTGACTTAGACATTGTTGGTTAACTCGGGTGTCGGTGGCTCCTCCAGCCGAGGCAGGAAATTCTTATCTCCACTAAAAACTACCAAAAAAGCCAGAAGTGGAGCTGTGGCTCAAGTGGGTAGAGCAGGAACGTTCAGGGATAATGTTCAGGTTCTGAGCTCAAGCCCTAGGACTGGCACCAGAAAAATAAAAATGGTAGCTAGTGAACAGTTTCAATTATCATTAAATTAATAAATTCACCTATGGTCCAAATGATAGAATACTCTCATCTATGTTAAGGAACAAAGTGCTTTTGAAGTCATTTTATTTGGTAATTAATTTTATTAAGTAATTCCGTTCTGATGTTGTTGCCTTTCTTCATGAAGTTCGGGGGAATCCGAGAGACTTGAGAATTTCTGATCCCACTACGTCAAGTCTGAAATTATCGTGGAGTGGAGCCCCAGGGAAAGTTAAGCAGTATTTGGTCACATACACCCCGGTGGCAGGAGGGGCCACGGAAGAAGCCACAGTGAGGGGAGATACCACAAGCACAGTGCTGAGGAGACTGAAGGAAGGGACACAGTACAGCTTATCTGTGAAGGCCTTGTATGCATCTGGGGCTGGAGACGCCCTTCATGGAGAAGGAACGACACTTGAAGGTAAGGTGCTGTCATATGTAATGGAAATCTTTGAGCTAGCCTGTGATGCTGAAATTAGGAAGCCCACAACGTGATCCTTTCTCTTCCAAGAGATTTTATATTGAAAAGAGAATAGCCATAAAATTGCCTGCTATTGGAATAAAAGATGTATCTGAGTAGACTAGTACAGTGGCTCATGCCTGTAATGCCAGCTAGTAGGGAGACGGAGGTTGGGAGGTGCGTTAAAGGACTGGGGGCATGGTTCTAGAGGTAGAGGGGCTGCCTAGAAAGCAGAAGCATCAAGTTTAAACTCTGGAGCCATAGTAAAGTCAAAAGTAAACAAATAAACCAAACCAAACCCAAAATGCTTACTTAGGAAGAAGCATCTTGGGGAAGTTGAAAGGCTGTTGGAGTGGAGACCAGTGAGTGCAGTGTGCAGAGGGAAGGATCTGTGGATGCAGAGGTGCTCATTTGTTTGTTTTGGTACTGGGGCTTAAACTGTCCTCTGGCTTTTTAACTCAAGGCTAGTGCTCTATCCTTGAATCACTTGGAGTTTTTCGTTGTTAATTGCAGCTAAGAATCTCATGGAGTTTTCTGCCCAGGCTGGCTGTGATAGTCAAATCTCAGCTTACTTTGTAGCTAGCTAGGATTACAGGTGTGAGCCACTGGCATCTGGCTGGATGCAGAGTTTGAACTCTCAAAATCATGAGCCTGATTACCAAGTAGAGACAGAAGAGACTGGACAGTCTTCAGGTCAGGATAGGAAGTATTTTTGGACTTTTAGTGAGGTGCCTTTTTCATTTGCTTTGGAGTCGTGGAACCAGAGTGTCTCATTGTTTTCTAAGTGGCTTGTAAAATTGTGTTCTGCATTGTAAGTTCAAAGTAAATGTAATACTTAATAGTAACAGTAAGCCGGACCTATCTCCTTCGTTCCTTAGAGTTACTTGTCAGAAGAGTGCACGTTACTTAGGATCCTTGAGATAAAATGGGACCTTAGTTTTTTTAATTAACAATTCTTCCCTTTTTTTTTTTTAGTTAAGATCAAGACTAACTCTCCACAATGTCTAAGTATGTCGTGGTGTAAGGGAAAAAAAAAGCAAATTTAGCAAATGTCAAAAACCAACCAGTGCATGATTATAATTATAGTGATCAGTGATAGTTGGGGCACTAAATGTTATATTTTATCTTTGTCATTTTAAATGATTATTGGCAGATAATAAATATGGGGTGTCTTGTGATGGAAAACCATGGTGATATTATGGAAAATAACCACAAAATTTATTGATATGGATGACTGTAGGTTCTGTAATTATCTGGGATAAGGCCTATAAAATAAAATTCTCATTGGATACTTATAAATTTAGTTAAGGATTGAAAACAAGACAAGTGTGGAGTTGTACACCTGTGATTCCAGCCCTGGAAGGTGAGGGAGGAGGTCCAGAGTTTGAGGTCACCTCCAGATACAAAGCAAGATTTTGTCTTTATGGGCTGGCAGCATGGCCTAGTGGTAGAGTACTCACCTACCATGTACGAAGCCTTGGGTTCGATTCTCGGTACCACACACACACACACACACACACACACACACACACACACAAAGACTACAATTTTCTATTTCTTCAGAAGGAAAAAAGCAAAATGGTCAGGCAGTTTGCTTAAAAAATGCAGTTAATTTGAAACTCAATTGTCATCTTAACACTTTCTACAGCAAAGACTACCAAGACAAGCTGCTATCCTATCATTTTATTAACATTTATTCCATTGTATTATGGGTGGTAAACTTCACAAATAGGGGAAGGCATAGTTGTGACTAAATTAAAATAATTGTAGATTTCTGCCCCTTTCTATCCCATTTCATTTTATTGTATTAGCCAGCCAAATTCACATACCGCATACAGGAACAGGATATGATTGTAAATGCAGGGAGTGGAAAGCCCAGAGACAGAGCCAGGCAACTGCTTTTGAGGGCTCCTGTTTTTCTAATCTGTTCTCCTCCGGGGAGAGGAGGTGGTAAGAGCAGACCTTGAAAGAATGTTTCTTCTGTCCAGAGCAGGGAGTCAACTTGAGAAGCATTCTGCAGGTGGACAGTTTTATACATTGCCCGAACATCATGGTGTTGAATTCGAGGAGCAAACATTTCTTTCTTCCTTTCCTCTTTTTCTTTTGATATTTTGTGATGGTCAACACTTATCCTCTACTTGAATTTGTTTCCTAGTACTTTTTTTTTTTTGAAATGCAGCCTGTGATCAGAAAATTCCCCAGTCTCTGGAAGAGAGATTTATTGCATTGGCACAGGGGAGAAGTTCATGGTTGGCTGTTGCCTGTGTGCAACAGAATCACAAAGACAGTTTATTACTATTTCAGACCCAAACTTCAGTGGCATCTGAGCACAGACTATTAGTTTGATTTACATTGGTGTTGTTTTCTTTAACCCCATTGTTGTTTTTAAGTAGCCAGATCCCATGTGATTATGAAAGCACTATGACACGTGTGAAAGTCAGTTGTCTCACTTAAGACTTACAGGAAATCCTGCCTTTATAGACTTCTAAATGATTATTCTCATTTCTATTCAGAGATGCATTACAAATGAATGAAATAACAGTTGGGGAACAATATGGTTCTTCCTAAAATTTGTTTAGAGTGTTATTTCTTGGCTATAGAAAACATGACTTTTTAGAATTGCCTTTGTTTCAGTTGCTATAGCAATCTGCCATTGTCCCAGCCATGACTGGCTTTCTACACCTCCCATCAGGCTAATGCAGGTGACACTGCTTCAGTGAGGTTTGTAGAATATCACAGGATTTCTGCATTGTGTTGGGTGACATGGGGTTTCTCCAAGATGGATGGAACAAGGCCTCATGTCTTCTGAGATTTGTTTCTGTGTCTTAATTTAAAAATTCATGCACTTTGGATAGAACAACTCTGAGCCTGGACGCATAAATGTCTCTGTTGATTAGTAATTTGCAGTTCATTCTTCTGTGAATTAATTGCTCAATCAAAGAGGAATGAAAATCCAGTTGGAGGGTAATAATTATGGAAGACTTTTAAAAAAAAATTTGCTTCTGCAGGATCTGAAGTGGAGCTGTAATTTAATTATAAAGAGGCTGTTAAGAGTCGCATGACTACTTAAAGTAACTGAGTTAGCTTATCAATGGTGAACTTTGTCCTTTGCAAGCACAGTTGTATTCATCAGTTGGAAACTGAGTAGATTGCCATAGAAGCAGCTCTTCTGTTGTCTGCTGGGGAAAGTTGGATGATTTTGAAAAGACAAATTGACTTAGGAGAGAGTTTACGTTATGTTTTCAATTTAACTTCTATTTTTGAAAGTGGTATGTGAAAGTCAGTGAAAGCTGGCTGGAACAATCTATAAGATGAAATACAGTTTCATTTCATGATGATTAATTTTTCAGTTATCATCCTTGGCTAATTTGTATTATAATGATATTTGAATTGGATGATTATTTACTTTTCAGAGGGCGAGTGGAAAAGGGCTAAGGAAACATAGGAAAGTTACTTAAATGAGGCGTTATTAGTTCTTTGGCCTAGGACGTGGAAAAAAAAGGGATATAAATCAACCTTTTGCGGATGTTCAGGTTATGAGAAACACACCTGACTGCATTAATTCCCATGGAAGAAGTAAAGATGAATGCAAGAAGTCACGAGGAAACATGCTTTTGCCTACATCTATCTGATATATGGACAGAAATTCGTGACTTCAAACCTTAGCAGTATATATCTTTAACTGGATGACGGACAGTCTTTGTATTAGGAGAAAATAGAGCATAGAGAAAATAGAGCTGGAATCCGAGGACTGAAGATGATACAGCATTACTTATTTGAAACAAATACCAGAATTCTATTATCAGAGATAAATGATTACATTAATATATTAATATGAGAAGTGCAGACATTTCCAGCCCTCAAGAACTATGAGATTAAATATTGAAAAAATATCATTTAAAACATCTGAACAAACTGGGTGCTGGTGGCTCACACCTGTAATCCTTGCCTCCTTAGTAGGAGGCTGAGGTCTGAGGATCATAATTCAAAGCCAGCCTGGGCACTAAAGTCTGTGAGACTCTTATTTCCAGTAAACCAGCAGCACACCAGAAGTGGTGCTGTGGCTCAAAGTAGTAACCTTGAACTGAAGAGCTCAGGGTTAGCATCCCGGCCCAGAGTTCAAGCCTCACAACACACACACACACACACACACACACACACACACACACACACACACCCCATGTGAACAGACAAACCTTTGAGAAATTAGGGAGGGAGGAGAGGATACTCTGGGCTCTTCTTGTAACAAAGGTGTAACAAAGGAGCAAACTCAGCCTGCATTAGTTCACCACCATAGGTGTTTTGTTTTGTGGAGGTCCTAGGGCTGAACTCAGGGCCTGCATGTTGTCCTTGAGCTTTTCTTATTCAAGGCTTTACAAGCTGAATCACAATTCCACTGTAGCTTTTTTTTTTTTTTTTTTGGTAATTGGAGATTAGCTACTAAATGGACTTTCCTGCCAGGGCTGGCTTTGAACTGTGGTCCTCAGACTGTAGCCTGTGGAGTAGCTGGGATTACAAGTGTAAACCACAGGCTCCCAGAATGCGGCCATGGTTTTACACCTCAATTCTAAGGGACAGTAATGTTTCCTGGATAGAAGCCAGGCTTGGAACTTGGACCTCTTTTCCTTCTATAATCAAGGAGAAACGATGCTTTACCAAATCCAGCCTTGCCAAACAAACTACAACAAGGAGACTCATCTTCTGTATAAACACTGGACATGTCTGGTACTCTGAGACTGAGGATAAAAATGATAATGTGGCGAAACAAGCAAATGCCTGGCTCGGACCAAACCTCATTCACAGCCTTGTAGCAGATGTTCTACCATGTGAGCAGCCAAGACTTACTTTGGTTTCAGTCGGCTTAGGGACTGTCACCTTTTCCAGGGCTGACATTGAGACAGGATTCCCTGACCTCTACTTCCCCGCATAGAAGGGATGACAGGCATGTATCACCATGCCTGGCAACCTGTCCACTTTGAAGGAGTCCTCAAAGCACGTAGAAGTTTTTCCTTCTCATCCTAACTAAATTCACTTTCCAGATAAGTGCCTCACTAAGGCTTCAGAGGGGAGGCGTAAAAAGAATAAGTGATGGGGGAGAAAGGGAAAGAATGCAGAACTGCAGAGAAAATAGGAACATGTAAGTTTTGACAAGGCCTAACGTCAAGTGATTTTTTTTTAAAGCATGGCTGTTTTGGCTTTCCTGGCAATTCTCTGTGTCTGGTTAGGTGTAATACAGTTTTCTGCTGCCTAGGAAGTGGCAGGGCTAGCTAGGCCTGCTTCAGCTAGTTGTACCCCTGGCCCCTGTCCAGCCACCTGCTCAGCCACCTGCTGGGTGTGTCATGGAACATTGCATAGTTGCTTCACTTTTTGGTAATCTGATGTTTGGCTAAACCAAGATCTTGGTTTTTTTTTTTTTTTTAAACTTCAAGGGTTGGCCAGGTATTGGTGTTTCATGCCTGTAATCCCAGCTACTTAGGAGGCAGATATCTAAGGATTGTGGTTTGAAGACATCCAGGACAGAAAAGTCCCTGAGATTTTTATTTCCAATAAGCCTGCAAAAAGTTGGAATTGGAGCTGTGATTCAGGTAGTAGAGTTTCAGCCCTGAACAGAAAAGGAGAGCTCTGGCCTTGAGTTGAATCCCAGGACTGGCACACAGACACAAAGGAATCACAGCAGTATTTTGCTTTAGATTTATAGCTCTTCTCAAAATAATTGGTTAAAATCCATGGAGACCCATGTCTGGTGAGCTGGGATCTTTTTTTGTGTTAAGTTCAGAACTGTCTTTGTAGATGTATTTTTTTTTGCTTCAACCACAATTCTCTTCCTGTTATTTTTCTCCTAGGGAAATCATTAGCTTGTGTTTGTGAGATTGATGTCTGTTGTCATGGCGACAAACAATGTTCCTAATTCAGTGTTGCATGAAGTAAGGAAAAAAAAGAAAAAGAAGCACAACCTTCAGGGAAAGTAGAGGCTGAAATGACTGCCAATTCCCCTGATGCTAATTTGGAAGACAGTTCCCACATTCTAGCGATTGATGTTTCCTATGTTTTGGGAATGTCTTTTTTCCCCTCAGTATTTAGCTCATTTGTGTCACTTGCAAGTAGAGTTCTACCAACCAGCCCCTTCTGATGATAACTTAGAATATTTAGGGGGAACAACTTAGAGATTAGTGCTTGGGATATCCATGATCAAAATGAATAAAATACAAACAAAATGCATATTTATCAGAGCAAACCAATGAAAAGAAACAGCTCAGAATTTCACTTTGATAGTCTGACAAGTAAAACAAAACAAAAAAGAAAACTATCATGAAATAGTAGACAGTTAAAGAAGACTTTCATATGAGAAATAGTTTTCCTTTTGGGGAAGGAAAGTCAATATGTTCTTGGTTGTAATAAAATATGTTATTTTCTTCCAGAGATGAGATGTCCTGTCAGCATTTGGAGTTATTTATAATGGAATTAGAATTTTCCATTTGGACTTAGGGTCTGCTAGGCTGTCCAGCTTCTATTTAACTTATTTTTCTCCTTAAATTTGATCCTACACAATATGGTTTTGTGTACTAATATTTCTTTTTTAGCAGTTGCTATCTTTATGTTGCACTGAAATGGGATTGTCTACGTAGTTTTAAGATACTCATCTTCACTTGCAGAGTCAAGTGAGAATAATAGTTACCAAGGCATTTGTAAGAGACATCACTTGCATGAATGTACAACAATTGTGGATAAGATGCATGCTGAGAGAGTGGATAGTTTCATACTTATGTCACATTGTGGCATAAACCCTTGTCCAAGTAGCCAATATAAAGTGACCTGTATATTTATCTTGCACTTAAAATATGGAAAGTGAGCATTTTATTGGAAGACATCTGCGACTCCTATTAACTTGAGGTTTCCATATTTTTTCCATTTGGGTTGCAGTTTTTTTTTCTTGAATGAAAAGCCAACATTTAGTAGCAGACGTTTTTGATCAGCTAGAACAAGTGGTGGGTTTTATTTTGATGATTAATCAATTTTAAATTTTCCAGAACAAATGGTAGTTTTTAGTTTCATTAGTTGTATGGAAAGATTGCTCTTCTAGTTTTTTTCTTTTCTTTTTTAAATGGCACTACTGGGGCTTGAACTCAGGGCTTGGATTCTGTCTCTTAGTTGTTGTTCACGCAAGGCTGGTGCTCTACCACTTTGAGCCATAGCTACACTTCTGGAAGTTTTGGTGCTTAATTGGAGAAAAGAATCTCATGGATTTTCTTGCCAAGGATGGCTTTGAATCTCCATTCTCAGATCTCAGCTTCTTGAGTAATTAGAATTACAGGCATGAGCCTCCAGTGCCTGATTCCTTCTACTTTTTAAAATAATACAATAAAAAATGTTTCCCCAGAAAGTGTTTGTAGGAAATAAAGTTTGCAAATGATGAGTTTGTTGTAGCTATGTAAATCATACATTAAAAATGAACTACTTCAAATTATTTTTAAAAAATGATCTCCAAGTTGTTCAGTTATAGAAAGGGGTTTCAATTCAATATATCAATTTATGGGGACAATGCATCTTGATTTATGTCAACCTTCCATCCTTCTCCCCGTCTCTCCCCATCTGTTCTAACACACCCCTCAAAGTAGCTTGAACCTGGTTGTATTAGACCAGAGATAAGGAGATCTGGTAAGGACATAGACCTTTGTAAACAATAACATGTCATAAATCACACTGAAAGAGGAGAGCAATTTTGGAATTTAGGCACATTTTTCTCTCTGGAAAAACTAAGTGTATCTATTTTTTCAACTTTGGCTATCAATCTTAGCCTGGAGACTTTACTCTCTTACTGCCTGAAGGATAGATTGGCCTAAAATGTAATTCTCCAATTGTATTCCATTAGTTTGTTCTTTTGAAAGAACAGGACAAAAAGGGCTCAGAAAGAAGAGTGGGTGCGGCAGGGGGTGAAAAATGCAGAGCTAATAGTCAATACATGTCCTGTGAAACTAGGAAAATTGAGGGGGAGGGGAGAATGATGGAAGGTTGACATTGATAAAGATGCAGTGCACTCATAGAATGGTACGTTGAATGGTAACAATGACTTAAAGATTAAAAAAAAAGGGCAAATGGAGACCAATTCGAACTCAATTTAGCAGGCATTAAGAAAGGATTCACCTTTATTTCTATCCTAGAACGTGGCTCACCTCAAGAATTAGTCACCAAAGACATCACTGACACCTCCATTGGTGCCTATTGGACATCTGCTCCCGGCATGGTTCGTGGGTACAGGGTCTCGTGGAAATCTCTGTACGATGACGTGGAGACGGGAGAGAAGACACTGCCTGCAGATGCAATCCATGCCGTGATAGACAATCTGCAGCCTGAGACCAAATACAGAATTTCCGTGTTTGCCACCTACAGCAGTGGAGAAGGAGACCCGTTGACTGGAGAGGCCACCACGGAATGTAGGTACCAGCCTGGGTGTGTGTGCCTGTGTGTGCCTGGGTAGGTCTGTGCCCTGTGGGGCAGTCGTTCCACTTGACAAGCACTTGAACCGTGTAGCTTTTCAGATGATAGATGAGGTGGAACCATTCCACCTAATTTTAAAGAATGTGGCTTAAGTTCGGAGGATAGTAAGATTGAAAAAAAGATGTCATACTTTAAAGGAGCCAGTCTGCCTTTTCTCTTTTTTCAGTCTTTTTTTTTTCTTTTTTGGTGGATACCCAACTAATGAAAAGGTCAGCTGTCATGTATACAGAGAGGATTTAGGTGCATTTACAGCTGGATGATCTTGGTCAGGTTATTTAACCTTCTTTGAGTCTTAGTTTCCTAATCTGTAGGATCAAAACAATAAAGATCACTTAGAGCTGTCTTGAGGATTAAGTGAAATAATGCTCAAAGCACCCAGAGCCGTCAGTGTCTCTCACTTAGGAGGGATCGATGATAGACGAGTGGCTACTGAGTTTATGAAATTCATTCAGCAAGAGTAATCCTAGATGCTTTCCTTTCTTTCCATTATGTTTGCTCAGAGTGAGTCACAAGCTCTTTCAGTGTGCTGGTGGCACAGAGTTACTGCTCTCTCAGCACTCTTCTTCCCTATGAAGGATAGTGAATGATCTGTCAGCATGTGTTTCACCTGGTTTGGGAGGAGAAATCCAGATTGTTCTCTTCTCCCCTCTCCTCTCCCTCTTATTCACCTTTTCCCTCCCTCCCTCCCTCCCTCTGGTGGAAATTCATATATGTCCTATCGATCTTCACTTATTTGTAGAAATACAGATAAAATGTGTTTGGATGGAAGATTATAAAAGTATGTATAGATGAGGCATTTAAAATTTTTTTCCATTTCCAAAATTTCCAAAATTGTCAGAGACCAACTCTCAACAAGGGATGAATTTAGCTAAAACTAGGACTGTTGCAGAAAGTATAAATAAACTCGAGTGTCTCAGAAGATGGGGTTCTAAGAACTTTTCAGTATTTCTTGGCTCTCTTTTGAACTAGAAGCAGACTTGGAAGGAAGGAGACATCCATTCTTTTTGGACTTTATGGAAGTCGCTCAAATGTCTAAGTAAATAAGAAAGAACACAGGAACCTTGCTTTGTTCTATTCTCGTTTGTTTGGGCTTCCCTTTGCACTCTTTGGGGCAAGCCAAGCTGTTTAGTATATTTTTTTGGACACGAGAGTGAGACTCTGTAGTTAGATGGGGCCTGAGACCTGAGATGAAGGTTAGAGTCACCAGGTAATGTCCCTAGAACTTTTCAGTGGGCATCTTAGCAGTGTCTAGCTCTGTTTTCTCCAGAAACTCAGGGCTGGTGGTCCATCTCTGGATGCTACCAAGAAACCCATGGCCTGGTACTGGAGACCAGCAGAAGGCAGAGCTCTGTACCACGTCTTCCTGCACAGTTGGCTCAGCTGAAGCACAGGGGTGTCTGAAAGAACTTTTGCAAACAGGAGGAGTGAGCTCAGAGTTTTGCACAAGCTCCTCTTGCTAGCTTGGCTGGTGCCCTACCACTTGAACTGCGTCTGTAGTTCACTGCATCTGAAGTGGCACTGAGGCTTCAAGTGGTGGAGCACTAGCCTTGAGCAGAAGAGCTTAGGGACAATGCCCAGGTTCAGAGTTCAAGCCCCATGAATGACATAAAAAAAATGAATAGATAAAAAATTGTACCCCCAGCCCTACTTTTTGCTGGTTATTTTGGAGATGGAGCCTTACAGGTTTTTCCTGCCTGATTTGGCTTCCAACTATGATCCTCTAGATCGCAGCCTCCTGAGTAGGATTTCATGAGCCATTGGTGCTGGAGATGGAATCTGGTGCTAGGTAAGCATGCTGCCACTGAAATTCATCTCACAGACAGAGTTACGGAAACTTGAACTCAGCATTTCCTAGCACGTGACATTTCTAGCAATGGCTGAACCCTTAGATGAGATGTGATGGATTTTATTTCAATTCAGTTATTGGAAGGCAGGAATATTCATGGAGACTCATAAAGCACATCATGGTACAAAGTACATCATTTGCCTATTTAAATTTGGAAATATTTTAGAGTTTGGAATTTTTTCTTTTGGAAACATAAGCCAATATTGTAAGCTTTAAATTTCCATTTCACTCCATGATGAGTTGTGTGAAATTGATTTGCATACTTTGTGTAAGAGAGAAATGTTTTGTTCCACTAAGTAAAAATTAAAGATGTGGAAATAAGAGGTTGTAAAGCATATTTTTGCACCCTTTAAAAGATGGTTAGGCATACAGAAATTTTTTAAATATTTGTGAACATTATTACTGATAATTTGACCATATTATTATTATTATTATTATTATTAGTTGTGGGGCTTGAACTCTGGGCCTGGGCGCTGTCCCTGAGCGCTTCAGCTCAAGGCTACTACTCTGCCCCTTGAGCCACAGTCCCACTTCCCCTTTCCTAGAGATTTATTGGAGTCTCTTGGTCTTTAGTGCCTGGGCTGGCTTTGAACTGCGATCTTCAGATCTCAGCCTCCTGAGTAGCTAGAATTACAGTAGCTCAGAGGTTTTTTTTTTGCCAGTCTTGGGCTTGAGCTCAGGGCCTGAGCACTGTCCTTGGACTTTCTCAAGGTTAGTGCTCTACCACTTGAGCCTCAGCACCATTTCTGGCTTTTTTTTTTTCTATTTATGTGGCACAGAGGAATCGAACCTGGGTCTTCATGCATGCTAGGCAAGCATTTTACCACTAGGCCACACTCACAGCCCCTCAGATTATTTTTTATATACTATTATTTTCCATATTTTAAATAAAATCCTAGGTCATCTTCATATTTTTGTTTGGGAATTTATACATTTCTTTTTAATAGTTCTTGCGTTCAGAGAATTGTAGTAGGGAAATTAGGTTTCATCTCAGCAACTTTTAAAAATATTTATTTAGTGCTGGTACTGGGGCTTGGACACAGAGCCTGGGTGCTGTTTCCTAGCTTTTTTAAGCTCAAGGCTGGCACTCTACCACTTGAGCTACAGCACCCCTTCTGGATTGCCGGGGCTGACTTTGAACTGTGATCCTCAGACCTCAGTCTCCTGCGTAGCTAGGATTAGAGGCCTGAGCCATCAGCACCCAGCCATTCAAGGATTTTCTAATGTCACAGCACCAAGCTCACTAGTTATTTTTCCCAAATTTTAAATATGAATTTTCATATTAGGCATCATATGATTATCTTCAGAAGTTTGATCGAGTATATCATTTAGCTGTATCTATCTATCTGCCTATAATCTGTGCTTACCATCTTTCTACCTATCATCTGCCTATCATCTATTTTATCATCTATCTATTTTCTAATGTAACATGCTTCCTCTGGTGTGGTGTTGAAAGTTGACAGAGAATACTCTGTATATTTTTGGAGCATTTTCCTTGAGACACATTTTCTTCTAGTTCATCTGTTATTTTTTCTTCCAATTAAATTTTCTCTTAACTCATCTATTCTGTGAATTCTGGTTGGCTTGGATTCCCTAGGTTGACGACACCATGTTTTCAGTTAGGGGAGTGGCCTGGGCTTCCTCTGGCCTCTGTCTGGGACCCACCTTCCTGTACCTTAGCTGGAGAATGCTCTCCCAGCAACCAGCGTCATGATCCGTGTTCATTGTCTAAACTTTCTTGTTTTCAAACTGTTTTTTTCCCTGATTTTTAAAAAAGTTGTTGCATATGGTTTCTGCCCATTTTTGAGCAAGGACCTTTCTCTTATAATCAGGAAAGATTCTTTGCTTGATTTTAAGTTTCCTTCAACTTAATCTCTTCCTAAGAAGATGTTGAAGAGTTTATTTTTTTGATACTTACGTTATTGGATCAAATTAAGCAATCCTGTCAATAAACTCCTTATACATAAGGAAAAAGATGTTATTGGCAGTTTGTGGATGCTTGGTGATGATAGTTATTAACAATTAATATGTACTATTAGTTACACATTATACAAATACTGCTAACATAGAGTACTCCTAAAACACTTATATGTACCAATTTATCTTTGGTGTGGTCAGGGCTTCTTGCTCTTGCTTGGCTTGCTTAGCTGACATTCAGTCATTTGAGTCACACACCTACAGCCTGGCATTTTTCTGGTTATTTTGGAAATGGAATCTTGGTGATTTTTCTGCCCAGAATGGCTTTGAACCATAGTCCTTCAGGTCTCAACCTTCTGTGTAGCCAGGATTAAAGCATGAGCCATCATTACCTAGCTCTTTGAGACATTTTTATTTGCTAGTTTTAAATTCTTTATTTTTCATAGTCTTGTAACCATAGGAGTAGTGATAACTGAAATAATTCTAGCTAGCATTTTCAGATTGCAGCCTTTTCTGAAAAGGCCTGCATAAAATTTCTAACCCTGTATTTCTAGTTTTTTTTTTTAATTTTAAGTATTTCCTATGGTATTGTTACTAGATGAAAACAGTAAAAATTAAGAACCTTCTCTCTGGAAATGTTTTCTTTACTAAAGTCTCTAGAATGCAAACAGGAAATCTTTTCAATATGAACTTTCAGTTTTTAGTAGTTGGATAAAGAAAAAGCATCATACTGTAGTTAGGTTCACAGACCATGACAGGGTATGAGAGGTTTAACAAAAAGTGAAGTTTCTTTTCATATAAATGGGGAAATGAGACATGTCTATATGCTATTGCATAGCATAAAATATGTATGCACAATACAATATATAATATGCACATGTTTTTCTTTCAACATGCTGTACATTTTAATTTTCCTTTTATCTCACAGTGTCCCGGGATTCCAAGACTCTGAAAGTGGATGAGGAGACAGAGCATACAATGAGAGTTACTTGGAAACCAGCACCCGGGAAAGTCATCAACTACCGTGTGGTTTATCGCCCCCAAGGGGGAGGAAGACAAATGGTGGCTAAAGTGCCACCCACTGTCTCATCAACGGTGTTAAAGCGGCTTCAGCCACAGACCACTTATGACATCACAGTTCTGCCAATGTATAAGACTGGAGAAGGAAAAGTTAGGCAAGGCTCAGGAACAACAGGTACGAAACACATACACACACACACACCTCTTTGAGGCTGGTATTGGACCCAGCTTTATTTGCTCAGGATCCGTATCCTACCAGTGGAGCCACAGCTCTACTTCTAGCTTCTTGGTGGTCGACAAGAGATGAGTCTCACGGACTTTCCTGCCTCAGCCAACTTCTGAGCACAATCCTCAGACCAAGTAGCTAGGATGACAGGTGTGAGACACTGGTTACTGGACTTGACACAGTAATTTTTTTGGAGGGGGAAATCAGGATGTTTTAAAAGAAGCTTCTCTTCTGTATGCCTTATTTATAAAAGCTTTAAATGGAAGCTGGGGCTGAAGATGTAGCCAATGGAAGAGCGCTGGCTCAGCATACACAGACCCTGGGCTCAATCCCTTGACACATTCATAAAATTGAATCTGTAATATATTGAATTCCTAGATGGAATGCCTAATTAGCATCTTACCTATAATCTGTAGTATCCACTGATTATATGTAGCCAATTTAGTTCCTGCCAAATAATGTATTAACTAATGTATTAATTAAACTAATGGATTGTGGGAATTATTTATACTCCTTGGACATCATCCTGTATGACAGGGATTTATTAGTTTTTTTTGGTGTGTGTATATGTGTGTTCATATGTGTGTGTGTATGTGTATGTATGTGTGTGTATTGGTGCTCGCTGGTACTGGGGTTTGAACCCAGGCCTTACACTCTCCCTTGGACTCTTCCCTCAAGGCTCTCTCACTTGAATCATATCTATACTTCCATTTATTTTTTGCTGGCTAATTAGAGATAAACGTTTCATGGACTTTCTTGCTCAGGCTGGCTTCAAGCTGAGATCCCCAGATCTCAGCCTCCTGAGTGAGTAGCTGGGTTTACAGGTGTGAGCCAGCTGTGCCTGGCTTTATTGGATCTGATAGCTCTTGCCACTAGACTTTATCTTTATTCTGTTGATAACGTGTTAAAAAAACCCACACATCTTTTCATTACAGCTTCTCGATTTAAGTCACCTAGAAACCTCAAGACATCTGACCCAACTATGTCAAGCTTCCGAGTGACATGGGAGCCGGCTCCAGGGGAGGTGAAGGGTTACAAAATTACCTTCCACCCCACGGGTGACGACCGGAGACTTGGGGAGCTGGTTGTTGGGCCCTATGACAACACAGTTGTTTTGGAGGAACTGAGGTAGGAATTAACCATGTTCATTCAACCCATTGAATCAGTGTGTGCAGAACTGTTGAGGAACTTGTGTAACCAGTAGCCCTTGCACTTTAATCACTTGCATGCCTTTTTTGCTAGGATATTTATAATCAGTTACATCTGTTTTCTTATGCTTCGTGATAGTTGAGTAAGAAATTAGATGTTAGCCACAGAATTTAGCCTGAGCACACTGAACCATGTTTCTGTGTGTGTGTGTGTGTGTGTGTGTGTGTGTGTGTGTGTGTGTGTGTGTGCATGGTATTACTGGGGCTTGAATTCATGGTCAGAGCATTGTTTCTGAGCTTTTTCAGCCAAGGCCAGTGTTCTACCACTTGAACCATAGCTTCATTTCTGGATTTTTGGTGGTTAATTGGAAATTAGAGTCTCATAGACTTTCTTGCTCAGATTGGTGTTCAGTTACAACCTTCAGATCTCAGCCCCCTGAATAGGTAGGATTACAGGTGCCTGGCTTTATTTATTTGCTTATTTATTTTGAACTATAATAATTTTTGTAGTGAAGTGATTTGAAGTGGTCATTTAATACAATGCTTAAAAATATTTGTAATATGTACTTTCACTCAAATCCCAGGCACATTGAAATTTGGTTGTGCATGCTTTTTCAAATGGCCCAAGTAGCTCACACCATGATTCTGAGTGTGAATTCTCCTTTAGTGAGGCTTAGAGGAGCTGCAAGCAGAGCTCTGTACTCCATGCCAGCTGGCAAGGCAGCCTTGGGCCAATTAAAGTTCTGGTTTTAGGCTGAGTAGTAGAAAACAAGGAGTTTGACTTTGAACAGCACTCTATATTCATTATTGTAGAAAGAATGAACTACTGTGCATTGTCTCTGGGCGAGTCATTCAGTGGTTCATTCACTAATGTTGCAAGTGGGGAGAATGCTGGAAGAAGGAGTGGCATTGGTCAGGATGTACTGTACTTATAAAATGACATATTGAATTGAAATCACTTTGTAGAAATAATTAAAAAAATAATAAAAATGAAAACAATCAGCACCAACAAAAGAAATAACATTGAAAAGAGCATAAATCGTGTGTTACTTTAATCAGTGTGACGATGAAGTTTATTGAGCTTTCTATTTTGCTGCCATGGTATTGGGTGCTTTTGTTACCAGGCAAGAAATATCTTTTCAGACATTATTTTTTTCATACTAGCTGGATGAAGAGGAAACAGTGACTTTCTGAAAGGCCTCTTTTTAGGAGCAGCAAGAGTAAGGCATCTGCTCATTCTCTGGCTTGTTTCTCTGACAGAAAGACAAGTCAGAAATGCTGCCAGGACTCCAGAGGGTGTGTGTGTGTGTGTGTCTGTCTGTCTGTGTGTCTGTGTCTGTGTATGTGTTGATCCTGGGTTTGAATTCAGGGCCCAAGGGCTGAGCATTTTTGCTCAAAACTATTGCTCTACCCTTTGAAATATGACTCTACTTCCAGCCTTTAGGTGATTAATTAGAGTTAAGAGTCTCAAAGATCTTCCTGCCTTGGCTGGCTTTGAACCATGATGCTCAGATCTCAGATGCCTGAGACTTTTTTTGGGGGGGGAGCTCTTATTTTTTTCCATATTTTTTATTGTAATTAATAGAAGGGTTACATGATATTTGCCAGATAGATGGTGTATTAATTCCCATAATTGATACCCTTTCACATGTCTTGGTCCCCATTTCCCTCCCCCACACCGCCACCCCTCATCTTGTTCCCCCCCCCCCCGATGCCTGAGACTTTTAAGTGTGAGCCACCGGCAGCTGGCTTCTATAGTTCTCTAGAATGCCTGGTTGCTCATTCCCTGGGTTCCTCAGAGGGTGAATGTAAGCTTGAATGTGATGGGAAGTATTTTCTTTCTCTTCTACGGCTGAGCACTGTAAATTCTTCTCAGATCAAGTTTGTTCATCAAGATGGATGTCTTTACCAAACCAAAAATGGATCTATTGGTCCACATTTCCTGTGTCCTTTATAATTTCAGGGCAGGTACCACCTATAAAGTAAATGTCTTTGGAATGTTTGATGAAGGAGAAAGTTCACCACTTGTTGGACAGGAGATGACGACTCTTTCTGACACAACTGTCATGCCAATCTTATCTTCTGGTAAGAAATTGAGCTAAACTCCCATAGAAAAATTTAGCATTAGGAAAGGATTTCAAGTGGGAAGGATTAGGTTATTATACAATGAGAAATAGCTATGAAATGTTCACTGAATTTTATTTAGATATTAATATACTTCTTTTTTGAGGCTTGAAAAACTGCTTCAAGACATCCAGTCAAGGTCTGGAGAGGTGGCTCACCTGCCGAAAAAGAGCTAGGCCCTGAGTTCAAACCCCAGTACTCCCAAAACAAAAAAGTCATCCAGTCATGTATATTTTTGCAAATATTTGTATATATATATTTTTTTTTCTTTAGGCTTTTCATCTTGGTATTGCATCAATTACATAGTAGTGCATTATTTCCCAATAAGCTTTTTTTTAAAAAAATAAAGGGCCTGGAGTTAGGCCTAGTGGTAGAGTGCTTGCCTAGCATGCACAAAGACCCTGGTTCAATTCCTTGGTACCACATATATAGAAAAAAGCTGGAAGTGGTGCTGAGGCTCAAGTGGTAGAGCTCTAGCCTTGAGAAAGTCCAAGGACAGTGTTCAGGCCCTGAGCTCAAGCCCAGGACTGGCAAAAAAAGAACAGATATTGTTATGTATACTTTTCTAATACTTTCTTCCATTTAATGACCTTGTGCAATTTTGTTTGTCAAAAGATGGCAAATCTATACTTCAGTGATTTAATAATCTTTGCAAGCGGAGTTATACTTCTTAGAAAAGATGGGAAGACATGATTTGGAAGCAAAAAATGGTAACAAAAGCTGTTTATATTTTCTGTCCTCCCACCAGAATTATCACAGCTTTGATGTAAAGCAGAATGGAAGTACTGAGTCGTGCATACACGCATGTACACTTTCAGGTGCATGCGTGTGCTCACACATACTTAGGCACATTTTGTGCCAGTACTGGGACTTGAACTTAAGGTTTCACACTCTTGCTTTTTTTGTTGTTCAAGGCTGGTGTTCTACAGTTTGAGCCACACCTCCACTTCTAGTTCTGTGTTTTTCCCCCTTACATCAGCTATTAAAAAATAAAAAGCTCTGAGCAGAACAGCCTTTCCAATGCTTGGCTGACTAGAAGGGTATTTGGGACTCTTTTATTGTGAGGTGTTTAATACATGAATCATACTTTTGTATTTGATAGTGTGATGAACTTACAGTCCCCCCCCCCAAAAGAAACCCTTAAAAGATGTTGAGAGCAAATGCTAATGTTATAAGGAATTGTAAGATACAATGGGCAACACAAGTTTCAAGAAAATAAACAAGGCATTTAAAAAGTTAGATGTGGAGAAAGTAAGTGGAAGAACCAGGTCTTGCTGTTTTGCATGAGTGTTTTGTTGTTTCTCTGATGATGATATTAACTGGTTTGTATTTTTATTTTGTAGCCATGCACTGAGGAAGTTGGGACTGTTTTCTTTCCAAAACGTGCTAGCTTTGTATCAATGTTTGTGCTCCATGACTCTCTAGCTTTCAATTTGTGTATCTGTTTTGCATACGTTTCCAAATCTTCTTCCCTTTTCCCTTTTTCTTTACATGTGCAAACTTCACCATTTGAATTCATCTGATTTTTATATACAGTGGATGATGACATATAATTAATTATATAATTACATAGTGTAAGCATGTATCAGGTTTTAGAAAAATACAGCATAGAGGTCAAAATGTAAGAATCAGGTTTCTCTTATTTCCTATTATATCCTAATATATGCAATTATTTAAAGGGTATTTTTTGGTTCATTAACCCCCCTCAGAGTTTACTCATTGATTCAGTCCATCTCATATGTGTTTTTCAATGATGTTAAAGTAAGAAGCAACACATGTAGATCACATTTGATTAAAGTCAGTGTTGTGTTGTTAGCTAGTGATGTGTGTCCACTTGAGTGTATGTGAGTTTTTCAAATACACTGTGGTGGTCTGATAACAGTGTCCAAGGCTTATGCCGACATAGGAAGGACAGAACTTTGGAGGAACGGATTCTTCTATAGGTGTTTGTCATGAATAAATCAAAGATATACTCTGAATCGTTGAGTTGCACTACTCAAGCAGCTAATACTGACAGAGTCTGGCTGGCCATACTGACAGTATGTTTCCTCATCGTTTATCTCACAATTATGTGTCAGGGATGGAGTGTCTGACCAGAGCTGAAGCAGACATTGTGTTGCTGGTGGATGGATCCTGGAGTATCGGACGGGCAAATTTTAGAACTGTCAGGAGTTTCATTTCTCGGATTGTGGAAGTCTTTGATATTGGCCCCAAAAGAGTACAGATAGGTAAGGTCCTGCTACTATGGAAGATAATTGACATTTTCTTTTCATTAGTTTATTTCATTGTGACTTTTTCCCCTTAAAAATTATGTTTGTGTAGTTGTACACAGAAGCTTCAATTCCATAGTCAGTTTATGAGGACAGTGCATCTTTTTAAAATTTTATTGTTGGGATACTGTATAGAGGGGTTACAGTTACGCTCGTCAAGTAGTTGGTGCATTAGAGGACAGTGTATCTTGATCCAGGTCCCCCTTCTGCCCTTCCCTGTAAAGCTCTGCTGTTATTTTAGCCCTTGCTCAGTATAGTGGAGACCCCAGAACCGAGTGGCAACTAAATGCTCACAGAGACAAGAAGAGCTTGCTGCAAGCAGTGGCGAACCTACCGTATAAAGGAGGCAACACCCTCACAGGTGAGTGAGGTCTCTGGGTTCAGTCATCTTGGGCAGCTTGGTCAAGCCTGTGGCTGAGAAATGATGTGACTGGCTCTTTTTGAACCCTGCTCCCACCCCACTAGGCATGGCTTTGAATTTCATTCGCCAGCAGAACTTCAAGACCCAAGCTGGCATGAGGCCCCGTGCTCGAAAAATTGGTGTTCTCATAACGGATGGAAAATCACAAGATGATGTGGAGGCTCCTTCCAAGAAACTCAAGGATGAAGGCGTAGAGCTCTTTGCTATCGGTAAACACTGACAAAAACAATCGTGTCCTGGGTCACAAATTTGCTAAGGACTCACTTTTTTGGTAGGTAAAATATATTAGCAGAAGCAGGAGAAACATTTCCTATCACATCATTTATCAAATGATAAGTCAGAAAGTGAATTCATCTTTTTTTTTCTTGTGGTGAGACCCAACTATGTGTTTTTTTTCTTTTTTTTCTGTTAAAGAGAAAATAACAAATTTACCGGAAGAATGTTCTATGAATGAGATTTGGGAAAATTCCTGTTTGGTTTTCCAATGAATCATCATCTTTTTAATTGAATTCAATTTTTTTTACTGGTTTAAATGTTTATTATAGACAAAAGAAATGAGAAATTTCTTCATGGATTTGGTGTTTCACCACATATCTTTGCTCTGTGGCCTAGCTTCAGTGACATAGCAAATCAATCATCACAGAATAAAGTATCTTCAAAGTCAAGGCCACATGATTCAACTGTAAAATAAATCCAGGATTTGAACTTACTTGCTAGAGCCCAAGCTGCTATGTGCACAGTGGCTCAACTTCTGATTTGCCACTTGTCTCCTCTGTGAAACCACACAGGTTTTAGTCTGCCCACCCCCTAAGAAGGCAGTAAAGATGGGAGGGGGAAATGCACATGAAAGCTCTTAGCACCATGTTAGCTCGTATCAGTAACTTTGCTATTTAGAATCTTTTGTCCTCTTCCTTTTGTTTAAGATAATGCTTTGATGTAGAGGGCCAATTTAGAACTTAGATGTAAAATCAAAATGTGAATTCTTCCATGATTTTAGAGTCTAACTTCTAGGAATTTTATGTTACAAATGGATAAAGTATAGTGATAGTGATACTATTCTAATATTGCTTAAAAGCTAGAATAAGAAACAGCACAAGTTAGTTAATAACAAGAGGACTCATAAGAAAATGAAATGATGACTAATTCAGATTATGGACTCCTAGACAGTTACTAAAACAAATGAGTCAGACTGTTGTGGAAAGACCCCAGGTACATGAAATGATGAAAGCAGTATGTCCAGCACTCTTAAAAGACTTGCATTTTGATTTTTTAAAAAGAGACTCTATGTATGTATACTGATAAACAGAAGAGTGCCAATGTAAATAGGATTAAGTAAGTTTCTCTGGAAAGTGAGAATAGAAGAGAGGAAGGAGAAAGATTACTTTATGGGGCAGTATGTACACTTCTACATTTCCTGTATGTGTTAAAATGATTTTGCCATGTATTTTAAAACAATTTTATGTTCATGTAAAAACTGACAAAAAATCGCACAAGGTACAGTGGCTATTCCCTGTAAAACTAGCTACACGGAGGCTGAGATAGGGAGGATGCTAGTTCAACTCCAGGCCCCTATCAAAGTTCTCAGCCAAAATAGCTGAGTGGAACATGGAATACCTGTCATACCCACATAAGAAGATGGATTTCTAGGCTGGAACAGGCATAAAGTGAGACCCTATCTAAAAACTAACAGAATTGTGAAGTAACCTTTCTCCTTCCTCTCTTGTATTCTCACTTTCCAGAGAAACCAACAATCCTGTTTACATAGGCACTCTTCTATTTATCAGTATACACACATAGTGTGGCTCAAATGCTAGAGCAGCTATCTTGCAAGTATGAGGCCCTGAGTTCAAATCTCAGTGCTACAAATCAGTCAATAAATAGATAAGTAAATAAATGCCAACATGTTGTTTTGAAATATGAGAATATTGTTGAATGGCTAGTGTTGCAGGCATCCCAGAAAAAAAAATTCAGGAATATGACAGATCATCATTAACCATATTGAATTGAATTTTTTTTAATTTAAATTTTATTGTAAAGGTGATATACAGAAAGGTTACAGTTACATATGTAAGGTAATAAGTACATTTCTTTTTGTGAGCCTTTTAATTTTTTAAATTTTATTTTATTGTCAGGGTGATATGTAGAGGGGTTACATTCATAAAGTAGTGAGTACATTACTTATTGAACATTGTTATCTGTTTCCATGCTCTTCTTCTACTTTCCTTCTCTCACCATCTCCCAAATTGTAAAGTTCATTTCCAACATATTGTCCTATGAATATCACTGTTCAATATTCGGCTAGTTCCAGCACTTGAACTCAGTGCCCTTAAGCATCACGGCACAGCCTTTTGCTGGTTGTTTTGGAGACTTTTCTGACTGGATTGTCTTCAGATTGTGATCCTAAGATCTCAGCCTCCTGAGTATCAAGGATTACAGATGTGAGTCACATGTGTCTAGGCCACGCGCATATGTGTGTGTCTACACGCACCAGTACTGTGACTTGAATTCAGGCCCTAGAGCTCTTGCTTGGCTTTTTTACTTAAAGCTGGTGCTCTACCAGTTCAGCCAAATGTTCACTTGCTAGTTAAATGGAAATAAGAGTCTCATGGGATGTTTTTTTTGCCCGGTTGCCTTTGAACTGCAATCTTCAGGTCTCAGCCTCTTGAGTAGTTAGAATGACAGGCATGAGCCACCAGTGCTGCTATTATTATTATTAATTTATTTTTTACTGAAAGCATTGATCTTAAAAGCATTTAGAAGAAAGCAATTTAGAATACCTTTCAGATTATACTACTCCTTATTTCCATGTTATAAAAATGGATAATCATTTTATTTCTGAAGAGAAATTATTATATTTTATACATACATATCTACACATAAATATGTATACGCCCTAGTTAATATGTTATTAAATCTTTATAGTTTGCCTAAAGCAGTCATTAATCAAAAAGCTCTAAAATATTTGCCTCTTTCACTATTTTTTTTGTCCAGAATGAAACTTCTGATGTGTCTGTTTCTGTCTTACAAGGTATTAAAAATGCTGACGAAGGAGAACTGAAGATGATTGCCTCTGGCCCGGAGGACACCCACGTCTACAATGTGGCAGATTTTGGGTCACTCTCCAGCATTGTGGGTGATCTTACCACTAACCTGTGTAACAGTGTCAAAGGGCCTGGTGAGTGCAGTCCCTGTGGGGTTTCTCACCCTTCATACTGTGGATCATTCTTTTCTGGACACAGAAGCGGGATTGTTTTGTTCATGGCGAAATGTTTAGAACAATCACTGGATTATGTCTCTCAGATGGCAGCGGTATTGCCATGAGATGGGACCACCAAAAATACCTTTATAATTGATCACCTGTTTATGGTTATCCATGGTAAACACTCAAATGGAAGGTTTTTGGAAAATGGATGATAAAATGATGGGCCTTATTATATGAAAAAAAAATTTTTTTTTGGTCTGTCAAGGGGCTTGAACTCAGGGCTTGGGCACTGTCCCTTAGATCTTTTGTTCCAGGCAAGTGCTCTATCACTTTGAGCCACAACACTTCTTTGATTTTCTGGTGGTTCACTGGAGATAAAGAGTCTCATAGAGTCTCTTGCTTGGGCTGGCTTTGAACTGTGATCTTCAGGTTTTGGCCTCCTGAGTAGCTAGGATTATAGACATGAGCCATGGGTGCCTGGCTGAGAAAGCTCTTTTTAATGACACAGAGATTATGTCAAAGCTGATCTTCCTTGAGTTATGTTGGTTTTAGGTAAGTTGGAAGGAGTTTTGCAGGTACTGTGGTAAGAAGGGTCATGCACTGAGGATGTAGGATATATATTTTGGAATACCTTCGTGAATTTCTCAGTTTTTGCTGTTTTTTTTTGTGTGTGTGTTGCTACATGTCTACTATGGGCAAGTAGAGAATTACTGCTTTTATCTTTGATTATTTTTTTTGGGGGGTAGGGGTGGGTCTAACATTTGCTTGCCTTTTTTCCTCAAAGTTGACTTTGTACCACATGAATTACATTTCCACTTCCAGCTTTTTACTGGTTAATTGGAGATAAAAGCTTGAGGAGTTGTCTTCCTAGGACTTTGTATAGGGATGAGCCACCAGGGTCTGGCTTTTCAAAAAAAAAAAGTGGAGGAGAATGTCACTAAACAAGAAACTAGTTTTTGGTTTATTTGAGGGTATGTTTAGTTTGTATGTGCAGAATCAATGGGAACAAGGAGAAGGAAAAAGAGAGAACTGTGGGTGTATTCATTTTTTTCTTCATTTTAACTTCTGTGTTGCTAGACTTTGTTTTCTGCAGTATGTCATCTTTTTCCAGATTCCTAATCCAAATAGAATTTGAAGAAAGGTCTTCTATCTGATTTGCTCAGCCTCATAGTCAATCCAGATTTGACTTTACATTTGTCACCCAGAAAGAGGGAGGACACGTGCAGTCTTAGCCTTTGAACTTTTAGAAATTATGTCATCTTTCTCTACTGGTGGAGAAACTGAGATCCTAGAGAAATTAAGTGACTTAGGACTACACAGTTAGCTTTTTTTTAATGGTTCTTTGAAAAAAGTATTTATGGATAAGACATCTTTATAATTTATCATATATTTATAAGAACATTGTGCACATGAACTTGCAGTGACAAAAACTATGCAGAAAGGTTCACTTTTGTGAAAATCATAGGAAAAATATGTTAAGCACCAAAATGGAAAGATTTTGGAAAATTAGTCATAAACATCATGGTGCTTATTACATAAGAAAATTTCTCTTCACTCCCAGTAGATGATGGTTAAAAGCAATCCTTTCTGAATTCTTTGGAGAATTATGCAGCAGAAATGGTTTTTATGCTGTGGGGACTTGAGAGTATATTTTCTGAGTGTGTCTTCTTGAGTTTCTTTCTCCAAACTTCTGCAAATTTTCTCCTTTGGATCTTGAAAAACAGACTGACCTTTTCCCTGGAGAAACTGGGCAGCCAGAATTTGTACGTTCTTGGCTCTGGAATAGCTGTGAGGGTTGTAGTTTAATTCAGTTGGAGAGATTTTTTTGAGTAAGGATGAAAACATCTTTTATCTGTTTGCCTTTCTTTTTTTAATCAACGATGTAATAGTTACATTTGTTCTAGTTTCCCAGACAGTAAAACTGCTTGATAATTTTGCAAGCTTGTCTATGACCCAAATACAATAAAGGTTAGAAAATTAGGAGTGTATCACCCCTCCCCTGCCCCAATTTTGGCTTCTAAAGGAAGGAGATGGAGTTTGTATGAAAATGATAAAAAAATCAATGTTAATAAAATCTTAAATAAGAAATCATTTGCCACATACATGGAGATGTTGGTTCACCTTTTTCTCTTTAAATTATTATTTAGAACTGGGTGGTGTGGCTATTCACTGTATAAAAAGAAGTATGTAAGCCGGGTGCTGTAATTCTAGCTACTCAGGAGGCTGAGATCTGAGGATCAAGGTTCAAAGCCAGCCCGGGCACAAAGGACCTGGGACTCTTATCTCCAATTAACCTCTAGAAAACGGGAAATGGGGCTTGGCTCAAGGGTAGGGTGGTAGCCTTGAGCTGAAGAGCTCAGGGACAGCACCGAGGCCGAGTTCAAGCCCCATGACCCCCACAAAAAATTATTATTATTTTTTCTTTTTTTCATATATATTTTCATATATTTTGTCCTATTGTAATTAGTAGAATGGTTACATAATATTTGCCAGGTAGATGGTGCATTAATTCCCATACATTGATACCCTTTCACATGTCTTGGTCCCCATTTCCCCCCCCACCCCCAACCCTCATCTTGTTTTCCCCTGTTCCCTATCCAATTTCAAATAACCAAATACAAATATATCTGATATATCAGATAACAAAGTGAGATACTGTAACAATATGAGATAATCAAGGGACAGCAAAAGAGATGAGAGATAACATAGTAGATTAAGGACAACAATCATTCATTATATGACTTACGTTTCTATATCCTAGAGATCCTTTCATTTAGCGTCCTACTATATGGCCTTATGTATCAAGGTTTTGCTCTATTGAAAATCTCTGCTAGGAGAGCCCAAGGTTTCTACTGATTATGACGAATGAGGGAAACCATTGAGCCTAAGTTCCTTTGAGTCTGGCTTACTTCACTTAATATGATGAGTGGATCAACAAGATGTGGTATTTATACACAATGGAATTCTATGCTGCTGTCAGAATGACATTGCCCCATTTGTTAGGAGACAAAAATTATTATTTAGAACATCTTTCTTCTGGTCGTATTAAGTGTAACATTTCTCTTTGCTGTTATTATTTCGCTAGATATTATTTTGGAGCTGTCACTCACTGGTCTCTGTCCATACAGCACAATCATAGGCAGTAGGATAGCTACATAATTTACAATACTTGTTTGTTTCCCCCCTCCCCTTCCCTCCTCTTCCTTTCTATTAAATTTTTGTACCAGTACTGAGGCTTGATCTCATTCAGCTTATTTGCCTCTGGCTGGTAGTGTACCTTTTGAGCCACACGTCTAGTCTTCCTTTGTACTTTCTTGAGTGGAAAGCATTAGCTTGTTGTCTATTATTGAATAAATAGGCAGTAAGAAACCAATTCTCTAAGGCTCCTAAACATGACTAAGACACCAGTATTAGGATGAATATGTGGTGCTCATTTCCAAGTTGGGAATTACAGTTTGGGAGCCAGCTTGGCAGAACTAGCTACTCTCACATCTTAGCTATCAAGACAGATGTTGTAGTGTATGCCTTTCATCTAAGCCATTCATGAGGTGTAAATAGGAGGATTATGGTACAGGCTGGCATGGACATAAATGAAAGATGCTTTTTGAAAAGTAAAGCAACAGAACCAGGCATGGCTCAAGTGATAGTGCCTCTATGTAGCAAGAGCAGGGCCCTGAGTTCAAACCCAGCCCAGTCCAGCAAAACAAAAAGAAATCTATTTTATCCTCACAAGGTAGAACTTTTGCCTATGTTATTAATACATGAAAAAAATATAGTCTTACCCCATACATAATAAAAATGGCAGTGAGGACAGTGAACTTGAGTGGTATCTCCATTGTGACTGAGATAATGGAGAAGCTAAATCGTTGGGACCAGATCCTTATTGACCAATCAGTCTGTTTGATTGTGCAGAGAGGAGAAAGTATGCAAGGGTGGTTCAGAGGTTTTGGGTCAGAGCAATTGTTTAACTGTGGTGTCTCCAAGACCAGATGACTAGGTTGAAGGAAAGATGATGAACTCAGGTTTGAATCTCCTGAGGCAAAGAGTCTGTGCTCTGACTTCCTTCTTCTGAGTCATCAGATGGGCAGTGGGCTTCCCTACAGACTTTGTATTCACTGTACAAAAAGAAGAATGTAAGCTGGGCATGGTGGTTCATGCCTGTAATCCTAGCTACTCAGGAGGCTGAGATCTGAGGATCAAGGTTCAAAGCCAGCCCGGGCACAAAAGGACTGAGACTCTTATCTCCAATTAACCTCTAGAAAAAACTGGAAGTGGGGCTTGGCTCAAGGGCAGGGTGGTAGCCTTGAGCTGAAGAGCTCTGGGACAGTGCCCAGGCTGAGTTCAAGGCTCATGACCCCTCCCCCCCAAAAAAAGTATGTAGCTGAGTGTTGGTGGCTCATGCCTTTAATCCTAGTGAATCAGGAGGCTGAGACCTCAGGATGGAGGTTCAAAGCCAACCCAGGCAGGAAAGTCCATGAGACTTTTATCTTCAGTTAACTATCAAAGAAACTGAAAGTTGCTCTGTGGCTCAAAATGGTAAAGTGCTAGCCTTGAGTGAAAGAGCTCAAGGACAGCGCCCAGGCCCTGAATTCAAGCCTTATGTCTGATCCCTCAAACTCCCCAAACTCAGACAAACCCAAACCCAAACCCAAACCCAAACATGACAAAAAACAAAGTAAAAACTTCCACTCTGAAGACGAGCCCTGTTTCATTCTGACTTGAAATAATGATTGCCATGGCAACTGCAATAATGAGAACATTTTTTTTTGTGCTTTGTTTCACATGTAGGTGACTTAGAAGCACCTTCTAACTTAGTTATTTCTGAGAGAACACATCGTTCTTTCAGAGTGAGCTGGACTCCTCCTTCTGACAGTGTGGACAGATACAAGGTGGAATACTACCCAGTTTCTGGAGGGAAGCGTCAGGAAGTGAGTAGACAGCCCTCTGTCATCTGTGTCCTATGTGAGGATTGGGTTCTAGTCCTTAGGCTCTGGTGGGTGAGGGTCTGGGGGTGGGGCACAGGCCATGAAAGAGTGGGACTTCTCCTTGGGAGCAAACCACTTCTGTTTGGAAGTGGGAAAAGAACTTCGCTTAAATCCTTCGGATTCTCCACAGTTAGATAGCATCCACATGATATTTTTGTTGGTCATGGGGCTTGAACTCAGAGCCTGTCTGCTATCCCTAAACTTTTTCACCAAGGCTAGCTCTCTACCAGTTTCAGCCTCAGCTCCACTTCTGTTTTCTTTTTTGTCGGGGTGGGGGGGAGTGTGGTTAATTGGAGACAAGAGTCTTAATGGACTTTCCGGTCTAGGTTGGCTTTGAAATGTGATTCTCTGATCTCAGCCTCCTGAGTAGATAGGATTATAGTTACAAGCCACTAGTGCCTAACCATTTATGTGATGTTTAAAATTAAAATGAGTTTTAAGATACTGATTTATTCATGAGCTTGTTCTAGAATCCCAGAGTTGGCACACAACATGAAAGATGATCTAGTTTTATTCATTCATTTTGCAAATAAGGACACAACAGGTGGAGAATAAATAATGTTATTTACCTAAGAGCCCACAGTGAGCTAGAAGTTTTCCAAAAATGAGTAAGAGGGATGTTTTGCCAAACAACTTCTGGGCTCTCTACAGGTGACCTGCCTTGCATGCATAAGTAGAAAGAAGACATAAGACCTATCATATGTATTTTTTGAATTTAACTTTTCCTTCTAGTTTTATGTGAGTCGGCTGGACACCAGCACTGTGTTGAAAGACCTAAAACCTGAAACTGAATATGTTGTAAATGTGTATTCTGTGGTGGAGGATGAATACAGCGAGCCTCTGAAGGGCACAGAAAAAACCTGTAAGTCAGATTGTGAGAGGGAGAAAGGGAGGGAGGGAAGGAAGGAGGGAGGGTAGAGGGGGGGGGATTTTTTCCTTAGTGTTCTAGTTTTAGAGCTGGTTGTCCATCTTAGATATTTGCCAGCCTTTAAAATCATTCTTTATTGAATACTTCAATAAATACAGTTCTCCTCTCCTTCCTTATGATATTTTCTGGTTGCTCCTGTCAGTACATCATCACATGCTGGAATTGAAGGTCATGGCTGTAATAATTTGGACAGGCAAAGCATTATGGGAGTAATAGTGGACATTAACCTAGGAAGAGTTTCTGTGCAGAGATGACTTATTTTACCTCTGCTTGTGATCACGTGTCCCTGTTACCAATGAGGGCTTCCTGTTTTTGTTTTTGTTTTATTTCCTGGCCTCTGGCTTTTATTAGTGGTGTGATTGCTTTGACTTAATATCTATAGCTTTCTTCTGCTGTTGTTTTTAATGTATATCACTTCTATTTATTTATATATTGACTATTATTTGGGCTTCAACTCAAGATCTCAAACTTTTGTTTGGCTTTTTTTGTTTTTGCTCTACTATTTGAGCCATATCTCCACTTCTGGCTTTTTGTTGAATTGGAGATTTGTCTGCTAGGTCTGGCTTTGAATGGGGATCCTCAGATCGCAGCTTCCTAAGTAGCTAGGGTCAAGGTATGAGCTACCAGCACACTTGGTCATAGCCCTTTGCATATATTTTAAGGAAGATGAAGTAAAGTACAGGATTTGGTATTTGTGTCTGAAATCCTGAAGAAAGAACAAAAATGGTGAGGTTAAGGAAGTTCTAGAGCAGAGACTGACGTCTCACGAAGCTAGGATTTATTTTAGTTTCCATATAGAGCTACAAGGGTATGTATATGTATGTGTGGGGTGGTGTGTGTGTGTGTGGTACTGGGACTTGAACTCAGAACCTTGCTCTCTTGCTTGTTTTTTTTCAGTCACAGCTGTCATTCTACCAACTGAGCCATATCTGCATTTGCTGTAATGTCATTTGCAACTTGAACTTTAGCATGTTTCCCTCTGTGTAAATGATTGTAACATAGAAGTCTGAAGTGCATTGAGTATAAAGTGCAAGGAACGAGAATATTGGATTTTTATTAGAAAGACAGGAAAGGTTACCTCAAGTTTTGAGCCACTCATTGTCTCCTTATATAAATGTCATTAAAGCGAGAAACAATGGCTCAAAAATAAGCGCAAGGAATTAGACTGATGGCAGCTTGCATGTTTCCGTAGTGCCCGTTCCTGTGGTCAGCCTGAATATTTACGATGTCGGTCCCACCACCATGCACGTGCAGTGGCAGCCTGTGGGGGGCGCCACTGGCTACACTGTGTTGCACCAGCCTGTGCAGGCCCCAGAGCCTACCAAACCCAAAGAGGTGAGTCATGTCTGTTCTGGGTTTTTCTGAGAGTTTGCGCTTTATAGCAGTCATTTCTGAACTAATTTTTAATGTTACATAGAGGGGGGAAAAGTTAGGTTCATGATCTGCAACAGATTTTACAAAATGCTGGCATGAAAAAATAGTGGAAGTTTTTATTTTTATTTTTTTTTTTTAAAGAGTACTAAGGTTTGAACTCAGGGCCTGGTGCTTGCTACACAAGTACTGTACCACTGAACCACACCTTCAGCCCTGTTTCATGCTGGCTGATTTTGAGAAAGGGTTTGCTTCCAGATGGGAGTATGCAGTCCGCCTGTTTTAGCCTCCCTGTGGCACCACAAAGATGGAGTCTCACACACATTTCTGGCCCCAGTCGTCTGGAATTGAGGTTTGCCCAATCTCAGCCTCTCCAGTAGTTTGGATTACAGGTGGGAGCTACAGTGCACAAGAAATGGCAGTTCTTACCGATGAAAAGTAGAAGAGATGTTATAATCTAGCGTTGACAGGGAGACATCCACTGGCTATTCCTGGAGAGAGGAAACACTTAATCTGCGTGTCTCCCTTTTGCCTTTTCATACACAGACCCGAGTGGGGCCGACAGTGAACGAAGTTCAGCTCAGTGACCTCCTTCCCAACACTGAATATGAGGTCTCAGTCCAGGCAGTCCTCCATGATCTCACCAGTGAACCTGCCACTGCTCGGGAAGTTACCTGTAAGATGCTGCTCAGTGTTTATTAGAATTTATATATATATATATATTATATAATGATATTGGCAGTTTGATAGTTTACATTTAAGTTATAGTTCTTGCTTTGCCAAATCCAATTTGAGAACAAATACCTTGCTCCTACACTTTGTGGTAGAATCTTACAATGAATTGGCTCCAGAATGACCAATGGTTTACCACACGGAACTCGGGATCATGGGATGTCTTCTCAGTGGTGTCTTACCATTGGCTGGCAAGGTGTCAAGGAAGATACAGCACCTGAATGAATGATGCAGCTTACAATGAATGTTGTGAGAATAGGATAATTGAATGAGTGTAGTTTTGGAGGAAGGTATCTGAAGTTCAGAGAGATGTTCTGAATTCTTGTTTAAGAAGAAACTGTGAAAACAGAAATGTCTGTTTCAAGTAAATGAATTAATCAGGCTACCAACCCCAAATCCTGTTGATCTCCTAATACCTGCCAGTGTGAACCCATGGGGAATACTGCTGAATAACACAAGGCATTCAGTATGTGTGTATTCTTCTAGGATTGGCAGCTTGTATTTCTGGTTTGTTTCACTGAGTATTAAGGTTGATTTTATTTAGAAGTGATAACTCAAGGCTGTTTACTTTCCTAGTTTGGTTTCATTCTTAAAAAGTGAACGTCCTAGGATAGGTATTTGACTTTGAAGTTTGGTGAGTTTTACGTCCACATTTCTAAGGAAATGAAAACATTCAGAGAAACTTCAAGGGGATAAAAGCAGGATGGAACAGCTAGGAGAAAGAGGCAGTACAATCAAATTCATGGATACAAGGACAAATTTATTGGTTATCTATAAGATGGGAGACACCTCTGGTGGTGTCTGGCAGTCTTGTAGAAATCAATTAGTGGCAGATAAAAACTTGGGACCCAGCTCAGATTAGAAGTGTGTGTCCCAAGAGTGTTGAATGGGGTCTCAGATTTGGGTACGATGTTGAATCACAATGGTGAACAAAAGAAGGTGGAGAAAGAGGCAGAGACAAACACTGATGAAATTGGAGGAGCAGAAAGATGGACTCACAGATAGTGACCCAGAAAGACAGATATGCAGAGTTGAATTGAGAGACAAGAGGAATAGTCAAATGGGTAGTTAGAAGGAGGAATGCCTCATTAGCCTTGTACTTATTTAAGGCAAAATTTTGTTAGACTTGGTAGAATTTTGTGAATTGCATTTTCTTCTAGTCAGCTAGGCATCTATAGTTTTTCTTACAAGCTTACTGGGTGCCGACCCAACTTTACACTCATAGACATTTATTTTGTTATATTCTTAAAGATGAATAACTCATGTGGCCTGTCTGCCTTCCGTTCTTTCTTCCTTCCTTCCTTCCTTCGTTTCCTCTCTCCCTCCCTCCCTCCCTTCCTTCCATCTTCCTCCTCCCTCTCCCCATCTCCTCTCTCCCTCTCTTTCTGTCTTCTCTTCTCCTCTCCTCTCCCCTTCCTTTCTTTTTTCCCTTGTAGTTTTCAACCCGCTCTTTCTCCTCTCTCCTCTGCCTTTCTTTCTTTCTTCACAATAATTTAGAGTTTGAATTCAGGGCACCATATTAAGCTGGCACTCTACCAGTTGAGCTATGCATTTTTTTCTATCTTAATTGATAGAATTTTCTTATCTGAAGAAATGTGATGTGTACATTAATGATGAATTACCATCTACTATGGCTTAATAGCAAGTTATTTACATAGAGTGAGAGACGTCCTACAAACAAGTCACTGTGTGCTAAAATATACATTTGTGTGATACACAGCTGTGAGAAAAACCCCTCCTGTGTTCACAGAGTCTTTGTAAGAAGACTCCGGCTCTTTCTGGTAGGATCAGGGTACTGTTACCATGAGAATCATTTCAAAGTGATTGCACTGAGTTTCTTTAAGTTTTCTCCACTTGTGTGGATGCTTCAGAGATTTGTGGTTGAGAACCACATCTGGATGTAATATCTTGCCTTCTTCAGTGCCTTTGCCCAGGCCTCAGGATGTGAGACTGAAAGATGTGACTCACAGCAGCATGAACGTAGTCTGGGAGCCTGTGCTTGGCAAAGTACGCAAGTACCTTGTGCGCTACAAAACGCCGGACGAGGACCCCAAACAGGTAGGTTGAGGATGGGAAAATGAAGATGAGAAAATGAGAATATTTTTTTTCTTACAAAGCTTAACATCGAAAGTCTACCAAGCATAGACAATAATATATGTGAATACATATTATGGCATGCTATGTTATTTCCTTTTTTGTGTGTGCCAGCACTAAGGCTTGAACTCAGTGTCTGGGCACTGTCCCTGAGCTTATTTGTGCTCAAGGTTAGTGCTCTACCACTTGAGCCACAGATCCACTTCCCATTTTTTAGGTAGTTCATTGTATGTAAGGGTCCCATGGACTTTTCTGCCCGCTGGCCTTGAATTGCGATTCCCACATGTTAGCCCATGAGTAGCAGCTAGGACTACAGGAATGAGTCATCTCATTGAATAATTTTGTGTTATTCATGTAGAGTTGAAAAATGGTGATGTTATTAAAAGACATTTTGAAAATCAGTACTATATTGGACTGCTTTTGATTCTGTTTAGAAAGGTTCTGCTGTGTGTTGGTAATCTCTAACACACCGTTTTGTTGTTGTTTTTGTGCTAGTATTAGGGCTTGAGCTAGGGACTTGCACTTTGGCTTGGCTTTTTTTGCTCAAGGCTGCTGCTCTACTCCTTTTTGTTTTGCTGATACACTGGAGACAAGAGTTTCACTGACTTTTCTGCCTCGGCTCGCTTTGATCTGTGATCCTTGGATCTCGACCTCCTTAGTAGCTGGGATGACAGGATAAAAATGGTATTTTCTAGTCATCCAGACACTCTCCATGGTACTCTTCTTTTTATTACTGTCTACAAAGTGTCATGATGTTTCTAAAAATAAAAAGCATCTCAATAAAAGAGGAAGGTGATTGTCAGATAATAGGAAAAGATAGGGCAGTTGAGTGGGATAGACCAGTAAGAGAGTTAGAAGAGTGGCCCTTTGGGAGAGGATGGCTGAGTAGAGCTGTTTGAGTGACAGCTGATTCAAAGGAGGAGCAGATGGTGGGAACTTGACCAGTAAATCTGTTTCCAACTTGGGTAGGTTGAGTGAGTATTAATGTGAGACTTTCATAGGCATTTTTGGAACATAGAAATGATTCTCCCAACCAGCCAATTATTTAGACGTGCTGGTCATTTGTGCATTATGCAAAATCTAATTTATACACATGAGCCCATTCCTTCCATTCTGGTTTTCCAATTCCAAATGGGGTTTAATGGCCCTGGGGCCTCAGAGATAAGAGGCTATTTGACTCCATACCCAGTCATCATTTGCCAAGCAATTGGGTCAGAGATGTTTCCACTTTGGAAGCATTTAAACTGTGTCCAGTTTCTTTATTTTAAATTTTATTTTTATTGTTATTATTAAAGAGTTGCATAAAGGGTGCAGATAATGAGTACAATGTTCCCTTTGCTTTTCTCATTCCCCCACCATGTTACATTTGTCATTTGTTGCAGAGTGTATATTGAATACCAGAGCTGCATATTTGTTCACCCTTTCTTTCTTCCTCCATACTTGTGCCCCCTTTTTGCCTCCCCCAGAAATGACAAAAAGAAAACAATGCAAAATCAAAATCAAATACCACCACTTGCCACCTCTACCCCTACCACCACCACCACCACCACCACCACCCAAACACTAGGTGTTCACTTCCTGGAATTCCATTTTTTTGGCCAATCCTGGGCTTGGGCTTAGTGCCTGAGCACTATCCTTGGGCTTTCTCAAGACTAGTGCTCTACCTCTTGAGCCACAGCATCTCTTCTGGCTTTTATCTATGTATGTGGTACCAAGGAATTGAACCCGGGACTTTGTGCATGCTAGGCAAGCACTCTACCACTAGGCCAAACTCCCAGCCCTGGAATTCCATTTTGATAAGTAGTATTTTAGATATTCAGAAGCATTGTGCCATTGGGTTCCTCCTGTGACAGTATCCTCCTTTAGTCCAGTTTATGGATTCTTATGCACATTGAAAATGTCTGCTTCTCATTTGGGTTGTGACCCAGTTCTCATGTGGTTGCGCTGAGAGGGACAGACCACAGAGGGGAGAAGTCCAGCCATGAGTGCTGTCTAACTAAGCCTTTCCCCTGCTTTGTGGTGGCTCCAGGTGGAGGTGGACAGATCAAGAACCAGCACCACGCTCAAAGACCTCATCTCCCAAACCCAGTACACAGTCAGCGTTTCTGCCGTGTATGATGAGGGCGAATCCCCCCCAGCGTCCGAGCAGGAGACCACCCGTGAGTCATGTCTTTGCTTTATTGGAGCAATGTTTTGTTTACATGTATAACTCAACTTGCTTGGCTCTTGTGCTCAAGGCTGGTGCTCTACTACTTGAGCCACACCTCCAGTTTTGGCCTTTTGGTGGTGCATTGGAGAGATAGTCTTATGGATCTTCCTTCCCAGGCTGCTTGGAACTACAATCCTCAGATTTCAGCCTTCTGAGGGCATGGCAGATGTGAGCCACCTGCCCCGGCTGTGGTCCTGTAAATAGTTGCTTTATTTCCCTCTCAATGAAGCAAAGATGTTTATTTTCTACAAACTGTATCGCCAGTGTTTGGCACATAATTGTTTAATCCAGTGCTCTGTAGGTAACTATGAAATTAAGTATTCAGTGTGTAATAATCTATTCCAAATAATGGTAAAACAAATGAAGTCTGGAGCCAGCAGTGTTCAGAAAAACATACTAAGTACTGCATATATAATTGAAATAGTTCTAGTCTTCGCACTAAAATGATAACAAGTAACAGGTGAAATTATTTTCCATTATTATAACTAGTTTTGTGTGTGTTCCTGAGGATTGAACTCAAGGCATTGTGTTTGTTGAGTAAGTGCTCTACTGCTGCAGTCCTATCTCTAGCCACCTTTGCTCTGGCTAGTTCTTTGAGATATGGTCCAATGTTAGTCAAGGTCAGTCTGGACCATTATTCTATTTATGCTACCTACCATAGCTGGGATGAAACGTGCATATCACTGTGCTGAGCTAGCTATTGGTTGAGCTGGAGCCATGGAAGCTTTTTGCCTGAACTGGGTTTCCAGCCACGGTCCTCTAGATATCAGCTTCCTGAGTAGCTAGAGTTCCTGACTCAGCTAGATGGTGAGACAGGGTCTACTAACATTTGTCCAGACTGTGATCCTCCTGTCTCAATCTTCTGAGTAGCTGGGGTTATTTTTCAAAGGCACTGAATTGGTAAAATACTGGCTCCAAATGCATTTAGTCAATTTTCTCCGTGTGCATTAAAAAGAAGACAAAGCTGTTCTAGCATATTCCATTAAATGTGTGGTTTAGTTAAAAACTAAATTGTGCGTTTTCTGCAACAGGACCTGTTCCGGCTCCAACCAATCTAAGGCTAACTGAGGTCACACCAGAGAGCTTCAGAGGATCGTGGGAGCATGGCGCTTCAGACGTTTCTCTGTACAGAATAACCTGGGCACCAACTGGCAGCTCAGATAAAATGGAGGTAATACTCTTTCTCTCTCTCTCTTTCTGTTTCTCTCTCTTTTTTTCTGTTTCTCTCTCTCTCTCTCTCTCTCTCTCTCTCTCTCATGATTTAGTTTTAGTTTTGGTGGCACTGGGGTTTGAACTCAGAGTCTTGCATTTGGTAGGCAAATGCTCTACCCCTGGCTTCCTACTAGGGGATTTTTGCTCTCCTGTAAGCATAAGAATGGAGGACCATCTTTTCTAAATGCTGCCAACGAAATACCAGTGAATGTATAATATAAAAGAATTCTTTTCTCTTTTTTTTTTTGGTGCTAGTTCTGGGGTTTACACATAGGGCCTGAGTGATTCCTTGAGCTTTTTTTGTTCATGGTTAGCGCTCTTCTGCTGGAGCCACAGCTCTGCTTCTGGCACGCGCGTGCGTGTGTGTGTGTGTGTGTGTGTGTGTCTGATTTATTGGAGATCAATGTGCTGTGGACTTTCCTGCCCATGACAGGTTTGAATTGTGATCTTCAGATCCCAAAAATCATGGGTGTGAGCCACTGGCTCTCAGCTCATAATAGGAGTCTTGACTTTATGTACTCATCCTTTGGTCTTCTCTCTCCTAGACCATCTTAAATGGAGATGAAAATACCTTGGTGTTTGAAAACTTGAACCCCAACACTCTCTACGAAGTTTCCATTACTGCCATCTACCCCGACGAGTCGGAAAGCGATGACCTGTCTGGCAGTGAGCGCACGTGTAGGTGTTCAGCTTTCAAGTTGGATGTTAATATTTTAAAGTCAGGTTTTGTAGAACAGATCCACAGATTATATTAATACCATTTCCCCAATTCTGTTTTCTTCTAGTGCGCCTGATACCCCTAACTACCCAAGGTACGCATTTAAGTCACTTAATGGTTTGAATGAACAAATAACAAGTGGATGAATAGTACCCTAAAACACCTCGTGAATAGTTCATTGATTAGTGTTCATCAGGGCTTCTTTGTTTTTTACAAATATTTATTTATTTATTTGTTAGTTGTTGGGCTTGAACTCTAGGCCTGGGTGTTGTCCCTGAGCTCTTCCACTCAAGGCTATCACCCTACCACAGTGGCCACAAGGGCCACTTCCATTTTCTAGTGATTAATGGAGATAAGAGTCTCTGGACTTCCCTCCCAGGGCTGGCATTGAACTGCCATCCTCAGATTGCATCCTCCTGAGTAGCTAGGATTATAGGGGTGAGTTACTGGTGCCCACTAGGGCCTCTTCTACTAGTTTTTTCTTTTGAATTTTAAAATTTATCTTTAGTTAGTTGTACAAAGGAGTTGCCACTCACTGAAGCAGTTGCAGTTTTGAATACAGAGCATCTTGATTAACATTCTCACCCACCTCTCCTAAGCCACCCTTGCCTTACTTATCTTAACTTTAGGTTATGTGTTGATTTTTTTTTTTGCTATTTAACAAAGCAGTCTATTCATACAATGCATTTTGACCTATGTTCTCACTTTAACATCTCCCACCCAACCCCCGGCCCAGACCCACCTTTTCCCTTATATTTCTCAATTCTGTGATATATACAATGATTTCTTGCTTGCATTTTTCCTTCTTCCACCTTTCACCAGGACCTCTTTTATGTTTATGTATTTGTTTATTTATTTTTTAATTGTATTTTATTGCTGGGGGTAATGTAAAGAGGGGTTCCAGTTACATTCGTCAGGTAGTGGGTGCATTACTTCTGGAGCAGTGATACTCCTTCTCATGTTTTTGTCTCCTTTTTCCTCCCTCACTCCCCCAATCATCTTGTTTTTCCTCTTCTTCATGGCACTCTTCTCAACATTTTCCCCCATTCCTCTCAGCTCACCCTTTTCCCTTACTTTTCTTCATTTTGTAGTATATACACTCAACTATATTTTCAAAGGCTGTTTCTAGATTTAAAGTATTATTTATCTTTTCCTTTTCACCATGTTGGATAGTTAGAGACGGACAATTTCAAAGATCAGGACCTCTTTTAAACAGGCTTTTTTCCTGAAATAGTTTTATTTGTATTGGATAAAGAAGGTATTAGTTAGCCTGTTCTGCTATAACAAACTAAAGGCTAGATGACTTAAACAAGAAAAGCTTATGTTCTTGTTAATTATGGAGAAGGGAAGTTCTACATAAAGACCCCAGCCTCCTCTATTCCTGGTCCTGAGGCCTCTGTTCCTGGCATTTACAGTCGTCTTCGTCCTGTGCTGGGAAATAAGCTGTCATGTCACCTCTTCTATAAGCCAGTCCCCTTCTGAGCTCCCACCCTCATCTATTCTCACAATCACTATTTGAAGACCCTATTCTATTAAGTCTGGAGCTTTAACTACATGGATGGGTTCAGGCATTCAGTCTGTACACATACTTTGGGGTGTGCAGTGGGACATATTTTCCTGTGTGCTTTTAATCTGTTGTTAACAATCTTTTTTCAGCTCCCAAAAGTGGTCCACGGAATCTTCAGGTCTACAATGCAACATCAAACAGCTTGACTGTTAAATGGGACCCTGCTACTGGCCGAGTACAGAAATACAGAATCACCTACCAGCCTTCCACAGGGGAAGGAAATGAACAGACGGTAATTTGTTTTGTACACTTGGAGAGATTCTACTTGCCTCTCTCCAAATTTCTTTCTCCCTCAGTGTTTAGTCATGTTTAGTTTTTGAGGAATGTAAGGGTTCCCCTGTTGAATGGACTCCGTGGACGCCAGCTGGCACTCGGCCTGCACAGTTGGCATGGAGACATAGTGATGCTTTTCTTAGCAGCCTCATAGTTTCAGGCATTTGCTTCAAAACACCCACATATCTCTCGCAAATGAGTAGTGCTCGATTATCCATGATGTCTAGTTTTCCAGTCCATGTAGATCCCATCTCTCTTTTTTTAAAAATATTTTTTATTGTAATTAATAAAAGGGTTACATGATATTTACCAGATAGAAGGTGCATTAATTCACATACATTGATACCCTTCCACATGTCTTGGTCCCCATTACCCTCTCCCCACCCCCCCATCTTGGTTTTCCCCCTTTCCTACCCAATTTCAAATAACCAAATACAAATATATCCACTATATCAGATAACAAAGTGAGATACTGTAACAATATGAGATAACCAAGGGACAGCAAAAGAGATGAGAGATAACATAGTACATTAAGGACAACAATCATTCGTTATATGGCTTTTGTTTCAATATCCTGGAGGTCCTTTCAATTAGCTTCATACTATATGGCCTTGTGTATCAAGGTTTTGCTCTATTGCAGATCTCTGCTAGTAGAGCCCAAGGTTTCTGATTATGACAAATGAGGGAAACCATTGAGCCTAAGTTCCTTTGAGTCTGGCTTACTTCACTTAATATGATTTTTTCTAAGTCTTTCCATTTCCTAACAAATGGGGCGATGTCGTTTTTTCTGACAGCAGCATAGAATTCCATTGTGTACAAATACCACATCTTGTTGATCCACTCATCAACTGAGGGACATCTAGGTTGATTCCATATCTTTGCTATGGTGAATAGTGCTGCAATGAACATTGTTGTGCTAGTGGATTTAGTATGCCCTAGTTTCTGGATGGTTGGGTAAATGCCAAGTAGTGTAATTGCTGGGTCATAGGGGAGCTCTATGTTTAGCCTTTTGAGGCACTGCCATACTGCTTTCCATAGTGGTTGAATGAGTTTGCAATCCCACCAACAGTGCTCCACTATCCGTGATGTCTAGTTTTTCATTCCATGTGGATCCCATCTCTCTTATCTATTGAAGAACTGAAAGCTTGCTAAATGTACTTATAAAGTTTATTTTCTTCTGTTTATCCCAATTATTGTGTGTTTGCATGTCATAGGTTATCTTTTTGTTATGTTCTTTTAAAAAGACTGAAGATTTTAGTCATTAATGTTTTGTTTCTGATTAAGATTAAAATCATTGTAAACATTTAACATTCTTTCCTTAAAATTTTGTAAGCTGTAACTGGGTACCAGTGGCTCACCCTTGTAATCCTAACAATTCAAGAGGTTGAAATGTGAGTATCTGGTTTGAGGACAACTGACCAGAAAAATCAATGAGACTCTTATCTTCAATAAACTACCAAAAAAAGAAAGAAAGAAAAGAAAAAGAAAAACAAGGCCCAGAGTGCAATTGTGGCTCAAATGGTCGAGCATTAACCTTGAGTAGAAAAAGCTCAGAGGCAGTGCCTAGGCCCTGAGTTCAAGTCCTAGGGCTCATTAAAAAAATTATAAGCTTGTTGTGTCATTAGAGTGAAAAGAGCAGCTATTTGTGTATTTGTGTTGAATACATATTAATTATTCAAGGAACTTTATTGTGGGATTTCCATACCTGCATATGATGACTTTGGATCAGTTCCCTTATAGACTGTCTTCTAGATCTAGTACTTTTAGACCTGGATATGTATCTGCCAACATTGATCATTTTTATATTACTCAAACGGAAGCACCCCAGAAGGATGATGGGAATGTAATCTCAGCTGTCATCTTTTATTATTATTATTATTATTATTATTATTATTATTATTATTATTGATTTGTTGGTCGTAGGGCTTGAACTCTGGGTCTGGGTGCTGTCCCTGAGCTCTTCAGCTCAAGGCTACCACCCTACCCCTGGAGCCACAGCTCCACTTCTGGTTTTCTAATGATTAATTAGAGATAAGAGTCTTACAGTCTTTAGTGCCTGGGCTGGCTTTGAACTGTGATCCTCAGATCTCAGCCTTCTGAGCAGCTAGGATTACAGGGGTGAGCTACTAGCGCCTCCCCCAGCTCAGCTGTCATCTTCTTTATCTTCCCATTTTTCCCTACTCCCTAGAGCCTTTGTCTACTTAGCTCACTAATTTTAGCTGTGTGTTTTGGTTTTGCCATCTTTGACTTTTGTAAGGGACATGACCAGTTACACATATGAAACTGACACAGATATGGTCATACTTTCAGATTTATTTCAAATAGGTTCAGAACTTTACTGTTACTTGTGTATGTATGTATGCGTGAATGTGTGTGTGTGTGTGCATACATGTGTGAAGTGATAACATCTCCTGCATACACATATGAGTCTTTTAAATTTTCAACCATCAAACTTTCTGATGAGTCCTCTCTTTTCCTGGTTCAGAGATTTTTCTCAGAGGTTCAGTTGTAAGATCAACTGTCACTATTCATCCCTGCTAAATGCATTCAGCTCGTTCAGAAACACTCATACTCCATTTTAATGCTGGTCCATGAATGGACCAAAAGTGACAGATCATTAATGCCAGAATAATTTTGGAGAGTGGATGGGAGATGTTTGTAGACACCCCTTGGCTTACTTTATAAACTGGTTCTTCTCAGTAGATCAAATTCCCTCTTGGGTATAAATCAAAGCTTTCTAAAGATGGCTTCGACATGTCTTTTCTTTTATACTGCCAGATATTCATCAATTTTGAACTTGGCTGCTGTAGTCCACTTGTTCATTCTGAAACTGACTCTAATGCTTCCCTGAACTTGTCTCTGTAGCGGGAAGCATGTGGGTACATGGGGTGTATGCATGGGTGTAAGCGGGAAACATCTGATTGGTAGCAGTGCATCCACCCATCTCCTGGTGTTCTTGTGGGCAGGAGGCCATTTTCATGTGCTTTTAATTAACATGGCATGAATGTCTGAAATTGCACACATTTTCTTTCACCAAGGCAGCTAGATGGCCCCGAGCAATGAGTACAGAAGCCTTCAGCCTCCGTCACTGGAGCAAGCTGAGGAGCTATGTGCCCCAGTGTGGTACCAGGTCATGCACTGGGACTCGATATCTCCCCTAGGCAAAGGGTCTGCCCACCTGGCTACAGAGTGAATACAGAGAGAGTGGCTGTGTTCTGAGGAACACTGAGAGCTATAGATCCTTGGCCAAATGAGTTGAATGTATTTCTAGAGCAAATGAAGATCATCTGTAAAGAAGTAAGAATAATACAGCATGGTATGGAGCCTTTAGAACCATGTGGCTTTTTAAAAAGATCTGTTCAGTCATTTTGTGGTTCGCGTATGGCTAGTCACTTTGTGGGGGCAGGTGAGAAGTGTTCTGAAAAAAAATGTGTTTTGGATAAAATTTTGCAGTACTGATAGCTGCTAGGTTGAAATATCTTTTTAAGGCCACCAATTTACTTTTACTTAGTGCTTTATTTCAATTAAGGTACGCATGCATGTATGTGTTTAATTTTGTTCAAAGTAACTTCATTTGTAATAGCCAATAGCTGTAAAAAAAATACCTTATATCCTAGAATGGGCTAGTGGATAAGAAAATAAATAATTTCTCTTTCTATATAATCATTTACCACCCAGCAGAAGAACAAAAGAGGTTATTATTGCATGCATCAACTTGGGTAAATGTGAAAGATATAATTCTCCATGGGAAACTTCTAGTTTCAAAGAATTCTATGCTGTCAGGCTCCATTTATTTGACATTCTCAAAGAAACAGATGGTTCTGATGATGGAGAAGGTCACCAGTTTACATCTTGGAATTCTTTCTTTGATCTGAGGTGTATATATTACATTTACAATTGTGCATTAAATACAAAAGACCTTTGGTGTAGGACATGACTGGGGGGCTTGGCAAAAGGTTTCCACAATTCTTGGCAGGAACATTTTCTTTGAGTGACAAGAGATGGTGAGAATGTGCTGAGTAAATGCTTATCAAACCTGTTTTTCCCTAGACCACCATCGGCGGACGGCAGAGCAGTGTGATCTTGCAGAAGCTGAAGCCAGACACTCCTTACACGATCACCGTGTCCTCCCTGTATCCTGATGGGGAGGGTGGCAGGATGACCGGAAGAGGCAAGACCAGTAAGTCAGACCACACTTCTTACTGCATTCATTATTTTTGTACCAGTAGTGGGGTTTGAACTCAGTGGCTGGCCGTCCTTCCTGAGATCTATTGCTCAAGGCTGGTGCTCTAACACTTTGAGACACAGTGGCACTTCCACTTTTCTGGTGGTTAATTGGGAAATAAGAGACTCATGGACTTTCCTGCCCAGGCTGGCTTTGAAACACAATCCTCACATCTTAGCTTCCTAAGTAGTTAGGATGACAGGTGTGAGCCACCAGCACCTGGCCTCTGCTACGTGATTTCTGTGCATTTCAGAGCCTTTGAGCACTGTGAGGAACCTAAGGGTGTACGACCCGTCTACCAGCACGCTGAGTGTGCGCTGGGACCACGCGGAGGGAAACCCGAAGCAGTACAAGCTCTTCTATGCACCAACAGCTGGAGGACCAGAGGAACTGGTACGTACTTACTGTGGTGAGAAATGGTAGCTTGTTTAAACCACAGCCAAGTCATTCAAAGGAGTTCATCAATTTGCTTTAGAACTGAAGAAGTTCATATGAACACAGTAGTACTCTGTGAAGGGCCTATATTCCATGTCTTAGAGCATGGGGAGTGTGGGAAAAGGTGGCTTTCGTGGTGGGAAGAATTGTTCAGTCTAGAAAATAACAAAAAGGAAGGAAAGGTTATAAATCAATCATTATTTTGTGTTACAGTTCACTTGAAAGCAACAGCTGTGATACTGTGCTCTGTGTTTTACTCAAATCTTTAGGTGCCAATCCCCGGGAATACCAATTATGCCATTCTTAGGAACCTGCAGCCAGATACCCCATACACAGTCACTGTGGTCCCTGTTTATCGGGAGGGTGATGGGGGCCGCACCTCAGACACTGGAAGGACACGTAAGTAAGAAAGCAGAAAAAGGAACTTTCTATCGGAAAGGCCATCGAGGCCCATGAAAAACATCAGAATGGGGAAATTAAAGACATAAAACTCTTCTTTGTAGTTTATCTCTCAGACATCACCAGTGATGGTTAACTTTGGCGAATGAACTCACAAGATTTCAATGGCATGATTTGGAAATGACAGTTTATGGATTTGGAAATGTTTCTATGTTTATTAGTGCACAATTTCAGTTAGTGTTATTTTTCATGGAAAAAATTCATGGATCTGGTGGTGCATGCCTGTAATCCTAGCAATTCAGGAGGCTGAGATTTTAGGATAGCAGTTTGAAGCCAGCCTGTGTAGAAAGACAAATCTGAGAGTTTCATATTCAATTAAACAGCAAAAAGCCAGGAGTAGAGGAATGGCGCAAGTAGTATAATGCTAGCTTTGAGGAAAAATAAAGTTAAGAGAACATGAGTCCCTGAGTTTAAGCCTTGAGTTTTGCTTTGTCTTGTAAATTTGTATGAAGCCCTGTTTTGCAGTGGATTTCATAGTGTAAATTGTCAAAATCAATTGATTGTATATTTCTCTAGTTTGCTGATAAAGTGCTTTTCAGAGTTTAAAGAAATTTCATTTGTCACAAGTGTCTTAAAAATTAGATTAAATGTTTTTGTTAGTTGTTCTAAGTCCTATTGAAGACTTTTGTCCATACTTACAATTAAGTCCTTGTGCTTTGAGCATGTACTTGGTAATGGTGAAAAGAAGGTACACATGTGACTTGCTCTGGTAAAAGATGAGTGGTCTAGAGAGATGATATTATTGGCTAAATTGGAGTTTTGGGTTAGCATGTATTTAATGTTTGGATTTTTCTAAGCCTCTATTGAAGGAAGTTGAGAAGTGAGTGTGTCTTATTTCTATCTCTATATGCCTTTTTTTCTTAATCATAGAAGGAATTCTGTGGCTATTCGTTGAATCTAGCAAGAATTATCTAAGTTCGCTGACTGAGTTATATATAAGTTCCCATAGTTTTTATCAGATTTTCCTTAGAAGGCAGACTATAATATAAAATCCTTCCCCTCTGCATTTTCTGTGGAAATGGAAGCTTCTTTTCCTTTCCTCTTTCTTTTATCCCATCTCCCTTTCTGGCTAGTCCAGTTCTACTCTACCTGACTTGTTTTGCTTGCTTCCACCTCAGTCAACATATACCAGAACTGGCTCACTTTGACTGACAGGATTCGGAGCATTTTAATGTGCTTTTGTGCATAGATAGAAGTTGCAAGCAGGAGTTATTTTCTCCTGTGATGGTGTTACTTGTGGGAAAGCATTGAAAAGCTCAGTGTGCATAATCAGACTTAAGAAACAGGCATTGGCTTTCTTTTCCTCAGTGGTGAGAGGTCTTGCAAGAAACGTGCAAGTGTATAACCCCACACCCAACAGCCTGGACGTTCGCTGGGACCCTGCTCCTGGGCCAGTGCAGCAGTATCGCATTGTGTATTCTCCCGTGGCGGGCACAAGACCCTCGGAATCTGTAAGTAATTCTGTCATAAGAACTTTGCACAGTCTGTCACTGCTTCTGCCCTGGCAGCTGGCTGGGATGATATGCCAGTTATTGGTGCATCACTGCTTGTCATAGAAACTGCATTGTCTGGTGAATGTCAGTGCATGCATGAGTCATGGTGGATAGCTCGTGAGAAGACAATCCACAAGCATGCCAGGGTGCAATTCCTAAGTGATTACTTTTGATGAATGAAGGCAGGTATGTCAATTACAAGATTACTCAAGACAAAGGACGTTGGGAACAGGCAAATTAGCTATTAGTTAAAAACTTCAGTAATAAATGCAAATCACTGCTAGGCTTTGTCGATATGGGCTTTTGTTATAAGGTACAAATGCCCTTGTTATGAAAATATGCCAAAGTATGCCTTTATTTGCTCTTAGAAATTGCAGTCTTTAATTCAATCCACTTTTGTAGAACAATAATTTGTGAATCAGACATTATGAAGTGGCTAGAATACCTTAAGGGAAGAAAAATCAACGTATAGGCTAATTTAACTTATACGTTTTTGTAGCGATAAAAAGTGAGAAAGCAAAGATTAACAAATGAGCCTGCTGTGGTAGCTCACACCTGTAATCTTAGTTTTTCAGGAGGATGAGAGCTGAGTATCCTAGTTCAAAGCCAGCTTGGGCATGAAAGTCTATGAGACTCTTATTTCCAATTAACCAGTAAGAGTCAGAAGTAGAACTGTGTCTCAAGTGATAGGGCACCAGCCTTGACCAAAAAAGCCAAGTGAGAGTAAGGGGCCCTGAGTTCAAGCTCTGGTACTGGCACTTGTATGCTCACATGCATGTAATACCTGCCCCCCCATTAGTAAATGTCTATTTTCAGTAAAAGCATTGATCTTCTTGTCCTTGTATTCACTGAGACAGATTTAGACACATTACCCTCATCTACCCTATGGAAAGCCAAGCCTCTAGCCAGGGGGGAAATTGCTTCTCCCATGGGTATTTAACATTTAGGATCTTCTTTGGGTAAATATTGGTATCCCTAGAAGTTGAATTGGAGAAGTTTCCCCACACTCATACATGAGAGAAAATGGAAGCAAGTAGGAATTAAGGATGAACCGGCTTCTTTGGAATGGGAGTTTTGCAGGTAGATTGCGCCCAGTTGTGTGGCCTTGGCAATTTACAGGGGGAAAGACAATGCCTTCTGACATGTCTGGGCTCAGCCTTCCATTGTCGATCTTATTATGCTGACTAATCAAAGACTCAGGAAGTATATGGCTCACAGCCCGGTGGGATCAGACATTTTTCTTCTCTGCAGATGGTGGTACCAGGAAACACCCGAACAGTGCACCTGGAGAGGCTCATTCCTGACACACCCTACTCTGTGGATATTGTGGCTCTCTACTCAGATGGAGAGGGGAACCCCAGCCCCAGCCAGGGGCGAACACGTGAGGCGAAACACTGCTCCCCTACTTGCTGGTAGTTAGATTGGCATGGCTTTTTGCCATGAGTGAGGAGTCCATGTTGGGTAGGGTGCTGGGAAGAGTTTTCCTCTGGGTGGTCAGACGACATCAGGCTGGGCTTCCCTGGGTACCATCCCAGGGATATCCATAGCTCATGGAGTCTTCTGTGTTCAGTGACTCTGGTGACTCTTTATCCCCCATAGGACATTAGTTGTGAGTGAAGAGTAGAAGGGGTTCCTCTGTTTTGCCTTGCAGTGGATCTTCTTTGGCTTCCAGGTTTCATGAAACATTAAACTGGCTGAGCTGGTCATACTGTCAGGAAAGCAACAAGCACTGCTGTGTTATGGCCAGGTGCTGGGGGCTCATGCTTGTAATCCATGCTACTTTGGAGTCTGAGGATTGAGGTTTGAAGCCAGACTAAGAGTAGGCAAGTCCAACTAACCACCTAAAAAGCATAAGATCTGTGCTTTAGGGGCAGAGTGCTAGCCTTGAGGGGAAAAAAGCTAAGAGATAGCACCCAGGCTCTGAGTTGAAGAACCAGTACTGACATACACACACACATACCCAAATTTGGTGTTGTTTCAGTTCCTCGAAGTGGACCTAGGAACCTGAGGGTCTTCGATGAGACCACAAACAGCCTCTCCGTAGCCTGGGATCATGCAGATGGGCCGGTTCAGCAGTACAGGATCATTTATTCTCCTACTGTTGGGGATCCGATTGATGAGTATGTAAGTATGATAATGCTCATTGCACATTCTTCACACACTTCTTTAGAAGTGGAGTCTTTGACCTTCCTGGAAAGGTCACATTTAAAACAGCTTTCTCTGGAATGATCTGGCGTTCCTGCCACATCTCTGGTTAGTTCCCTCATCATACAGGCAATGTTTTGGGGGGCTCATTTCTACTTGAAAGATTGCTTGACAAGTGATCTTAGCTATGATCCATCACTTAAATATTTCTAATTACCTAGTTGTGTCATAGGAATGAAGTCTAGTGGAATATGATACCAACTATTCTGGAATAACTAAGTCATAACCTCTCTGTAAGTTCTGCCTTCAGTATTCCAGTGCTAATTGATCTCTCTTTTCTCTAGACATTTTACTTAACACTTTTTTGGGGGGATTGGTTGTGGAGTTTGGACTCAGGGTCTACATGATGTCTCTTTTGCTCAGGGTTAGCACTCTACCACTTGGAACCACAGCTCTACTTCTGTATTTCTGGGTTTTGTTCTGGAGATGAGGATCTCATGGAATTTCCTGCTTGGGCTGGCTTTGAACCGTGATCCTCAGAATCTCAGTCTCCTGAGTAGCTAGTCACATGGTTTCTTAGCGACTGATCTGACTCTTGAGCTCAAAATTGTCAGTCTGAAAGTGTTGTGTGGAGACAAGGTTGAGAATTTATCTTGCAATGAACATTATAAAGCCTAAATGAAAATATAAAGAAAGCACTACTGTTTAAAGAAAACAAAACAATATCCACTTTCTCTGTGGAAGCTCTCTAGTTGTCAGTGACATATGATTTCACTTCCCCTACAGACCACAGTCCCAGGCAGAAGAAACAATGTAATACTACAGCCCCTCCTGCCTGATACTCCGTATAAAATTACCGTTATTGCCATTTATGAAGATGGAGATGGTGGTCATCTCACTGGAAATGGAAGAACTGGTCAGTTTTCATGCCTTCACTCTTAAATTGTGCTTGTATATATCCTTTATATGATCTTGAAGTGGTTGTACAAAGGGGTTTCAATTCAGCAATTCAGTTGAGCTCAGTGCATCTTGATCAATGCCACTTCTTCCATCATTCTCCCATCATGTCATTACTTTTTTCTTGCTTTGAACTAGTCACAATTTTAATGTTGCTCCTTATGTCCTTTAGAAGTTTTAAATGTGCTCTTTGTGCATTTGAAATACTGCATTCATATTGCACTGATATTGCTGTTAGATGCTGAATTTTGAGAAAGGAATGACATGAAAAGAAAATGTTTAATGTTTTTAAAGGGCCACTAAGTGAAAAGAAAAGGAGACAGTTACCTGTATAATTTTCTTTGCTTGAGATAATTTTATTTCTTCTTTGGAAAGCCATCACATGTTCTCTGAGGTAATGTTATATTGGGTAAGAATATTGGGTTAATTAACTTAGTTATATTTGTGTGGCATCAGGTAAGACTGGAGAATGAAAATAGTTATCAGTGAAAGTACTCCATTGTGATCAAATCTTAAATCATAAATTAAGAAGCACGATGAGTAGCAATTATCCTCTTCTTAAAAAATGGAGCTGTCAAAACTTTTTATTGCCTCACCAGTAGACTTTTGTCTGCCAATGACAGGTCAGTAACATGCAGCCATGTTTGCTTTCAGTGGGACTTCTCCCTCCACAGAACATACACATCTCTGATGAGTGGTACACAAGATTCCGCGTGTCATGGGACCCTTCCCCTTCTCCAGTTCTCGGCTATAAAATTGTGTATAAGCCAGTAGGTAAGGAATCACATTTGTGATAGTGGAAATGCATGGCAAATGATGGATATATGATGTTATTTTCTAGCACATCCGAAAAGGCAACAGATTCTCCTTCCCACTAGAAATAATGTTTCTGAAAGCAATGCATTAAGTCAATATCCTGAAGGGCCCAGGTGAAGCTCTCATTCAGTTTCATGATTGAAAAGTGTGAGCTGGACTATAAAATCGCACAAAGGGGAGTTAGTTGTGTGCATACCTGTTGTGTATGATGATGATCATGCGATATTTTATTTTAATACAAGCTCTTGTATTTTCCCCATGATAGCTATATATTGTTCCATTCAGGGCATAGATGTGCATTTTACTCTATTGCTCCGAGGTTTTCTTCCAACTCTTTACTGATAGTTTCTTCTGAGTCAATGAATAACACGTGCATGAAATGATTATTTTTTGCCTGGCCTATTTGTATGCTTATCAAAACCAGGAGAGACCTAATCTGTGTCAAATTTTCTGGAGCGCCAGCCATGTACCCAGAAAATCTGTGGACTAAGTAAATATATAGGAGAAGAACTAAAAAAAAGTATATAAGCAGTAGAGAACTTAAAAAGGGAGAGAGGGGACCTTTAGAAACTGAAATGAGCAGAATAAAATCTAAGACAGAAGTACTAAGGCATCACTGAAGCAAAATAATTTTAACTGGGTGCTTATTCTATTGTAGAGCTCAATACTGGCCAGGTAGAGCTTATAGGAAAGGTGTGTGAATGTTCAGTGAAGGGACATTGATTACACACTTGAGAATAAGAGTGAAAGCCCAGTGCTGGTGGCTCATTCCTGTGTCCTAGCTACAAGGGAAACCGAGAATAGGAGGATCTTGGTTAGAGGCCAACCGTGAAAGAAAAGACTCCTATTCAGACCTTAGTTGGCACAGTCATTCTAAGATGAATGGGAGTCTGAAATGGGGAGGATTGTATTTTCAGGCAGGAAAGAAATGTCTATGAACTTTCATTTCAGTGAGCGGGGGTCGGGGGAGGAAGCTGGATATGGAGAAGCATATGTGTCATCTGAGTGAATATGGGAGGCTCCTACAGGCAAATCATAGTCCAGGCCCAGGCCTGGTGGATGTAGGACCAAAAGCAGGGCTGGAATATAGGGCTGAAACCATTAATCAGTTATGAATCTAGAATAGGCCACCCCCTGTATCAGTACCTGTGAACCTGGAGGCTTGCATTCTGTTTTAAGCAGTGGAGCCTAGCAAGCCCAAGGCCCTGGGTTCAAATCGCAGTATTTTTTTTTAAATGAAGAAATCCGTCTTTGCTTAGTTTCACATTCACTACAGAAAGGGCCATGTGCACAGTGAAGGAATGAACGGGGACTGTGGGGAGTAACCGGGTTGATCCTGCCATCTGACGTTATGATCTGGAATTTGTGAGTGAAACCTGTGCCCTATGTGGTTGTGATTTAAGGTTCCAACGAACCCATGGAAGCCTTCGTTGGAGAAGTGACCTCATACACCCTCCACAACCTCAACCCCAGCACCACCTATGATGTGAGCGTTTTCGCTCAGTATGATTCTGGACTCAGCGTTCCCCTGACAGATCAAGGCACTACGTGTGAGTCATGCATCCTTGTTTTGTGTGTGTGTGTGTGTGTGTGTGTGTGTGTGTGTGTGTGTGTGTGTGTGTGGTCTTCAGAAAATAGGTAGTAAGAATCACCAATCTGTTCTCACTTTAGTTTTTCTTCAGGCACACATGTGTTCACCAGTATTAGGTCATTTTCTGTCCAGTGAAACAAAATTCCTACTTAAATCCACAAGTGGTGCAAAACAGACTGGAGTGCCTTTCCCTAGCTGCTAGTCCTATGCATTTTCTTCCTGCCTGTGGGTTTCTTTTGGCTCCTAACCTCCAGTCCACTGAAAGCTGGTTCTCAGTGCTCCCCGTGGAAAGCTAGATTTAAGGATTTGTTAGTAGTGTCAAGTCCTGGTGGTAGGTACTCTGAGGGTTGTTAGGTGTGTGTGTGTCTTCTGAAAGGAAATGTTTACAGTAAGTTGAAGGCATAAACATATACATAATGAAGAAGTGATATCTATTTGGATCTTAAAAGATAAACTAACTGGGTGCTGATGGCTCATGCCTGTAATTCTAGCAACTCAGGAATCTGAGTTCTGAAGCCAGTCCAGGCAGAAAAGTCATTTACTTTTATTGTAAAGGTGATATAGGCAAGTTACAGTTACATAAGTAAGGTGATGAGTATGTTTACTTTTGAACAGTGCTACCCCTCCCTTGTTTTCTCTTACTTTCCCTTCCCCTGACTCCTCTCCCCTGAAGTTGTAAAGTTCATTTCCAACATAATGTCTGGTAAGTATTGCTGTTGCATTTGTTGATTTACCAATTCTGTCCTGCAGTTTCTGTGATTCCCTTCCCCTTCCTCAAGTCAGATAAACTTATAGACTCTTATCTCCAATTAACCACCACAAAGCAAAGCTCCAAAAATGGAGCTGTGGCTCCAGTGGTAGAATGCTTGCCTTGAGCAATAAAGCTCAAGGACAATACCCAGCAATACCCAGACCTAGAGTTCAAGCTCTAGGTCTCTCTCTCTCTCTCTCTCTCTCTCTCTCTCTCTCTCTCTCTCTCTCTCTCTCTCTCTCTCTCTCTCTCTCTTTCTCGCTCTCTCTCTCGCTCTCTCTCTCGCTCTCTCTCTCTCTCTCTCTCTCTCGCTCTCTCGCTCTCACACACACACACACACACACATGCGCGCACACGCACATATACATATGCGTGTACCCACAAAAGAAAACTTTTTAAACATTTTGTCATTTTACCCATGAATGAACTGCCACTGGTATTGTGATACTGCTTAGCTTTCTAATGATGTTCAGATATATACTTTCTTAAGTTCATGATGAGAATTTGAATTATTGAATCACTAATTTGGTCCATAGATACATTTTGTTGTTACCAAGTGCTTTGATAAATATTTAAGGATATAAAAGATACAGTCTTTCAGAAAAAAAATTGTTATTTTCCATGCGAGACCTTTGATATTCACAGATTTGAGGGACAAAGCAGATTTCCTTTCAATGATGAGGATAGGTCTGTTTTGACCTGTCTACATTTTCATATCTATTCGACTTAGGTTTCAGATAAGAAACACATGGAAACTTCAGATTTGTTTTCCACCTTACAATAAAAGTTGGAAAATGTTGTTCTGATGCAAAGCATGCCCTTTTGCCTTTATTCACCAAGTGAGTCGATTTCTTTCTTTCTCTTGTAGTGTATTTAAATGTGACAGACCTGAAAACATACCAGGTTGGGTGGGACACGTTCTGTGTCAAGTGGTCACCTCACCGGGCAGCTACCTCTTACAGGCTGAAACTAAGTCCTGCAGATGGTATGTATGTAAAAGAAAATCAACGAAACTTCAGTAAAGAGGACTTTGTTGTGTTTATAAAAGATCTCTAAGACATCTCTAAAATAACAGACGTGAACACATGTACCTTTTCCTTTGTTATCACACCCAGGAACCAGAGGACAAGAAATTACAGTGCGTGGCTCTGAAACCAGCCACTGCTTCACAGGCCTTTCCCCAGAGGCTGAGTATGGTGTCACTGTTTTTGTGCAGACCCCGAACCTGGAGGGGCCTGGTGTTCCTGTCAGAGAACATACCAGTAAGTTTTTGAGCCATCAGTAAAGTCACCCTCTCTTCTTCCAAATCGAATGCTTTGGATGCAGGCAGACCTTTTTTCTTTCCTTTTCTTTTTTTGTAAATCTATTTTTTACTGTAATTAATAGAAGAGTTACAGTTATATATGCCAGATAGAAGGTGTATTACTTCACACACATTGATACCCCTTCTCATGTATTTGTCCCCATTTCACTCCCCTCATCCTGTTTTCCCCCTTCCTTTCCTATTTCAAATAAACAAATAATCGTATATACAATATAACAGATAACAAGGTAAGATACTGTAACAATGTGAGAATTACCAAAGAACAACAAAAGAGATGAAAAGTAACAGTACATTAAGAACAACAATCACACATTATATAGCTCTTGTTTCCATATCCTAGAGGTCCTTTCATTTAGCTTCATCCTATGTGGCCTTTTGTATCTAGGTTTTGAGCTGTTGTAATCCTCTGCTAGGAGAGTTCAAGGTTTGTACTATTTACTACAAATGAGGGAAAACATTGAGTCTATGTTTCTTTGAGTCTGGCTTACTTCACTTAATATGATTTTTTCTAAGTCTTTCCATTTCCTTACAAATGGGGTGATGTTATTTCTGATGGCAGCATAGAATTCCATTGTGTATAAATACGACATCTTGTTGATCCAATCGTCTACTGAGGAGCATCTGGTTGGTTCCATATCTTTGCTATGGTAAATAATGCTGCAATGAACATCATTGTATTAGTGGATTTAGTATGTCCTTGTTTCTGGATGTTTGGGTAAATGCCAAGGAGTGGAATTGCTGGCTCATAGGGAAGCTCTATGTTTAGTCTTTTGAGGAACGTCCATACTGCTTTCCAGAGTGGTTGAACAAGTTTACATTCCCACCAACAGTGTAGTAGTGATCCCTCCTGGCCACATTCTTGACAGTATCTGTTGTTATTAGATTTCTTGATAATAGCCATTCTAACTGGAGTGAGGTTGAATCTCAAAGTTGTTTTGACTTGCATTAGGCAGACCTTTTTCTGTAGTCATCCCAGGTTGTCTTGCTTCAGTGGTGGTGTTCCTTTAAGAACAGAACTAACAGAAGAAGAGAGAGCGGTGGCTGACAGAGACTTTTACTCAGCTGACCTCTCAAGGCCTTGCTTCCTTCTTTTGAACCATCGCTTTCCACAGCTGTAGTGGATATGAAAATCTACTAATTCTAGGCAGTGCTAGGCGTCTGGAGCTGTGTTTTCTGAGACTTGATTTGTTATTGAGGACTTCAGCTATTCTTCATATCAAGCTCTGGGTTAGGGAATGTGCTCCTGTTGTATTTCTCTAATTATTCTTTTACTATTTCAGCTGTAAAACCAACTGAAGCCCCTACAGAGCCACCCACGCCGTCTCCCCCTCCCACGATTCCACCAGCCCGTGATGGTAAGTGGCCACGCAGTGAATCCACTTGAGTGTTAAGCTTTCAGAGTTGAGCCATGCTATGCATGAAGTCCTTTACAACCTTTTGGATTTGTTTTTTCCTGCTGAAGAGCATTTAGGTTGAAAGAAGATGAACAGAAATTTAATTCTCTCTCCTAGATACATTCTAATGTGAATAAAATTAGTTATAAACCACAGCCCAAGGTCTAGTTCCTCCACTTTTTAGACTAAGATCTAGAGATATATTCCATCATCCATAGAGATATGGTGGCCATTTCTTTATACTGCTATGGGCATCAGACTATGAATCTTTTGGGCTATCTTTGCAATCCAGTCTCTGAGACCTTTAGCTTTGTAATTCCTCACTTATGATCTGAGAATGCCGCTGGATTGCATAAAACTAAAAAAAACTTCCATTTGCTCAAGTTTGAGATGTAATTGTCAGTGTAGTAAACTGGTAAAATAGTATATTTCCTTTTCTTTTTTTAAGTTTTGTGAAGTTTTCTTTAACTTTATTCATTTTTTTTTCTGTTTATATGGTACCAAGGAATCAAACTCAGGGCCTCCTGCAGGCTAGGCAAGGACTCTACCACTAAGCCACATTCCTTGCCCTAAAATAATATGTTCCAAAGCCAGTCTTTCTGTAACTGATTTCATATAATGTCCTCATAGATTGTTTGAAGCAACTGGAAGCATTACATGACAGAAGAGCCAATTTTTGCATAGTGGATCAAAGCAGAACAGTTCCAGAATAAGGGTCAGGGGTCAGAGCAAGAAGAGTTGTTTAAATTTCTTGTGTATTTGCATCATCTGGATATATTGTTGCTGTTTCCAATCTGGGAAGCTGCGGGTAGGGCTTTAGACCCCAAATGTCTAAGGCACTCTTGTCATAGTACCACACTTGTTAACTGCATTTTTCAGTTAGGCAATGCCACTTGAGTGAAAGAATTAAGGAGATTTGAGAATGCTTCTGTTTGTTTTTGTTTTTACAGTATGTAAAGGGGCCAAGGCTGATATTGTGTTCTTGACGGATGCCTCCTGGAGTATCGGGGATGATAACTTTAACAAAGTTGTAAAATTTATCTTCAACACAGTGGGAGCCTTTGATGAAATCAGTCCTGCTGGAATTCAGGTGAGTGTCACCCATCCACCAGAAGTGGCTTGTTTGTAGTGTCTTATCTTGTACTGTCCTGCTCATGTTTTGAAACTTTTAGTGGGAAGTCATTTTTTGACCTTGCAATTTGTAAATTTATATGTATGTATTTTTTGAGGGGGGAAAGAATAGAGTGCTAATGATAAATAGTAAAAGAAATACTCCTCTAATTTTCCTGTTTGGTTAGATGAAATTCTTGTTGGAGTAGTCAGAGGATTCTAACTCCAGTTTCTTACTTTAAACTTCCAACAATGGTGGATTTTCATGAAGGGTCATCCAAAGTTCTGGATATTAAATTATGATTGTCATGCCCTATAATGTGAGAAAAATAGAGTGATGGTGGTAGGGAATCTGCTGTCTACTCTGGTATTATACTCTGGTATCATAGCCAAAAGAATGTTCATTAGTGACCCAAAGGCTATTCCATTCATTTATCTGAAATGATAGTGGCCAGTGGTGCTGCTGTAGAATCCTTTGCAGTGGGCTGGTTTTCATGAGAGACCTTTAAAAGGACTTTGTCATTTCTCCCTCATCTGCCTGTTAAGCACAGGGTCCCATTCTTCGTTCTCCACATACTCAATGTATGTGAATGTTCACACCCCGTGCCTCTGAACTGTTTTGCCAAGTCTTCCCAGACTCCTTTGAGAATTGGATTCAAGCTATTTTTAGCGGTTTTGGGAGGCAGCTCTGTAGCTTTCAAACCTACTAAAATTGTCACCCCTTCTTGGAAGACTCCCTGCTAGTTTTAGGCCTCTGAATGAAGGGTTTTGTATATATCTCTGTTACAATAAATGCTGCTTTATGTTATTATTTCACAATGCCTCTCTTTTGTCTAAATCACTGACCAAGCTTAAAGCAAGAAATTAAATCTTCCTCATCTTTATTTTCTTCTATCCTTGAGTTTTTGCTCAAGGTTGGTGCTTTCCCACCTGAGCCACAGTTCTACTTTTGCCTTTTGGTGATTAAAGAGATAAGAGTTTTACAGACTTTCCTGCCTAGGCTAGCTTCAAACCATGATTCCCATATCTTAGCCTTCTGAGTAGCTAGAAACACAGAGCCATTGCCAGCTGACTGACATCTGACTTGGCATCTTTACAAACTATTTTCTTTTTCTTCCCTGTCCATTTTGCTGAATTTTCTTTATTTTGGCAATTTGTATTGTGGTGTCTTAGAGACATTGTCAAAAATGAAAAGATTTCAAAATAAATGCATTTCATAATGGACCACATCTGTCCATGGGATTGTATTTTGTGGCATACTGTGAATTTAAAATTCCTTAATAATTGTGTGGATATCATTTCAGTCCAAAAAGAGTACAAAAGGTCTGGTTATAGTATAAATTTGCTATGTCAACACTTAAGCTTTTTTTTTTTTTTTAAGAGATTAGGATTTCTAATAAAAGCCGTAACTGTCCTTGAATAACTTCAGTGGCTTTGTATTCATGAGTTTTAGTCTTTGATACATCCTTAAAAGGTAAATATAATTACCTCACCATCATTGGTAAGCAGTCTAAAGCCCATAGAAACAGGACATTAACCTAGTATCACACAGCTATTTGTTTACGAAGCATGAATTCGAGCTCAGTCATTCATGACTAGAGATTCAGCTTTCTTTCCAATAACTCACTAAATTTTTGGGGAGTTGAGATTATTATTACTCAAGCATCATTTTTTTTTGGTGCTGGTGCTGAGGCTTGAATTCTGTACCTTTCATTCTCAAGCTTTTATTTGCTCAAGGCTGATAACACTGTCACTTGAGCCATATCTCCAGTCCAGCTTTTTGCTGGACAATTAAAAAGTCTCATGGACTTTTCTTTTCTGGACTAAAGTTGAGCCAAGATCCTCAGGTCTTAGTTTATTTGTGGCTAGAATGATAGCTGTGAGCCACTGTTGCCTGGCAACAATCTTTTTATATTACTATGAAAAATGAATATTAATGAGACGAAGAAATTGGCAAAGAACTACGGTCCCCAAACTGCTGACGGTATGTTATCATATACTTATATCTTCCTACGTCCTAGAGAAAGGCTTAGAGGAATTTAGTCTATGCAAATAGGCTGGATTTCATTGGCTGCTTGGGAATTAGGGCACTTAATGAGGCTGCCAGGGTGGGTGGGATAACATGATCGGCAGAGGGCATATCCTAGCCCGTCATCTCTATTCCTGCTCTTCAGTAGAGGAACAAATCACCACTGCAGTCACCAGAACCTCCATTTCCTTTCAGGTGTCATTTGTGCAGTACAGTGATGAGGTGAAGTCTGAGTTCAAACTGAACACCTACAACGACAAGGCCTTAGCTCTTGGGGCCCTCCAGAATATTAGGTACAGAGGAGGAAACACAAGAACAGGTATGGTTCTACCTTGTCCAGCTAGACCTTCACTCTACAGAGCAGCTGGTGTGTGTGTGGGGGGGAGGTAGTGTTCAGTGCATCACTTAATGCATGTTTAATGTGAATTGGGTAATTCTCACTGGTGTGTTTCTTGGCATTCCACAGGCAAGGCTCTCACATTTATTAAGGAGAAAGTGTTGACCTGGGAGAGTGGCATGAGGAAGAATGTCCCCAAGGTACTAGTTGTGGTTACAGATGGCCGCTCACAGGATGAGGTCAAGAAGGCTGCTTTCATCATTCAGCAGTCTGGTAAGCTCTGCCTGGACTCCTCTGCATTCATTATTCTCAGTTCTAAAGGGCCAGGAATTCTCACAAAAAATCACCCCCATAATCCTGTTTTGTGTTCGTTTGTATTGAATGAAGGAATAGATGGTTATATTGCTCTGATTTGCTGTATTCTCAAGGATCCTGATTCTCAAGGATCCTCAAAGGAGTAAACCAAATCTCCCCATAGTGACCAGACAGCTAGAGAAAGTTGTAGACAGCTAGAGAGGCTGTAGATGGCTAGAGAAGGCTGTAGGCAGCTAGAGAAGGCTGTAGACAGCTAGAGAAGGCTGTACCCAGCCAAGGCATAATCCTAGAGTGAGCTTTCCATAAGGGAAATGAATCCGAACGTGAGTTCCTGTGTAGAGAAAGACTGAAGGATGCCTTCAACTTTAGCTCATCCATGCAGGTGCAGGCCTAATGTAGCTGGTCAAAAGGTACTCTGCAAATAGTACCCTGGTCTCATGGGGAGATCTCTAGAGTAGAACTTGCCAATTAAGCATCCTGAGAGTTCCTTAGTAACACTGCTGTTTGATTTGTTATTTAGAAATATTGGAAATATTTACCCTCCCTCCCCTGGCTGTCCCAAACACAGTGCAAGGCAGAACGTTTTAGAAACGATCTGTTATGCCAGGCGCTGGTGCCTCATGCCTGTCATCCTAGCTACTCAGGAGGCTGAGATCTGAGGATCATGGTTCAAAGACAGCCGGGGCATGAAAATCCATGAGACTCTTATCTCCAATTAAAAAAAACTGGAAGTGGCGCTGTGGCTCCAAGTGGTAAAGCACTAACCATGAGCTGACACGCTCAGGGACAGCGTCTAGGCCCAAAGTTCAAGCACCCCTCCTCTCCCAAAAGAAAAATATCTGTTGTAATACATTCTAAAGTGTTCGGTTATATGGCATTTGTCATCTATCTATCTATCTATCTATCTATCTATCTATCTATCTATCTATCTATCTATGTCTTTGGCTGAAATGACTACTCATAATTTCTGCTTACTCAGACTGTCTTCTCTAAGTGGAGATTGTTCTTCATGCTGACCTTAAAAACAAAAGCAAGAAAATAAAGCTTATTGAAGCTAGTTGCTCGAGGCTCATGCTTGTGATCCTAGCTACTCTGAAGGCTAAGATCTGAGGATTGTGATTTGAAGCAGCTAGGGCAGGAAGGTGTGAGACTCTCATCTCCAGTTAGTAAAAAGCCAGAATGGAGCTGCGGCTCATGTGGTGGAGCGCTAGTCTTGAGTAAGAAAGCCAAGGGACAGCGCCCAGACTCCGACAAGTCCCTTTACTGACACAATAAAAGAAAACATATGAAAAGATAAATTCCCTTTTCCCCCATTAGATTATGCATTGTGAGCAGATTTGGGCTCTTGACTGCTTCAAATTTGTGGTTATGAATGCTTTCTTCATACACATAAACACACCACACCCACAGAACTCACACTACCCCCCACAGATGATAACCCTAGCCTTATGCCTTTGGCATAAACATTTTTGGAGCAAAATTTGTATTAAGCTAAATAGAGGATTGTTTATTATCAGTGGGAATTATAGCTTCTATTCTAATGGTGGTCAAGTCCTGGCCTAGGGTCTGAGTTTGATGAGAAAATAATCAATTTTCAGAATTCAAATTCAAGCTGGGCTTATACCTGGAATCCTAGCTACGCAGGAGGCTAAGGGTCGTGGTTCAAAGCCAGCCTAGTCAGGTGAAGTTCATGACACTGTTATCTCTAATTAATCAGGAAAAAAAGCTAGAAATGGAGATGTGATTCAAGAGATAAGAATGTAAGCCTTGAGTGAAAAAGCCAAATGATAGCACTCAGTCCCTGAGTTCAAGACTCAGAACTAGCCTGAATGAATGAATGAACAAATTCAAAATAGCTCTTTCGTTTTGGAGTCACATAAGCTTAAGCTGTGTTTGTTATCTGAAGGAGCTGTTCAGCTGGGATCTGTGGAGGATAAATTGCATCATTCAGAGTCTGGACTCTAAAATGTTATGAGAATTGTATTGAACAGATCCAGTGAATTTAATTTCATAAGCTAGAAAAATCGGATGACTAGGGAAAAAAGGACACATTCACTGAAGAGTACAGTTTTAGTCATTAAAGACAATTCATGCAGAATGAAAAGATGTACCTAGGCAGAGAAAATGTAGCATCATTTTGTATTAGATTTTGTTGGGGTCAGGTGTGGTGGCTTATGCCTGTTAGCTGCTTGGGGGGCTGAGATCAGGAGGAAATGTGTGAGGCCAGTGCAGGGGAAAAAGTGTGCAAGATGCCATCTCAATCAGTAGAAGGCTGGGTTAGAACTGGAGGCACAGCTCAAGTGGTAGAGCACCAGCTGTGAGTAGAATAACACAACCAAAAGCAAAAGATCATGAGTTCAAGCCCTAGCAATGGCAATAAATAAATAAATAAAGCTAGGTTAGGGAGTACACACTTTTTGTTCCAGCCATCCAGAAAGTGTAAAATAAAGGGCATCACAGCCCATGCCATCCTGGGTAAAAAGCAAGGCCCGATTGAAAAAAAAAAACATTACTGGAAGCAAAAAGAGCTGGGTGGCTAGCTCATGCGGTAGAGCACCTTTATATCCAGTGTGAGGCCCTGAATTCAAAGTGGGATACCACCAGCAAAGTTAATCATTTCCTTTGAATTGTTGAAACAACAGAGGACAGAAGCCGGACATGTGGCTCACTGTGTAAACAACCACTTTTCAGGGTTCAGTGTCTTCGTGGTCGGTGTGGCTGACGTGGATTACAATGAACTCGCCAACATCGCCAGCAAGCCCAGCGAACGACACGTGTTCATTGTGGATGACTTCGAGTCTTTCGAGAAGATTGAAGATAACCTTATTACATTTGTTTGTGAGACTGCCACCTCAAGTAAGTCCTGGCCATCAATCCACACCCTCACCTGGTCTTCAAAAGTGACGATGTATACACAATTCTTTGTACAACAAGGGACCAAATCTTGTGCATAAATAGATCTTGAGAAAGCACATGAAAATCTTGATGAGTCATACTCAGTGTGTGCTTGTCAGAAATCTACTTTTAGCCTCAAATATGTGGTCTCTCTTTTTCCTTATGTGGAAACAAGAGCTTCTTAATGCATTCCTTCTTTAACTATCCCAGTGCCTGTGAAAATTGGGTAAACCCATGTGCAGCTCAGAATTACGTGTATGGAAACAGTTCCTATTAATATTCTCTTGGTATTTGTTCCATCAACATTTGGGTTTCATGAGAGCGGTGGAAATGCTGCGTTGTGCATGCACATTCAATAGAAAGTCAGGCTCATTGGTTGGTGCGGGCTTAGTCGTTTCTTATGTCAAGACTTCAAGTTCATATTTTTAACGTCAGTAATGATGAATTTGAGATAGTCTGTCAATGTATCTCCTACCTTCTTTCTCTCAATTGGTAACAATTCCTGAGGTGTTATGTAATGGGGACAGTGATGAGTTTATGCCTCTAATCCTAAACAGGGCTGTATGGTGTTTCCACTGATCAACCAGTAGAGTAGAAATTCAGCCAGGCAGTGGTGGCTCACACCTGTAATCCTAACTACTCAGGAGGTTGAGATCTGAGGATCCTGGTTCAAAGCCAGCCTGGGCAGAAAAGCCCTGGGGACTTGGCTAATTCCCCCATCACCTTGAAAGCCTATAAGAAATACCTGAGAGCAGATTACATTAGTTAAGATAATTGAATGCTCCAGTAGTTGAGGTACAGCATGTCCAGCATTACTTCCTATTCTGACGTGTCTGAACATTGTATTGGCAAATCCTTCCTAAAGTCCACTCTTGGTTGCAGGTTGCCCTCTCATTTATCTGGATGGCTACACTTCACCAGGTAAGCGCTTGGATCCTTGGACTCCTTTATGTATTTTTACATTTAAAAGATTAAAGAATTCCCGGGGGAGGAGGGGAGGGAAATGGGGACCATGACATGAGAAAAAGTATCAATATTTGTGAAGTAATGCACCTTCTATCTGGTGAATATACTGTAACCCTTCTATTAATTACAATAAAAATATATGAAAAAAGATTAAGGAATTCCCACATGTACTCAGTTCAAATCTTTTCTTTTCTGATATAAAGGTTTTAAGATGCTTGAAGCCTACAATTTGACCGAAAAGAATTTTGCTTCTGTACAAGGAGTCTCTTTAGAGTCAGGCTCTTTCCCTAGTCACTCAGCTTACAGACTGCAGAAGAATGCTTTCATCAGCCAGCCTACTGCGTAAGTGTGAACACTTCCTGCCTCACACTTGCTCTTTCTCTTCCCTGTTCATACCCTTCTTACAATGGGGAACAGATTTGACAAGTTTCCTGGTTGCCTAGACTCAGGGAACTTTGCAGTGGTCAGACCATGCCTTATGGACGATCCAGTTAGATTTCTTTGAATATAGTCCTGCTCATGACCAGCCTTCTGGTAATGTGGCCATCTCTATGCAGGAAACTAGGACCGAAACTTTGGTATTTGCAGAGGTAAAGACCTCAGCCAGAGACTGCAGCAGAGTGCAGAGTGCAGTGGATTCTCCCCACTTCTGAACTGAAGGTTGGGGGTGTAGTTATGCTTTTCCTGTTCAAACAGGAAGGCATCTTCTTACTTTGAACATTTCCTGCTATGGAGCAGAAGGTCTGGATGGGAGTAAGGGAATGAGGAGAGCAGGCATTCTCTTCTGTGTTTCTGACATGGAGGAACCCTTTCCGCAGTTCTGCTTGTTTGTGGCCAGGCAGGAGTTGGGTTTTACTGGCCTGATCCTCTGGCAATCTTTTGGGGAGTTCTTGATATTGTTATTTGACTGCTGGAACACTTGCACCTGGGCCTGGTAACAGAAGTATGTATTTCTTATTCATTTAAATGAAAATTTTTTTGCTGGAAAAACATGTGCTTGGCAGCCAGAAGAATAAAGTTTGCAGAAACTTAGGACAGGTTCAGAAAATAATGTTTGAAATTTGAAATGCCCTAGAAAAGCAAATGGAAAATTCAGACAAAAACCAAAGTTAATCTATTTTGAGGAGGTACAGATAGGATTGGAGGCTGACCACATTGTATGTTTCTCCTTCTTTTATGCTTAGCCATGGTGGTTCAGTGTGCTAGATCTTTCTGTGTACTTAATACAGTTAAGCTCTGTGTATTAAGTGCTTAACTGTGTATTAAGTCACCTCAGAATATGAGTCTTATATTTTCAGTTATGATAGAATATTGTCTACACAAGAAGCATACATTTTAGTTGGACTTGTGGCTCATGTCTGTAATCCTAGCTACCTGGGAAGTTGAGATTAAGAGCAATATTCTGTGCCAACCTGGGTTGAAAACTCTTTGAAGATTCTCATCTAATAAAAGCTCGAGTGTGGTACTGTGAGCCTATCTTTACAGCTGCAGAGGATCATGGTTCAGGCTGATATGGCCAAAAAAATCCAAGACCCTATTCAAAAAATACCTACAGTAAAAAGGACTGAGGGCATGCCACAGAGGGTAGAATGCTTGCCCAGCAAATAGAAGGCCCTGAGTTGTAAAATCCTCAGAGCTGCCAAGAGAAAAAAAATAAAAGAGCCTCAAAGAAAAATGAATCGGAACCTCAGCTGGTAGGAAAGAAGCTTAAGTAGAGGTGAATTATTATTATTTTACAAGCTCCTTTGAATGAGGGAAGAAAGTCAAAATGGGCTTGGTAGGAGATGAGGTAATATGGAGAAAACATTTTTCATGTGGGACATTATAAAGAGAATTCTTGAATCCGCAGAGCATATGGATAAAGAAGGAAGGCTGCATTCAGTCCTGACCGTTCTAGACTTAGGGTTCTCTGGCTTGCAGACTCAAGAGGACTCTGGTGACTCAGTGTCACCCTGGGAGGAGAATGTTGCTTTTGGGTGAACGACACTGGAGTAATAAAAGATAGCCTGGCAGCTGTAAAGAGGTGACTAGATGAGAGAGAAAGGGAGAGACAGGGGTCCCAAGGATGGTATGAGAGGCTGTACAACTGGTCTCCCTGGGAAACTTCTCTAATCTCAGCCATGATTGGCCCACTGGTGATTATTTTAATGTTACTGTGGATTGGCCCATGTGTAATTAATGAAATGATGTCTTTAGTTAAAAAAAAGAGGATCAGAGTTATAAAACTGATGATCCTACACACCCGGTATAACCCCGTTTGTACTAAGGTAAACTAGTCAAGGATTTGACTAGGCTAAAAGAAAAGCAGGGAGTGTTAAGGGGAGGAGGGACTGGCGCCATCCGGAATGCCTAAGATCCCCCCCACACACATTGTGGAAGGTCGACAATGGTACAGCCCAGCCACCTTTGCCCTTCTAGGGAGGGGCAGCCTTGACCTTCTCCCCACCCCCCATGAGGAGGGATATCCGTTTGAGTGGGAGTGAGCCTGCTTTGTGTGGAGACCTTCCCTATTTGCCCGCCACCTCTAACTAAGGTGATAGGTAAATTCAAACACTGGTCTGTAACCCTATTGGCTACCTACGTGTGGCCGGAGCTGACTATGGTCCCTCTGTGTATGTAACTATCCCATTGGCCACCTGCGTGGCCAGGTTCAACCACATGGGTTTTGCCCTTAAAAACCCAGCATGAGCGCTGCTCGGGGTCACAGTGTCAGCTCCCGAGTCTGCACTGTGTCCCTGGCTGGTCGGTTAGTTCATCATCTATTTCCCCTGGCTGTCAGTTCTCCATCTACTTCCCCAATAAATTCACCTTTTTATATATATAAAAAAAGAGGACTCTGCCAAAATTCATAGAGAAATCGTTTTGCTTCTGTTCAAGAGTTGACTATACCCTTTCCCTCCTTTCAGGAAGAGAACATTACCTGGTCTCCAAGTAAAGTGACAATCATTCTATTTAAAGATGCTTTCCAGAACAATGACTAAGTCAATTCTGGAAAGAAAGGGGTCATGGAATATTTTCTGTTAGAACCAAAAATATTTTCTTTAACCTGCATCACATGTGTATCCTTACTGTTTATACATATCTATGTCCCAGATATCTACAATATTCTAAATGATCTTTAAGTAGTTGTCCAGAAGGGCTTCAGTTCAACATGTGGATTAAATAATGTCACCCTTCCCTCCTTCTCCCCATCTCTCCCAGCCCCAGCCCTCCCCTCGGGTCCCATTTCCGCATGTGTGCATTGAATATTGTGCCCGTGTTCTCTCACCCTTCCTCTTTTCATTTTGCAATTGGTTTTATTGTGAGGAATATGTGATCTTCTTGAGGAAACTTATTTGATTTTTTAAGGGAGGATGTAAAAACTCTCTGTGCTAAGGGGAATGAGATCAAAATTTTACACCATGGGAAATTAAATATATTCCATAAGATTCATGATCTTATAATATCTGCAGTTGTAGTGTTGACAGCCCTCAGATTATTACATTATTTTATAATTCTCCAAGTGCCCATAAGAACTTAATTATTAACAGCAAAAAAAGAACTTATTTGGTAATTTCCCAGGCATTTATAGATTTGTCAGATAACAAGTAATCTTTTACTACTGATAGAATATGTCTAGTGTTTTTGTGTTGTTGTATTTTTTTCTTTCAATACTGGGGCTTGTGAGAGGGCATTGAACTCTCACTTGTTTTTTTTGCTTGATGATGGCATTCTACCACTTGAGCCATACCTCCTCTTCAGGCTTTTTGGTGGTTAATTGGAGATAAAATGCACTTTCCTACATGGGCTGGATTTGAACCATGCTCCTTAGGACTCAGGCTCCTGAGTAGCTAGGATTTCAGGTGTCAGCCACCAGTGCCCACTAGTGCTTGTTCTTTTGATGTCATCTTCCTAAATTACATTCTCTCTGCTATGGAGCAGGAGATGGTGAATTGCCTCTATTATAACCACATTGAGATCTGTTCTAAAGATATGAAATGGTCTCTGTTTCTCATGGGTGATCTTATGTAATTATTTTGTTTTATCCAATAGAGAATTACATCCAAATGGGCTCCCTCCTTCCTACACGATTATACTATTGTTCAGACTTCTTCCAGAATCTCCAAATGACCCCTTTGCAATTTGGCAAATCACAGACAGAGACTACAAACCACAAGTCGGAGTGATAGCAGATCGTAAGGATTTCCACCCTATTTCAGATCATGTGCACCCATGATTTCCATTGTTTTGTTCCTCTTTTTCTTCCCTTTTCTTTTTAAGAACCTTATATATGTATAAATATATCTAAGACCTTAAACTTAAACTTTAGTTTTTATAAGGTATGTTGCTTGTATATAAAAGCAGTATATAACCCATATTTATCATAGAAGTGCTAAATTGATAATGTACATGTATATGTAATTATGTGTATATACACACATATGAATCTATTTACATAATAGTTATTTAATGTCTAAACTTTAAAAAATATAATATGACAAATACTCAGGTTACATTTTATCACAACTAAAAAAATTACTGGATTTTTAAGCACTCTCTCCAATAAATGTGATTGTTAATACTTCATTAAGATATATATCATGTTGTGACTTAATAATTATGCTTCTGTGTTACTGCAGCTTCTAGCAAGACTTTATCGTTCTTTAATAAGGATACAAGAGGTGAAGTGCAAACAGTTACATTTGACACCGATGAAGTAAAAACATTGTTTTATGGAAGCTTTCATAAGGTAAAAATGTAAGATTATCCGAGTCTTATTTCTGGAAGAGAGATAGGAGTTGAAACCCAAGACTAACTTATTATATATTAAAATGTCATGTTGTGGGCTGGGAGTTTGGCCTAGTGGTTAAAGTGCTTGCCTAGCATGCACAAAGACCCGGGTTCGATTCCTCGGTACCACATACATGCAAAAAAAAGCCGGAAGTGATGCTGAGGCTCAGGTGGTAGAGCTCTAGCCTTGAGAAAGTCCAAGGACAGTGCTCAGGCCCTGAGCTCAAGTCCAGGACTGGCAAAAAAAATAAAAAAAATAAAAAAATAAAATGTCATGTTGTGTAGAAGTCTAGCTAGGTTAATTAAAATAATATCCTATTTTTGATCATTTGATTACTTCAAAGAAGAATATTTATAATAAAACAATTACTTTTTTGCTATTACGAGATAACTTATTAACATTTTGGTATATTTTAATGCTTATATTTTGATGATCTTAAGTTTTCATTTGTTAACACCCAGTGGAAAGCCAAAAATTTCAGGTTTTTAAAGAATTATTAGTTAAATAACAAATGAAGTGAAGTCTGAGATACTGGAAAAATGGACTTTGAAATAATACTTCTCCATGTACTGAGTTATCTTATAAAACTTCTCTAAGATTGACACCCAGAAGTATTGGCTTCTGTACTAAAAAATTATATCTTTTGATGTAATTCTCAAGTAAAACTTGAAGAATCTTCTAGTAAGTAGGTTCAGCAAAGTCTTCCCTCCAGCCCTCCCTTCCTCCGTGCCTTCCTCCCTCCCTTCCTTCCTTCCTTCCTTCCTTTCTGCCTTCCTTTCATTTTTATACTGGGTTTGAACTCAGGTCTCTGTACTTAACAGGCAGGTACTCTACTACTGAGCCTCATATCCAGACCTTTTTTTTGGCATTATTTTGAGACAAAGTGTACTTCTTCTTTTTTTCCACCTGGGCCAGGCCATGATCATGATCTGCTTTGTGCTTCCCATCGTAGTTGGGATGACAGACGTGTTATAACACTCGTGTTTTCCACTGAGATTCTGTCTCCTGAAATTTTTGCGCAGGCAGGAAACCATGATTCTCCCTCCATATTCTACTTTATAGCTGGGGTGAGAGGCATAGGCCATCACAGCTGGCTGTTGTTTGAGAAGAGGATGTGCAAGATTTTTTTGCCCAGCTAGGCCTCAGTGACAATCCTGAGCCTCCCGAGTAGGTAGGATTGTAGGCATGAGCCACTGAACCCGCCTGCCTGGATGCTTTTTCTACTCATGAATCAGATTGTTCATATGGCTGCTAACAGACTCCTCATGCAGCTCAAAGAAGCTCCAGTTTATAGTGGAGGTAACAAAAAATGAGTCAACAACAATAAAAAGAAAACAGCAAATCTAGCAATAGAGAAAACTCTAAAATCTTCATTACTATAATGAACATACTTTAAAACTTTTACAAATTTTTGTAACATAGGTTTCTATTTGGCCAAGCAAATTATGGCTCAAATAATATTATTCGGCTGGGAATTTAGCCTAGGTGTAGAGTGCTTGCCTAGCATGCATGAAGACCAAGGGTTCAATTCCTCGGTACCACATACATAGAAAAGAGCCAGAAGTGGTGCTGTGGTTCAAGTGGTAGAGCTCTAGCCTTGAGAAAGCCCATAGACAGTGCTCAAGCCCTGAGCCCAAGCCTAGGACTGGCAAAAAAAAAAAAAGAATGTTACTGACTTCAATTGATTCTTATCCAGTAACAAATGTTGATTCTGGCCAAGTTTTCATGGACTTCTTTTTTTGGAGGGGGGTTTGTTGATTTATACCTACTGAACATGCTCATACAGCATACCAAGAAAGATTCATACTCCCTGAAAATACTGAGACCCAAACATTCTGCTGACCAGTGATACCCAGTAGTAGTTATTTAGAAAATTTTAATTTCCAATTATTTGACAATTTCTACATGCTTCACATTGTTTGAACCTGAAAGAGTGTATTACTGATTTCTGTTAGCTCATGCCTATAATCCTACTCGGGAGACTGAGGTTTTGAAGATAGCAAAAAAGTCTGTGAGTCTCTTATCTTCAGTTAAGCAGCACAAAACCAGAAGTAGAGGGGTGGATCAAGTAATAGACCACTAATCTGGGCAGTAAAAGCCAAGTGACAGTGCAAGGCCCTGAATTCAGGCTAGTGTGCACAAACATACACATATCCAGCATGCATGCGCAGATTTTCAAAATCTATAGTGCTATCATTAATTATCTCAAATCAGGATTTTTTTACATTACCTTTCTTCGCATAGTTTGTCTTCCTAGAGGAATTTGTATTCTTGGATTTTACATAACATCCCTTTCCTTCTCATTAATTCCACCTTTGGTCTCCCAGTCTCTACTTTCCTTTCTTTTTTCATGAGGTACTTCCTTATGGTTAGCAATGCATCATAAGTGCAATTGGAAGAGTTTTGATACAAATTTAAATGGTTTTTGTTAGAACTCTTTTTTATGGGAACCATAGCTGTTCATATCCTTTGCATACATTTGTGTCTGTGGGTGTTTACACATGAACCCCAAACAAATTCTAATTCTTCTTACATAATAAAGTCTTCTTGGGTAACAAATATCCTGTGAATGCTTATATGTTATACTTCTTGAGTTCAGAATTACTTGATTACCTTGGGGGCATTTAAAATTTAGTTTTAGTAAGCTATGTGCTACTTGCCATGTAAAAGCAACATATCATTCATGTTTATTGTAGATGTGATAAGTGGATACTTCCGTGATAAACTAGTATTTCCATGTGGGAAAAATATTTCTTTTACAAATAAACATTTCAAATTTGTTTTTATGCTTCTTGACTCAGAACACTTAAGCGCATTTTTGTTCTTTTTAACTTTCTGCCAGACTTGAAAATAATCAAGTGCTTATTCCAGTAGTTGCACTATGCTAGTAAGTATAAAATAAAAATCAACTGGTGGCTCATGCCTGTCAGCTTGTAATCCTAGACACTCAGGAGGCTGAGCTCTGAAAAGAGAGGTTCAAAGTCAGCCTAGGCAAATAAATCTGAAAGCCTGTTATTTCCAGTTAAAGAGTAACAAACCTGAAATGGAAGTGTAACTCAAGCGGTAGCGCTAGCTTTGAGGGGAAAAAGCCACACATGAGCATGAGGCATCAAGTGACAGCACAAAACCAAAAACCAACTGTGATCTGAAATGAGCAGAAGTCAGTTCAGTGTCTTTGGTAGAAAATTTAAAATGTAAACAAACTTATCTTTTTAGGTCCATATTGTAGTGACTTCAAAAAGTGTTAAGATTTACATCGACTGCTATGAAATTGTAGAAAAAGACATCAAGGAAGCTGGAAATATCACAACAGATGGTCATGAAATTCTTGGAAAGCTCCTTAAAGGGGAAAGGAAATCAGCCACAGTATGTAATGCATTTTTATGTTTCTTGATATTTTGCATTAAAACACTTACGCTATTTTCTAGATAGCCCAGTGAGTTTTGCTTCTTTTATTTTAAATGGCTGTCATTATTCTAGTTTTATGCATGTGTGTAGATTAATTCGTTCATATTCACCTGTTCACTTTCAACTTCTATTGCCTCTTGGGTTTTTAAAAAACAAACAAACAAAAAGTGTAACTGTTAAAACACTGGACTTTGAGCTACAAGAAACAAAATGTCTGTGAAAGCAGTTTGTTACAACAGAGTGGTAAAAGTTAAGGGAGAGAACTCAGACCCTGATTTAGAGCTCTGGTACTGATGGGTGTGTGCGTGTGTACATGCGCATACACACACACACACACACACACACACACACACAGTGCATGTAAATGTGTGGCGTGATTTCATTTCAGGACAGACACTGATACTCTTTTAAAAAGTTCGCAATCAACATACCATTTTAACACAGGAAGTGAACTCAGAGCAGAAACTTCAAGTATGCCTCTTACTCTTATTATCTTTCTTAGTCACCTGTGTTATATTGTTTCTTTATGAAATCAGAAGCACATTGACTCCACAGTCCTTGCCCCCTTGAGAGAGTCTGGAAAAGTGTCAGCGGTTCAAATATGGAAATGATAATATGAAATATTTCTTATGCATTGCATGTGTAGGTCATGTTGTCTTTCCCCTCCCCCCCCAGTTCCAAATCCAGAATTTTGATATTGTCTGCAGCCCAGTGTGGACCAGTAGAGACAGATGTTGTGATATCCCTTCCAGGGTAAGTAAGAATGGACCCAGTCCAGGGTTTACTAAAATCCCTCAGGAAGCATCCCAGAGGGACAGATGGCCTGGGAGTGGAGGAAGTGGCATTCAGTTGTGGCATTTCTGATTGGAGCCAAGGGACAGGCAGTCTAAGAGTCCATCAGCCAGCTCAGCTCTGGGCTTGGTGACCCTTCCCTCACTAACTGGGAATTCTCAAGACTATCTCTGGACGATCTCTCTGGCAGAAAAGTCATTCTGAGTCAGTACATTAGATAAACTTCCTCAGTGCAAACCCTTTTTATGGCTTATAAAATATCAGCATTTCTTACAAACTAAATCATCACCTGTCTGGATGTCTAAGACTTTTTTAGATGGTAGAAATAAATATAGTTCTTTTTGAAATGCTGGTTTATCTTCTCCCCTCCCCTGGCCGCTCCCAATCTATGAAGTTGGTAATTGTTACAAAGTTGAATGTCAGAAATAGATTTGAGCCTTTCTGGCAAGAAAAATACTGTATGTAATCAATGGGTAAATGTATATTATTTAGTCAGCAAGAATTTCTTACGTGTTCTAGGGGTAAGGGGTACAGTGTTAAAAATGTGATTTATTGAAAGCAAAAAAGAAAACCTTAACAAATACAATACAATTGGCTCTTTCCAGCGGTGTGTCTTTCTTTTGTAGATTTAACCAATTTCAGATTGAAATATAGTTTTGTGTTCTGTGACTGGGGCTTGGTCTCCAAACTTTGTTTTCTTGCTCTTGCTTAGCTTTTTAAGATCAAGATTGGAGCTCTACCATTTGAACCGTATCTCTCTTTCTGGCCTTTTGCTGGTTAATTGTTGATGAATCTCTCTGATTTGTCTACATTGACTGACTGGCTTTGCACCAAGCCTTCTGAGTAGCTAGGATCACAGGCATGAGCCACAGGTACCCAGTTGGAACATATTTTAAAAAGTGCACCTGTACCAAGACAGACATTCTTCTTGGTATTATTTTATAAATAATAGAGTAGCTTTCCTACTGTCTGGGAGATTATTTGTAATCTGGAGATAACCTAAGTGTACCAGAGGATATGAGTAGATTCTTAGGAATATTGAGAATTTTTTGGTATTTGCTGGGACCCTGAAAAGTCCTCTCTGCCCCCAGTTGTGAGAGATGAGGCCACTGTGCTACAGAGCATTAGCTTTAGGAGGAAAAATAAGCCAAGGTGGAAGATAGGCTGTGATGAAAGGCACCATTAGCCCGCAGTGTAAGGTTAGGTGGAAGCAGAGACGTGAAGGAAGTGATAGAGCCAGCTGTGTGGACAGGAGAAAGGATCTATGCAGCTGGGAGGAGTTAGATATGGCCCTAAGGCCCCAGTGTGTTCTAAACATTTGAGGAACATAAAGTGGGGCTGGAGTAGAGTGAGAGTAAGTGCCGGTGTGTGTGGTGGTGCAGAGAATCGGGGGTGATAGGCAGAGATGGGCTTGCTGGTCGGATGCTGGTTTTCAGAACAGGAATGGCCTTGTTGGGCATGGAAATGGTCTTGGCTTTCTTTTCCCCCTAAATCAAATGGGAGTTAAGCATGAAGACACCGAGTTAAGCATGAAGTTCAATACTGACAGCTTCAAGTGTTGGGCTAGGCCTGGTGATAACACTTGTAATCCCAGTTCTGGGGAGGCTGAGGCAAGAGAATAGCAAGTTCAGAGCTAACCTGGGTGAATTCTAGGTTAGCCTGAAGCATTTTTTTTTGGCCTCCAAAAGGCCAAAAGAAACAAAAGCAAAACAACCACAAAGGATAGCTGTGGCATTTATCTCCTATTAGATTAAAGAAAATTGGATTAAATTACCAGTGGTGCTGGAAATCTTATACACTTTTTTTCAGGGTCGGGGAGAGGGGGTAGTGTGTAGTTTCCTGAAGTAGTGCATGCAAGAAAGACACAAAGGAGCAAAGCCAGTTTCAATGTAAGACTGTTTCTAAGTAACCATAAATACAGTTTTGTCTTTTCAAGTTGGAAACGGTTTCCTATCGCAGTGAGGTGGGGTGGGTGCAATGCATGAGTAAATCGAGTTCTCCACATTTCAGAGAGATGAAGCCAAATGCCCTGCTCTTCCCAATGCTTGCACGTGTACCCAGGACAGCGTTGGGCCTCCAGGACCTCCAGGCCCTGCGGTAAGAAAATGGAAATAAAATGCTTGCCAGTATGGAGTCCATAATATGCTTCCATGAATCTGTCTTTTCTAGAACAGAGAAAGCTACCATCTCTGTAGCACATTTAGAGATCTGAAATGGAGTAAATCATGGACAAAATCAGATGCTCATATTTGACACCCACAAGGTGTCAATGACAATGATATTATTATGACATTATTCTTTTGGAATAATGATATTGACTAGTCTTCAAAGAAGCTTTCTCTTAAGAAAACAAACTTGATTTGGAAACTATGGAGATTTGAAAAAGCCACCCTAGCCTCTTTGAAGAGAATAATAGGTGATTAACACAGGACCAGTGCCAGAATTTCTAAATATCAAATTTTACTAACTTGGCTTATTGTTTTAAGATAAATTGATTGGGGCTAATAAGAAAGTAGCTTCTCATATACACAGTCAAAATGCCATTGGGGTTGTATTAAGTTTTTAAAGTAATAGTGACATATATTTGTAATCATAAAGTTGTACCTCAGATGGGACAGATTGTTTAAAGAAAGTTTTTCTGTAGTTGAGAGGTAATACTATTAGATGTATTTATGTTAACTTTATTTTTGCTCAGGGATCTCTGAATTCTTGAATCATTTCCTCCCTAGCTCCCTTCCTCCCTCCCTCCCTCCCTCCCTCCCTCCCTCCCTCCCTCCCTTCCTTCGTTCCTTCCTTCGTTCCTTCCTTCGTTCCTTCCTTCCATGCCAGCACTAGGGCTTGAACTCAGGGCCTAGATGCTGTCCCTGAGCTGTTTTGTTCATTGTTACCAGTCTTATCACTTGAGCCCCAGCTCTGCTTCCAGCTTTTCAGTGGTTAATTGGGGATAAGAGTCTCATAGACTTTCTTGCCAGAATGACTTTGAATCGTGGTCCTCAGGTCACAGCCTCACAAGTAGCTCAGATGAGCCACCACCACCTTGTTGCATTCGTGTTTCTTAAATACATGTTTTGGGACTCAGAGACTTGAGATATGCTTTCTTTTTAGATATTGTTTTTTTCATATATTTTTTATTGTAATTAATAGAAGGGTTACATGATATTTGCCAGACTGAAGGTGCATTACTTCACATACATTGATACCCTTGATATTGTTTTCTTTTTAAACTTTATCTTTCCATAGTTGTATAGAGGGGTTCCATGTCACCCTTTCAGTTTACAAGCACAGTGTCTTTTAATCAGTGTCACCCTTTTCCATCCTTCTCTCGCTTGACCTGGTTCAGTTCTCACAGATACACATTGAGTGCTGTGATGACTGCATTCACGCCCCCTCCTCTCCCTTCGTCTTCCCCTTACCTTAAGCCTTCGCTGCTCCCCACGCAGAGCGTGCTTAGGCTTCCCAGTATTAGCATTCTGCTAATTGCTCAAGGGAGTTAAACCGTGAAATCCACCCTAGACAACTCTATTTGTGCATTTGATTCTGTGTGTATTTAAATACAGGTTTTATTTTAGATCTCTTTAAAGAATGTATTTCACAAAGTTCCAAATACATTTTATTATCTTTAAGTACTTGTATAAAAAGGGGTTCAATTCAGACTATGAGTATAACGCATCTTGGTCCATGGAACCCCTTCTTTTGTTCTCCCCATCTCTCTCAACCCCTCAAATTTCCTGGCTTCCTTTTCACATGTGTACACTGAATAATACAACCACATTTGTTTACCATCTCTCTCTCTCTGCTTATCTCCCACCTCTTTGATGTCTCCCTGCTCCTGAAAATGCATGCTTCAGCTTCTTAATATTCATTTTCTTGAAGTCACTTTTATACATCAAATTTTTTTTCCTTCTGTTCCTACTAAAATGTGCGCTTATATTGCATTTTAGGGAGGACCTGGTGCCAAGGGTCCCAGAGGTGAAAGAGGTATCAATGGAGCAATTGTGAGTATACTGTAGAGTTCATTTACACGTTCATGTGTGTGTGTGTGCGTGCGTGTGTGTCCATTAACATTTCTGCTGAGAAGATAACGTGGCTTTAAAACAGAAGGTTCTGTGTCAGGGTACCTCAGGCGCTGTCCTTGGTTTCAGCTGGGGAGTGGCAGCCTGTAGTCACATCTCCTGAGGACAGAGAGTTACTATATAAATCAGTCTCATGAGATCTGAGCTCTGTGTATACGGGAATCAATGCATCTAAAAACATGTGAATGTAAAAATCGACTTTTTTCTTAATTGTCGGGATAATGAATATAGGGGTTATAGTTATATTCATCAGGTGGTAGGTGCATTACTTCTCACACATTGATACCCCTTCTCATGTTTTTGTCCCCATTTCTCTCCCCCATCCCCTCCCAAACATCTTGTTTCCCCCCTTCTCTTTTCTATTTCAAATAAGCAAATAAATGTATATACACTATACCAGGTAAAAAAGTCAGATATAATAACAACATGAGATTAACCATAAGGACAAAAAAAGGAGAAATAACATACTACATTAAGAACAACAATCACACAAGATAAAGCTCTGGTTTCCATATCCTAGAGTTCCTTTCATATGATCTTGTGTACTTAAGTTTTGAGCTATTATAATTCCCTGCTAGAAGAGTTCTAGATGTGTACTAATTATTACAAATGAGGGAGACTATTGGGCCTATGTTCCTTTGAGTCTGGCTTACTTCACTTAATATGATTTTTTCTAAGTCTTTCCATTTCCTTACAAATGGGGCGATGTCATTCTTTCTGACAGCAGCATAGAATTCCATTGTGTATAAATACACCTCTCCTTGATCCACTCATCAACTGAGGGGCATCTGGGTTGGTTCCATATCTTTGCTATGGTAAATAGTTGATTTGCATTTCTTTTATGGCCAGAGATGTGGAGCATTTCTTCCTGTGTCTATCGGCCATTCTTATTTCCTCTTCAGAGAAGTCTCTCTTTAAGTCTTTGGCCCATCTTTTAATGGGATGGTTGTTTCTTTGAAGATTTGTTTTGGAGCGGTTTTTGTAGATTCTAAAATGTGCACACACATTAAACAACTGATATCTTGGAGTTACAGTGACTATGAGTACTGGGTGGGATGGTGTTACCTGTGGTTTTCTTCCTCCTTTGCTTTCTTTTTTATTTTTATTTATTTATTTTTGTGTTGTTTTTAGGGCTCAAACTGAGGGCTTGGTAGTGTCATTGAATGTTTTTACTTAAGGCTAGTGCTCTACCATTTCATTTGAGCACTACTTCCAGCTCTACTTCCAGCTTTTTTGGGGTAGTTAATTGGAGGTAAGGGTCTCACAGACTTTCCTGCCTAGGCTAGCTTTGAACCGTAATCCTCAGTTCTCCGCCTCCTCTTTTGTATTTTAGGGGCCTCCTGGTCCTCGTGGAGATACTGGTCCTCCAGGCCCCCAAGGGCCCCCAGGTCCTCAGGGACCTAATGGGCTGTCTATTCCGGGAGAGCAAGTAAGTATGATTTTCTCTAAGTGAGCTTAGCTGGAACTTTCGCTATGCCTTTCCCAACTGAAATGTTTCCTGAGACCATCCAACAGGATGTGTGATTTAGATCATATCCTAGGATGAATATTATTTTAGATGTGTAAATGGTATACAGCATAATAGATGTCTTTGTAGAAATATATACTGTTGCTATTCATCTAAGCTTTGGAAAAAAAAGATTTCTTGGAAGTAATGCATAAATCTCTTTGGTGAAACTATATTTATTCAAAGTTAGGTATATTTACCCTCAAATATAAAATTACCTCATAAAGCGCTGTTAATGGAAATTAGAACATTTATAGTTTAAAGTGAGCATTAATTCATTGCCCTTCAAAAATACTGTGTAGGCTGACCTCTGACCCTCCCAGTGGTATGAAGAGACGGTGTTGTAAATGACTCGTAGCTCCCCTCTTCTCCTCACCCTTGCGCCATGCCTGAGAACCATTTTCCATTGCTCACTTCAGGGTCGCCAGGGAATGAAAGGTGATGCTGGAGAGCCAGGCCTTCCAGGCCGGTCGGTGAGTGGTTCTTGAAGTTACCTTTTCTTACTGCTGTGCATTGCTTGAAGGGTTGCCTTTATGTGGGTCAGAAAGGTGAGCCTCCTGTCTGGGCCTGTGCTTCCTATTACTTCCATGCTGTCCCCTGGGCCTGGCCTTCCAGTTCCTGCTCTTCCATTCAGATACCTGCTGGTCCGTTGAACATCTAAAGGGATTATTGTCTAAAGGGATTGTTGATTCCTGCTCTAGAACTTTTTAAAGAAAGAGCATTCTGGATAAGAACAGAATCCTTTTCCATGCGGGGATTCTGTGCCAGGGTCTTATTTGTTTGTTTCCTTCACTGTAGGGAACCCCAGGATTACCAGGACCCCCGGGACCAACGGGACCTCCAGGAGATAGAGTAAGTTTTCTTGAGCAAAGAGGAACAATACTAGAAATGATATCATCCTGTTGCCAATGCATGAAGCCCCTTCTCCAGTCCAGTCTGACTGGTGTTCAGGCAGCTAGCACGTCTATGTGGTGAGGCTACCCAGATCTTCTGGGGTGGGGCAAGAAAACTGGAAAAGATGCCTGTTCTTCCTCCTCTTCCTCAGCCTGAAGGCCATAGGTTTTGGGTTTGCAGCAACTCTAACCTCCTTAGGTTCTTATTAAAGCATTCGTAGGCCTATGATTCCAAATGATTTCATAACTTGAATGAATGAAGTGAGTCTCACATTTACCTGCCCTATCCTTGCGTACCTACCTGCCAGAACTGAAAATTGGTGAAGAGGTCAGGGGACTTAGAGAGACACTGATACAAGGATCTTTGCTGAGAAACAAGAAACTTAGTCTGGCAGCTGCCGCTCATGGCCTGTCATCTGAGCTATTCAGGAAGCTGACACTGGGAACCTGGTTGGAAACCAGCCCAGACAGACAAATCCAAGAGTCTCTTCTTTGGTTTACTATCAAAATCCAGAAGTGGGGGTGTGGCTCAAGTAGTTGAGCTCCAGGTGGGAGTGGAGAAAGCTAAGCAAGAGTTTGAGGCTCTGAGTTTAAGCCCCAGTACACCCACAACAAAGGCAAGGAACTTGAACTCAGAAAATAAAAATGAGACCCAAAGTCCATGACCACGGTGAGGCAGGACCGCTGTGATGAGCATTTGCTTCAAGGCCATTTTCAAAATGAGAATCCTCAGGAGAAGCGCAGTGACAGCATGTCTATGGGAGAGCCATCATTGCTCTCCTCAATTGCTTATATATGGCAGGACCTAGCAGTAATTGCTTCAGCTTTGCAATTTAAAAAAAGTGAAAATGCAATTGCATTCCAAGGGCCTGCAGATTGGTTTAGTGGTTAATTCACCCCCCCCCACTTTTTTTTTTGTGTCAGTCACGGGGCTTGAACTCTGGGCTTGGGCACTGTCCCTGAGCTCTTCAGCTTCAGGCTACCACTCTATTCCTTAAGCACAGCACCACTTCCAGTGTTCTAGTTGTTGATTGGAGATAAGAGTGTCATGGACTTTAGTGCTTGGGCTGGCTTTGAACTGCTATCCTCACATCTCAGCCTCCTGAGTAGCTAGGTTTACAGGTGTGAGCCACCATGCCTGGTGGGTAATTCTTAAGAGGACATCAAAATAAAATCCTCCTCATTCCAATTTAGATCTGTTTCTGTGAAAGAAAATAATTATCAAGTGCTAGTGACTTGGCTCATGCCTATAATCTTAGGAGACTGAGACCTGAAGATCCACGTTCAAAGCTTAGCCCAGACAGAAAAGAGATTCTAGTCCCAATTAACCAGCAAAATGACAAGCTGGAGACATAACTCAAGTGTAGGGTATCAGAAAGAAATTGAGTCCTTGAATTCAAGTACACACACCCAAAAAGGAAATAGTTGATTAGGATGTTGGTAGGATGACTGAAGAAAGATTACTAAAATATGATACTTACCTAGAAATGAAAGAATGTTCAAAGTAGCAGCTGGAGAAATTTCGACAGAAAAATGCCATTCAGACTGTGCAAGCCGTACTATTGGGACATTGTTGCTTAGTGGCTCTCAGAAGTCATGTTGCTATTATATCAGATTAACTTGGGATCTGTTTTCTGTTAAGCAGGCCCTGTTCTTTCAGAAAACAGACTGATATTTTATCCCTATAAGTTTTTGAAAACATTTCTTTTAAGGGAGGGGAGGCAGAATATTTCAAACAAGTTTGAAAAAGCTTTTGCTATTGTAAAATCAATAGACTAAAGAGAAGGGTGGATACTTAATGCCGGCAGCCATCTGAATGATGCCGATTTCTACTAGAATCCAAGAAGATGGGTGAAATGCTCGTCTTTATTCATTGTAGAAAATAGGACAAAAATCGCTTCTGACAGAGGAATGCAACAACCATAAACAACAACCTGACTCAGAAATCCTTGGCTGGATTTCAGAGACCTGCTGCTGGGAACGAATGCTAACTAGGTAGCATTATGACTCATTCCATGCAAAGGTCACTTGGCACTGAAGGCAGAGAAGAGAAACAACACATGGATAGGAGGCAGGAGCCAAGGAGGGAGCCTGGGGGTTGCCCAGAGAAGGCTCTCTGGGCCTCCTACTGGGTCTGTCAGCACCTAAGCCTATGCAGTTCTGGTTCCTGGGTGAGAGGAGTAAGAAAGGGATAGAAAGAGACACAGAGAGAGACTGAGACAGAGATAGACAGACTGACAAACTTCCTGTGAAGAGGACAAGACCTTCCTTTCTTGGAGGTGAGGGGCAGTGAAGACAGCTCAGGATCTTTTTTTTCCAGGGTAGGAAAGACCCATGCTCCGGGAGTAGAGACACACTGTCCTCTGCTTCAGCATACTGACAGTTTGCAGATTTTCCTAAGTGAGCAGTGACCCTGTGTCCTCACTTACGATATCATTTACTTCTCTCAGCAGCCTGCTCACTGGGACAGTTTATGAAACTTGATTTGTTTTTCTTTTCTTTTTATAAAGGGTCAGTTTTTCACTTGGGAAGTGGGGTTGGGCAGGTCGGAGATTCAAGACCAGCCCAGGTGAGAATGTTAATGATGCTGGCGTGGTGTAGTATATGCCTCTATAATGCCAGTCCTGGGGGAGGCGCCTGGGGGGGACTGAAGTCCCAGGCCAGTCCAGGCAGAAGCGGAAGACTCCATCTACAAATGAAAGCATACACATGGAAGGGCATGTGTTGGGTGGCTAGGCAAGTGTGAAATCCTGAATTCAAATCCAGTACCACTCCTACCCCCAATAAAGACAAAGAAAAGGGTAAATGTTGGTTAGCTATTTTTATACTCTTAAAAAAGTGAAACACCAGAGTCTTGAACGGAAGCTGCTTTCTTGGAAAGAGTTTCATTAGGATTTGAAAGAACTTTGTTTAAAACTATTGAAATACATGAATATAGAGACTAATTGGCATATGAATTAAGGACAGGGGACACTGAAATTATGTTTAAGGTATGTTTGTCTTTATATTGCAAGTCTAGCTAAATCCATCTCATGACACTTGACACTTAACACTTTGTTCAATATCTTTTTTTTAAAAAGAAAACCTGTTCACTCCCTTCCTTATCTGTGCTTTATTTCATTTTACAATAGGGATTCACTGGAAAAGATGGTGCGATGGGACCCAGGGGTCCACCAGGGCCTCCGGTAAGATCTGAACAGATGCTGGCTCTTCTTTCCAAGCTTTCCATCATCTTTTGGGTTCATTTTAGAGAGAATCAGGTCTCTTGACTTTGAGGCATATTATGCTAAGTAATTAATAAATAAATTATAATAAATAATTCTACTAAATATATAACCATAAATCTATGGTTGAATGTCTGGAAGTTATGTGAAAAGCAACATGGACAAATTCCTACTTTCAGTGCAAAGGAACAAGAAGTCGCAAGAAATCTCAAAAAAATGTTTCTAAGCAAAAGCTAATTTCTAGTATGAAATCAGCAAAAAAAATTGGCTACTTTCTCACCTCCTCTCCAGCCCAAGTTTTTAGTTTCCGTCTTTTGGAATGTTTTCTGCGTTGGTAGTACAAATAAGCTAAAAGAAAAGAGCTTTCGATGAATCTATTTTGTAACATATTTACTGCACTCATAGTGTATCAATTGTGTAAATAATGTATACCTATATTTTCTTTCCTTTTTCTTTTTTGTGGTCCATCGGGCTTGAACTCTGGGCCTGGGCATTGTCCTGGGGCTCTTCATCTCAAGGCTACCATCCTACCCCACTGAGCCACAGTGCCACTTCAAATTTTAACTTGTTTTTTTTTGGGGGGGGGGAGGTCTTTTCTTTCTTTGATACTGGGGATCGAACCCAGGGTGTTCCACTTCCTAAGCCAAGTGCTTTGCAACTGAGCTACATCCCAGCCTTATACTTTCAGATAGTCTCAAGATATGTTTTAAAATTGCCCAATTCACACAAAAAGCCTGAGCTGGAATTTTGAGTTTCCCCCTCCTCCATTTTACATTAAAATTTGACTTTCCTCTCAAGGTGTAATGGCATGCTGTTCTTTTATCAAGTTTTGAAGTGAGGCTGTAGTCTGTTGGTTTGCTGTTGCTGGGCTTTTCTTGGTGTTCTAATATTTCCTTTCTTGGTCTGTGTGTTTTAGGGAAGTCCAGGTTCTCCAGGAGTCACAGGGCCAAGTGGAAAACCAGGAAAACCTGGAGACCATGGCAGACCAGTGAGTGGACAGTTCACCTGTTTGCTTCCTTTCATTCTCCCATGGGTACAAATAACAGGAGAGCCAGCGTTCGGACATGTTAAGTTACCTCAGCTGGGAATATGTCTAAGACCCATTGCAACTGTGGCTTTGAAAATTTTGTTCTCTGAGGTGGTGTAATATTTTGTGATGAAAATTGTGGCGATGGGGTCTTTTAAAAAGGAGAAATGCGCCAAGACACATATTTCTGCACTGTAAAAACACCCAAAGCCTCAGAGCTGGATCAGCAAAATGATTCTTTTTACTGAGAAATGGTATGCTGGGAAGTACAGAGAAATACATCCGCATGGTGACTGGTACCCATCTCCTTGGTTTGTGGAAGTTAACCCTTTGACAACAGCCATGGCATGTCTCTTTTGTTGAGGATGCTAGAACATTGGTTTTCTGCTTTGAAAGTATTTACTAGTAAAGTATTTGTCTAGTGTGTGTTAGGCTCGGAGTTCAACTCCTAGAACTCCTAGAATGCTTGCCACTTGAGCCATATCTCCACTTAAGGCTTTTTGCTGGTTAATTGGAGATAAACGTCTTAAAATCTTTCCTGCCCTGGCTGGCTCTGAACTGCAATCATTAGATTTCAGCCTCCTGAGAAGGTAAGTTATAGGCACGAATGACTGTAGGTACATGCAAAATATATACATACATAATTGTATCAACTTTGGTTATTGTGCTATTCTTTTATACTACCCTTTCTTAATGTACATGTAACTTTCATTATTTGGATATTTTGTTTAAAATAATATTTTAAGAATATTCACAAGGATTTGTTCTAACTGCCGAGCTTTCCACAGCCTTATGTGCCCCCCTCTTCTATCATCCTCTCCTCCTCTAGGAGTATTCACACATAAATGAGCCTGGCAGGAAGCTACGTGCAATGTTTTTACTTAGCATTGTGAGCTCTGAATATTGGAAGTGAAAATGGCTTCTACAAACCATGTATAATAAGACAATTTCAGGGTAACAGTAAATTAAAAATACTCATGAGTGGGTAGTGCCTGTATGCCAGCTGAGGGCTCAGGATTGTGTTTTAAAGCCAGCTGGAACAGAAAAGTGCATGGGATTCTTATCTCCAGTTAACTAGCAAAAAACTAGAAATGAAGCTGTAGCTCAAGTGGTAGAGTGCCAGCCTGGAGTGATAAAGCTCAGGAATGGTGCTCAGGTTCCGAGTTGAAGCCCCAGTTCTGTCACAACACAAAGAAAATGCACATATTAGAACAATCTTGAACTACCAACAAGTGTAAAAACAAAACAAAATAACAAAAAAAAAACCCTCCAAAACAGCAAACCTTCCAAATTAAATGTTATTAAAGTTTCCCTGGGGCCAGGAGTTTGGCCTAGTGGTAGAGTGCTTCTTAGTGTGCACAAAGGCCCAGGTTTGATTCCTCAGTACCACATACATAGAAAAAAGCTGGAAGTGGTGCTGTAGCTCAAGGGTAGAGCTCTAATCTTGAGAAAAGTCCAAGGACAGTGCTCAGGCCCTGAGTTCAAGCCCCATAACTGGCAAAAAGAAAAACATTTCCATAAAAGTCCCATTTTTTTTTTTGGTAAAATGATATCCTGGCCCAAGCTTTCCTTAAAATAGTTATTATTTGGTATGCATTTGAAGATGACTGGCCTCATCTCTCCTCTTGTTCCCTTTAATTTTTTAGAATTTATTTATTAATTTTATTGGCTATGGGGCTTGAACTCAGCATCTGGGCACTGTCCGTGATTTCTTTGTGCTCAGTGCCAGTGCTTTACCATGTTTACTATCGTGCCACTTCCAGTTTTTGAGTGGTTAATTGGAGATAAGTGTCTCACATACTTTCCTGCGTAGCTCCTGAGTAGCTGGGATTAAGGTATGAACCATCGGTGCCCAGATCCCTTGGTTTTCAAAGATAACAGATCACCTGTCCTTTTCTTCTCTATTTTATCTTGCTCTAATTGCTAAAACCGAAACTAGTATAGAAATCTATTATCTGGATCTTAGAGAAAACCTGAACCAATCACTATTAGTTTCTTGTTGTTAGCTGTTATAGCCAATTAATTACTTCTTGTCAGTTTAAAGCCTGATGTGATACGGTGTATACTTTCAGCTGTGGATTGATGGAATAGGTATTCATTTAATGACTGTGCACTTGTGAAGAGTCTACAATGAGTGATCCAGTTTTTGTAAGGTCCGGATCTGTAACAATGAACAAGATCAAGTGATTTCCTGTATCATGATTCTAGACTTGGAGGAACATCACATACAGGAGTATTGCAGCTTGCAGTGAGGAAGTAGCATATGAAGGATCAAGAAACACAGAGGGACAGGAGAGCGATTGAATAGGATCAGGCAGCTGTTTCCACACAGCTGTCTAGGGTTTTCTCTGAGGAGGTGACACTGGAATAAAGTGTGGGAAAAGCTATATGGGAAGAGGGTCTCAGGTGGAAGGAACAGCAAGAATTAAAGGCCCGAAGGAGGCATTTAGTCTGGCATAGGAAAGCAGTGACCAACGGATCTTCACCAGGAATGGAAGGAGTGACGGGGGTGCTGGGAAGAAATGATGAACAGAGAGAGATCCCGGTCAAGAGTGTCCATGTGGATATTGAGGAAAATGATGAGAATTTAAAAATAAACCTTCTTCTCAGTGTTGTATGAAGATCTCAGGAACATAGAAGTGATGTGATCTTTCCTTTCCTTTTAAAAATTATTTTGTGCCAATCTTGGGCTTGAACTCAGGGCCTGGGTGCTGTTCTTAAACTCTTTTGTTCAAGGATAGCACTCTCTTACTTGAACCATGGCTCTCCTTCAGGATTTTTTTGTGTAATTAATTGCAAAGAAAAGTCTCACAGACTTTCCTGCCTGGCATGGCTCTGAATTGTGATCCTCATATCTTAACCTCCTGAGCAGCTTGGATTACAGGTGTGACTCACACTCATATGGCTTAGTTTTCCTTTTACAAATGCCATTCGGACTGAGCACTGGTGGCTCAAGCCTGTCATCCTAGCTACTCAGAATGCTCAGATATGAGGATTGAGGTTTGAAGCTAGCTAAGGCAGACAAATTTTTGAGACTCTTGTCTCCAATGAGCCTGCAATTAGCTGGAAATGGACTTGTGGCTCAAATGGTAGAGTGCTAGTCTTGAGTGAAAAGGTTAAGAGACAATGCCCAGGGCTCTGAGTTCAAGTCCCAATATCGGCACATTCATATGCAAATGCACACACACACACACACACACACACACACACACACACACACACTTCTCTGGTATTGCATGGAAAGTAGACTATCCAGGGAACAAAATGGGAAGCAGTAAGATCAGTTAGGTAGTTACTAGTTTCTTAGGGTAAAACTCTTGTCTGGACTGCCGTGGTTTCCATGGGAATGGTAAGGATGAGTTTGGTTTGGAATATTAATCTGAATATCATGTTCATTTATTATTTTATTCTATTTTTAATTACTCTGCACTTGTAATACAAGGAGAGGGACTCATTGTGATATTTCTCTGTGCGATCTCACTGTACCTTGAGCGTGGTCAGTCCCTCCAACATAAACAGCAAATTTGTTTAGATCTTCTTTCAGTAATTGCAATTGGCAGCTTGCAAATCTATGACTAAAACCTAAAGCTTTTTACACTCTAAGGAAAACGTTTTCCAGGAACTCTTATGGCCAGGGAATGTTCTGTTATTGAGCTTGGCCAAAGCTTCTTTCCTTGAGTTGGATGTGAGACTATTTGTGTTATTCAGTGAGAGACACTTGGTTCTCTTCCTACCCAGGATATGAAGACTCACTGGAGGGAGGGAAGAGGAGCATATTTTCGAGAAGGGTTAGCCAGAGACCTGCTGGTGCCCAGGGGAATGGAAGGAGCCTCACCACTTCCTCCTGGACATTCTACCATAACTAGCAAGCTAACCAAATTCAATACTATGAAGTTGCATAGTTTATGTGCACTTCTTACATACTTTGCAGTTCAAGACTGTGTTGTGTAAAAAATGTGCGTGGCACATATCTTTTATCGTTGTGACCATAGTATTTATACTTAAGTACTGGTTTGGAAGTCATGTGTTTTTGAGATGGAGTAGGAAGAGACAGGAAGAGATGGCAGAGATAGAGTAATAGAGAAAGAGAGGAAAAAGAGAGAAAAAGGCCTAAAGAGAGACAGAGTCACAGACAGAATGAGAAAGACAGACACAAAGAGAGTAAGAGAGAAATACAGGAAGAAGAAAAGACAGACAGATACAGAGACAGAGTGAGAAAGAGAAGAGATTATTTTTTGACAGAGAAGTTAAATATGAGTCAGATAGATAAGGACATGAGTATCATTTTGCTAATTCATTAGACAACAGTTCTGTCTATTCATGCATCATTTGAGACCAGTTTTCAGTCTTTAACGTGTGAAATTTCTGTTTCAGGGCCAATCCGGGTTAAAAGGAGAGAAAGGCGATAGGGTATGTATTTCTGAAAATTTCAGTTACAGTTCTTTCATGTGTTAAGCATTGACATCTGATGCCATAGGACTAAAATAATGACCCACTGATAATTCTCTTGTTTCCACGGGCAGGGAGACATTGCTTCTCAGAACATGATGCGAGCAGTAGCGAGACAAGTCTGCGAGCAACTGATAAGTGGTAACAATGACTTTCTTTTTGTCATAGGAAAATCATTTTTAAACCAGTACCAGGGAAATGGCAGAGTTTGAGTCAGAGAGTGTGTAAGAGACACGTTTCCATTTCATTTTTGATGGGCTGTTGCTTTTATATACTGCTAGTTTCGTAGATGATTAGGTAAAGCCAATAATACCGTAAAGATTGTCACTAAAGTAAAGTAATAGTCCAAAGCAACATTTCTAGATTCAGCTGGCTGCAGAATCACATTTTAAAAGGGCTTTTCTGTTCCTGTGTTACTCTTTTTAATGAAATTTCTCAGTACCAAACTTTCTGGGTTACTTATGCACTGAGTCCTATGAGCTCCAGCTTTTTACTTGTTTTGTCACGGAAAAAAAGAGGCTTATCAAGATAATTTAATCGTCAAATGTTACTTTTAGCCTGGTGAGGTGGCTCACACCTGTACTCCTAGCTACTCAGGAGGCTGAGATCTGAGGATCACGGTTCAAAGCCAGCGGTGGCACTAAAGTCCGTGAGACTCTTATCTCCAATTAACGACCTGAAGACTGGAGGTGACACAGTGGCTCAAGGGGTAGGGCTGGAGCCTTGAGCTGAAGTGCTCAGGGACAATGTCCAGGCCCAGATTTCAAGCCCCATGACAGCCAATTTCAAGCCCCTTTTCTAGCCAATAATGAGTCTCGAAATCAAGGCCCATGCCTTACCTGGCTGGCACTCTGCCTTTTCAGCCCCTTCTTACTTCCTGAAGCCTATTAATGCTACTGCAGAATGAGTGCAAGTCCACCTTCACTTCAGGCTTCCATGCGAATTGTTTCAAAAATCAGAATTTTTAAAAAAAATTAATGAAAATCACTTATACTGTTTGTTAGAAAAGAAAATCCCGGGATCAGGCCCTAGATAGTGAATTACTGTCTTTGGAAAAATGGCCCAGAGATGTGTATTTTTCAATTTGCACTAAAATCTGGTTATTGATGCTTTAGGTCCATACAAGAATGGCATAATTTGTTCATTTAAAATAGGTTCAGGCCGGGAGTTTGGCCTAGTGGTTAAAGTGCTTGCCTAGCATGCATGAAGACCCGGGTTTGATTCCTCGGTACCACATACATAGAAAAAAAGCCGGAAGTGGTGCTGAGGCTCAAGTGGTGGAGCTCTAGCCTTGAGAAAGTCCAGGGACAGTGCTCAGGCCCTGAGCTTAAGCCCAGGACTAGCAAAATAAATAAATAAATAAATAAATAAATAAATAAATAAAATAGGTTTAATGTCAGCTGACATCACCGGATTTATTTCAGAGCCATATTAAACTTTAACCACTCTGTCTTTTTAGTAATGCCTGTGGCTTGTAGGACAGCATTTTATGGAAATGACCATTTCTCAGAGATCATTTAGTTCTGGATGACTATCATGTCTTATTTTTATTTTTAGGTTCTTAATTAAAATGTTTACTGGGGAGACAGAACACTAGAGATGAGTTTCTTTAAATGCTAAGAAAAAGCAGCTAGCTCCACTTTCTCTCCTCTCCATAATTGCTTTTTGTATATTAATTGATTATTTTTTATATTACCAACCCTTCTTTCTCTGTTACAGGTCAGATGAGCAGATTCAATCAGATGCTGAATCAGATTCCAAATGATTACCACTCAAATCGGAACCAGCCAGGCCCACCGGGACCCCCAGGACCCCCTGGCAGTGCTGGATCCAGAGGAGAACCAGGGCCTGGGGGCAGACCAGGCTTTCCAGGAACCCCAGGCATGCAGGGCCCGCCTGGTGAACGAGGTAGGTCTTTCCTGCTGCCACAGTGAAATGAAGAGAGGACTTTGTAAGAACTGGGTTGGATTGGAGGCCAATGGAACTTGGCAAACTAGATTTATTTGACAGTCTCGGAAGAGCTGTGTGTGTGTGAATCTCCCTCTCTTTGTGGCAGTTTATAAATCTCTATCTTAGAACACAGGTTGCTTTGGTCTGAAGATCTCAGTAGAGATAATGCCATTTTCTGATTTTTGTGGCTGTTGTAATGGGAAACTCTGTGTCTTGGCAAAACTCAATCAGGCTCCAAAATCTTGCTAATTGCTGTGGCTGTTCCAAAAATGGAGTAGCAACTGAGTACACTTAAACAGCTCTGTAGTTTTAGATCCAAGTGCCTGGTGCTGGGCTTCCATGGTTGTTTGACTTGAATTTCATGGTAAGTAAGTGCAATTGAAGGAAAAGAATAAGGGGAAAAAATAGAATTTTCTGATTCCAGATGTTTCAAGACAATGATTTCAGGACTAATTAGTATTCAAGAGAAAACTTAGGTATTTCTCTAAATCTCACGATCTGGATGCCAGACAGAATGAATGATAAGATTTCTTTGAGAAGTTTTTAAACAACTCATTTATTTAAGATTTCCTTTCTTAACGATTTAAAAATGTATTAGACGTGTTTGTTTCCTTCAAATACTTTTTTCCCCTTGACTTCCCGCCAGATTTGTTTCTTGGCCCTGAACTTGGAATTATACAAATGTCTAGAAAGAATCTGGCTGAAGGAGTGAACTTCTGTGAAAAATTAGATGCTGCTTTTCACTAAGGAAATGAATTTCTGGAAACCAAGTCTGAGCATTTAAGATGAAATGTGTGTTTCCAGGGAAATGTTGCTCCATGCTTTGTCTTGTGGCTTTGCTTAGGTTTGCCTGGAGAGAAAGGTGAACGGGGTATCGGATCTCCAGGACCACGAGGCCTGCCTGGACCTCCAGGTAGGTTGACTCACACCTCAGACAGATAAAGATGTGAGTCAGAGGCATAGCATTTCCTGAGAGATTCATTGCTTCATCTTGTTAGCTCAGGCATTCATTCTTGCCATCATATACATGTTTCAGCAAAGAGTTCAACTCCTGATTTTTAAGTTTCTTTTGTTAAGAAAAAATACATCCTACTGATCACTTACTATGATTTAAGTACACAAAGATGTGTGGCTTTTAGTGACACCAAGGATTGGCATTTCTTTTTATAGATAATTTCAAATTGTCTTCTTTGTCTCCATATCCTATAAGAATATTTGCATTTGCCTTTAAGAAATTCTTTTAGTAATCTTTAATATAGGGCTATTGGACTGAGAAAAATATAACTAAAAGATGTGACACATTATAAAATTCTGTTTATAGGTTCTTATCTGGTATTCCGGAAGGAAATAACATCACCCATTTGGTTTATGCATATTTGTTTGCTTGCTAGGTTGCAGATGATTTTTGTCTTCTTTATAGGGTCTGTGAGATTCTTGCCACCAAGGTTAGCCCCGTGGTTAAATCATTTATTTGTTTATATTTGGGGCTTGAACTCAGGGCCTCATGCTCTGCCTTGGCTATTTTGCTCAAGGCTGTCACTCTGACACTTGAGCCACATCTCCACTTCTGGCTTTTTGCTGGTTAACTGGAGATAAGAGTCACATGAACTTTCTGCCTAGGCTGGTTTCAAACCAGGATCCTCAGATCTCAACTACCAAGACCTCTTTCCTAAGGTTAAATCTAGATGATTCTGTTAACCATAAATGAGCATCACTTGGTCCAGATATAACATTGCCTGCCTACTTCACATAGTCTGCAGGTATGGAGCAGACACTCATTCATTTACATGGTAGTCAAAGTCGCTGGCTAATAAGTAGAGCCCTTTTCTTCAGTTGCTCTTATCTCTATGACCTGGGAATAAACCTGAAGATGCACTGATAACTTTTAGCTTGGCTGAATTCCTGCTAGATCAGTTTTCCTTTAATAAAATTGTTAAAGTAGTAGATTTCTGGCATTAACTCTTTTTTTTTCCAGTCCTAGGCTTGAGCTCAGGGCCTGAGCACTGTCCTTGGACTTTTTCAAGGCTAGAGCTCTACCACTTGAGCCTCAGCACCATTTCTGGCTTTTTTCTATGTATGTGCTACCAAGGACCCTAATCCGGGTCATGCTAGGCAAGCACTCTACCACTAGGCCAAACTCCCAGCCCTGGCATTATCTCTTTAAGAGTTATGGACAAGATGGCTCCCATTGGGGATTTCTTTCTTTCCTTCCCTTCTCTCCTTTTCCATCCCTCTCTTCCCTCTTCTACTCTTCCTGCCTCCCTTCCCTCTTCCTAACTTACTTACTTCCTTCCTTCCTTCCTTCCTTCCTTCCTTCCTTCCTTCCTTCTTTCCTTCCTTCCTTTTTTCTTCCCTCCCTCCCTGTCTTTGTTACAGAGCTTGAATTCAGGGCCTGGGAGCTTTTGCTCAAGGGCAGTGCTCTTTACCACATTGTGCCACAGCTCCATTTCTGGATTTCTGGTTGTTCATTGGACAGAAAAGAGTCTAATGGACTTTCCAGCCAGGCCTCGCTTTGAACTGCAATCCTTAGATCTCAACCTGCCCAGCAGCTAGGATTACAGGCCTGAGCCACAGCACCTGGCCCATTGGGGATTTTTTAAGGAACTGTTTCTTACCAGGCGCTAGTAGTGGGCATGCCTCTTAAAATATGGCTGGTCCCTCACGAGTTGTGTTTAAGAAGGAACATCTGTGTGCTTGAACTTCACATAGGTCCACAAGGAGAATCCAGGACAGGTCCCCCAGGATCTACAGGCTCACGAGGTCCTCCAGGTCCACCTGGGCGTCCTGGAAACTCGGGTATCCGAGGTCCCGCTGGCCCCCCTGGATACTGTGACTCTTCTCAGTGTGCCAGCATCCCTTACAATGGGCAAGGCTATCCAGGTATGTCGTTAGCTTTGGAGGAACACACTCCCCTGAACTGAAGAAGCTGTGGGCTGGAGGGTTCCCTGACCATAGCCATGGAGACTTCACTTCTGTTGTGTGACTAATGAATAGCAGTGCTGTCTTATAAGCCAAAATAGGATTTTGCTGTTAAGATTGAAGTCATTACTTTCTCTTTCTGTATTTCTGCACTTATCAAATCACAACAAAAAATGTTCTTCTCCTCCTGGGATAGAGTTTGAAGAGCTCCACCCATTGACTTGACTTTTTTTTCTTTCTTTCTCTTTTAAACCAATACAGTAGTAGAATGCTAAGAAAAAATATGAGTAAAATCTATAGGTTAACAAGATATTTGATAATATCATAGGCAGCTGAAAGTAATTCAGTCTCCTAGTGCCCATGATAGTAATGCTTACGTAATCTGGGACTTAATCTTTTGGAGGTTTGTTGGTGACTTCATCAACAAATACTGAAGGTGGAGGTTTCTGGGATGTGACGTGGGGGATTTGAGCTTCAAGAGGACGACGATGATCTAGATAACAGCTTATCATACTGAGATCTACCAAGTCTTTTTAATTAGTTTCCCCGCAAGCATCTTGCAAGTTTAAAAAGGATCCTGCTGTTTGATATGGTTTGCAAATTGTGCATGAGTAGTTGAATATCTATATATCTATGTATCTATGTGCCCAATTGCCTATGCACCAAAGTAATAGTGAATCTCTCCTGTAACTCATTTATAAAATTGCAAAACAATAGCTAAATATATTTAAATCACTACTGCGTTATCGCATGTGGGAATAACTGAAGATATGTGGATATATAGATATTTATGTATACTTTAACCATTGCATACTTAGATGGATGTGTATTATATATAAATATTTTGCATCGTAATTCAACTTTTAAAAACTATCATCTTTGACCTGTTTCAGGTTCCGGCTAACACATTTTCTAAGTCGCCAGTGCTGCTTACAGTTTGAATACATGAAAAAAATCCTGTTTCTGAGATGTTTGCGCACGTGCTTATTAGGAAATGAGTCTGTATGGAAATCTCACCACAGAGCTGGTTAACAGCCCGGGCGGACATCATAAAGGAGGGTGGAGACTCTGGATACTAACTTGAATGATACCAAAGCAGTAGAAGCCTGATGCATTTCAGTCATAATATAGAAAAGTATTTTTTTAATAAAAGTTCAAACACACAGCCATGAGGAGCTGCATTTGTGAAGGAAGTGCCTTACAAAATTACTAACCAGCAGAGAATATGCGGTTTTAAGAAAACAAACAATTAACCTGGTTCAAGAGAAACATCTTCTGTAAATAATAAACTAATGGTGGCTTGTAAACAGTTGTGTATATGACCCTGTCCGCTAAAACCTCTTAACAATTCTACAATCAGCTTGTGCACCAACGCCTGCTGGCTGTTCTCTTGTCTGTTGGAATAACACCGAATGCAATCTTTTCATTTCTTGCTTGTAAGCTGTCTGTCTGACTTGGGGCATGGAATTTCTTAATATTTCTTTGGTATGTGTATTATCCTTTGGCTTTTGGAATTGCAATTTTCAAACCAAAGTTTTAGATCATGTTTTCAATTTCCTGTTTGGCTGTTGTCATGGGTGTATCTCTCCCACTAGCTGTCAGTCAGTCAGTTAATGTGGGGACAGACACAGGACATGTCATGTACTGTATTCTATCTGATGATAAATGCTTTTCACCTCCAGAGTTCAATTGCTAGGAGCCAATAAAATTTCTCCTCACCTTCTCATCTTTCCAAGTTTTCTTCCCACCCCCCGCCCCCTTCTTTGGTGCCTGTACTGGGGCTTGAACTCAACGCCTCGTGCTCTCACTTGGCTTTTTTTGTTCAAGACTTGTGCACTACCCCTTGAGCCAAATCTCAACATCCTGCTTTTTCACTTGTTGATTGAAGATAAGACTCACAGCTTTGTCTGCCTTGGCTGATTTTGAATGGTGATCCTTAAATCTCAGCCTCCTGACTAGCTAGGATTGATTTCAGGGTGAGCCGCCAGATTCCCACCTTCTCAAATTCCTTGAGAGGTTTGAAGTCTTAGTCAGTTGCTTGGGGATTTGGAAAAACCCCATGTAGGTACCATGTTTACAATTCTTCGGCCTGGTCGCTGACCCTCGCGAGGCGTTTGTGCAATGATTGTATTTACTGCTGGATCTTTGGAGGTTTTCTGGTCCTTTCCTTCTTTCTTTCTTTTCTTTGTTGTGATGATGATGATTTTTACTGCAATTTCGTGACTGGATCACCATCTTCTCCCTGCAAATGCCCAGACTCAGGTTGTTGTCCCTGATGTGTGTGTGAGTGGGGGGCCGTGGTAGTGGCTGACTGCGTGCTGTGTGCGTGTGCCTGCCCAGTCATTTCGTGTAACTGTCATGTTGACTCGGACAGAGCCCTACGTGCCCCAGGGCGGGGGCTACCCGCCCGAGCGCGAGCCCTTCATCGTGCCGGTGGAGGAGCCCGAGAGGACCGACTACGAGGACTACGGAGCGGATGACCCCGCCGACCCGGCCCCGCAGCACCCTCACCGCTGGCGGCGCGCTCTGCGCGCAGGCCCCGGGCTTCGAACCTGAGTCCCCACGCGCGCTCCACGGCCAGGGTGGGGAGGCCGGGCAGGGAGGTTCCTGGGCAGGTCAGACCGAGTCAGGCGCAGCTTCGCAGGGTTTGCTTCGTCCCCAGCCCCCTTCCCAGCTACAGGGAGCCGGCGTAAACAGCTGTGCCCTGGCCCTGCACAAACAACAAACAAACAAACAGGAGGCTGCGAGCAGAGCATGCGCCCTGGCGGGCATGGAACCAGAGGGCCGTTTATCTTTCCAATACTTATCCACAAGTCAAAGGATTCCTCTTCTAAGATCTAGGAGGGAAATCCTCAACCCCACTGCCGACCTCGATCCGCCCTTTCCTCTCTTCCTTGTACAATAGGGCACAGATGCTCTTAGACATCGCCTTTAACTAAATCCACAGAACTTAGGCCGCATAGCTCAAGTCTTTGTATCCCCTGGGTACAATTCCATATTGCCTTAAACTTCCTTGTTTTAGACACCTTAACATGTATGCAAAAATTGCAGGTTATTCTGCCAAGATGAAATTGCATGTTTGTGTTGTATATTAGTATGAACTTTTAATTTTTTTTGCCCTTCTCAGAGCATCATGTTTTTTAGTTATCCAAAGCAGTTGGAAAAAATGTTTGCAAGACTATGGACATAGAATTGCTGCTTTTTATATTTTAACTGCAGATTGTGAATTTCACCGCATTTATATTATTTATTTCTGAAACAAAAGAGGCATTTTTCAATAAAACTACTGAAAATTTCACATGGTATGTCGTTTCTTTCTCACCCTCCCCCCTTCCTTCTCTGAATGGCTTTTTTGGAGTGCTCAGGCGGTTGTCACAACAAATAAATTCATATCCCTGGATACGATTACAAATCTTGCTAATACCATTAAATTATGCTAAATAACTTTAGATTTTTAATGATATGGTGAAGTCACAGGAGAGTGGTGAGAGCCTTCAAGAGCATAACGGATTCCCAAGGCTCTATTAGGAAAGTTGGGAATGTGTGGGTTGATGGAAAAACAACCAGGTTGCCTAGGAAACCATCAACAACCAAATAATCTAACAATCCACATGATTTTGTATGCATTTACTTTCCTATACTGCAAGCTGCCTACTAGCAAGTTTCATTGCACAAAGGAAAATTCCTTAACGGAAACAATTTTTTCTTTTTCATGTAGATGTACCTTTCTTTTCCACTGAAGACATACAATAAAAATCATTTTAAATGTAAAAAAAAAAAGATGAAAATGTTACTTTGAAGTTATCTCAGCATCTGAAGAGAGGATGGGGTTGGTAGAAGGTTTTCAAAGAACAAACACGTGAATGAAGTACTTTGGAAGATAAAGGTCAAACAAAAGGCCCAGATGACCCATGAATCGCATGAGCGGGCTACAACGAGGCTGCCATACACCTAGTATTCATGGCAATTCAGGATGCACACTTTAAAGATTGAAGAGACTGCCTGAGATTAGCCTACCTCTGGCTTACGTAAAAAGAAACCACCTGTGCTGACGAGTGTCAGAACAAGACTGCCACTGTCTCTCAGACATTGTAGCTACTCAGCAGCAGACAATATCTTTCCCCATCTCAGAACACTTAAGTTTCTGGCCGCTGAGCTTCCAAATCTCCAGTGCACTTTATTTTTAGAAAATTTTATTGTGTTTGTGTTTGTCCGTACTGGGGCTTGAACTTATGGCTTGAATGCTGCCCTTGTTTTTTTTTTTTCCTCCCCTCAAACTTGGCGCTCTACCACTTGAGTCACACTTCCATTTCTGGCTTTTTGGTGGTTAGTCGGCAATAAGAGTCTCACAGACTTTCTTGCCTGGGCCAGTGTCAAACTGTGATCCTCATATTTCAGTCTCTTGAATAGCTAGGATGACAGAGCTGTTCTGTTCACACTCAGCTCAATTACTATGAAGAGAATTTACAGTGTGTGATGAGGTTTATAGTGGGAGAACTTTCAAGATTTGCAAGGACCATTTTCATAAATCCTAAGTTTCTGCGTATTCGTATAGAATTATTTTGTGTAACAGAATGAACAATTTAGCAAGTCTAACATGGGTTGTATGCAAACATTCATTTGGGGGTCTATAAAGAATTATGCTGCTTTTGCAATTGCTCAAACTTATTTTTCATTTTTCTCTATGAAGAGAACAACATACAATTTCTTTTCTGGTCGTGGGGCTTGAACTCATGGCCTGTCCCTGAGCTCTTCAGCTCAAGGCTATGCCCTACCCATTCCCTGGAGCTAAGGGTCTCAGGGACTTTAGTGCTGAGATGGCTTTGAACATGATCCTCAGATCTCAGCCTCTTTTTTTATTGTAATTAATAGAAGGGTCACATTATATTCACCAGCTAGAAAGTGCATTACTTCACAAACATTGATACCCTTTCTCATGTTTTGGTCCCCATTTCCCTCCCCCCACCTCCACCCCTCATCTTGTTTTCCCCCCTTCCCTATCCTATTTCAAATAACCAAATAAACGTATATACAATATATCAGATAACAAGGTAAGACACTGTAACAGTATGAGATAACCAAGGGACAGACAGCCAAAGAGATGAGAGATAACATAGTATATTAAGGACAATAATCACTCATTATATGGATTTTGTTTGTATATCCTGGAGGGCCTTTCATATAGTGTCATACTATATGGCCTTATGTATCTAGGTTTTGCTCTATTGTAAAGCAATAAACCCAAGGTTTCTACTGATGATGACAAATGAGGGAAACCATTGAGCCTAAGTTCCTTTGAGTCTGGCTCACTTCATTTAATATGATTTTTTCTAAGTCTTTCCATTTCCTTACAAACGCAGCCTCTTGAGCAGCTAGGATTATAGGCATGAGCCACAGTGCCCAACCAACATACAATTTTTATAAAATTATGTGATGGTACTGGAGCCGAACTCAGGACCTCATACTCTTGGCTTTTTCACTCAAGGCTGATGCTCTAAGCACTTGAGCAATACATCTACTTCTTGCTTTTTGCTGGTTGAGGGAAGATAAGAGTTTCAATTTGTCCAGGCTGATTTCAAATCACGATCTTCAGAATGTCAGCCTCCTGAATAATGAGTGTCATGATTTTCCCTAAATGTTTACTCTCTGTTCATTGTATCCTGAAGAAGCTCTCTCTATTTTTTTTGCCAGTTCTGGGCTTGGGCTCAGAGCCTGAGCCCTGTCCTTGGGTTTTCTCAAGGCTAGAGCTCTACCACTTGAGCCACAGCACCACTCTGGCTTTTTTTTTCCTATGTATATGGTACTGAGGAATCGAACCCAGGTCGTAGTGCTAGGCAAGCACTCTACTACTAGGCCAAACTCCCAGCCCAGCTCTATCTACTTTTTATTTTTTTGCCAGCCCTGGGCTTGAGCTCAGGGCCTGAGCCCTGTCCTTGGACTTTCTCAAGGCTAGAGCTCTACCACTTGAGCCTCAGCACCACTCTGGCTTTTTTTTTCTATGTATGTGGTACTAAGGAATCAAACCCAGGTCGTAGTGCTAGGCAAGCACTCTACCACTAGGCCAAACTCCCAGCCCATACTTTTAATTTCCAAAATGATCTCTCCCAAGCTCACTCAGCTTTTGCTCCCATGGTGCTTATTTCCCAGCTATGCATCATACAATCTTCTCTCTGGTCCTTTCAGGGCTTTCCCTACCTCCCCAAGTCTCATTCATTTTCCTTATTTAATACATAGGCAAATGGGTTAGGTTAGTAAGAGTTGACTGCCCATCTTTTTTTTTGTTTTAATTGTTGGGATAATGTATAGAAGGATTACAGTTACATTCACCATAGTAGGGGCATTACGTCTCACACATTGATACCCTCTTCTCATGTTTTTGCCCATTTCCCTCCTTCCACCCCTGCCAATCATCTTGTTTCCCCTGCTTCCCTTTCCTATTTCAAATAAACAAATAAACGTCTATACCAGGTAACAAAGTCAAATACAGTAACTAAGGACAAAAAAAGAGAGGAGAAATAACAAGAGAAAATATTTCATGTAAGATCTTGTTATCTGAAGAAGTCATATCCCTTCTTCCTTTATCATTTTCACACTAGATAACAAATTTGTGCCGTCACACCTATGCACCTCCATTCCTAGCTCCAGATTCTCTTGTTAGCTTCATGATGGTACCCAGAAACTGAGCATATTTGGTAATCTTTTGGGGGCCACATGTTATGTCTAAACCCATGATAACCAATACTGCCTGCCTGCCAACATTGGTCAGTAATCTGACTGATTCACTTCTCAACTAGTTTCAAAAATGTCTAACCCAGACCCTGTAGATTATAGATTATTCTGATCAGGAGATGCCATTGGAAGCTAAGTTGGAGCTTTACTTTCTGTAATCAGGCTAAAAAAAAACAAAACCCATGTGTATCTGCCACTATCCTTGAGTTGGTATGGATCCCTTCATTTGACAAGGAAACATTCAGCTATTCTATGTGTTTGGCACCCTTCAAGTAGAGAGCTACTCAATCAAGGCGAAGACCCCGCCCACTTCATAGAGGCTCTGCATCCTTCTCAGTAGCCTAGAGCAGTCCTACACATCACACATAACAGTCTCCAGCAGTCCCCTGTAGACACCATTCATGGTTTGGGGAACCTCTGATTTAGACTGGAACTGCTAAGGCCTGCAGACTGTCCACTAACCTCGAGTGTTAGATAGCTCTCTCCTTCAAGACATCTAAACCCCTTTACTATATGGACCCCTGCTCTGTCCGGGGAGCTCTATTCATTTTCTTCTTCAGCAAATCTTTGCTACAGATCCATTTTTGAAGACTATAGAAACAAAGGACCTGATCCAGATGTGGTAGTTTTTCGATATCAAAGTAGTGGATGGGAGTTGGATGCTGGTAGCTCACTCCTGTAATCCTAGCTACTCAGGAGGCTGAGATTGGAGGATCGTGGTTTGAAGCCAGCCCAGGCAAGAAAGTCCATGAGACTCTTATCTCCAATACTGTAAACGACTCAGAAAAAGTTGGAAGTGGTGCTGTCATTCAAGCAGTAGAGTGCTAGCCTTAGCACAAAGAAACACAGGAGCAGCTCCCAGGCCCTGAGTTCAAGTCTGAGACCAGCAAAAGAAAAAAAGTAGTAGAGGGGGTTCTGTAGTATTAGAAAATGTAATAAAAGTCTCATGATCACATTTATTGAGTGGGACACAGTGTAAAGGGAAAATCATGTAGAGTTATAGGGTGATAAGAACTGTGAAGAAAGTCAAGCAGAGCAGAAGGATAAAGACTGATGGGCGCTGTCTATGGGACAATCTATGGAGTGCTCTTTTTTTTTTTTGCCAGTCTTGGGGGCCTGAACCCAGGGCCCATGAGACTCTGTGTGGCCAAGGCTAGCACTCTACCACTTGTGCCACAGTACCACTTCCAGCTTTTTGCTGAGTCGTTTTATTGGAGATAAGAGTCTCATGTACTTTCTTGCCCAAGCTGGCTTCGCACTGTGATTGTCAAATCTCAGCCTCCTGTGTAGCTAGGATTACAGGTATGAGCTACCAGAGCCTGGCCCATGGAATGCTCTTTGAGTAAAGATGAATGAAGTGTTGCTGAAAGCCTGGGCTTCCATTTGTGTGGCTATTATAATCTGTACTCTTTTCTCAACCACATTACTACTAGTTACACCTCTACAGTGGTAGATTTCAACGTTGCCTAAATGATGACATCACTAAGAAAACATAAAATGAATGCCTGATTCTCACCCTCATAAATTCCAGCTAGATGGGGTTGAGGACTGATAAGGAAAAAGGGTTAGGTGATTATAAAGAACAGAAGAACAGTTAAGAGTCACCCTACTGTCTAGAGAGTCTCATTCCATATGTTTGACAAGAAGGCTTGAGTACATCTAATTTAAATAAATTTTCTGCCAACCAGAATGGAAAACTTCTTTCTTTGGCACTGGGTTCCATTTTGTTTTTTGGTTGGTCCTTGGGGCTTGAACTCTAGACCTGGGCACTGTCCCTGAGCTCTTCAGTTCAAAGCTAGCGCTCTACCACTGTAGCCACAGTGCCACTTCTGGTTTTCTGGTGGTTAAATGGAGATAAGAGACTCGTGAGCTTTTGTGGCCGGGCTGGCTTTGAACTGTGTTCCTTAGATCTCAGCCTCCCAAGTAGCTAGGATTACAGGTGTGAGACACTGTGCATGGCTTCATGTTTTTAATTTTATCTCTTAAAGAACTTTTCACTACTTTCTCTGTATGTCCACAGCCATTCTCTTCCTCTTGTCTGCAATATTCAAATGGTGTTCATCTGATCTCTTTCATCAGTTCTTAACTTTTTGATCCCCCTTATAACACAGAAGCCATAATGGCAATTTGAATGCAAATGTGGTCTTACCATCACATGTCTATAGTCTTCTAGTGCTATCTAATCCAGAAGCCTTATTGAGACTCATGGCATCAAGATTAAAATTTCATATTTTTGATATTGCACCTTACTTATCTCCTGGATTGATTTCCTCCAATTACAGCATACCTCTTGTTCTAACTTTTTCTAACTTAAATTTCATAGATTTTGTTTCTTTTACTGAGATCACTCTACAGCCTCATTTGATCAGCTCTGCTTAGCCATTAACCTGTTGTTTGTAATGTTCAACATCCCTGATATGGATTAACAGTACTTACATACTAGCAGTTCTTTTACAACAAATTAAAATGTTATTAATAAATATACAATAATATTTAATAATTGTACAAAGGGGTTTCATTTTGGTGCTTGAATACATGCCTAATTATCCTTCTATTATTCTTTCTTATTTCATTTCCTCATTTCTCCTTTTATTTTGGTTTTTAATGGGCTTCATTAACTGAATGTCAAAAGAACAAGTGATTCAAGCTGGACGCAGTGACTCAACCTACAATCCTAACTACTCATGAGGCTGAGATTTGAGGATCATAGTTCAAAGCCAGCCCCGACACTAAGGTCTGTGAGACTCTTATCTCCAATTAACCACTAGAAAACCAGAAGTGGTGCTGTCAAGGGGTAGGATGGTAGCCTTGAGCTGAAAAGCTCAGAGACAGTGCCCAGGCCCAGAGTTCAAGCCCCATGACTCACACACACACACACACACACACACACTCACAAAACAAGAGATTCAATTTATGAAAAACGAATGAATTGAGCAGATACTTCTCATACTATTGTTTATTTAATCTTTTTCTCTACTTGTTAAGTAGAAAATTTCTACTTGGCCAGGCACCATATTTCTCATGTTTAGTCTTATGTACGTAGTAGCCAGGGTGTATCTGGCATATAAGCAATATATAAGAAATATTTGCTGAAAGAATGACTTGAGGCCAAAAACTAATTTGTTTTGACTGTCTTGGGGCTTGAACTCAGGGTCTGGGCATTGCCCTTGGATACTTTTGCTCAAGGCTAGTGCTCTACTACTTGAGCTACAGCACCACCTCTGGCTTTTTCTGAGTATGTGGTACCAAAGAATCGAACCCAGGGCATCATGCATGCTAGGCAATCAGTCTATCCCTGGGCTATTCTCCCATTCTGAGGCCAAAAAAAAATTCTATTTCCTTAAAAGGCTGTCTCATATTCCAAGATCATAAAAATGTTGTTATCCCAGCTACTAAGATGAGATCTAAGGATCACAATTTGAAGCTAGTCAGGCCAGAAAATTTGTGAGAGTCTTATTTCCACCTAGCCAGCAAGAAATCAGAAGTGGAGGGTGTGGCTCAAGTGATAGAGTGCCAGTCATAAGCAAAAAAACCAAGTGAGAATATGAGGCCCTGAGTTCAAGCCCCAGTACTAGCATTTACACCAAACAAGATCCTATCCTGTATTTGTTAATGGAAAGTGATATGATGAATGAAGAGTGAGAGGAACTGGCTGGAATATAGGAAAAAGAAATTGTTCATCAAGGTCCCTAACTGGAAAAGGACAGAGGCTGCTCCAAAATCGTACTGTGTTATTGAGAAAAACGGGCCTCACGTTCTGGAAATGCTGTAGAGAAGAAACGATGAATTATTTTCATTCATTAGGGAGAAATTTCTTGGGTAAGCCACTCCAGAGGCAACACTTAACAGAAGGACGAGGCAGCAGACAGACTTGGTTAGAAGAGTATGTTGAGATAAGTATGGTAATTACTATGAAAGTCATCAGTGAAAGTTACCTCCAAACAAAGAAACCAAGCACGTCAAATGGGAAACACGTGTGTGTGTTCTCCTCCTCAGCTTCAAGTCAAGGGCTAGGATATCTTCCTAGGAAGATCAATGCAGAAATTCCATCCCTTTTATAAAGCCCAAGGTAGCTGGTCAACCAGGATGAGAGGGTGAAGGGGACTCTTTGTTCACCTAAAACCCACTCATCACATGGAGACCCAACTCCATGCCCAGCAAGCAGAAGATACTAGAGGTCCAGAGCCTTTACCTTAGCTCTTTTATAGAGTGCTAATTGCATTCTAGGAGACATGCAATTCAAAGGACAGAGACAGTCTCCCCGCTCAGGGTCTAAAGCAGAGGTTTCATCTCAAGAGAAGCAGGCTGCACTTATTTTTATCCCAAGAGCAACCATTCTAGACATTCAAAGAGTTCTCTCCACAGGAGTTGATTTTATTTAGAATGGAACATGAAAATATTTAAATCAAAGAATTCTCTTAAAAAAAACACCCCAAAACAACGACAACACAAGGAGGATTTTGATGGTGTACCATTTACAAATTTTCCTCTATTAGAGCAAGAAGCTAAGCCCCACACAATCTATTTGCTAGAGACAAACAGGGAGAAAGCTCAGAAAAACTCCAGACCTTGGAGTATTCTCCCATTACCCATGATTATGCTTTCTGCAGTTTTGTTGCCTATAATCTACCATGGTCCAAGAATACTATATGAAAAATTCTAGAAATGAATAATTTAAATTAAATATTCACAATAATTTAAGTGAAGTGAGTAAATTTTAAATTGCATACTCTGAGTAACATGATATGATCCCATACTACCTCCCAGGAAAGGAACTATCTTTCACCAGTGTATTCATGCTGTAGTCATTTCATAGCAGTTTAAAGTTATTAGTCATTCCATAGCAGTTTAAAGTTATTAGATGAACTGCTGTGATATTACAGTGTTTATGTTCAAGACCCACCGATATTAGCTGAAGGCAGGATCTCATTCTATCTTGCCTTGTAAGCATTGTATTATCTCACGGGATCACAAGAGAAGTGAATACTACACAGTGAAATATCTTGAGAGAGTTCATATTCATACAACCTTTTCAGTATGTTGTTATAATTATTCTATTTCATTATTAATTACTTATTAATGTCCTACTTATTAAGGGGCTGTGATCGTGGCGTAGTAGTGCAGTGCTTGTCTAGCATGTATGAAGCCTTAACACCACATAAACAGAAAGAGCCAAAAGTAGCATTGTGGCTCAAGTAGTAGAGTGCTAGCCTAACTTATTTATTAAACACTGTCATTGAAAGAATTGTAAAACACGATCAAATGGATTTTTGTCAGGTATTTAAGGATAGATTAACATCATAACATAAATTAATATAACAGCACATATTTATAGAATAAGAGGTAAAACCTGCACAGCCTTCTCTGTGTATGTGGATAACAGCATTTGGTAAAACCTGATGTTATGTCAACATAAAAAATTCAACTCACTTGCAATAAAGGTGGATTTCCTTCATCCAATAAAATAAATCTACAAATTAAAATTCACAGTTAAAAACAAATGAAATGGTAAAAGATGAAAATCTTTCTTCCTTGGATTAGGTGAAAAGATGTTTTGTTGTGCCACTTTTATTTAACACTATTTTGGAGGTGGCAGAAAGGACAATTAAGAAGAATAGGAAAAGAAGTTTTCTAGATTGGAAAGGAATATGCAAAATGTATTCATTTGCAGATGACGTATGTTATAGAACTCCACTAAAAACTCTGAGAACTAATCAAGTTGATAAAGGTCATAAGGTGCAGGGTCAACATATAAGAATGTAGATCTGTATTTCAGAATTGAGCAATCTGAAAACTAAATTGAGAAAGCAATTGTACTTATAGCAGCACAAAAAAGAACAAAATATTTAGAGATAATTTTAATGAAAGAAGTACAGGACTTATTTCAAAAAGTTAAAAAAGTGGAAGAAATTACATGGGCTCTTACCAAGAACAAAAATATTTAATCTAGGGTTGGGAGTTTGGCCTAGTGGTAGAATGCTCACCTGTTATGCATGAAGGCCTGGGGTTCAATTCCTTGGTATTACATACACAGAAAAAAGCCAGAAGTGGTGCTGTGGCTAAAGTGGTAGAGCTCTAGCCTTGAGAAAGCCCAAGGACAGTGTTCAAGTCCCAGGACTGGCAATTTTTTTAAATTTATGTGAAGATCTAGGACTTTTAAGGCAGCAGTAATCCTCAAAATGGTAGACACATAAATCACAACCCTTATTACAATTCCACCTGCTTTCCTCACAGATGGTGATAAGTTTTTCTTTAAGTTTACTTGGAATGCAAAGATTCTATAAGAGATAATAGAATCCTGAAAAGAGAACGAAGTTGGAAAACATATTAGTCCAAAGTTCAAAATCTAAAGTTCTAGTAACTAAAGTTACTAGAACATATTAGTCCAAAGTTCAAAATCTAAAGTTCTACTGAACTCCACAGTACAAAGTCCTTTAATGCTTAACGGTATATTGAATTGAGTTCTGAAAATGGTGCCCAGACAATTTAATTGAATGAAAAAAGAATACTATTTTAAATGACACAGGATCCTTTGGGTGTTTGGAGTAGAGGAGCAAGAACTTCACAGGACTCCCTGACTATGAGCTGTGACAGTGTTAGCAATTGGAATGCCTTGTGCCGATGACATAATTGGGTCTCTCTCCAGTTTTTTCCCTTGAAGCCTCTCAAGAGAAAGGGCTTGAAAAATCCTCACACAGTTTCCATATTTTCTCATGGAGAAGCGTGTCTTGCACTTGAGAAAGAACATACATGGTGAGTTTCTGGAGGCTCAACTGATGGGTGGGCCCCAGAAAGAGTCTTACAGTTTTAGAATGCTTGGAAGTTATTTGCTCTTGTAGGATTGCACAGAGTGAAATTTCTAGTATCAAGGAGGCTCATTTAAACTAGAAACACTCATACCTCTACAGGAATGATCAACACCTTCAAAGCGAAAATAATTAATAATTCTGGTAATTCTTTCTTTCCCCACCTTCTGGCCCTTTCCGCAGATCTACTCTCCAGTCTCAGACTCTGGAAGCTGACTCTTTTGGAATAATTTGCCTGGGATCTTTTACAGCTGTCTTTGGGCTGGCTTAAGGCAAAGAGAAAGAAACATGAGCAGGAGACCAGAGGAGGAAGGACGGAAGGAGATCACATATCCTCTGCACCCTCTCTCCTGCTGAGCATCCTCCTCCCTCAGCTCTAGTCCAGGAGTTCCTCTGGGGTGTTTTCTCTTTTCACTGCCAGACTGGTGATGTGAGTTCCTGTTTTAGTTTCTGGATGCTTCCCCATGATTTGTTTATATTTTCTTAGCTTGCTCAGACCGCTGTAAATCATCTCTATGGTAAAAATCTTATCATTTCCAGCCTCTGGGAGACATTTCTTTTCTTTGTGTAGTCTGGATGATACATAAGGGGACATAATTTAAGAAAGGAATACTGGATTGAAATAAAAAGATTCCCACACTAATAGGAGAAAAGAAGAGAGGGGAGTAGAGAAGTGGAGTACTGGGTTTGAACTTGGCCTGGGCTCTGTTCCTTAGCTTGTTTTGCTCAAGGCTGGTGCTCTACCACTTGAGCCACAGGTCGACAAGCAGCATTTTAGTGGTTAATTGGAGTGTCATGGACTTTCCTGCCTGGGCTAGCTTCCAACTTCAATTAGACCCCAGCTTCTTGAGTAGTTAGGATTATAGTTGAGAACCCCTGGTATTTGGCAAGAATATTGTTCAGAAACTACCACTTTGTGTTTCATTGATGAAGCAGATACATTTTCAGTAGAAGCAGATTCAATGACCTTCTGCTCTGGAAGGTTTTATTGTCATTAAGACTTTCCAAAAGGCAATGATGAGTATGGTGATGAATGAGCAGCTGTGGAAAGTACAGAGAGAACACAAGTGAAGAAGAATACACTGAATGAGAGAGAAAAGAGGAGAGAGAGCTGGGAGAAAGGGAGAGAGAGAAGAGATTCTATCCAACAATGGGAAGAATGACACTATCATTGTGTTATATTAACAAAATATGCAAGCAAGATAACTGTAGTGATGCTTACATTTTAAAAATTATTTATTTTGTGTGTGTTGATATTAAGACTTCAAAACAGGTCCTCCGTGCTATCTCTTAGGCATTTTCCCTCTTACATGAGCACTTTACTGTTCAAACCCCTTTTCTATCTTTGGCTTTTTGCTGGTTAGTTGGAGATAAGAGTCTCACAGGCTTTCCTTCCCAGGCTGGCTTTGAACCATGATGTCAGTTCTCAATCTCCTTACCAGCTAGGATTATAGACATGAGTCACTACTGCCCAGATGAAAACTAAATCTAGTATTTCATAAGGAAGAGTCCCCAAAAGTTACTAAAGGTAATTACTTACAACAATATGATACCCATATAAATAATGGAAGATTGTACTTTTTGTAAAAAAGGCTTGAGGAGAGTCATCTTACCCAATTTGATAATTTTTGCAAATATGACTCCCACTCAGAGTATGGCATCTTTGGGCATGTGCAGCTGCCCTGTGGTGGCCACGGGGAACTGTTCCAGGACGGATACCGATGCCAAATTGGGGCCGTTCAAGTCTTACACGACATGGCATAACATTTACATAGAGCATACGCGTATCCTCAGTATTCCTTAGCTTACTTTTATGTTTTTGGTTTTGCAATTTGGTCTAAATCCATTGCTTAGGCAGAACTCATACAGCTGGACTCCACCCGTCCTCCAGCCCCAGTTTAACCAATAGATGGCATTAAAAGCATGTGACTCCTCATTTGGCTTTGCTCTACCATATCTATCCATCCATCCATCCATCCATCCATCCATCTATCTATCCATCCATCTATCTCTACCAATCTAGTCTTTCATATATCTGTCATCTATCTATTCTCCCCCTGCTCCCTTTTCTAAGTTTTCTCAATGCTGGGGATGGAAGCCAGAGCCACATGCACGCTAGACAAGCGTGCATTGCACTCCCATGTATTTCATGCCTGGATTACTTAAAATACCTAATGCAATATTAGTGCTACCCCAATAGACCACGTGGTTTAGAGGATTAGTCTCCACTTCAGTACAGATATTATTTGTCTCCTCTTCCCCATGCAGTCTGTTGTTGGTTGGATTCACGGATCTGCAGACATGGAATCATTTGTAGAACGTTTCATGGGGGTGCAAAGCTGCCTTGGTGGGCTGGGGGAGGGAACTGGGAGCTGGAGGGCAGAGGAAGGGTCTTGCTGAACAACAATACTTTGAGGATGGGCTTGAAAGTGCTGGGCATTGAAAGTGCTGTGACCCAGTCTGATCTGATCTGAAACCTGGGTGTTCTTCCATACTGGAATTCCACCCTCCAGCCATTGGCTAGGACACAGAAGCAGCAATGATGGGGAGGGAATGAGACTCTGACTTGAGATTCTTGCTTAGGGAATGATAACTGCTTCCTTGAATTCAATGGGAACACTAAACTTGTTTTAGCTGAAGTTTCTGTTAGCGGACCCTGTTAGCTAGGTTTTATGGAGACTCAGATGCAAGCAGTAGTTCTATGCTGTGCATCTGTGTTTTCCCTTGTGCAGCATCTGGGCCACATTTTACTTTCCTAGCCAACTCTGACCAAATGGAAACTCAAGCTGGACAAATCCCAGTAGAGATATTATATTACTATTAGAGCTTCTCCTTTCTTTTGTGTTCTTCACTGTCATTTTGTACTGGGATTATGCAGATGGAGCTTATAAGCCTCTCTTGCACAGCTATGTTCACTGTTCAGACTGGCAATGCTTCGTCTATTCTAATCTTACCTTGAAGCAAGTATAACAAAACAGAAGAGACAGGAGGTTTAGCTCCTGCCTCGGGCACATCAGGTTCTTATTTGGGAATGTAACAACATTCCAAAGTGGATTATTGTACCAGTTATGGGTAGCTTTCATTTTTATTAAAAAAAATCAGAGGAGTTTATCTAAAAATCATCATCTCTATCCACACTGACAGAACCTGTATGATAGACATGCATTATTATTGAAGCATACAGTATTTGAAGATTTATTACGTAAATGATTGGACAAGTATTTTCTTGGGAATTGAATGACTCATCTTGTATACATATGAAGCTCCGGTAGAAAGAATAAACTACTTGAACGCGCTTTGTGCATGTGTGTGTGTGTGTGTGTGTGTGCGCGTGTGTGTGTGTGTGTATGAATCATCATCACAGCTTTGTTTACAATGGTTTTATTTTCACAGGTTCATGTTTGCTTGATAGCAAAGATTTGAAATCTGAAGGATGTTCAAGTTCAACTTGTCAATTTTGAGGCCTTCATTTCAACAGAGCATGGTTAAAGTATACTATGTAATATTAACAAATTTATTCCAATGGGCTATGCTGACCTTTTTTTTTGTAAAGTGATGAATAAGACACTCCCTGACTCTCTGATTCTCACAGGTTCTTAGCTTAGAGCACAAGACCAATTCTTTAAAACTATGAAAGTAACATCATTTGAGGCACAGCCTATGAACTGTCTAGACTCTTTAGCTGAATAATTTTTAGATACTTCTTTTATTTTGCCAGTCCTGGGCTTGAGCTCAGGGCCTGAGCACTGTCCTTGGACTTTCTCAAGGCTAGAGCTCTACCACTTGAGCCTCAGCACCATTTCCGGCTTTTTTTCTATGTATGTGGTACCAAGGAATCGAACCCGGGTCTTCATGCATGCTAGGCAAGCACTCCACCACTAGGCCAAACTCCCGGCTCCATTTTTAGGCACTTCATAAAGGTAATTTGCTAGGTCCTTCCTTTATGAGTATAAATGTATTAGATTTTCCACTTTAAAATGATGCCTTTACTCATTTATCTTCTTTACAATCTTTCCCTGTTGTTTCCACTTCTCTAACAACTAATGCTAGGATTCCAAGAAACCTAACTTAGAAATATAACTCTACTCTAGCGTTTTCTTCTGAGGTCAGATTGATATACACGAAGGTGTTCCCTTTCTCTTCTGTATATTTTCATTAATGGCTGCTGCCTAAGACACCATGGGCCTTTTTTTTTTTCTTCAAATTCCTTTCCCTTGTTCCCCATGACTTTGGCACAGTGCCGTTCAATTTCCTGCTCTCCCTGACCTTTCTGGATGGTTCTCTTGCTCTTTGTTTCCTGCACATGTGGGTCTTAATTGAGTTACCTTGTTTCAGTGTTTTCCAAGAGAGAAACAACTTCATCCTCTGTTTGGTAGTCCTAGAATACTTACTGATCCAGTTCTCCATATCAGAGCTCCTGGCCTGTATAAGCAGAGTGTCCCTGTTTCAGATGACTTCACAGTGATTAGTGGAGGAATGCTGATGTGACCTAAACTGACAATCAATGTGAGTCCTAGATGGCAACCAATGTTAGTTACTGGAAATGGTAGGAGACAATTCTGTGTGTGGCAATATTGACCCCTTGAAATATATGTCCAGAGCTTGAGGTGACAATGTTCGCTGCACAAATTACACCCATCCAGGAGAAAGGAAGTTAGGATGGGCAATGGGGTCATGAGAACATCTGTGCAGTTATGCAGCTGCAGCTGTGCGCTGCATGCATGGAGGAATCAGGCTGAGAGAGCTAGCTCAGGCTCTCTACTTGGGCATTCAAGGTCAAATTGGAGCTTTGTTTTGTATCTAATTCATGTAACTGCTCTTTATATAGTATTTTCTAAAAGCTTGACTTAACCAACCATTGACTAGAGCAAGTTCATGCTTCTTGTTTGAATGTACATTGACATTCCTTGGTTGAATTCATTGATGGTATCATTCTCCCAAACTATAGTTTACGTACTTCGTTGTTCTTTTTACTATTCTTAGTGAGCATTCTAGCCTAAGAGCAATTTTCTTTTTTTTATTTGCATTTCTTTTTTTTAATATTTTTTATTGTAATTAATAAAAGGGTTACATGATATTTGCCAGATAGAAGGTGCATTAATTCACATACATTGACCCAGACTCAAAGGAACTTAGGCTCAATGGTTTCCCTCATTTGCATTTCTTTTTTTAAATAATTTTTTATTGTGATTAATAGAAGGGATACAGTATATTCACCAGATAGAAGGTGCATGACTTCACAAACATTGATACCCTTTCTCATGACATGGTCCCCATTTCCCTCCCACCCTCCCCCTGCTTATCTTGATTTCCCCCCTTCCCTATCCAATTTCAAATAATCAATTAAGCACATATAAAATATATCAGATAACAAGGTGAAAAATTGTAACAATATGAGATAACCAAGGGATGGCAAAAGAGATGAGCAATAACATAGTACATTAAGGACCACAGTCACTCATTATGGCTTTTGTTTCCTGTCCTGGAGGTCCTTACATTTAATGTCATATGATTTGGCCTAATGTCTCTAGGTTTTGTTCTATTGTAAATCTCTGCTAGGAGAGCCCAAGGTTTCTACTGATTATGACAAATGAGGGAGACTATTGGGCCTATGTTCCTTTGAGTCTGGCTTACTTCACTTAATATGATTTTTTCTAAGTCTAAGAGCAATTTTCTAGTCTGTTTGTGTGTGTTGTATTGGTTTGTTTGTGGATTCATTGTTTAGCTTGAGCTTGGTGATACTTATTTTGACTGAATGAATTAAAATCTATCATTATCAATATTACTTTTATTTGGACAGTACTGAACTCAAGATCCTGTACTTGCTCAGTAAGCACTCTACTACTTGAGTGAGGACTCCAAAACTTTTTGCCTCAATCTCTTTTTCTCATCAGTTCCTCCTTGCCTCTTTCCCTTCTTCCTTTCCTCCCCTCTTTACCCCTTTTTCCCCCTTCCTTACTCCAGTCTCCCATTCCCTTTTTCCCTCCTCTCTCTCTCTTTGGTTTTCTCTGGTTCTCCCATCTTCCCTCTCTCCTCCTCCCTTCCTTTTTGTTGATACTGGGGTTTGAACTCAAGGCCTTGCAGAACAACCCTTTCTAGATACATGTAATGCTCATGGATCTAAATGGAACCACTGAGTTCTCTCATCCACATTCAGTTCTAGGATGCTCTCGACCTGATGGAAACAAGTAACGTTTAAAACTCATAGACATGGCCTATAATAACTATGCCTCACCATCTTCCATGCCCCTGACCCTTCCCAGTTAATTCTCTCTTTATGTCAGATGACATCAGAGAAGCAGTTGAGGAAATGGGGTTACAGGCTTATCCTGACCTGGACACATGCAAGCTTGGAGTCGGCTCGGCTCCTACAAAACCGATCAGGGGAAGCAAAGACAAATATTAATGGCCTTTTTGTTCTTGGGAGGATATATACATTCTGAAGCAGTGAATGAATCCCTGTCCTTTGGCCTTGCTGCCAAAGGCCTGCTTGTGTCACTCGCTGTATTTTATGAATGAGATAGCTGTGTTTGGTGGACTAGGCCAGAAGATACCACTTATTTCTTCAGTGTGTGTGTGTGTGTGTGTGTGTGTGTGTGTGTGTGTGTGTGTGTGTGTGTGTGTGTTGGTACTGGGGCTTGAGCCTTGGGCTTTCACTTGACTTAAGGCTTGTGTACTACCATTTGAATCACATCTCTATTGCCAGCTATTTGCTGCTTAATTGGAGTTAAGAGTCTCACAGACTTCTGCCCAAACTAATAATTCTCAGATCTCAGCCTCCTGAGTAGCTAGGGTCACAGGTATGATCAAGCCCCTGGATGTTTCTTCAGCTTTAGTTCATCAGCTTAGATAGCTACAGTCATCGCACTGTAAAACAGGCGCTGTCCTTTTTTGTCTTGATCTTCTTCAGAGCCATTCTTCCTCCCTCAACACTGCTCCATGTCAAGCAGTTTTGAGGCATTCTAACAGTTTCTCTTGTTCCCTGTTTATATGTTGGGTCTGACAAACAGAATGACAGGAAGAGCCCCAGTCCCAGTTTGAGAGTTCTTAACAGGCACTTCATAATTTTTGTTGTTGTTGTTGTTGGTTGTAGGGCTTGATCTCTGGGCCTGGGCCTGAGCTCTTCAGCTCAAGGCTACTGCTCTTACCACTTGAGCCACAGCATCACTTCTGGTTTTCTGGTAGCTAATTGGAGATAATTATCTTATAGAATTTTTGTGCCTGGGCTGGCTTGGAACCGAGAACCTCAGATCTCAGCCTCCTGAGTAGCTAGGATTATAGGCATGAGCCACCAGTACCTGGCTTTTTTTTTCCATTTAGAGTCACAGCTCCATTATAAGATAGCTTTCACCACACACCTTTCACTCCTATATCATATATCTATATGATACAGTGCATATATCATAGATATATGACTACTATATGATATATACTATATCATGATATATGTATATATATCATGTATATCATATAGTGTCTATATACTATATACTAGCTTGAGGACTTGGGTTGTGAAGACCAGAGCCTCAGTCTGTGTCTGAATGTCTCAGACCCAGGAGACTCACAAATGTGTGAGTTCAGGGAAAGATGAATGTTCCAGCCAGAGGAGAAAGTGAACTTGCTTTCCCTCCACATTGTCTTGGGCCTAGTTCCCCAAGGGGTTAGCCGACAGCCACCCACATTAGTAAGTGATGACTCTTTTTCTTAAATTAGTATTGATTGACATGCTAATCTCTTCCTAACTCAGTGTTGATTGACATGCTAATCTCTTCCAGAAACATCTTCACAGACAGGACCAGAAATACTATTTTCCCAGCTCTCTGGGCCTAGCAAAGTTGACATGTAAAATTCACAGACATGTGAAGATGTGTTTGTTGGTGATACTGGGGTTTTGCCCTTGCTAGGCAAGCACCTGGCACTTGAGCCACACACCCAGCCTTTGTAAAAAAGGATTTTTTGCTTTTTGCCCTTTCTGGCCCCGAAGGGGTTACAGATAAGATATTGGAATTACAGATATGATACTGTTGTTTGAGATGAAGTCTTGCTAACTTTTTGCCTTTTTGCCTTTAAACTGTGACTTTTCTGCCTGGTGCTAGTAGCTCAAGCCTGTAATCTCCGTTACTCAGGAAACCAAGATCTAAAGATGGAGTTCAAGCTAGGTGTGGTGGCTCACGCCTATAATCCTAGCTACTCAGGAGGCTGAGATGTGAGAATCGCAATTCAAAGCCAGACCAGGCACTAAAGTTTGAGAGACTCTTATCTCCAATTAACCACCAGAAAACCAGACATGGCTCTGTGGTAGCTGAAAGAGCTCAGGGACAGTGCTCAGGCTTAGAGTTCAAGTTTCACAACCAACAAAATAAAAATAGGAGTTCAAAGCCACATTAGGCAGAAAAGTCCACGAGACTCTTATCTCTAATTTACCAGCTAAAAGCCAGAAATGGAGTAGTGGCCCAAGTCATAGATCACCTGCCCTGAGTGAAAAGGTCAGGTGAAAGGAGGTTCCAAATAGGGAAGGGGGGAAAACCAAGACGGGTGGGGGGTGTGGGGGGGGAGGGAAATGGGTACCAAGACATGTGAAAGGGTATCAATGTATGTGAATTAATGCACCTTCTATCTGGCAAATATCATGTAACCCTTTTACTAATTACAATTAAAAAAAAAAAAAAAGAAAGGAGGTTCCGAGTTCAACCCGCTAGGACCAGCATGCCCTCCCCAACTAACAACCCATGTCCTCCTATCTTTTTCTCCCAAGTTGATTATAAGCATGAGCTACTGTGCTGGCTCATAAGAAATTTGAGACTGAAATTGTTGCTAAGCATTTGCTAGATACCATTGCATCATTTTTCTACATCTGCCTCATATACAAATAAACAAATATACCCACATTAATATCCACACATAAGGAGCATTTATTATTTTGTTTTTTCTTTCAATGCTAGGGATTGAACCCAGGACACCGAACACGTTAGGTAGGTTTTCTATCACTGATCTACAGTACCAACACATATAGAGAGCTTAAAAAAATAGACCGTATAAATTATTTGCTCTTAAGAGTAAATAATCCATGTCATTTCATATTGATTCTGTGAAATTTATTCAACTTTTCCTTGAGTGATGGCTGCAGCTTTTGCTGCTACAATGTTGGAAACCGTTCCAGATAAGGTCCTGGTCATGTGACCTCTATGGGTGGGAAATTAGACATGGAATGGTGGAATCAGAGGTTGTGCCTCATTGTAATTTCCACATTCTGCTGAGTTACTTTCTAAAATATTATCCACTCACCAGCTGTAGGAGTGAGACTGCTGTCAATATTGCTCTGGAATTTTCTCCATCTGGCAAGAAAAAAGATGATCTCTCACAGGTGCCATTTCTTTGATTTTTTTCTTTCCATTTTCCAGACTATTAATGCTATTAATCATTCAAATTTCCTCTTATGGATATTGCCTTTATTCTTCCCATATTTTATTGAGCAGTTTGAGTGACTTTTTGTATATAGGAATTTACTAAACGTTAATTTTAAGGGTTAAAATATTTTTCACTAAGGAAAACAATGTATTACCACAGAAACTGTTTACATTTAAATTGAGTCACATTTGCTGATGTCTTTTGAGACCCATAGAGTTTTGCCTTTCTGAAAATCCACACACATATGAATTAATAAACAAAAGAGTGAGAGTGAATTTTAGCCAGGTGCAATGGCTCAAGCTTGTGCACCTGGCTTCACTGGAGGTGGAGGAGGAAGAATTCTGAGTTCTTAGGGAACCTTGATAATACAGATAATATAGCAAGACCCTGTCTACAAACTAAAACAAAAAGTAGAACCAAAACAAAAAAGTGTTTAATCTATCTGAATTTTTTTTCTGTCAAGGATATTACTCTATGGTGCCAATATCATTAATTCATCTACTTGAAATGAGGAACCCTAATCAGAATTTCCTTACATTTTCTTTTGAGATAAAAGCATCATTTTAATGACCCTGTACTTTTCTGTTTACAAATATAGCATGTTACTCTCTTGTTCAACTTTTAGATTTTATTAAAAAAATAATTCAAAGCTGGGTTCAGTGGCTCATGCCTGTAATCCTAGCTACTCAGGAGGCTGAAATCTGAGGATCATGGTTCAAAGCCAACCTGGGCACTAAAGACTGTGGGACCCTTATTTCTAATTAGCCACTAGAAAACTGGAAGTGGTGCTGTGGCTCAGGGGTAGGGCGGTAGCCTTGAGCTGAAGAGCTCAGGGACAGTGCCCAGGCCCAGAATTCAGGCCTCATGACTGACAAAAAAAATTAATAATAGTAATTTGAGCAGTTTCTCTGAGGTTAGTTTAGCACACTCTTATACTCTGAAAATGTACATAGAAAGTTCATCATCTTGTTTTTGTTAACTAAACACTAGCAGAAGGGGGAAGGCAGGAAAGACTCATGACTGTAAACCTAGCTACTCAGAGACTGAGATCTGAGGATCACAGCTGGAAGTCGGCCCAGGTAGGCAAGTCCATGAGATTCTTATCTCCCAGCAACCAACCAAAAGCCAGAAGTTCAGGTGTGATTCAAGTCTTGAGTAAGGAAAACTAAGGTCTTGAGTTCAAGCCCTAGTACCACCACGAAACAAAACTAAACCATTTGTTTCTAGAATTTCATGGCTTGGAGGCTGGAGTTGATGATATGTCTGTAAAGGCCATGTACTTAGCTAAGTTTCAAGTCTTTTCAAAGTCATAGACCAGAAGAGGAATTCACTTATCTGGAAAAATGCTTGCATCTCTGATGGCTAATGGAATGCTGGTTTTGCCTCAGGATTGTAGGATGCCAACTTTGATGTGTGTTTGCTGGAAGAAAAATGAATTTCTTCCACATAATTTCCTTTCAATGGGATTTTTTTCCTGTCTGGTTAAAATAAGTGTTGAGTACATTTATTAAAATGCAACACGTTTTGTTTATTTACTAGTTAATATCACTTGGATACAACAATTTTGTTTTCTAAAGCTTACATAATTTTTGAAAGTTTGGATTCAGAAATCAAAAGTGATATAAATTGATGTAACTTTGATATGCATGATTATATTCATTCTTTCATTAAATTTGTTAGAAGTAACAGTGGCTTTGATACACAAAGGTGACAAAAACCTTTATGGACAGGAAATGCAAATCTCCCTGTGAAAAACATTACTGTGCTTCCTTTTGATTTTGAACAGGTGTTAAGATGAGGAGAGACTTTTTAGCACTATTTGCTGAGTGAAATCCAGAGTGTGTGTGTGTGTGTGTGTGTGTGTGTGTGTGTGTGTGTGTGTGTGGACTTGAACTTGTGGCCTGGGCTCTGTTTCTGAGCTCTTTTCTCTTTACAGCCAGTGCTTTACCACTTTTAGCTACTGAGCCACTTTTGTTTTGCTGGTGGCTAATTGGAGATAAGAGTTTCATGGAGCTGGCTTTCAACTGCCATATTCAGATCTCAGCCTCTTGGGTAGCTAGGGTTAGAGGCAGGAGCTACTGGTGCCTTACCATGATGCTTCTTTTTATCTAAAGCTATGAATCTTAAGTTGCACATGTCCCAGGCAGCTACAAAAGATTCTGGCCAGGAGCGCAGCCAAATGATAGAGTGCAAGCTGAGCATGCACGAAGCCCTGAGTTCAATTCCTTGGTACCACATACACAGAAAAAGCAGGAAGTGGTGCTGTGGCTTAAGTGGAAGGGAGCTAGCCTTGAGCAAAGAATGTGTCCAAGGATAGTACCCAGGCCCTGAATTCAACTCCAGGACAGGCAAAAAAAGAAGATTCTCAATAAGTTTTCTTTACTGGCAAGAGACATATGGATGTACATTGCTTTTTGCAATAATTTTTTGCAGTAAGATTTTTTGAGAATGTATGGAACAAACTGCATATGTCAACTTTCATGGGTTAATTTAAACAGCCAGGGGAAGTGCCAGACCTTCCTTGTTATAGGATCTCATTTATTATAATAGTGGGACTAACCACCACTTTCATTGAAAACTCATTTTCTGTTCTCCCTGCTCATGAGTTTGTCACCATCTTTATTAATGTCATTTTAATGCCTTTTTCTTAAAAGTCTTAAATAATTGAGAACTGGAGTTGGTGGCAAACCTCTGTATTTAATTAAAATAGTTGTTTTATGAGATGGGGAACTTAAAGCTAAGCCTTTGACTGGAGTCCTTAAACAGATTGTTTTCAGATTCAGGCAAGGCAGAAGCCAGTTCAACCCATGTTTTATTTTTTTCATTTCGAAAAGAGTATTACTTTTTTTCTTGGGAAAGAGTATTACTCTGTCATCATTAAAATTAATGATATCCTTGAAGCAGGATACCAAGTCTTTTCTTACTTTTTGGACAAACACCTTTGCAAAAAACATTTATTATATTTGTGCGGTTTGTTGAACATTGTTTTAGAAAGGATTATTTATGCCAAAACACTTAGATTTCAAAGATGTTAAAAATATTTTAAAAATCACCACACTAAGTCAGAAAGCTTGTACCCATTTACTTAAGTGTGTGTGTGTGTAAATTTTTGTGCTAGTACTGGTGCTTCAACTCAGATTCTTGGCTCGTGTTTTTTTCTGCTCAACAGTGCTGTTCTACCACTTAAGCCACAGCTGGAATTCCATCTTTCATTTGGTTAACTGGAGATAAGAATCTCATGGACTCTTCTGTCCAGGATGACTTAAAAACTTTTTGTTGTTGTTACGTTTCTTTTTAAAAATTATTATTGTTTTATTATTGTCAGGATAATGTATAGAAGGGTTATAGTTATGTATGTATACATAGTTATGTATGTGTAGAGGGTTACAGTCAGGTAGTAGGTACATTACTTCTGGCATATTGATAACCCTTCTCCTGTTTTTGTCCCTGTGTTGTTGTTATCTTTAAGTAGTTATACAAAGGAGATGCTATGTAGCAAAACAGTTTATGAACAGAGTGCTTTTTGATCAGTGTCATCCATCTAATACTCTCATTTCCCTTTGGTCCACCATTCCCTTACTTTTCCTAATTTCGTGGACCATACAATAAATTCTTGACTACATTCTCCCCTCCATCCTCCATTCATTCACACCCCTCCCCGCTTGGCTCTTTACACCATCTTGGATGTCCCCATTTCCTGGTGTTGATTTTGTTGGGTTTTGACTTAGTCTTTCTAGAAGATTATACTATTTGAACTCTCCGTAGAGCCTGATATACTTTAGCTAATTCACTGGCAACCACTTGCATAAGGCTCATCGCAGTGTGTTTACCTATAGATTTATAGGTGCTTTATCTACCACAAATGAAGGAAACCATGCAACCCCTGTTTCTCTGGGTCTGGATTACTTCACTTCTGGGCATGTATCCAATAGAACATAAACAAGGTTACAGTAAAGCCATCAATACAACTATGTCTTTTTTTTTTTCTTGACAGTCCTGGGCTTAAGCTCAGGGCCTGAGGACTGTCCCTGAATTTTTCTCAAGGCTAGAACCCTACCACTTGAGCCTCAGCACCACTTCTGGATTTTTCTGAGTATGTGGTACCAAGGAATCGAACCCGAGTCTTCGTGCATGCTAGGCAAGCACTCTACCACTAGGCCAAACTCCTGGCCCCACAACCATGTTTTTTTGTAGCACTATTTATCACAGCCAAGATATGGAATCAGTCCAGATGCCCCTCAATGAACAAATGGGTCAAGAAAATGTGAGATGTATACACAATAGAATTCTATCTATTAAAAGGAATGCTATTGTGCCATTCATAAGAAAGTGAAAAAAATGGGGAAAATTATATTAAGTGAAGTAAGGTAACTTTAAACCTTGATCTTCAGATCTCAGCCTCTTAAGTATGTAGGATTACAGACATGTGCCAGCAGCACCTGAATACTTAAGTCTTTACACCACTCATTTAATTGAGAAAATATTAGTGGTTTCCATTCAGAAAGTAAGGACAGGGCCTCTCACCCTTCATAAGAACTTAGGCAAACCATAGATTTGGCCACTTCACCAATAGAGAAGAGTTTTCACTTCTTACACATTTCAGGTATAGCCACCTGTTCTACCACCAAATAATATATGACATAAGGTTATTTCCAAAGATGGTTGATTTTTAAATTATCTATTATTTGTTTTATCTATTATTTCATAAACCATCTGAGAAACCAACTGGCTCAGAATATGAAATGAATATCTATAATAAATCCCTTATCTTGAACTGGATGGAATAATATACAATTCTCATTGGTAGGAATATCTTGTGGTTTTAAAAAATCTAACTAAAGGAAGTGTAAAAGAGACTTACCTATTTGCGACTTACAGGCATGCACAATGTTAGTCTTTTCTGAACACCTGTATGCTGGAGCCTGAGAGCTGATGATTGGCTGGTTGATCTCTATCACTGACTCTGGCAAGTCTTATATAGCTGGCCCTACACCGTTGAATATTCAAATGATTCTTGAACAAACATAAAGTGAATCTTCAAGCAGCGGTACTTAAACAGACCTGTAGGTAAGAAGCACTAGAAAAACTTCTGAGTTACAGCATGTTTAGCTACAAAATGAGAGAAAGGGAGAGAAAGAGATTGAGGAGAGAATTCATCTGCATCATCGATGCCTTTTTGAATTCTAATGATCTTGAAATCTACTCATTTTGTCCCTTTGGGTTAGACTAATGATTTGGATTTTGCTGGTTATACTTAATCAAAGGAGAAAACTAAAGGTGTAAAAATAATGGAGGCCTTAGAGGAGAAGCTCCTTGATTGAAGCCCAGTCAATTGGGAGTTTAGTATCTGAACTGTGTGGTTAAATGAAGGTTTCCATGTTTCAATTTCTCTGGGATTTTGGATTTTCGATTCTTCGGTGGCAAATAGTAAAACTGAATAATGTAGGAAACGTTGGAATAGGGGTAGAGATCTTCTTGATCATGTCTGACTAGAATGGCCCTGTGGCTATAGATGGGGAAGGAAGGATACTTACACGGGAGCTGGAGCATTCTACTGTCTCTTCTTCCCACAGTCATCCAAACCATATGCATGTGTATATGAACATGTGTGCAAATGCATGTACACATACACACATGCATATATGTTATACAACAATTAATTTTTCAATTATGTGTAACTTGTGAACAAAGAACATGTAACAGAAACAGAAATATACTATTTAACATTAAATATTTCATTTTATATTAGATATCTCATGGGTGAGGAAGTGCTGGTCTATATAGACAATAGTCTCAGAGTACTGAACTCAAAATTAAGATAGAGATGGAATAGCAGCAAGTTTATTTTCCTTTGTCCTTCCATCCATGCTTCCCCTTGTTTCTTTGTCTTTGTTTTTGTGCCAGTCCTGAATCCTTTGATTCCTCTCTGTACAATAGAGGCAAGGCCCTTTGTGGTAGGTATAAAAATGGATCCCAAAGAAATGTCTGCTCTGTACCTTAAAACCTATAAAATCTGTTCATGTTACATTGCAAAAGATAGCATGAAGTTGAGTTTAAAGGCGAAGACCCTCCAAAAGGAACCCTAGTACACAGATGGGGGGAATGTGAACTTGTTTAATCTCTCTGGAAAGTACTATGGAGGATCCTTATGATCCAGCAATTCCACTCCAGCACAATTACCCAAAAGATGACAAACTAGGATGTTGGGGTCCTTCTTGGATGTCTACGAGGGGGGTAAGATGGCGACGGAGCCCACAAATAATCCCAGGAACACAGACCCCAGAGACCAGACTCTCTCTGCAGATCTAACTTCATTTTACAAAACGTGCTCGCTAAATACAGATCGAGCGGTGGCCGCCATGTCATCAAACAGGGATGTCCCTGAATGTCACCACTAGCCAATGGTGTCCTGAGACATGCCCCACTTGCTCCAGGCCGGAGGGGGCCAGGCGCCCTCTGGCTCCTGACTGCTTGTGTCACTGAGTGTGTACATACTGAAGCATGGGCAGCAAGCAGGAGGCTACTCCCACAATAGGATACAGTAAAGCCACCTGTACACCCATGTTCATTGCAATACCATTTACCATACCCAAGGTATGGAATTAGTCTAGACGCTCCTCAGTGGATGGATTAATCAAAAAAAAGTCACACACATACACACACACACTCACAAGAATTTTATTCATTTATAAGAAAGAATGATATTACAGCATTTGCAAAGAAATGGAAAGACCTGGGAAAAATTATGTTAAGAGAAGTAAGTCAGGCCCAGAAAGTCTAAGGTTGATTGTTTTCTCTCATATGAAGTTGCTAGAATTAATTAATATATAAGTAAATACTTTAGGGTGGTATTAACTGAAATTCTATAGATTCAGGGGAGAACTGAAACAATGTGGTTCCTATAAAGGTGAAATCACAATTCAACAAAATAAACACTAGGAATTGGGTGTTTGAAAGGGCTGCGGTGAGGCTAAAGGGAGGAGGGTCGAGAAATGAAGAGAAGAAAGAGATAGAAAATGCAGTAAAAATTCAATGCATATTATATAAAATTAAGAAAAGTAAGAGAAGGACTGGGTTGGGAGGGGCAGGTGAAAATGTTGAAAGGTATGATATTGATCAAGACACTTTACAACCTTTATTGAATTAGCAATGCCATTGTATAACTACTTAAAGATAATAAAATATGTTATAAAAAGGAATAAATATATGTCTTCATACACACAGATGTGTGAGAGTGTGCATGTGTGTGTGTGTGTGTGTGTGTGTGTGTGCGTGCGCGTGTGTATGTGTATACAGGCACTGAAATTGATTCAGATAAGTGCAGTCTAATCAGAAGTATCCTCAAAAGCGGAGAACCATCCTATGCTGCAGTTCAGAAAAGGGGTAGATTTGACAGTGGGAGAATGGTGACAGCCTTGCAGTGCTGACAGAATTGACAATGAAGGAAGGAAACCACGAGCCAAGGTTAAGGCAATCTCCAGATGAGGAAGCAGGCCAGGAATCGATTCTGAACCATGACATCCAGAAAGCAGTACAGCTTACGTGGTGTAGCCATGGAAACTGGGGTTGAGCTTCACACTTGAAGACCTATAAGACAATAGATTCAATTGTATTGTTATAAACCTTAATGTTTTTGACCTATCATTCTTTACTTTCCCCTTCTTTTCTTTCTTCCTTCCTTCTTTCCCAGACATGATAAATTGAACAGCAATCTAAACATTCACACAGTGAGAACAAAAGCGGAAATTTTTAGGAAAAGCTTGTGGGAGGAAATTCTTAGGAACAGATCTCAAGGGGCCAATAGCTATGTGCATATGACCTTGTAAAATGATATTTATCAAAATGAACTCCAACGAACGGAAGTAAGAGGTTTATTTTATTGTACTGCTTGTGGTTCTTTTTCTTTTCTTTTTTCCCCTTTTCTTCAGTTTATTCCCTTCTGTTGCCGTTTTGAATTTCTGTGCCTTTTGTATTGTATATAAGTTTATCTGATTCGGGGAGAGGAAGAGGAGGAAGCACACTCTATTGGAAATGGACTCTCCAAGTTTACGGGGAGGGATGTGGGAGGAAACTGGGAAAGAATGAGGAAGGGGTGACACTGTTGAAAAGGAAAATGTACTCATTACCTAACTCATGCAACTGTAACTCCTTGTACATCACCTTTACAATAAAATTTAGAAGAAAAGTTCAGAGTGGAAGGGGGAAGGTCGAAGGTAGAGAAATATGTCAAGTTGGGTCTCTCCACAGTTGTGCAATATGCCACGCAAAACCCCAGTGGACCACGTTCCTAATGGTACAATGCTAAGTTTGGACTAATACAGTCTGCAATCTTTTTTGTTTGCTTGTATTTGTGCCAGTCTTGGAGCTTGCACTGAAGGCCTGGATACTATGCCTGAGTTACAGCTTCATTTCTAGCTCTTTTTTTTAAATTTTATTTTATCTTTAAAAAATTTTTATTGTCAGGGTGATGTATTGAAGGGTTCCTGTTATATTTGTGAGGTAGTGAGTACATTATTTTTCAAACATTGTTACTTCTTTTCATGTTTTTCTCCCACTTTCCCTCGTCCCCACCTCTACCAAGTTGTGAAGTTCATTTCCAACATATTGTCATGTGAGTATCGATGTTCATGGGTTCACACATTGTTCTTTGTCTCATCATCTTGTCATTTCCCTTGCCTTTTATTTTTGTAATCTAAGTTGATGTAAGGATTTCATGGAGTTTCCTGCCTGAGCTGGCCTGGAACTGTGATCCTTGGATCTCAGCTTCCTGAGTAGCTAGGATTACAGGCATGAGCCACCAGCCCCCTGCAATCTGCAACCTTTGAAGTGCTTATCGTGATGATTCCCGAGTGGCTTCCTCGATCTAGTTATCAGTGTGAAGAAGAGAGGCTCTGTTCAATAAGTATCACCCCGTGAGCATTTTGAGGACAAGTTTTATATGTCATATGAAATGTGGACACAGTTTTCCCTTCAAGCCACATTTATTTTAAATATTGTTTAACATTTCAATGTTTAAGTGCTTACACAGAAGTGTTTCAAGTCAGCAGGTCAGTTTATGAGTACAGTGCATCTTATCCTCTGTCCTCACCCCTCTCTATTCCTTCCCTACTCATCTATTTGTTTACCTATGGTTCTGGGACTTGAGCCTCTGGCCTGGTTCACTTTTTCTGAGTAGTTTATTAGAGATAACAGTCATATGGACTTTTCTCCCCCAGCTGCATGCCAACCATGATCCTCAGATCTCAGCCTCCTGAGTGGTAGGACTAATCCCATCAGTCCTTGTTTTCACAGTTATTTTTTCAACTTGGAACATTCTTTAGTATGTATTTTTTTTGCAAGTCCTGGGGCTTGAACTCAGGGCCTGGGCACTGTTCTTGAGCTTTCTCAAGGCTACCACTTGAGCCACAGCACCACTTCTGGTTTTTTCTTTGTATGTGGTACCAAGAAATTGAATCTAGGACTTTGTGCATGCTAGGCAAGCACTCTACTACTAGGCCAAACTCCTGGTCCTTTATTATGTCTTTGTGATGATATTTACTTTATTCTGTGACAATATTTTATTCTGCATCAATATATTTATGTATATTTTTGACACAGCTAATTATTTTCATTAACATTTATTATACTCATGGATTGTTTTTAAAGCTATCAACAAAACCCAAGTTTTCCTTAAGCTTTTTTTCTTTTAGTTATCTTGCCAATAATAGAATCTTATAGTTTGTTTATTATATATTGGATAGTGTTGTTACTGAAGTAGAGAAAACAAGTGTTTTAGTTTTGGAATCATTAGTTTGGAATGATAAATCTTTTGCTTTGGAAATTCTGACTTTCTTATTGTCAGGCACGTGAACACCAGGGAATTGAACACATTTGAGGAAAACCTCATCTTAATTATTTTTTCCATCTGAACAACAGAAATTTGTATGAAATACATAAAACATTTAAAAGTGATGTTAAGATTCATCAAAACCCTCATAGTGTACTCAAAATATATAATTGGAGAGTGTCTTCAGTGTAAGAAGCACTAATTCTAATTAGTATCACATTTTTTTTTTAACTTTTGTAGGAGCATTTAACATAAGAGCTATCTTCACAAGAAGATTATATTTCCAGTCACTGGTGGTTCATGCCTGCAATCCTAGCTGCTCAGAAGTCTGAGATCTAAGGATCATGATTTGAAGACAGCCACGAAAGTCTATGAGCCTCTTTTTTTTTTTTTGCCAGTTGTGGGCTTGAACTCAGGGCCTGGACAATGTCCTTGGACACTTTATGCCCAAGGCTAGCGCTCTGCCACTTTGAGCCACAGTGCCACTTACAGCTTTTTCTATGTATGTGGTCCCGAGGAATCGAACCCAGAGCTTTGTGCATGTGAGGCAAGCACTCTACCACTAGCCTACGCTCCCAGCCCTGAAAGTCCATGAGCCTCTTATCTCCGTTTAACCACAAAAAGCTGAACATGGAGGTGTGGCTGAAATGGTAGAGCCCAAAGAGTACCAGCCTTGAGCACAGGAGCTCAAAGACTGCACACAGACCCACAGTTCAAACCCCAGAACTGGAACACTCGCGCATGCTTGCATACACACACACACACACACACACACACACACACACACACACACACACGCACGCACCATGGAAAGAATACTGGTGTTGGATCTAAATGCTACAGTATAGACTCAGTGGTGAGTGACTTCTCTTCAAATAAAGTCTGAGGATTGTTGTACACATTATATTCTATGAGGTCTAATGCTTTTTGTTCCATAATGGTATGCATAGTAGAATGCACATTTATGTGGTGGATCATTTCACCTTCATAGCAGGAACAGTACTAATAGAGAGGTGACAATAAAAATGTGACAGACGTGAATCTCCTATAATGTGTGATACTAAGCTTAGGTTTATGTTTGTGATCCCTGGCACAAAATGCATACAAATTTGTGATGTAAAATTCTGCATTTGCTGTATGTCTGAGTCTACTATTATTTTTTATTTATTTATCTTAATCATATGCTTGTATCTTATAAAACTTTGTATACTGCTATGATTCCATTATAAAATGGAATACTAACAAATATGTATATATATGTGACTAGACATTACATAGCATTACTATTCTTTTACAAAATCATATACAATCAAGTAAAAGAGTTAAGTTTTAGAATCCCACTTTCTTCCCTACTGTCCCTCAAATTGCCTCAACTGTTAGATTTTTTTTTATAATGAAGAATTCAGTTTATGCAACAGACTGAAAACAAATTCCTCCTTGTAAACATTGCATGCCTAATTTATGAAAGATTGAACAAATCTTACCCAAATCTTTCCATATACATTTCTACCAAAGTGTTTGAACCACACTCTACTTTAGATTAAACCAATTAGCATTTCCTGGTCTCAGTGGCTCCTTTCTCATTTGCATCTGGGATGCATTGCTCCAGCAAGCATGGAGAAGCTCTTGGAGGAGGTCTGGCTTTCCTCAAGGCCTCTATTTTAGGAGACTGATGAGTTGGCAAACAATACTTTAATTTTGGTATTGTATGGAATTATTTCATGTTTGGTCTCCATGATAATTTTCAGATGTCTACGAGACTAAAGGGTTTATTTAGAGTGGCTTTTCCTGATCCTTTTTCCTAAATATACTTACTTTGTGATAATATAGTTTGAGCAGAGATTGTTTTCTAAGTTAGATTTCTTGTGAGAGCTTTAGGATTCATGCTGTCCTACAAACTTTGCTTATTAGAAATCAAACAATCTTTGGTTAAACAGACCAGAGCCAGTAGAAGTGCAAGTATAATGATGGTTCTCTTTAGCACTCTTTATGCCATTATACCAAGTCATTGTATGTAAGCTATTGCCAAATAGCTTACATATTCTATTTATTTAAAGATAATCTCATGCTGTTCAATGGTTTATAAGAGTCAGCTTAATTATTTACTTTTCTATGTATGAAAAGATGTACATTTAGGATTTTTGAGGGATACCAAACCACTCAGCCAATATCTGGTAGAAAGAGAAAAAACAGAAAAAAAACTTCACTTGAATTTAAGTATTTATTTGTTTTCCTAGATAGCTTTAGCATGCTAAAACATCTAGGAGCAAAAATATTAATAAGGCAGAGAATAAGTAAAATGAATAAAAGATGCCACAGAAATATTTGCCATAGTTGGTAAGTGAATATATCATAGAATCACTCTATCAATTCTGTAGGAAATGAACATTTGGTTTCTAAATAGCACCACTGTGGGGGAGAAGATAAAACTGAACCTTTATCTTGCAGGACATACAAACATAAATTCCAGAAGAGCAACTTAGAAATGAAGATGAAAGTGAAAACTTGCAAGAATATCTTGGAGAGTGTATGTATCATCTGGAAAGTCAGGACTTCCTCATCAGGAACTAAACTCTAAGAAAACATAAAGCACAGAGATGTTTGGCCATATGAAAAGTAAGACTTCCTCTAGAATGATGGCCCTGTTCTTCATCCATTCCTGACTTTATTCCAGGGTCAACTGATTGTACTTCTTGGAGAATAAAAGATTTGAAATTCAGTCTCCAGCAGAGCAAAATTGGTCCAAAATAATATGAAAATGCTCCAAAATAATAACCTGCCATAGGACACACTTTAATTGCTTTAGCTGGGCCAAAGGGAATGTAATATCTTAGTAATCGTAATATCTGAAGGTCCCACCTATGCAAGAAAGCCATGAATGTTCAAGAAGCTGGCTGCGAGTGGCTCACTTATGTAATCCTAGGAGACTGAGATCTGAGAATCACTGTTGACAGCCAGCGGGGGCAGGAGAGTTTGTAAGACATAATTAACCACCAAAAATCTGAAAATATATGTAAAAATCAATGTTAATAAAACCCTTAAAAACATCTGGATGTGGTGTGGAACTGCAACTCAAATAGTAGAGTACTAGCTTTGAGAAAAAATGCTCAGGACAGTGCACTAAATTCAAGCCTCAAAACAAATCACAAATGCATTAGTTACTAGGTACTTTCTTTTTATTTTTTTTACCCGAATTAAATTTGAACTTATTGTGTATATTTTGTAATCACATTTAACATGAAATATATTTAAGGTATAGAAAATATGTTTTCAATGGGACCACAGTTATCTTCACTGAAGATACTCTGAGAAACTCTCATTTGAGACACCCCTATAATTCTTAGGACCCAACATTTCCATTGAAAAGTGGACATAAATTTTTAAAGAACAAAAGAATATATTAAACTGATGAATCATGCCAATTGGAACAAAAAGAAATGATAGTTATCTTAAATATTTTTTGAAAGATTTTATCAACACTGATTTTTTTACATTATATTTGAAATGTCGTGTTAAACACAGAAGTATTCAAGAAGGTCTGCATTTTGGATTTAAAATACAAATGTGATCATCTTAACATCAATGATTGTATGCCCTGGGTTTATAGTTAACAGTGTGTCTTTTGGGACTTCTGATAGGAATCAAAGTTATTCTCAAGGAATACCAGTCCTACAAACCTTGGGGTACAGTGTACAGGGAGTGAGAAGAGGTCAGACTCAGAGATTCTGGGACAACTTCTTCTTTCTCCTCCTCTTCTTCTTCCTCCTTCTCCTCCTCCTCTTCTCTTCTTTCCAGTCATGGGGCTTGGAAACTCTGGGCCTGGGCACTCACAGTCCCTGACCTCTTCAGCTCAAGGCTAGTGTTCTACCACTTGAGCCACAGCCCCACTTCGGTTTTCTGGTGGTTCATTGGAGATAAGAGTCTCATGAGCTTTCATGACCATGCTGTCTCTGAATTGTGATCCTCAGATCTCAGCTTCTTGAGTAGCTAGGAGCTACCGGCTCCTGGCTTCATGGCGGCTCTCCTTTTGGCTCCATTGTGGCTCTGTTTGTGGAGGATGGATTTCCTTCCTGCTTTTTCTTTTTTTTTCTATATATTTTTTATTGTAATTAATAGAGGATTACATTACATTCGCCAGATGGAAGGCACATTACTTCACATACATTGATACCCTTTCTCATGTCTTGGTCCCCATTTCCCTCCCCCTCCCACCACCCTCATCTTGTTTTCCCCCTTCCCTATCCAATTTCAAATAACCAAATACGCATATAACCAATATATCAGATAACAAAGTGAGATACTGTAACAATATGAGATAACCAAGGGACAGCAAAAGAGATGAGAGATAACACAGTACATTAAGGACAACAATCATTATATGGCTTTTGTTTCTATATCCTAGAGGTCCTTTCATTTAGTGTAATACTGTCTGGCCTTATGTACCTAGGTTTTGCTCTATTGCAAATCTCTGCTAGAAGAGTCCAAGGTTTCTACTGATTATGACAAATGAGGGAAACCATTGAGCCTATGTTCCTTTGAGTCTGGCTTACTTCACTTAATATGATTTTTTCCTAAGTCTTTCCATTTCCTTACAAATGGGACAATGTCGTTCTTTCTGACAGCAGCACAGAATTCCATTGTGTATAAATACCACATCTTGTTGATCCACTCATCAACTGAGGGACATCTGGGTTGGTTCCATATCTTTGCTATGGTAAATAGTGCTGCAATGAACATTGTTGTGCTAGTGGATTTAGTATGCCCTTGTTTCTGGACGGTTGGGTAAATGCCAAGTAGTGGAATTGCTGGGTCATAGGGGAGCTATGTTTAGTCTTTTGAGGTACTGCCATACTGCTTTCCATAGTGGTTGAACGAGTTTGCACTCCCACCAGCAGTGTGATAGTGATCCCTCATGGCCACATCCCCTCCAGCATCTGTTGTTATTAGATTTGTTGATCATGGCCATTCTAACTGGAGTGAGGTGGAATCTTATAGTTGTTTTGATTTGCATTTCTTTTATGACCAGAGATGTTGAGTATTTCTTCATGTGTCTATAGGCCATTCTTACTTCTTCTTCAGAGAAGACTCTCTTTAAGTCTTTGGCCCATCTTTTGATGGGATGCTTGTTTCTTTGGAGATTAGTTTTGGGGTGATTCAATTTATTTAGCTGTTGATATATTTTAGATATGAGGCCTTTGTCTGTTGTATGGTTAGTGAAGATCTCCCATTCTGTAGGCTTCCTAATTAACTTACTAGCTATGTCCTTTGCCAACAGAAGCTTTGCAGTTTAATGCAGTCCCACTTATCCAGCCTTTCTCTGATTTGTTACGTTTCTTGGTCCTTATTAAGAAAGTTTTGACCTGTGCCATGGAGGCCTAGTGTATCTCCTATTCCTTCTTGTAAAGTTTTCAGTGTGTCAGCCTTACCGCGAGGTCTTTGGTCCATTTGGAGTTAATTCTGGTGCAGGATGACAAAGAAGGATCCAACTTTAGTTTTCTGCAGGTGCTTAACCAGTTCTGCCAGCACCACTTGTTGAAGAGGCTGTCTTTCTTCCATTCTATTTTTTTGGCTCCCTTATCAAAGATTAGGTGGCCATAGGTCTGTGGTTTAATATCTGGGTCCTCAGTTGTATTCCATTGGTCTTCAGGCCTGTTCTTGTGCCAGTACCAAGCTGTTTTGATTTTATAGCTCTGTAATAGAGTCTTAAGTTTGGTATTGAAATTCTTCCTGCACTGTTCTTTCTGCTAAGAAGTGTTTTTGCTATACAGGGTCTTTTATTATTCCATATAAAATTTTGGATTGTCTCTTCTACTTCTTTGAAGAATGACATTGGGGTATTGATAGGTATTGCGTTGAATTTGTAGATAGCCCTTGGCAAGATTGTCATTTTCACAATGTTGATTCTTCCAATCCAGGAGCATGGGAGGTTTTTCCATTTTCTCAGTTCTGCTTTAATTTCCTTTTTTCAGGGTTTTAAAGTTTTCATCAAAAAGGTCCTTTACGTTCTTAGTTAAGCTAATTCCTAGGTACTTTATTTTCTTTGAGGCTATTGCAAAAGGAGTTGCTTTCCTGATTGTTGCCTTGCTCCTCTCACTCCTTTCAGCTTTTTCTTGACTGGAAAGTTCTGTCCATCGTTCCTCTTTGGATCAAGTCACTTCGAAGTTTTTCCAATTATGGAGGAAACCAGTGAAGTAAAAATAAATTCTCCCATGCATTCTTTATGAATGTTTCCTTGAAGTAAGCACATCTGTCTCAGAGATTTCTAAACATTTTCATCACAAGCAGTATAATGGAAAAATGCATTGGTTTCAAACTTGGAAGGCCATGCCACGCGGTTGGAAATCTTGTTTGGTTGCTCACTGGCATTTTAACAGTTGTTTTGTATTTTGGAAACACCATTGCTTTATCTTCAAAGGAGAAATAAAACTGCATCCCTGCCCAGTGGCTGGGAGGTTTGAAGATACATAGATGAAACCAAGATTTGTTGGATAGTGCATACTCTAACGGATGATGTCAATGTTCATTTCTGATTATGAATGAAAACACCGGTAGGCACTTACAACTTCTTTGTGGCCTCAGATCTTGTGTCACTTCCAAAGGTAATGGAAGGAAGCACAGTAAGAATTAATGCTATATTTTTGGATCCAAAAATATTTGAGCAACCTGTGCTTAAAAGAAGCCCAGATTTATGGTGTAACTTATATACTGGTCAGCTTTCTGCTGTGAGCTGTACTGACAGTGGTATAGCTATTGCATTATGAAAATGAAACAAAGAAAAGATTGAAAGATCAGCTTGAAGTATTTATCATGCCACCTCCCAGACATTCATTCTTTTCCATTGAAATCCTTCACAGTAACTCTTCACTGAAACAACTTCTTACCTTGGGTTCAGATTCATCTCCTTCCAGCTGGGGCATCTGTTTCCAGAGGCAGGCCATGAAAGGAGGGCTCTCATACACCAACGAATTGTCTGAAACTATCTTTCCCAAGAACAGCAAACTTGTAGCTCAAGAGAGAACACTCACTGGATACACAGGCTGGCCAGTCTTATCCAATGAAATGGCCTCCTTGACCAAAGGAAGAATTCATACTGCAGCCACCCACCAATCAGAACTCACCAGCTGTCCTAGACAGCTAAGAGGGCAGGCACACTCTTTACCTGTTCTCTTACCTCAGATAAACCCTAACCTTCCTTTTTTTATTTGGATATGGCAAAAACAAAAACAAAAACCCTGTTTGCAAGAAGATTTTCTACTCCATGTTTTGCTTGACTTTGACCACACACACACACACCACACACACACACACACACACACACACACCACACAGACACACAGACACACACACACACACACACACACACACACACACACACACACTGTACTTCAGCATAAATACATGCAGCAAAATTTAATTTACTTTCAAATTTCACAAAAGATATTTTGTGAAAATTAAATGACAAGTGAGAAGATATTTTCGGTTAGTTACTTGTCTCTTTTGCTCAATAGCAAAGAAACAGCAAGTGGGACCTAATATTTCATAAGCATGCATCTTATTTATTGTAGCTTATAAAGCATGCATAAATGTAGGTGCATTTTAAAACTACCCCTTTCCTTTTTCCTTCCATTTTTCGCTGTCACCATTACATCATGCCATTGTTGTAATTAACTGGAGGCTGGCTTTGGGTAACAAATGTAGAATTTTATGGCATCCTCAGGGTTTGTTTTTTGGTGGAATTAGGGTTTAAACTCAGTCTTTTGTATTTTCCAGCTGGGCACCCACCCCCCACCTGGGTAAATACTTATTGCACAGGCTTTCTCAGACTGCAATACTATCTATACTTCCTGCATAACTTGGATTAGATCTGTATACCACCATTTGTGGCTTATTAGTTAAGACACGAATCATGCTAATTTTTGGCCTAGACAGGCCATGAGGCTGTCCTTGCTTGAGCTGTAATTTCCCCAAAGAAACTAAAATTACAGGTGTAGACCACTGCACCTGGTAAGATCCTGAGTATTTTATGAATGTTCTATTGCATAGTCTGGAAAAATGCCCTGCAGACAAAAAAATATTCAATGTAATCAATTCTAGGAAGGCAAAGTTTAGTTGGTGGGTATAATTAATAAAATTTACTTTCTTTAAGGATTCTTAGTGACTTCTTGAGTGTTGATCTGATATGGTAATTAAGTTCCTGGGACTACTTTCTTCATTATTGCCCAGTCAACCAGTGAGTTTCTCCTCACTGGATCATTCAAGCTGGGACTAGGAATATAAATAGAACAGATCTCAGAAAATATGTGTGTCAAGCAATTGAGATTTATACTTTCTATGGGAAACAGACTGGCTATATTGCCCAAGCTGGCCTTGAACTTGACATCTACCTGCCTCAGCTTCACAAACATCTGAAACTCTTGGCCTAAATTACCATGCCCAATTAAGCAACATTGGTTGCTTAAGAATAGGAGCATATTTTCACTGTACTTTCCTGTCTATAAAGATCTACCTCAAGTTCTTCATGCTTTTGGTGGGCTGGTGGAAGATGAAAACTACTGAGGAAGACCTGGATCATCTGTGCCTGAGATGATACTTGATGGCTTATCTGTTTTTCAACCTGATTTCTGGACCGGAGCTGAATTCGTTGGCTATCAGAAAAAAGGCCAGAACTGGAAGAACCACATATGAGTCACATTCCCATTATGGACTTGTTCAGAACCAATGACTGACTTTTTCTTTTATGGACTTCTCAGCATCTGGCAACCTCCTTATCATGTCTTTGTGTGAAGATATGCTGCTGTGTAATTATCGAAAGTGCCACTGCAAACTCTCTGGGTATGCATGGGTTACTGCCTGCTCTCACATCTTCTGTGATCAGCATGGTAGTGGTGAGTTTAGTCGTTCACCAGCTATTTGCCCTGCCTGTAACAGTACCCTTTCTGGAAAGCTAGATATTGTCCGCACAGAACTCAGTCCATCAGAGGATATAAAGCTATGGTACTAGCAGGCCTGAGACCAGAGATCGTGTTGGACATTAGCTCCCGAGCACTGGCCTTCTGGACGTATCAGGTACATCAGGAACGTCTCTATCAGGAATACAATTTCAGCAAAGCTGAGAGCCATCTGAAACAGATGGAGAAGATATATACTCAGCAAATACAGAGCAAGGATGTAGAATTGACCTCTATGAAAGAGGAGGTCACTTCTATGAAGAAAGTGCTAGAAGAATACAAGAAAAAATTTAGTGACATCTCTGAGAAACTTATGGAGCGAAATCGCCAGTATCAAAAGCTCCAGGGCCTCTATGATAGCCTTATGCTGCGAAATATCACTATTGTTAACCAAGACAACACCCTTGAGCCATCTATGATTGCACAGTCTGGTGTCTTTGGCTTCCCAATAGGGAACAACTCCAAGTTTCCTTTGGACAATACACCAGTTCGAAATCGGGGTGGTGATGAAGATTTTCAGTTCAGACCATTTTTTGTGGGTTCTCCCACAGCACCTGAACCCAGTAACAGCTTTTTTAGTTTTGCATCTCAAAGTCATGAGTCAGAGCAGCAGCAAATGTCTAGTAGGGCCTTCAAAATGAAAAGAATTTAACTTATTTTATAGAGTGTTTCTCTGCTTTCAGTCGTTATGATCTTTATTGTAAATAGAAGTAACCCACTTTTTTATGCTATTAAGTCTTTGAAGTTGACTTTACTTTTCAGTTTCAAGAAATTCACTGTTAGTGGGAAGGATGGCTGTAGTTTCTGGTTTTCTTGTCTTTAAAACACGAGCATTCTATTAGTCTGTTTCTTCACTTGTTGAATTCAATTTTCATCACTGCTGAAAAGGTCACAACATTGTATGTCTTTATCAACCACTGTTTCAGCTTGGCAGGTTTTGGCCCATTTGTGTGTTAATGCATATGTGTATAAGCACCGGTGTTATGTCCATGTATCTTTGGTTGATGTTGGTATTTATGCACATATGTATATATTTGCCAGTACATTTATGTGAAGGTTTGGCCTTGTAAAATGATGGCTATTTGATTGAATCACTGTTTCCGTGTATTATTTGATATGGTTATATAGTTGCATTTTTTTTGGAGATGTATTCATGCCAGTGAATGATGTTTGATATGTGTATGTTCAGTTACTCTTTGTGTATAAAAATAATTTACACTGGTAGTTCTAAAGGTTTTGTCATTGTTTTAAAATAAAATTTGCAGTTATTTTAAGTCAAAAAAAAAGATCTACCTCAAGTATACACTGTATTTGGAAGTGGTGCTGTGGCTTAAAGGGTAGAGTGGTAGCCTTGAGCTGAAGGGCTCAGGGACAGCACCCAGGCCCAGAGTTCAAGCCCCTTGACCGAAAGAAAAAAGATGTACCATATTCATAAATTGCTTTTTGAATGGCTATTCTTTTGTACAGCTATTTGAAGATAGAAACTAATTAAAACTAAAGAAGACATTCCCAAAGTAACAGTAATCAGATATAGTGAGAGCTTACTATTTGAAAGTCATTGTTTTTAGGATTTTGAAGGTCTTACTTCTTCACCTTCTACAATATCCCTCTGAAATTAGAGATTTGATTATCTCTATTTTGTTAATGGAAAACACGACATTCAAACTAAAAATGATGTAGATTCAAAAAAAGTGTTTAGATTTATAATGCTGGAATAATCCTGGATATCAGGTCTTGGTTTTGTCTTCTGGGAAACAGAAGTGATAGAGTCCATGTTACCAGGATGCTGAGAAGATCAAGTAAGATAATGTATGTAACAGAAAAACAGGAAACTTCTGGAGCAAAGTAGACAGCAAGCAGATGCCAGCTGCTTATTTTCCTATCTCATTGGAGTTACAAATATTTTTATAAGTTAAATTCTCCTTGTGTGGCCTTTACAAAATGTGGAGATATTTAATAAGAGATGGCCGATTCTCCACATCATGTCAGATTATTTTAAAATCTGAGAATGGAATTAGATACCTGTGAATGTAGAAAACAACTGAAATTTTCTCTCTTCTCCTTTATTTTGCTTTTGTCTGTTCAGTGCTGAAGTGTTCACAACGGGATGGGGTGGCTTTAGAGCTGAAGAAGAAACAGCTGGATTTGTGGCCCTTCATGGAATTTTAATGATAAGTTAGTGAAGAATGCTACTTTGATTACATTTCGCTTTAATTTTTGGGAAGGACTTTTTGTTAACTGATTCTTGAGGGAGTCCTACAATATAACAGCTTCCACGTCTTGTAAGAAATGGAAACCCAAGAAGATGTAAAGGAATTGCAAGAAGAGCCACGCACCCAGGGTTTCATGGCGACACTGCTATAAAATGGATCCATCCATTTCTTAGCCATCACTCGGTTCCTGCAGCCAGAGCGAGGTTGTTGTGTTAAATAAGAAGCACAGAGAGCTTTGCTATCTGAACCTGAGGGCTGGGAGTAGAGGGATGTACAATTAGCTCAGAACACGTCAAACTGCATTTCTCCATCTGCTGAGTCCCCATGTCATTTGGTACAGAAGCCGATGGTGACAAACAGCAGATGGGTGACACGTGCGCCTTTCCCTTCCACCCTTGTTTGGAACAGCTCCATTGCCCCTCTTCCACGCGCCACGGGCGTGTGTGCTGGTGGTGGACGCAGGCTTGGCCGTGGGCCATCTGTGGTCTCCGGCTGTGGGTTTGGCAGGACTCGCCCGTGGGTTCCCAGGCCATTTCAACCCACGTGAGGAATGGTAATCCAGCCCCCTTTCCACGTCCCACCCATACCCGCGTCCGCAGAAGAAAAACTAAACAAAATGTCCTTTTATTATCCTACAGGAACACAAACAGAAGGAGTGGAACAAGGACTTGGTCGCATTTACAGTAAATGTCTCCAAAAAGATCCACCACAATAAGTGTGAAATCTCTTGTCTCTGAGTGTTTTCAGTTTACTCTTTAAACTCCTCAGAGCGCAATGAAGTTTTTTGCTAACACCCACGGCTCTCTTTTTTCTTTTTCTATGCAGGTCCTGGGGTTCGAACTATGGGCCTGGTCACTGTCTCTGAGCTCCTTTTTGCTCAAGGCTAGCGCTCTACCACCCGAGCCACAGCACCACTTGCCTTTTCTGTGATTAAAGAGTCTCCTGGGATGACCTTGAACCCGTACCCACCGATCTCAGAGCAGCTAGGATTCCTGGCTCCCTGTCCAGCTTGCTGCCCTAGGTGCTTTGGCTTTAGCCTCAGGTTTTGGCCAGTCGTCAAAGACCTTGGGATGTTCATTTTTAGCTGTTTTATTATAACATGTTGTATTTGTCTTATGCATAAACACAATCCAAGGAACTCAATGGTTTAAATCTGCTCCTTTCCAAATCCCACTAAAATAAAGATAAGAGCAAAGGGACAAACTCCTGAAAGAGAGAAATAACAACAGGAAAGACTCTGCGAAGGTTGTTGGAAGCCAGATGCTAGGTAGGGGAGGAGGAACTGATTTAGAAGAGGGATGTAGCCAAGACCCTGCACTGGAGATACAGCACTGGAGAGCAGTATGGATTTTCCCCGAAATCTCAGCAAAAACCACCGTCAGGGAAATGTCTAGTTTTGTAGAAATCATGGGTAAAACCCCACGGTGTGTTTAGACCACATTTATAAAGAAATGGGGAACTGTGGAAAATTATCCAAGAGATGTAAGTCAGGCCTAGGGAAACAAATCATCCATGTTTTTCTCTAGAAGTGGAAGCTAGACTTAATTTGTAAACTCATAAGTACAAATGGTGGGTGGTACACAAGTCTATACAAACGTAGTCATTAAAATACAATAGACTCAAAGGAGAACTCAAATAGTGAAAGGTAAAACCAAAATTCAGCAAAATAAAATACCAGGAAGTGAGTAGTCAAAAGGAGTAATTGAATGAATAGAAGAGGGGGAAAATGCAGACAAGAATCCAATGTACATCCTACAAAATTAAGAAGAGTGAGGAAGTAGGGGTGGGAATGTTGAAAGGGTTGACACTGATCAAGATATATTGTATTCATAAACTGCTTTTTTCAAGGATAGCTCCTTTGTACAATTAAAGAAGCAGAAGAAGAAAAAGCAGAAGCAGAAGAAGGAGGAGGAGAAGGAAGTGTTGAAGAAGAAATCATGGGGAAAAACTAGGAAGATTAGTCGAACATTTTTGGAGAATCTAACAGCTCAGTCTTCTTTTTCATATATTTTTATTGTAATTAATAGAAGGGTTACATTATATTCACCAGATAGAAGGTGCATTACTTCACAAACATTGATACCCTTTCTCATGTCTTGGTCCCCATTTCCCTCCCCACCCCTCCCCCTTCCCTATCCGATTTCAAATAACCAAATAAACATATATACAATGTATGAGATAACCAGGTAAAATACTGTAACAATATGAGATAACCAAGGGACAGCAAGAGAGATAAGAGACAACATAGCACATTAAGGACAACAATCACTCATTATATGGCTTTTGTTTCTATATCCTGGAGGTCCTTTCATTTAGCATCATACTATATGGCCTTATGTATTTCTGCTCCTTGAGTCACAGCAACACTTTTGGTTTTCTGGTGGCTAATTGGAGATAAGAGTCTCATGGACTTTCGTACCTGGGCTGGCATTGAACCTTGATCCTCAGGTCTCAGCCTCCTGAGTAGCTAGGTGTGAGCCAGCCACCAGTGCAAGTAGGGATATTTCTAAACACATAAACATTCTTATACTAGAATGTTTCTGTATTAGAATCTTATTCTTTCAAGATGATTTTCCACTTTAAGATTATTGCATTAAAGAATAAGTGCTTCGAAATCTCAGTGTTTAGCCCCAAACCACTTAACTAGATTTCCACTGGCAAAAATCAGATTACCCACTTATGGGCATCCTCATTAGTGTGCTCTCTCTCTCTCTCCCCTCTCTGTCTCTCTGTCTCTCTCTGTCTGTCTCTCTGTCTGTCTGTCTGTCTGTCTCTCTCTCTCTCTCTCCTCTCTGTCTCTCTGTCTCTCTGTCTCTCTGTCTCTGTCTCTGTCTCTGTCTCTCTGTCTCTCTGTCTCTCTGTCTCTCTCTGTCTCTCTGTCTCTGTCTCTCTGTCTCTCTCTCTGTGTCTCTCTGTGTCTCTCTGTGTCTCTCTGTGTCTCTCTCTGTCTCTCTCTGTCTCTCTGTCTCTCTCTCTGTCTCTCTCTCTCTCTCTGTCCCTCTCTCTGTCTCTCTCTCTGTCTCTCCAGTCCTGGGGCTTTTTAAACTGGGCCTGGGCACTGTCCTTGGACACTTTTTGCTCAAGGTTAGCACTCTGCCACTTGAGCCACAGCACCACTTCTGGCCTTTTGTGTGTATGTGGTACCAAGGAATTGAACCCAGGGCTTCGTGCATGCTGGTGAGCACTCTACCATTAGGCTACATTCCTGGCACCCTCATTAGCTCTTAATAAACATTTTTTTCTCTTTCTAAGCAGATTGGGTACTATTTGAATTAAAAAGGTCTGATGTATACATTTGGGATGACTGGTGACAAAACTAACAGAAAAACAAAAGAAAAATTTAATAGTAAGCTAAGAAAAATTTTCAAGAGGAAGTCAGCTGCCTTGGAAATAAATCTACCCCTTGGAAATATAGGTGCTTTGGAAACTTCTTGAAAAAGAACCTTCCAGAAGAAGAGGACAATGGAATACTCCCTCCCCCACCTCCTCGAGACAGAGATACTTCTACACAATTTCCTAAACAGCAAAACACACTTTGATGCTGGGGATAACCCTTGGAGCCCAGAGAGGGAACATTACACTCCAGCTAGATTGAATGGAAAGAGGTAGGCCGTGGTTGTAGTAGTACAGGCCTAAACAAGGTGTTAGAGGTCCCAACCAACATTTTCTTGCATTTACCATGTGTGACTTGGCGCAAAGAACATAGTAAGATCCACTGTGGTTATTGTTGTAGGATCTTTGGTGACTCCTTCTCAGAATGCCCCAAACAAAAAGCAGTAAGGTTAGGAAAATGAAACTCACAAGTAGAGGTAAAGGAATGAATAAAGTTAACTGGAATAGGAGATTCCAAGTTAAGAGGAAAGAAACTTAGGCCAGCAAAAGACAACAAATAATTTGGCAAGGACACCCTCTGTGTAAACACAGCTGTCAGCAGCCGGGGTAACTCAAAGCAAAGCCTCTGACATGAGTAATTCTAGGTGGAAATGCAACATAAAGAAAACTCTCACAGGGGCTTGGCATTTGAAGTATTTTTGGTCCATAATTTGTTCACATAATTTGGCACTTGATTTGTTCAGAATTTGCCTATCATTTTGGCCCATCAGTTGTTCATAATTTTAATTATTTGGATTTGTTTCCAAAATAGTATCTCTACTGTATTCTTGATTTAGACCAACTGGCAATGTTAATTTTAGAATGAGAAAGGTAATATTTGAATAGTGTCTGATTACCATGAGCTAATGGGGAAATCAGAAAGACAGAGGGTCTTCAGAATTTGTTCATAGAAATGCATTTTACATGAGATACACACAGACCCTCCCCAAGCCAATAAAGATGCAAAGTCACTCAATGATCAATAAATTATTATTATTATTTGCCAGGCCTAGGGCTTGAACTCAGGGCCTGGGCACTGTCCTTGGGCTTTCTCAAGGCTAGAGCTCTGCCACTTGAGTCACAGCGCCACTTCTGGCTTGTGATGTGAAGGAATCGAACCCGGGTCTTCGTGCATGCTAGGCAAGCGCTCTACCACTAAGCCAAACTCCAGGCACAAAGTATTTTTTTAAAAGCTAAGCAAATTAAAAAAACTAAACAAAGAGGAGAAAAATGGACTTTATATTCTGATACAAAAAGTAATCTACCTAATGGTCTTCAAAAGTTTATTTTGGTTTCCTCCACCTGTTTCCACAACAAGAACAAAAGAACCAGCTGGCATTCTGTAGTTTAGTCTTGAGTGACAAGGATATGTCCCTATGATTTATGCACCGAAACCCATTTCTCAACATTTTCCAAAGTGAACAATTGGTTTTAGTGTATAATTCTGAAGGAATTTCCTTGACTATTTTATGACACTTATTTTCTTCTCCTAGGAAAAGGCAGCAGAGTATTCCCTTTGACTGCTTCTGTCTTTTCCATTCTTTAGACTGGTTTTTGTCTACCTGCTCATATATGTATGCATATATATATATACAAATATATATGTATATATATATCTTATACAGTTAACCAGCAAAAGAAAAGCCACACGTGGAGCTATGGCTCAAGCTATATTAAGCAGTAGAGCATGAGCTCTAAAAGCTCAAGTACACAGCCCAGGTCCTGAGTTGAATACCACTACCACCACCACCACCACCATCACCAATGCATTAGGCTCTCTGGAATACTGAACAGAAAATAGGATGTGAAAGGAAGTTAAGGCCTTTCCTGTGTTGTCTTTTTTTTTTTTGCATTTTAAGCAGTACACAAAGTTATCAGTACCCTAGTTCTAAATACTTTAGTTCTAAGGGATGATATTAAAAGCCAAGACCTTTTGAAAAACACATTTTGGAGGAGGTTACATTGCTCCCTTGCCACTGTGAGCAGGGGACTGGGAGCTTGAGTGAATGAGAGCCTGAGCCACCATGATGTTTACTGAGCCTTTGGTAGCTTTTACTGACCCAGAGGCTAGATAGGGCAAGAGGTTGAATGCCATGTGTCTGGCTGAGGCAGAAAAATTGCTATGACATAACCATAGCTAATACCCAAAGGAGGCAGAGGAACATAGTCAAGGTCACCAATTGAAGGTTTGGATTGAGAGCCAATCACTCGACCTCTGGAGGTCACCCTTCACCCTTTTGGTGGTGTTTTAGTTCATGTGTGTCCTCTCTTCTTGATCTGTGGAAGATACAATAGGAAATTTGAGCAAATTGGGGTCTGGTCAGTGGTTGTTCTCACGTCATTTCCTTCCTCTAGCCTATGCCATTCATTCTCCTCCTTTATCCTTCTCAAATTGCTCTATTTGAATGCCCTGATCAAACATTCTCCACAGTATTTTCCTGATCGTTCTGGCCAAGGTGGGCTTCATAATGGGCAAAGTGAAGGTTGCAAAAATCTTTTCATCTGTCCTAATTTGCTGTGACAACATCCAGAAAATGCACTCTTGGATCACATTTGCTATGAGCTGACTTTTCAAGCTGTTCTCAAGGAAAATCCTTCCTCGGCCTGGAGATGTGTTCGCTGTGCGTGGGGCAGAGGACCAGAGAGCTTCCTGTCAACTCTAGAGAAACCTTCTCCCTGTCACATGACTGTGGGGTGCTCACACTTCCACTTGGTTAGGTAAGGCTTGGCTCTTACCAAGCGTTTTCGTGCTGCTCTGGGTTTGGATTTGATATGGGCGGAGTGTCCATTTCTGCTCCCAGGCTGAGAGATGGAAACGTGGAAACAGATTTAAATCAATGGAGCCTCACAGTCAGCAGTCTTAAACTCATGCAAAAGACAATTCGTGAGTGCTGAAACAGCACTCTGAGACTTCAGGGGCTGTGCCAACAGGTAAAAGAATACTTCCATAATGCATGATCTTTTTGAGCAGGAGAGAAGTGGAAACAGTCTTTGGTAAGGCAGGGCATAAGGCGTGAATTTGATGAAAGTTGGTGGCACACCTACAGTCCCAGCCACTCAGGAGGCTGAGATCTGAGGATTGCAATTCAAAGCCAGCTCAGGTAGAAAAGTTTGTGAGACTCTTCACTTCAATTTAGCCAGCAAAATAGCCAGAAGCAAAGTTGTGGCTCAAGTGGTAGATTTTCAGGTTTGAGTGAAAAAGCTAAGGGACAGTGCTCAGGCCCCAAGTTCAAGCCCTAGTACTGACACAAAGAAGTAAAAAGAAAAGATAAAGTGAAATATGCAGGTTGGGTTCTATTTGTATCTTTTAGCCATTTATCTTTTTCCTTGATTTGATTACATGTGCAGTGTCTGGAAAATCGAGGTATCTTTCCTTTATATTTCACTATCAGGCAAATATTTGTTAGGTGTTGATTATGTACCCAGAATTGTGTTAATCTTAAAGATGCTTTGATAATAAGTTAACACCCTGTGTCTCTCTGGAACAATTCTTCTTGCAATAAAATTTAAAGCTATGGGGGCCGGTTAGATAGGTTTTTTTAAAACTTTAAAAATATGAAGATTTTGCTAATGTTTAAATATTGTCTTTGTTATACATTTTTTTTGCCTGTCCTGGGCCTGAGCACTGTCCTTGGGCTTTCTCAAGACTAGAGCTTTGCCACTTGAGCTGCAGCACCACTTCCAGCTCTTTCTATGTATGCGGTACTAAGTAGTCAAACCCAGATCTTGATGCATGCTCTACCACTACGCCAAACTCCTGGCCCTATTTTACATTTTAAATGTAAATTTTACTTGGTTTACTTAAAATCGCAACATGGTGTTATGAAATATAAATAGATAACAGATGATAATAGATAAATGTAAATTATATATCATCGATAGATAAAAGATAGTAGATTGATAGTTGCATTTTTAAATCAATTCTTTTCATGAAGATTAAACTTATTAAACATCTAAGTATGTCCATTCCCATGGAAGGATTTATTAAGTAGAAGGATAGTGAGAAGTATTTTTGTCATTAAGATTGGACATAGTAAAACTGTCATGAATTAATAGGTAGAAGACATTGATTTCTTCATACACCAACTGTCGGTATGTCCCAATTAGTGCTTTTATTTAAGCCAAATTTCCTGTGTTTTAAGGTTAACCAGCACTTCTAGTGGTGTTTGTATGAGGCCAATGTAAACTCACGTCTCTTGCTGAGATCTGAGGCAGACTGGAGAAAGAAAGGTCCCCCTAAAAGCTGGCTAAAACATTGAAGCTTAATTAGCCCGTGTATTTATACTACCTTTACACAAAGCAGTAGCTGGAAGCCTGTAGGTACAAATGGAACTATTTTTTGCAAATCCATCTGGAGATGGTTAAATGTAACTTACGAACTTTTCATATGAACATTTCTTGCTCTGCTTCCTTGGGAATAGAAATGTTCTGGGCAGGACCCTGGAGAATCTCCTCCCCACTAGCCAGTGCATATTCTGTGGTCATATTTTATCAAGTTCTTACAAACTTAAGAACTTGGGAAGAGAAATTAACACCATGCGTATCTTGAGCATAAAGCCTGATTTCATAAGAAAGGATCCCAAAGCAAAAAACAAAACCAAAACTTCTGTGCTATATGGGAAGGGAAAACAATTTCAAAGGTGTGTGTGTGTGTGTGTGTGTGTGTGTGTGTGTGTGTGTGTGTGTGTGCATGTGGATACCGGGCTTGCTGTTGAAATTCTTGCTCAGTGGTTTTCACTTAAGGTTGGTTCTCTACAACTTGAACCACATCTGCAATTCTTTTTGCTGGCTAATTGGAGATAAAACCTGTGGATTTGCTCTCAAACTGAGATCCTGAGCTCTATTGGGAAAAAAAAGAGTGAATATGGAGGAAAACGTTTTATAAGTACACTGATACTGGTAATAGGGTATACACACACACACACACACACACACACACACACACACACATATATATATATATATATATATATATATATATATATATATATATATATATATATATACAATGGTGCTAGTGCTGGGGCTTGAACTCAGGGCCTGGGTGCTTGCTTTTCCTAAAATTTTTGCTTAAGGTTGGTGCTCTACTACTTGAGCCATAGGTCCACTTCTGGCTCTTGCTTTTTCATTTTTTCTCCTTCCTTCCTTCCTTCCTTCCTTCCTTCCTTCCTTCCTTCCTTCCTTCCCTCCCTGTTTTAGTAGGTAATTGGACTTTCCTTCGCAGCTGTATTCTAACCATGATCCTCAGATCTCAGCTTCCTGAGTGATTAGGAGTACAGGTTTGAGCCTCCAGGTGGTCATAGGTATATTCAAAAAACAATTCTATTTTTCTCTTATTTTGCTAAAGTTTGTGTGGGATCTAGGATTTCCCTCTGTGGGCAGATGTCAAGATGCATGAACACTCTCCCTTCCTATTGTTTTCTATATGGATTTGTAGCTGTTCTTTAAGCAATCTATCTCATCTAAATGATTTTATGGGTCTGAGGTCGTTGATAGTATTTCTGCATGAAAACATTCCCTACACTTAAAAATGATTTTATTAGCATATATTAATTGTATAAGGGGAGTTGTTTGTAATAATTCCATACACACTATATTTGTTTCCCTCATCCCCCTTCAAGATAACCTCAACTGGTTCTACTGTTTTATTTTAATCTGTAAATACAGAACACTTTGACCCTACACCATCCTTCATTCTCTCCATTCCTGCTCGCTCCTCCTCCTCATGATAGCTCCCACACCATTTACTCTCCATTCATGTGTTCATTTATATTAGTGTGTATTAATTGTACAGAAGAGTCTTACTATGGTAATTCTCATGTGTACATATCCTAATTTAGTCTCAATCACTTCTATTGCTCTTCCTTTTCATTTCCTTGTCCCTCCTATACTCCGTTATTTAATTAGTTTCAGTTAGTTTCCTTATGCGAGCTTCATCTATCAACTTGATGTATTTTGATTTTTTTTTTGTCAGTCTTGGGGCTTGAACTCTGGACCTGCGTGCTCTCCCTGAGCTCTTCAGCTCAAGGCTACCACCCTACTCCTTGAGCCACAGCCCTCTTCCCCTTTTCTAGTGATTAATTGGAAATTAGAGTCTCTTGGTCTTTAGTGCCTAGGCTGGCTTTGAACCTTGATCCTTAGATCTCAGCCTCCTGAGTAGCTAGGATTACAGGCATGAGCCACTGGGCCCAGCTTATTTTTCACTTTTCATCATTTTTCTTACTTTCAAATATCTCATAATTACAACCATGTTATATGTATGTATGTATGTTTGTATGTATGTATGTGCATATGTATGTATGTACGTACGTATCTATTTTTCTATCTATCTATCTATCTATCTATCTATCTATCTATCTATCTTTTTAAAATTTTTTTTGCCAGTTCTGGGCTTGAGCTCAGGGCCTGAGCACTGTTCTTGGACTTTTTCAAGGCTAGCGCTCTACCACTTGAGCCTCAGCATTACTCCCGGCTTTTTTCCAAGTATGTGGTACCAAGGAATCAACTCAGGCCTTCTTGAATGCTAGGCATGCACTCTACGACTAGGCCAAACTCCTGGCCCCTCTATCTTTTATCTACCCTCTATCATCTATCAGTGTATCTACTGACACAATAATCTTTTGCGACATGCTGATCTCCAGTTCTATTTCCCACAAGAAATATAACTTTATTTTTCATTATGGTTAAGTAATATTTTATAATATGTTAATTCTCTGTCTAGATTTAACCATATTTTCTTTAAACATTCATTGATTGTTGTGTATTTTGACTGATTCTCGTCTGGTTGCTGTTAGCAATAAACCGAAAAATACATGATCCATTTTTAATTGATTTTTGTACAAGGAATAAGATAGGGGTCCAGCTCCAGTCTCTTACATGTTTTTAGAACTTTTCTATTAATAATTTATGAATTTTAGAAGTCTTGAGAGGACCCAGTCTTTGTTTCCATGGAAATTTCTTTAATTATATGTTATCTATTTTATTAATTTCTGCTGTTATCATCATCATATTCATCCATCTAAATAGTAAGTCCTTCCTTCCTTCATTCATTCATTGCTTCCTTCCTTCCTTCCTTTCTTCCTTCCTTCCTTCCTTCCTTCCTTCCTTCCTTGTACTAAGGATTGAACCCAGGGCCTTGTGCATGCTAGGCAAATACTCTACTATGTCAGCTACTCACACAGACCTTTAATTTGTGTTTTGTTTTTGAGACAGGATCTCTCTGCTACATTTACCTGAGCTGACCTTAAACTCATGATCTCCTGCTTTTCTTCGCTGTAGTAGCTGGTATTGCAGTACTGAATCACTATGTCAAGTCTTTTTGTTATTAATTGAATGTTCAACTGTGTTTCTTTTCATGGCAAAATGTAATATTAAGCTTCCTAATCAGATTCTGCATGCAGTTAAAATCGATCAACTCCACTAACTAGTTACTATTCATTTGTAATCTATTTAAAATCTATGAAACAGCTCAAATGCTACAGAAAACTTGGTATTTTCAGCTATCATAGTGATTTAAGCCTTGTGTTGTATGTATACTAGTACTGGGTTTTGAAATCAAGGTCTTGAGTATAGCTTAACTTTTACCAGTCACAGTTGGCACTCTACCACTTGATCCACATCTCAGCTTCTGAGTTTTTGCTAATTAATTGCAGGTTAGAATCTGTTGGATGGCATGCTTGGGCTAGCTGGGCGGTCTGAGTCCTCGAACTCCCAGCATGGAGCACCCCTGTCTGGCTTATTGCCATGTTTTTCTGAAAAGATTTGTTTTATTCTTGTTTTGTTTTTGTCATGATTTTTGAAGGGCACATTGTTAGCAGCTATTTTCTGTTACTCCTTGAATGTTGTGATTCTATGCTTCCTGGTTTTATTATTTTAAAAATGTAGATTTTTTTTGTTCTTGTATGACTGATTTTAAGATTATTATTCTTTGCTAGAACTTCTGTTACTTTTGTTTTGATAAACCTTTGTTTTCTTTGTGCTCTGAGTAATTTTTTTTTTGCCAGTTCTGGGCTTGAGCTCAGAGCCTGAGCACTGTCCTTGAACTTTCTACCACTTGAGTCTCAGCACCACTTCTGGTGTATGTGGTACCGAGGAATCGAACCTGGATCTTCGTGCATGCTAGGCTAGCTCTCTACCACTAGGACAAACTCCTGGTCTGATTTATTTTTTTCTTGTCAGTTGTGGGGATTTAACTGGGCCCAGCCATTGTCTCTGAGCTCTTCATTTCAAGGCTACCACTCTACTACTTGAGCCACAGCATCATTTACAGTATTCTGGTGGTTAATGCGAGGTAAGAGTCTCACGAACTTTCCTGCCCGGGCTGGCTCTGAACCTTGATCCTCAGATCTCAGCCTCCTGAGTAGCTAGGCTTACAGCATGAGCCACTGTACCCAGCTCATTCCTTTCCTTCTAAACTTCCATTAACATATATGTTGGAACTCTTCCACCATGTGCTAAGAATATCTGTATTTTTTCCTGTATTCTCTGTAGATTGTCATTTAGATGGTTTCTGCTGAATTGATCTACATTCCACTTCTCTTTAAACTCATCAACTGTATTAATTTGTTTTAGAACTTCTTCATTGAATTGGGTAATTTTCTATATTAGATTTGTTTTGGTATTTCTAATTCTATGTCAAAATTCCCTATCTGCAATTTACACACACACTCTCTCATCTACTTATTTGCTGTTACCAGCACTTGAATTCAGGGCCCCAAGTTTTCTTTGCTTTCACTTGAACCGCACCTCTAAGCCTGCCTAGTCCTTCTACTGTTTATTTTGGAGATTCTGTCTCACAAATTTTCCTGCCTTGGCTGGTTTTTGGCCATAACTCTGTAGTTCCCAGCCTCCTTCGTAGCTAGGGTTACTGATATGAATGTCTAGTACCTGGCTTCAGTTACTTTAAAGCTTCTGTCTCATAATCTATTATTTGTTTTTTTATTCTATTTCTGTTTTTCAGTTTTCTTATATGGCACCATTTTTTTATGCACTTCTGATAATGGTTGAATTTAGTATCTTAGAAGTGTGTGTACAACAATTCTAGAACAATTCTAGAAACAATCACCTAATTTTAAAAAAGGATTAATTCAGCTTTCTGTCACATAGAAAAAATGGTGATCCTTTCTCTATGTAAGTGAAGCCAATACATGGCTGACTTTATGCCACTAAGAGGTATAATCTTAGGGTTTAATTTAAACCTTTACAAGATTTTCATCTTTCATCTATATGTTTGTGGTGTGTCAGAAGTGGGGCTTGATCTCAGGGCCTAGCACTGTGTCTCAGATTGTTTTGCTTGATGCTAGTGCTCTATCACTTGACCTATATCTTGATTTCTAGCTTTTGGTTGGTTAATGGGAAATAAGAGTCTCCTAGAATTTTCGGGTCTAGCTGTCTTTAAATCATGCTCCTAACCTCTCGGGTTCCTGAATAGCTAATAATCCAGGTGAAAAGCCACTGGGCTCTGGCTCCCAAGTTTTCATAGAGATGCTCGAATCGATCAGGGTCTACACACTATTTACAGGAGAGGCAGCACTGTTACTTATTGTTATTCCAGCACTGTTATTCGTACTTCTTCAGAAGTCCTGAACTCAAGTTCCTGTCTTGTATTCTAGTGTTTGGCTCTGTACACTTTGAGACTGTAGGAACTGGTTCCCATCTCAGAATATTTGGGTCATTTTGCTTAACATACATACAGTATGTTCCGGGCATAGAAAGCTAGGATTTTAGAGTGACCCCATTTCTCTAGGAGTGTGTGTGTGTGTGTGTGTGTGTGTGTGTGTGTGTGTGTGTGTGTGATGGGACTTGAACTCATGCCTTTCTCTCCCTCTGGGTTCTTTTGCTCAAGGCTGGTGCTTCACCTCTTGAGTCACAGGGCCACTTGCTCTTTAGGATTTGGACCCCTCAAGCCCTTAGAGGTTTTAGTATCTCTAAAGGACACTAAAGTGAGGATTCCAAATACATGCACACTTATTTACATATTGTCTCTGGTTTGTTGGGTTGAGGAGGTTAATCTGCTCCCAGCAAATATATCACAGACTGGGTTCTCTGAAACTGACTTCCAGTGAGATTTTCCCATGATGCTCCTGCTGCTTCAATCCAAGTGACACAGTGCTCTTTCTACCCTTGTTTTCTGCCATCTCCCTCCCCTTGCGAACCACCACCAAAATGGTTGGTGGTGACAGTGTCTGTATAAGTTCTTACAGTATACTTAGTGGAGTAAGATGCTTTAATTTAAAGTTGATTCTTTTTCTTGTGGACGTTTTGATAAACTCATCTAAGAATCTACTGAAAATGCTTCTGAGGGTTTTTTTTTTGTCATGTAATTTCCCTGACCACTTACCCTTACCTTTGCTTGTTTGGCAATTTTTTGGATGTCCATTTTCTATTAAGAGGCCTTTGTCTGCCTGTCTGGCATTCATTTTTGAATGATCTCAGAGGAGCTGTGGGCTGGCTCTTTCTTATCTTTTCCTGACATCTACTCAGAGACTTCCCTCCTTTCACTCTTGTCAGTGAAAATATAGCTGGCTTTTAACATAGTCCACCTTTTCTGAATGACTGCCTTAGGCCAATATCCTTTCACCTTTAGATTCCTTGAGTATTTTCAGGTTTGTGTAAATGCATGTTTGCAATCCATTGTGATTCACCACATTCCAGCATGAACCGAGCCCTAGAACTGCTCTATCTCTGCTACTTGACTTGCTGTGGTATCAACCATTTCCCATGTCTCTTGCTGGTATATAAGCAGCATTCTTTAAAGAATTCTCTATCTTAAAACAAAAATAAAAGAACTGGCCGGGAGTTTGGCCTAGTGGTTAAAGTGCTTTCCCAGCATGCATGAAGACCCGGGTTCGATTCCTTGGTACCACATACATAGAAAAAAGCCGGAAGTGGTGCTGAGGCTCAAGTGGTAGAGCTCTAGCCTTGAGAAAGTCCAAGGACAGTGCTCAGGCCCTGAGCTCAAGCCCAGGACTGGCAAAAAACAAACAAAAAAAAACACTTAGAAAAAAGAGAAACATCTTGTAAGCTCCATCTATAATTCTTTCTTTCTCTTTCCTTTCCCTCTCTCCCTCCCTTCCTTCCCTCCTTCCTTCCTTCCTTCCTTCTTTTTTTGTTCATTTTTTTCTCTCTCTTTCTTTCTTTCTCTCTCCCTCTCTCTCCCTCTCTCTCCCTCCCTCCCTCCCTCCCTCCCTCCCTCCCTCTCTCTCTCTCTCTCTCTCTCTCTCTCTCTCTCTCTCTCTCTCTCTCTCTCTCTCTCTCTCTCTTTCTTTCTTTCTTTCTTTCTTTCTTTCTTTCTTTCTTTCTTTCTTTCTCTGATACCTGTCCTGGGGCCTGAACTCAGGGCCTGGGCACTGTGCCTAAGCTATTTTTGCCCAAGGCCAGTGCCCTACCACTTGAGCCACTTCTGGCTTTTTTGGTGCCTAATTGGAGATAAGAGTCTCACAGACTTTCCTTCTCTGACTGGCTTTGAATCACAATCCTGAAATCTCAGCCTCTTAAGTAGCTCAGATTATTTACAGGCATGAATCACTAGGGCCTGGCTCATCTTTAATACATGTTATCCTTTCTCTGGTTTCCATAGCTACTTTAGTAAGGCATACATGGAGTCCTTAAAATAAAGTTTATTTTCTCTAGTATAGAGGCTAGAAGCTCAGGATCAAGGGGTTTGCAAGGTCACAACCTCTCTACCAGATCTTTTCCTGTTCCTTTTCAGCTCCTGATTGTCTGCTGACATTGTGTGTGTGTGTGCGCTTGTGTGTGCTTGTGTGTGCATGTTCTAGGGCTTGAACTGAGGACCTAGGCTGTGTCCAGAGCTTCAAGGGCAGTGCTCTACCACTTTGAGCCATAGCTTTACTTCTGGCTTCTTGGTGGTGAATTTGAGGTAAGAGTCTCACACACTTTCCTGTCTGGGCTCGCTTGGAACCATGATCTTCCCATCTCAGCCTCCCGAGTAGCTGAGATTACAGATGGGAACCACTGGCACCCAGCTATCAGCATCCTTTTTTGGCATCCTGTTATTCTCTGCCTTCTCACGATGGTGTGACTATTTCTCTGTCTGAATAACTTCAGGTGAAAATCTTATAAAAACAAGACCCAGCCATTCTGAATTAGTGGTTCATTTTACTTCTGTATGGCGTCAACTAGTCTAATTATGTATCTAATTACCCTATTTCCAAGTGAGACCATATTCAAGGTAAGATTTGATATATTGATTTTGGAGGAGAAACAATTCAAGTCATAACACTTGGAGATATAGCTGTTATTTATTTAACTGATGTGAGAGTGCCTGTTTGAATTCCTCCAGGATAGTTTGGCTTATAACTTATTTTGATATCTGTGGTTTATTGACTTTGGTTCTCATTTGAAACATGTATGTGAGTGCTCCATTGGTTTAACTATGTATGTTATAAGAGCACTACTTGTTAACAGTGTTGGTTAATATGAGTTTAGACTGCCTATGTATGATTTGAAACAGCTGTCAAAATTTAGATATTCCTACAAGACTTTTTTTTAAGGTGCCTTTATGCTACAACTATTGTTGTAAGACACAGTTTAGCTTTGTGATGTTGTCTGAATTAGTAATTACAAGGAAAATATGACCTCAAGTTGAGTCAACTCATGAAATTTGACTTGGTTAGAATTGCAAAACAACAAGAACAAGACAAAACAACAAAAAACTTAGCAGCACAATGTAAGAGTAAGCCTCTAGTTTTAGTCAGATTCCTATAACTACTAATGTTTGTGCAATAATTCATTCTTGCTACTGCATTAGGGATCATTGTAATCATAAAATTTCTACCATGGAATTTCATCTGTAACTTCAAATATGAAAATTATCACACAGGAAAAAAAAATCTCACCAGAAGTTTCTAGAAGACTAGAAAATATATCTTAACCAAAATGTTCAAAACCATCAAGGACAAGTTTCTGAAGTTTAAAACTAGATTCCTATGGTCGGTGAGAAAGAGAAGACTAGTCAGTCTATAATTGGCAAAAGTCAAAAAAATTAATAATTAATCATTAACTGCATAGTTCATGGTTTGAAGGGAAGGTGATTATGCAATCATTTGCAGAGGAGTTCAGAAACAAGAAACAAGTACTTAAAGATATTTTAAGTGAAGGTAAAAGGCTGGGAAGGGAAAGGATGGGTGAGAATGTTGCAAGTCATGATATTGATCAAGATGCATTATATTCATAAACTTCTTTGTTAAATGGCAACTCCTGTGTATGATTATTTAAATAGCATATAAAAAGTTAGGTTTTTGAAAAAAATAATAAAAACAGATGGATGACCTGGATCAAAAAGTAAAGGCATAATTTAAAGATTTAAATAGTGTTTGAAGATCTCTAAATCATTTTCTCTCCCTGCATCCCATTTCAAGGGCCCCAACTGCTGTAAGACTTTCCATTCTTCTTCAAGAAATTACCTCCAGCCAAGCATTGATGGCTTACACCAGTAATCCTAGATACTCGGGAGAGTGAGATCTGAGGATCACTGTTTGAAGCCAGCCTTGGCAGAAAAGTCTGTGAAACTCTTATTTCTAATTGCAGCAAAATCTAGAACCAGAGGCTTGGCAAAAGTGGTTGGTACCAACTGTAAATTAAACACTCAAAGCAAGACAAGAGATGCCCTGAATTTGTACCAAAGAAGACGGGAAGAAGCAAATTAATCAATTAAACTAATAAATAACCTCTATAATCCGAGTGAACAGTGCATTTATAGGCTTTTCCATGACTTAGCATTTAGACAATGGCTATTGATGTCCTGCTATGGTGAATAGATATTTAACTTGTTCCTCACTTTTATCAGCATAGTTCTATGACAAATTTTGATTAAGAATTTTCATTGTTACAACAACAGTACATTTCATTCCCTCATTAGTCACTAAATGAACATGATTATATTTTTTCTTTGATTGCTAACTGCAGTTTTGGGAGCCAATAATTGTCTCAGTTCAGTTATTCAGTTTCTTCTTCCTTCCTTCTTTCTTTCTTTCCTTCCTTCCTTCCTTCCTTCCTTCCTTCCTTCCTTCCTTCCTTCCTTCCTTCCTTCCTTCTTTCCTTCCTTCCTTTCTTCCTTCCTTCTTTCCTTTCTCCTCTCTCTCTCTCTCTCTCTCTCTCTCTCTCTCTCTCTCTCTCTCTCTCTCTCTCTCTCTCTCTTTTCTTTTTTGTGGGTCATGGGCTTGAACTCGGCCTGGGCATTGTTCCTGAGCTCTTCAGCTCAAGGCTACTGCCCTACCCTTGAGCCAAGCCCCACTTTCCATTTTCTAGAGGTTAATTGGAGATAAGAGTCTCAGGTCCTTTTGTTCCTGGGCTGGCTTTGAATCTTGATCCTCAGATCTCAGCCTCCTGAGTAGCTAGGATTCAGGTGTGAGCCACCATGCCTGGTTTCTTTTCTTTCTTTCTTTTCTTTCTTTCTTCTTTCTTTCTTTCTTTCTTTCTTTCTTTCTTTCTTTCTTTCTTTCTTTCTTTCTTTCTTTCTTCTCTCCCTCCCTCCCTCTGTCTTTATGTCTATCTCTGTCTCGCTCTCTCTTTTTCTTTCTTTCTTTCTTTCTTTTTGCCAGTGCTAGGGCTTGAACTCAGAGCCTGGGCACTGTCCTTGGCACTTCTCATGGCTAGCACTCTACTGCTTGAGCCACATCACCACTTGCAGCTTTTTCTGTGTATGTAGTACCAAGGAATTGAACCCAGGGCTTTCTGCATGTTAGGCAAGCACTCTACCACTAGGCCACACTCCCAGCCCGGTTATTCAGTTTTCTTAGAAACCTGAATTCAGTCTTATAAATTACTGCTTCTCACAGCTTCCTATTTGCTAACTTTGTAATGTGCATCCCATTTTCCTTCTGGAAATTTCTCTCTTAGTGTTTTCTGTATTCTTGCTTCAATCTTTATTGCGTGTGTGCATCCACATGTGAACACATGTGCCTTGGTACTCGGGCTTACACTCAGGACCTGGCGTTCTCAGTTTGCTTGCTTGCTCACAGCTGGTGCTCTACCGCATGAGCCAGGCCTCAAATTCAGCATTTATTGGTTAATTGAAAATAAGGCCTTGACAGATTTCAACTCATAATTCTCTGATCTTAGCCTCTAGAGCAGCTAGGATTACTGGTGTGAGCCTCTGGTGTTGGGCTCCAATTCTTATTTTCTATGTGAAATGCTTTGTTGAAGTTCCAAGAATTCCCAGATTTTTTCCATCTGTTCTGAAACCTTAATACATTTTTTGACATCCTGAATTCTTTAATGCTATTATCTGCTTGCTGTTTGTATATTTTACTTTGGGGGAATATTTCTTTTATTTTATTTGAACATCATCAACTCTCATTTGTTATTACATGCGCTCTCTCTCTCTCTCTCTCTCTCTCTCTCTCTCTCTCTCTCTCTCTCTCTCTCTCTCTCTCTCTCTCTCTCTCTGTATCTCTTTTCCTTATTTTGGTAAAGTATATTTTCCATCCACTATCTGAGACAGGGTCTTGTAAATAATTGTAAACCATAAATGTTGAAATTATATCTATTGTATCCTGACATTTCCTATTTAAAATATTGGCTGATTAATAGATAGATAGATTGATTGATTGATACTGGGGATTGAAGCTCGTGCTCTACCACATGAATCACATTTCCAGTCATTTGTTTTGATTTTGTTTTTGAGACAAGGTCTCACTACCTTTGCCTTGGCTGGCCTGTGACTCCTGCTCCTCCCTCCTCAGGGTATCTTGTTAGTTGAGTGAGTCATAAACTTCTCAGACAGAAAATATTTTCCCCAAGGGTTTTGCAGGTATCCCTCTTTTGTTTCCTGGCCGGCAATATTACAGTTGAGGAGCTTGTTGATTCTCTTGTTCTTCATTCCTGGCTGGTATCCTATTTAAACATTTTATTTTCTTAAAGAGTTTGAGGGTTTTCCCTGGAAAATTCATGGTGAGAGATTTTAGCATAGCTATTTTATATTCATTTTGTCCTAAAATATTTTCAGCTGGAAATATTGTACTTTTCACTTTTGCAAAAAAATAAAAATATACTATTTCTCAGCAATAAATCCAAATAAAGTACACCCAAATAAATGAACAAGAGGCTTGACTGTGATATTTTCATGCATGTATGTTATGTAGTTCGATCAAATTCACCCCCTCTTACTTTTTATTATCTTCTTTCTGATTTCCCTCTTATATTACAGCTTTTTCCTGGGGGTCTTGGTGCTATTTTCACCTATGTATTCGGACACCATTCAAAGACAAGGAACTTACTGTCATGCTCAATGTTTCTGCTAAGCGCAGAAAGAGAAACCTGGGGTTGGCCCCGAGCATCAAGGAGACACTCAGGGCGTGGATTTCATCTCTTGGTGGAAAGTTTGTTAGCCTCAGTTTCCATCTGCACAGTTAAGGCCCTGCAATGGAGCTTTCCCGGATAGCAAACATTAAATACATTCAGCCAAGTGTTTGGCTTTTCTCTGACATGGAAAGAAGAGATTTTTTTTCTCTTCCATTTAGGCTTTTGGAAGAGTGTAAACTTGTTTTCTACAGCCAAAACAAATAAGCTTGAAGATGATGATATGTTTCATACGCAACCACAAAAGGAAGGGGCTTATCCGAGACAGAACAAATGGCTTTGGCATGCTCCCTCCTTTCTGCCTGCACACCACACCTGATTAACGATGATAAACATACACTACAGACTCCTCCTTTTCTCTTTCTTTCCTTTGTTCCTCTGCAGTATGAATTTGGGTGTGTTCAAAGTTATAGCGAGTGGAAAGCCCAAATAAAAGGCCTGTCCTAGGCGAGATTACAGGGGCCTGCGCTTACAGGCAAAGTCCTGCATGCAAAGAACCACCTAGAAGATAGTAAGTAGAACACAAATCCTGAAGAAGTCAGCAATTATTCACACGGGTGTGACTACCAGTCAATCCACGTGCAAGCAGTGGTAGCGATTCTCACCATCATCATACTTGCATCTGAAGACAATACACAGAAGCACAGAGAACTGTTTCATAAGCTTCGTCAGAAAGAGAATCCTTGTCCCCTGCAATGGATGAACTCTAGATTAAAGTTTTCCCTAAATAGGCCAAGAATATCGCACTGTAGGATGTATATGACTTTTTTATTTGTTGTTGTTGTAACGGTGATGTATGTGTCAGGTAATGAGGGCACTTCTGTTTGAACAATACCATCCCTTCCCTTGCTCTTTCCAAGTTTTTCCCTCCTGTTCCCACCCACAAGCTGTATATCATTTTCAACAGTGTCCAGTGGACGCCGATACATTCGTTCACCCTTCGTCTCACCCTTTCTGTATCTCCATGATCCTCCCAAAGACAGATAAACTAGCAAATAAGACACAAAGGAAGGAAAAGAAAAAAAAACAGCAGCAAGGAAAAAAACCCTCTTGTTTCTGTTTCTTGGAGTTAGATAACTATTATTTTATATGATCATATGCACATAGGCACTGAGCCTTTGATTTTCTTGCTTGAGTATTCTTGTTTGGTCCCACTGTGTGAATGCCTAGAGATTGGGTAATTTATCATGTCCCAGTGTAGTTTTTTCTTTTACCATCCAGTGTGTTTATGTACTTGTGGATTTATAGGCATATTTTACTTAACACAAAGTTGAATGCCTTGAGCAGAGCTGCATTTCCTCCTCCCCTCCAATCCTGTTTTGGTTTTGAACAAGACTCTTTCTTTGACCATATTTCTTCTGAGTGCCAGTCTTGAAGAAAACACGACTGGGCTCTTCACGCACTAAAAGGTATTTAAAGCAGAAGTCAAGAGCGAATAGTTTCTTAGAGCTATTGGCAAACATGAATTACCAACCGGCAAAATGGGATTTTCAAAGATCTTCGACAGCTTTCTATTTGTTCTCTTGTATTTTTTCACATTTTCATGTTCTTAATAGTGTATATACTGAAAATGAAATAGTGTACTTACAATTTCTCTTTGTGCATGCCAGTCTACATTTCTGAGAGCTTGAGGATTGGAGTTCAAGTCCCTTTACTGGAGAAAAAGAAGTGCTTGCTTGAATATAATAGCATTTAATTCCCAGGATTATTGTACGGACTAATTGTGGGATAAAAGAAAAGTCCCATGGAATCTCCCATAATATTCACACTTATCATATGCTTATGCTTATCTGTGAATTTTTGAAAATTATTTTTTATCATAATCCTCTCTTCCCCTTTCTCCCAACTCATTGTTGCCGGTTTTCTTGTTTCTGTGGGTTCTGTGGTGAGTTTCTCTATAACTATTGATTCAACCTTGTAATTGGACTACCCTGTACAAAACTTGCATTTTTCAGGTCTTAGAATATCTTCTATGTGGTTATTTAATCTAATTTAAATGCTACGGCATGTTAAATGAAAGTCACTTCAAACAAATTCCAAATTACGACTTCTGATTTCCCAGAAGTTTTGATCAGTGATATGAGTTCTGAAATTGCGAGATGATGAGCCTAAAGCATTAATCCTGGCAGCAAGAGGGACAAAGGTGGCGTCAAGATTTGTGTCACAGTGGTAATTGAAAATTGAACCATGGAGGTGGGGGGTTATTTTCAATAGCTGATTTTTTTAAACAAAAGTAAACACGCAAAATTTCTTCTAGTTCTTTTGCAAATAAAATGAGGAGAAGCTCTTTGAGTTCAATTATATCCCATCATACTTTCATACTTTATAAAACCCAATATTGTTTATTGGAGTATCTTCAAACAGAGCCAGAAAGCTTCCAAACCAGACAAAATCTTTGGCTTTTGCCCATCAGACACAGGGTTATTTTCAACATTAAGCAGTGCGAATGTGTTTATGTGGAAACTAACTCATTAGAATGTGGATTCCCACGATTTCCTAACAAGAAAACCCTTTACTAAGCCTGTGGAGTAAAGTCACAGTACAGTTAGTTGATGTTTAAAGGTTCTGCACTAGTTAATGTTGTAAAGCAAATGACCCAGAATGGTCTAAACATACAGTGTTCTGATACTTGGAAAAGCATTTGTTAGTACTATGTCGTGAATACAAAATGAGAGTTTTCCTCATTTGTTGAGCTAAAAGGTGACTATGAATCTGTAAGAAAACACACTGGGTGGTTTGCGAGCAGTTACAATAAATTAACTGAAGCTTAAATAGTATAATTCTTTGGAAAGACTAAGTCAAAGCCCAACAAAACAAGTATTAAGGAAGTAAGTACTTGTATGGGGAGAGGCAAAGGAAGAAGAGTAGACTAATAAAGGGGGAAAGCAGGGAGAAGGAAGCCAATAATTCATTGTCACAATGTCACAAAATTAAAGAAAATGAGGGAAGGAGTGAATTGGAGAGGGGCAAAGACGTTGAGTTGAATCGGTGAAACAGATAAAGATGTTTGTATGCATCAATTGCTTTAAAAGGATCAATAAATATCCTACAAAATAAAGCAAAGTGAAAGGAGGGGTGGGTTAGGAGGATTAGGTGAGAATGTTGAGGGGGTGACATTGATAAGATGATTTACTTCTTGAGGGGTTTTTTTTCAATAGAAAGGATCTTAATTCTTACAGAGAGAAGGCAGGATAGAAATGTTTATATACAGTATGTCGTTCATTTTATAAAATTTACATACATATATTTTTTTCTGTACACATACAATATTTAGGATGCAACTGAAATCTTTTAAAGTTTCAATGGTACTTTTTCTGTGTGTTAGGGTTCTAGAAGTTTTTATTTTACATCATATGATTTTTATGTGAAGTTTGATTTTTTTTAGTATTAAATTAGAAAACAGCATCTTTTAAATGTTAATTGTCTATACCTACCCTTCATGATAAAATAAGTTTGTTTGGGATTTTTGCTGTCTTGACCACTGTCTTGATGGAAATTTCTGATATATTAAGTGTTTTCCTCACAAGTGGTACCAAGTGGGAGAGACTCTGCTCTCCTCATGTTTAGGATGTGGAAAGATTAGTGGAACAATAAGATTAGTGGAACAATGGATTACTTCAAGTAAATAGAACAATGCAAAAACCTGTCATTCCCCAGAGGATACTGTCACCTTTTCCACTCTTGGCAAGGAACGTGTGGTTAGCAGAGCAATTTGCCGCAAGCTGACAAGTGCTTATTTTCTTTGGTAGAGGCCACATTGATCACCTTCAAAAAGGAAGGCTGGCCAACAGTGGGCTTCAGAAGGAAACTCATGAGTGTCATAATGGGTTCACCCCACTGCTAAGGTTCTTCCATCCAGTTTTTCACTGTCTCTCTCCTGTGGAGCTCGACCTCATTTATGTTTGCATTTTCTCTTCCTTTCTTTAGTCATCTTGCCTTCCTACCCTCTCCACAGTGTGACCCTGCTTTTCCCAACTGTTCTTGTCTTCCTCTTCCTCTCCCCTCTTCTTCCCCTTCCCCCTCTTCCTTCTCCTCCTCCTCCTCTTTCTTCTTCTTCTTTTGTGCTAGTCCTGAGATTTGAACTCAGGTCCTGGGCTCTGCCCCTAAGCATTTCACTCAAGACTAGTGCTCTACAATTGGAGATAAGAGACTTTTCTGGCCCAGCTGGCCTCGCACCCCAATCCTCAGATCTCAGCCTACTGATGGTAGGATTATGGGCATAAGCCCTCAGCACCTAGCCTTCCACGCTTCTTTGAGAGTGTTCCCAAAGCCTAGATCAAAATGGCTTTGCCTCAACTTCTTGTCTCCCTAATACAACTAAAATATGCAAAACCAATTGCCTGGTGATTTTGGAACAATCTCATTCCTGGTCTCTGAGACAGTGTGGCATCTTTAGCAATTCTGAATAATGTTCAGGACACCCCTGGCCCCATTTACTTTTGTCTCTTTTTTAGAAGAGAAAAAAAATAATGTAAAATTTTCTCATTTTAATTAGTAAAGATTATGTTTATTATTATTTCTTCCTCAAATATCTCAGCTATGTACTTACTGGGAACAAGATATACATAGAGAGAAAGAAAGAAAAAGAAAGAAAGAAAGGAAGGAAGAAAGAAGAGGAAGAAGAGGAGGAGGAGGAGGAGGAGGAGGAGGTGGAGGAGGAGGAGGAGGAAACTTCCAAGTGCCTTAGATGCATTAATTAACTTCAGCTCTCCAATAATAAGCTAGATCTCATAATAGTAAGACGCAGACTCAGGAATCAAGCCTTGGAATCTGTGTTCTTCACACTCTACTCTAATGCTACCCATGTCTTGTTATTCACTAAAAATGAACATGAGAGTAGGGAAGAGATAGTCAGCCACGAAAACATTTGTACAGCGATTGCATGAGATGATACCTAAAGGAAGGGCACCTAAGCCTTTCCCATTCCTGGAGGGGGACCCTGGATTTGCCCCTGTAATGTGAATATGAAGGAAAGTGAGATGGACACAGCAAGCAGCAAGAAACGCCAGCAAAAGGATATGCATGTGTTATGAAAAGCGATTGTTCTCTTCTTGAGGCATTGGCCTGCAGGTGGCTTTTACCGTGATAGCGCCTTCAGAACCATGGGTTACTAGAAGAGAGATGGTGCCAGCCGCCAGCACACAGAACACAGGAGTTCTTCCAACAAGAACGTTCCTGGCCCTTCAAGGGAAGCTTGGTTTTCTCAGGGTGGGAAGTCTGCAGGTCATCGGAGGCATGGTCTCAGAAGCTTTCTGGAAACCTTTCCCATGTCCGTCGGTTAGTGAACAGATTAGATTTTTGTGGGAGTCTGAGTTGGTTCTTGTGGGAATCGCTTTTCAGACATCAGCAGACCCCCAAAGAGGTCAAGCCAATGGGATAGACCCGCTTCAGACTTTCACCCTTCACAATAAATACCTTTCTGGGAACTTTTTTTCCAAAGTTCCCAGCTTCATGTATTTTGTTACAGTATTGACAAAGGCACTCATATGCATATTCACCACAGCTGGCTTTTCCTGAAAGGGGCCAAGCACTTTTAATGGATTGTAGGCTGGGTGGAGACTTGCATGGCCATTCATTAAATCCATGTGATCAGTGATGATATAAAAGAGTATACACCAGCTAGGCCCTGGATTTCCCTGTTTGGCACTCAGAAGGAAAATGAAATAGTGGATCCCCCAAGAAATATGCTATTTAACAGGTGCAGATCCAAAGAGCAGAGGACTGCTGCAGAAGTTTGTGACCAAGGTCTGACATTCTGCTCTGGGTCTGAAAGAAGTCATTTTTGCGTAAAATCCAGAGACATCATTTCCAGGAAACAAGCAGTTGAAGTGACGAGTTTGGCTTTCTTGTTTCCTGAAGGGGAAAAGTAAAACATGAAATTAACCAAATGGAGACTAATGCCATGGTTAGGGAATAAACAAAGGAGGTGTACCTTGTGAGGTTTCACTGGCGATTCTGATGATCAAACAGGGAGCTGAAAATAGAAAAAGAAATATGTAGCTGGTCAGAAAGGAGCATGCAATTTTGGGATAGAAACCTGCCCAATTTCAAAGCTCTGATTTCATAGTTCTGAAATGTTTTGCTTCCTGTGATCACTTTTCAGTAGAGATTTGGGGATCATGAGACAGCCATTATACACATTTCTACCCAAGAGGAATCTAAATGTCTGCATACAGGCATCCAAATGAGTGCCCGCACGCGTGTTTCTTGTTTCTGGTCCACTCCAAGTATCTATCAATCAGTGAACAAATCAGTAGTGTGACATAAATTCACCTAGTAGAATATTTTTTAAACAAATATGTAGGAACAAATTGCTATGTGTTAATGTGTTATAGCAGGGATGGGCTTGGTGGCTCATACCTGTAATCCAAGCCGCACAGGAGGTGGAAATTGGGAGGACCGTGACTGGAGCTGGAGAATGGCTCAGGCCACCAACTCCCAATGAAATAAACCGGTGTGGCCATGAGCTCTTGGCACTCTGGCTCTGCAAGAGGATATGGTTAGTAGGATCGTGGTCTGAGGCCCAGCTTGGGGTGAACCTTATCTGAAAAAATAACCTTCAAAATCTTCACTAACCATACAACAGACAAAGGCCTCATATCTAAAATATATCAACAGCTCAAAAAATTGAATCACTCCAAAACTAATCTCCAAAGTAACAACCATCCCATTAAAAGGTGGGCAAAAGACTTAAAGAGAGTCTTCTCTGAAGAAGAAACAAAAATGGCCTATAGACACATGAAGAAATGCTCAACATCTCTGGTCATAAAAGAAATGCAAATCAAAACAACTCTAAGATTCCACCTCACTCCAGTTAGAATGCTCAGGATCAAGAAAACTAATAACAACAGATGCTGGAGGGGATGTGGCCAGGAGGGATCACTACTACACTGTTGGTGGGAGTGGAAACTTATTCAACACTATGGAAAGCAGTATGGCAGTGCCTCAAAAGACTAAACATAGAACTCCCCTAAGACCCAGCAAAAGTCCACTACTTGGCATTTACCCACTTGTCCAGAAACGAGGCATACTAAATCCACTAGCACAACAATGTTCATTGCAGCACTATTTACCATAGCAAAGATATGGAACCAACCCAGATGTCCCTCAGTTGATGAGCGGATCAACAAGATGTGGTATTTGTACACAATGGAATTCTATGCTGCTGTCAGAAAGAACAACATCGCCCCATTTGTACAGAAATGGAAAGACTTAGAAAAAATCATATTAAGTGAAGTAAGCCAGACTCAAAGGAACATAGATAGGCCCAATAGTCTCCCTCATTTGTTGTAATCAGTAGAAACCTTGGGCTCTCCTAGCAAAGATTTACAATAGAACAAAATCTAGAGACATTAGGCCAAATAGTATGACACTAAAATGTAAGGACCTCCAGGATAAGGAAACAAAAGCCATATAATGATTGATTGTTTTCCTTAATGTACTGTGTTATCTCTCATCTCTTTTGCTATCCCTTGGTTATCTTATATTGTAACAATATTTCACCTTGTTATCTGATATATATATATATATATATTTTTTTTTTTGCCAGTCCTGGGCTTGAGCTCAGGGCCTGAGCACTGTCCTTGGACTTTCTCAAGGCTAGAGCTCTACCACTTGAGCCTCAGCACCACTTCCAGCTTTTTTCTATGTATGTGGTGCCAAGGAATTGAACCAGGGTCTTCGTGCATGCTAGGCAGGCACTCTACCACTAGGCCAAACTATATGTGCTTAATTGGTTATTTGAAATTGGATAGAGAAGGGGGGAAATCAAGATAAGTGGGGGGAGGGTGGGAGGGAAATGGGGACCACGTCATGAGAAAGGGTATCAATGTTTGTGAAGTAATGCACCTTCTATCCGGTGAATATAATGTAACCTTTCTATTAATTACAATAAAAATATATGAAAAAATAACCTTCAAAGCAAAATGGAGCCTGGAACCAGTGGCTCTACCTTCTCAGGAAGGCTGTGATCTGAACATCAAGGTTAGAAGCCAGCCTGGGCAGGAAAGTGTATAAAACTCCTCAGTTAACCACGAGAAACCCCGATGTGGAGCTGTGGTACAAGTAATAGAGTGCTAGTTTTTAGAGAAGAAGAAAGCTGTGGGACAGTGCCAGGCCCTGAGTTCAAATTCTAGTACTGGCACAAGAGAGACAAAGAGAGAAAGAAAGAGGGGAAGAAAAGAGAGAAAAGAATGTGTGAGAAAAAACTATTTGTTACCGAAGGGTGCTCTTTGACTCTGCACCCATTAAATAGCATATTTCTGGGGGGATCCACTGTCTCATCCACTGTTCATTACAACTTATTAATGACAGAAAAAGGACCAGAGGCCAGATGTTGGTTTGAAATTCCCGAGTGGTTTTGCTTATTCTTCAAGGCTTTCCCCCTAATTGCCTGCTCCTCGCCTCTCTCCATCTGTCTTCTCCGAGATAGAATTGCTTGTCCATTGTTCACTAACCATGTTCATTTGAGTGATCCATGCACACTTCTCTTTCCAAAGACCAAAGCGTGCTATCATTTCTAATCACAGCTACACTCTATGCTAGTTTTGTGGTCATGGATCGGTAAGTCGTCTTTCTAACATTTCACCCTATCCATCCATGAACTAAAGCTTATGATAGAATCCATGTGTTTGGTGCGTGACAAGATCAAGTGAGAGCCTTTCTCTCCACCGGGCCATCTTGTCAGCTGCTTTTAGTTGGGAATCCTCCCGCACCTAAGGCAGGAAGATGGTGGTGGCCAAGAAGACGGAAAGGTCTCTGGAGTTGATCCACTCTGGACTCCAGCTTGTTATGAAAATGGAAAGTATGTGCTGGAGACAAGCAAACTCTGAAGACATCAGACAGGGCAAAGGGAAATTGGTCATTCTCGCCAACAATTGCCCAGCCTTGAGAAAGTCTGAAATAGAGTTCTATGCTATGTTGGCCCAAACTGGTGTCCATCACCGCAGTGGCAATAATATTGAAGTGGGCACAGTGTGTGGGAAATACTACGTAGAGTGCATGCTGGCTGGCGTTGATCCAGGTGATTCTGATATTATTAGGAGCATGCCAGAGCAAACTGGAGAAAAGTAAACAGTGCACAATCTTTCTTAACAAACCTTTCCAGAGCTGGTTTAAAAACAACAACAAAAAAAACCCCACAAAGATCAAGTGAGATAATTAATTTAAAAATGCCATGCACTGAATACCTTACAAGAGAATAGTTACTTGTCACAGTCCTGGAATCAGGCAGCATGGGATCCTACAGAAGCCTGAGTGATCAGACTGGTGAACACATCTCCTGAGCACCAGACCACCATTCTCAACATGGCATCCTCAGGTGACAGAAAGGGACAGAGCGGTCTTACTGATGCCGCCTGCTCCTGGTGCAATCTTCCAAGTCCTTTCCTTCCTAAAATCAGACCAGTGAGGGGTGGCATTCCAACACCAGTTTGAGGGAGAGGTTAAAAACATCCTTTTAATACATTTTCTACAAGTTTCTTTGTTGCTTCAAATGAATCACTCTGACTGATGGGGTTGGGGAAGTCTTTTATCCAATAAAAGCTTACCTAAACTGTGTTTGTAGGAATGCAACCCCAAAGCATCTTTTAAACATGAGGAAATCTGACGTCAAGTGGATAACGTGGATGACCTAATCCATGTTCACCATGGGTGAGCTTCCTTCTAGACTTGCACAAAGCTGGTTTTATGTTAATGTTAAGGGCCTTGCAAGTGATATTCCACTGGGCTAAAGCAGTACCACCAGTTGGTGTGAATTTTCTGGCAATGATAAAAAGGAGGGGAAGGGAACATGCGTCTTCACAAGGGACCCTGCCCAGGCCCTGTTACCATCCTACTTCAGCCATGAGGGATGAAATAGGGTTAGGAAGAGTTTGATCTTGCTTACTTTCAGAGTTTCCTCAGAGAATTTTTGCTAGTTTATTGTGTAGACTGCACCAGGACACCGTGGCCTTAGCTATGTGGCCATCCCTCAGGGGGACACTTCAGAAAGATGGGAAGTGGGAGGCACGACCAGGCTGCAGAGTGCTGTAGTCAGCCTTCCAAATTAGTCCAGACAAGTAGAAAACCTATCTCTGTGCTCTTAAAAGGCTTCAGGACTCCAGAATTTATTGACATCACGATTGAGGTGTCAGGCCTGTCTTCAGCTCTAGAAGGAGGGGCGGTTTGGAAGAAATGGATTATTCAATCATGGCAGCCTGAACTGATCACTTTCTACTCTACAGAGAACAGAAAGAGATCGTGTGTGTGTGTGTGTGTGTGGGTGTGAGTGTGTGCAAAAGGTTTCACCCATTATCATGACAGGTGTTTTTATTTCCCTTACAGACTTCTTTTGTAAAGATCTTGGCATGAACATGTTTTTGGCAAAAGAGTTTCACCTGAAGGAAGTTCCAAGTTGCAGAAAACCTTTTCTTTGGCAAATAAAATCCTTCCATTTCTTTCATTACCATCCTCCTCCTCCTGCTTTCAGGAATTTCTTCTTTTGAGGGTTCTCAAAGTGGCTCATGCCAACATCACACTGCAAGCTAGACTGTGCACTTCAGAGGATAACATATATACCCCTTTCTCACTTGCATAGCCTTTGCCTTCATCTCAGATCGAGAGTCCTCCCTGCCCTTAATCAGCCTGCAGCCATGTTTGTGTGGAATATAGAGGTGGAGTGGATTCACACCAGCGGTGGTTTGAGGTGTTTTGTCCATTAGTTTGGTCCCAGTCAGTTACTTTATTAGTTTCCTAACTTTCTTTTTCTCTCCATTATGATCACTTCGCCAGGGGGAAGTATTTTCACTTTGTTTGCAGTGTGGTGTTCCCCGGGTTCTACTCAAGGAGAGCACAAATGTGAAGTCAGATCCTTCAGGGTGTTTCATAGCTGGGAGCTGCACAATCTTTTCACACCAGTATGCCTGCAATGGGAGTTCACTGCCTGGTCATGGAATGTCTCTGGCCAGAGGGGACATTCTGAGAGCCAACCTCTGCCTCAAGGTAGATTCTCATCTACTTCTCCCACACTGACTCTTTGCCAGTGGGAATTTTATAACCCCTCAAGTCCTTGGTGATGCATCTCAGGAAATTCTGTTTAAACATGCACTTCGATTACACGCACTGATAAGGTGGCAACGCCTGTTGTCTCTTGATTTTAGAGTATAGTTTGAAAAATGAGACTAGGAATTCGAGATTCGGCTCCAGCTCAAATGACAGGAACTGGATTACTAAGATGTTCTGAACAATTCCAAACCTTAATTCCAAAGAGGCCCTACAACTGATGGCCCACAGAGATTTGTATGCTGATGTACAAAGACAGATTTAATGTGTGGAATTTGGCCTTAGCATTATCTCGAAAGCCAAGACTGAATTGGAGTAATTTCTGGGGGTGGGGAAAATAAATTCTTGTCTATATTTAGGGAAAGAAGAACAGCTAGTAAATGTTATCCTTTGAATAGGTGTTAATATGCATAATTGGTGAGACAATTATGAAGATAAATGATAACTAACCCATAGTGTGAAGTGATAGCCCATTGTATGCAGGGATTCAGGCAAATTGTTTGGTGACAAATATCTTTACTTTTAAATCTTAACTACACCTTCTCTTATCTTCATTGTATGTTCTAGTACTATTTTTCTGTGCATTTTATTTCTGATACTTTATGACCTCTGTCTACCTGTCTGTCTGTTATTTATTGATTGATTGATTTACTGCTAGTATGGGGGCATTTGAGCTTTAGTTTGGCTTTTCCAATCACAGTTTGTGCTCTGAGACACAGCTCCATGCTGGCTTTGAGTTGGTTAATTAGAACTAAGAGTGTCATAGATTTTTTTCATACAGCTTGGCTTCAAACTATAATCTTTGGGGCTCAGCCTCATAAGTAGCTAGAATTATAGGTGTGAGCCTCCAGTGGTTGGCAGATACTTTATGTTTCTAGTTCTTCCTGTATTTTACATTTAACCAGCATGCATACATGTCTTCTCTACTCTCCCTTTCAAAGAAGGGATGAAATATTTCTCAGCATTACTGGGACTCTTCACTTCAAATAAATTCATCACCAAACTCGATGCAGAATTTTAATCTGTGTAGTGGATACTATTCCACAGGCATTGCAACAGAGGGAAAGTTGGACCACAACTTTTGACCTAAAACTAAAGTATTTTGAGTAGTTTTAACTGGGATGGAAAGTTAAACTGTTTGTTATAGAAGCTGTCCTGAAAAAAATCAAGGAACAAGGTCATCATACACTGGGGAAAAAACTCATCATCTCTTCGTAAATTCGGCTTAAGTCTGAATGACCTTCTCATTTTTTTTATTAGCTTTTAGTTGAGGGCAGATCTCGACTATTAATATCAACTCTGGAAGTTGGTCAAACATAAATGACATCATTGATGGGAAAAATAGCACATTATTAAATATTCTTAGAAATCACTTTCACTTCAGTAATATTCATAATATAGGCCTTGTGTGAGTAGATTTCAGGATATGATTACTGAATTTATTTGAAAATCATTTCCAACAAATACAAAAAAGCATCAGTTCTCCATATTTTTTAATGGGGCTGCCTGAACATGATGGTTCATGAGAAGGAAGAGATGTGAAGTCAGTATTTATTTCTAGTCTGGAACAAATTGCAACTTTTCTAGAATGTTTATGTAAGTGACCATTTACAAGCCTTTTTTTTTTAAAAAAAGGAAACATGATAAAACAAGCCTATATTAAATGAAACCTTTACAAAATTCTAACTTTGAAGCAAGAAACTTTGATCTTAGTTTAAATAGTAAGTAGAAATGTATTTTCATACTTTCTTCCTCGTGTTTAACTATATTTCTTTGTAAGGAGGAAAAAGTATGTTTATAGTAAAGGTATCTATATGAATATCTATTCCAGTACATTGCTCTTGAGGGAAGGGGACTTTTACAATGTTGGGCCCAGGGTAGATACCAACAAATAATAATAATAAACTAGAAAAACAAACCATAAAAGAGATGAATAACTCATTTGAATGGCAGATATTATAATTTGAAAAGAAGCAAAGAAGTGTGCATGTGTGTGTGTGTGTGTGTGTGTGTGTGTGTGTGTTTGTGAAGGTATTGGGGCTTGAACTCACTTCATGGGTGCTGTCCTTTAGCTTTGTTGATGAAGGCTGGTGACCTACCATTTAAGCTATCACTTCTATTTCCAGCAATTTGCATTTTTTTTTTGCCAGTCTTGGAGCTTGAACTCAGACTCAGGGCTTGAGCACTGTCCTTGGGCATTTTCCTCAAGGCTAGCACTCTACTACTAGAGCCACAGTATCACTTTCAGCTTTTCTATGTATGTGGTACTGAGGAACCAAACCTGGGTCTTCGTGCATCCTATACAAGTACTCTACTACTAGGCCAAACTCCAGAGTCTACTTCCAGCCTTTTGCTGGTTAGTTGGAAATAAAAGTCATGGACGTTCCTGCTCAGGTTAGCTTTGAACTGCAATCCTTAGATCTCAGCTTCCTGAATAATTGGGATTATAGGTGTGATCTACTAGTGCTAGAAATCTTAAGGTTTTATATGATATCTGTCTGTAAGTTTTGTATGGAACATATCTTGGTTTCTAACACAAAAGCTTAAGACGGAAGGGGTGGCATTATCAAAATGTACTAAGTTGATTTGTTGACTGGTAACTTCTTTGCACTTAAAGATAATTTAAAAATATAATTAAAAATAGCTGGGTGACTTACACCTCTAGTCTTAGCCACGCAGGAGGCTGAGAAGTGAGGATCATGGTTCAAAAGCAACACAGGCAGGAAAGAAAGCCTATGAGACCCTTATCTCCAAATAATCACTGGAAAAAACAAGTGGCGCTAAGGCTCAAAATGGAAAAGTGGCTAACTTTGAGTAAAAAGAGCTCAGGAACAATCTTAGGCCCTGAGTTCAAGCCCCACGACTGACAAATAACATAATACATTAAAATGTAGTAAAAGTTGAAAAGGAAACTACAAGTGATTCTTATAGAAAACTTATTGCTGTATTACTGATGTTTTTCAGAGAAAATATGATTTTCAGGATTGATGAGAAATATTCAGCCTTTTTGAAGAATAAACATCTATGAGTCTAACTTAACCGTGTTTTTTTTTTTGCTAGTCCTGTGGCTTGAACTCAGGGCCTGAGCACTGTCCTTGGCCATTATCAAGCCTAGCGCTCTGTCACTTGAGCTACAGTACCACTTCTGGCTTTTTTTGTGTATGTGGTACCAAGCAATTGAACCTTGGTCTTCATGTATGCTAGGCAAGCATTCTATCACTAGGCCAACCTCTCAGCCCCTTATCTGTGTTCTCTTTTTCTTTTTTTTTTTTTTTGAGGGTCATGGGACTTGAACTTGGCCTGGGCTTGAACTTGTCCCTGAACTCTTCAGCTCAAGGCTACCACCCTATCCTGGAACCAAGCCCACTTCCCATTTTCTAGAGGTTAATTGGCGATAAGAGTCTCAGGTTCTTTTGTGCCAGGGGCTGGCTTTGAACCTTGATCCCTTAGATCTTAGCCTCCTGAATAGCTATGATTACAGACATGAGCCACCACGCCCAGCTTATCTGTGTTTTCTAACATAAAATTTTATTGTTCTAGGGTCAGAAATGTGGCCTAGTGGTAGAGTGCTTTCCTTGAATTCACAAAGCCCTGGGTTCAATTCCTTGGTACCACATACACAGAAAAAGCAAGAAAAGGTGCTGTGGCTCAAGTGCTAGAGCACTAGCTTTGAGAATTTTTATATGTTGCATGTTTATATTGTGTTCATTGATACTTTGTGTGAAGATTTAATCAGATGTCTAAATAAGAGAACAGGAGATTCATTAAAATTTAGAAAGAATGAAAACCACATGCTGAGCTCAATAAAGTAAATTAAATGTGTTCCTATTTAAAAGCAATACTAACAAAATTTTATCTTTCTGGAATAATACAAGCCATCTACCTCATTCACTGACCTTGTTAATTTAGGCCAAGAAAGTGAACCCCCTGGAGTCCCAGGCAAGAGATTTTTTTTCTCGGCTGGTGTTTCTAAGGCAAAGATTTCAAGGATTCAGCAATGTTCATGATAGATTAGTTTAGGATCAAGGACTCTAGTATAATGAGAATCTTGAACGAGTCTTAATTAGTGAAGCCTTATTTACATAAGCCATTGGTCTAGATTTGGTTTTGTTGGGTTTGATAAAACTAGCTTGTGGGAATAACAGCAGCAAACATTGAAACTATAACTTTCTTTCCATCTTTCCTTAACAGAATTCTATGGAGGTAAGTCCCAGGAGGCTTTGCCCCTTTATTCTGCTACTGTCGATTCCCAGACATGAGTGGTTTTAACTCTCATAACTGAAAAGTAAGAAGATGGAGAGTGATCATTGCATCCAGTGACATTTAACTACTAAAGATAATAATGCATGAAGAAAAATAAATGAGTGGTGGTTGGGAAAGAAATAGGAAGAGTTCTAGCTACTGTGGGTACTGCAGTTTCTAAATATTCACCATGTCAGGAATTTCAGACACATAGGCTGTGGAATTGGAAGACAATCTCATCAAATCTGAATTGCATCACATAAAATCCTGAAAAGCCACTGGGTAAATTGGGAAGTGGGCATGTTAACCTGCGTTCAGACATAAGCTGCAGAATTTTTCTAGAAGCCAGCTGAAGATAGAACAGGACAATGTCCTGGTAGCTACACAGTTTGTGGGAAATCCCATCTTTATACAGATTTGTTTATTTGAGGCTATGTTTAAAGGACAAAACTCAGGACCAACAGAAATCAGCAGAGCCATATAAAAAGACTATGTAGGAACATAGAAAGTATTATCCCGCTCAAATTTCATTTCACAGTGTCAGGAAGTCAGAGTCACAAAAGTCAGGAAGTCAGAGAATTCCTTTTTAAAAAATATTTCTTCACGTCCTTGGTAGAATGCAGAATGACCTGATCGCTATGAAATTTATAGATATTAAGAATCACAAATGAAAAGGAAAAACAACCCAGAAAAGACAAGAAGATAAGAGAAAGGGAAGAGGAGAAGAAAATAGCTAAAACCCATAGTCAAACAGCATATTTTCCTCTACAGATTGACCTTGGGGAAGAGTAAATATCTTTGAATTGTGTGATAAGGTATGAGATTTTAGAAACAGTTCTTATTTATACATGCCACAGCAGAGACATGAAACAACTGTTTTAAACCTTAGAATCAATGAGCATGTTAAGGTTTGTGGTAGAGAGAGAAACAAGGAGACAGATTTGGGAAGGAGAAACTGATAAACATTACATGTTTTTAGTCAACAGTTTATAAATCACTAACATCACATGAAACATACTTTGTGATTTGTAGTGTGTGTGTGTGTGTGTGTGTGTGTGTGTGTGTGTGTGTGCCAGTAGTGGGGCTTGAACTTGAGGCCTTTTAATCCTGATTGGCTTTATTCACTCACAGCTGGTACTTGCCATGTGAGCCAATACCCCCACTTCTATTTTTCTTTTTTCTGGTTAATTGGAGATAAAACCTTAAAGATTTGTCTGCTGGGACTCGCTCTGAACCATGTTCCTCAGATCTCAGCCTCCTCCACAGCCATGATTACAGGCATGAGTCATGGCACCTGGCCTAGGAATAATATTCTTTGCCTCCTTCTACTTCCCATTTGAAAAATGGAGTGAGTGGAAAGATGCAGTTAAATATTTATTTTCTTTTCCTCAAGGGATTCTGATCTTAATATTTAGAAGTATAAATTTGCTTTTTAAATGAAAAAGCATAGTGGACTATGAATAAAGTTTATGTTTTTGGTGGAATAAATGTAGGCTAAACAAGTTGAAATAAGGGTTTCCTTTTCTTGAATTATTCACAGATTTTGCTATACTAATGCAATTGTAAAATTTCCAACAAAGCTGGAACCACTGGGAAAAAAAGGAAGCCATACTAAATTCTCTATAAAGTCTGTTTCACTGCATCTCAGACTTTATACTCTCAGGCAAGCAGGAAGATCAAGTTATATTCAATCTCACTACAACCTTCCAGATTGCAATACAGCAGGAATATCAGATGGCTAAACACTTTGTGACTTTGTACAATACAACCTGAGGCTTCTATTTTGAGTATCCATTTGCTCCTTGGTTCTATTGCAGTCAAAATTGCATTCCTCTGTGGGAAATAACTATGGTCTGAGGCCTGGATGGAAACTGCTTCCTAGCTTCTTTCCTTTAATACAGTAGTCAAGGGGCATTTGATACTACACTTTGCCCTGACAACTCCAGTCACTTGCTGAACTCTGGGCTGTAGGGTCCATGGTGAGAAATGGGCATGACTGGAATTTAGAGTGTTTCAGCAACATCCTTTACTCCCAAGTACTCTTACAAAAGTTCATCAACTAGCAATGCCTATGTTAGACATTTGGATTGGCTTATTAACATGAGATGTGTTATTTACAGAGGTCAGTGCTGCATGGTGAAAGTTGTGTGGTTCCTGGCTACTTAAGATGATTCTCTTTTCTTCAGGGAGATGGTCCAGAGGAAAAATAAATGAGCCAGCATAATTAGTGTTTAAAGGAGGAAAAATTAAGAAATATAAACTAGATTAAAATGCTAAACAACTTGTTAAAATATATATCCAATGCAGCAGACCCTGCGGTCAGCTTGTATATTGTATGCTAGGTACTTGGCTCTATACATTTTTAACAGTGTCCTTTCATCTCCTTTCCCTTCCATTCTTCTGCTCTGCTTTAGCCCAACTTATATCCTAGATGAGAAAAGCTCAAAGCTTATCAAGATTAGTATGCTGGGCACTGGGGCTCATGTCTCATCCTAGCTATTCAGGAGGCTGAGATGTGAGGATCAGGTTTGAAGCCAAGAAAGTACATGACACTCATCTCCAGTTTTCCACTCAAAAGCCAGAAATGAAGCTGTGGCTCCAGTAGTAGGGCACCATCCTTAAGACAAGAAGTTAAGTCCATGCCCCAAGTTCAAACTGCAGTACTGGCATGAAAGAAAAAATAACACAGGGTAGTAAGACTCCAGGATTGAAACAGGTACACTGACACGTGATTTGGGAGTCCTGGCTTCTCCGAAGAGGCTCTCCTCATCATGTGAAGCGAAGATCCTAGGTGTGGCCCTGAAAAAGGACTTGCCAGAAAGGGATGTCTCTCAGTGGAAACAACACAAATAAACATTATGGCCCAGCTCTGAGAATTCACTTGCCATTTGGGCTGTTTGACATGCAAGAGCGCTGACCTTGAGAACAGGAGGGCAGAGCCTGTTCTCTGACTTGAGGAAGTCAAGGAACCTTGCTGACTCTGTTTGTGGAAGCGGTGGAGATGCAGGATGGAGCCCCAGGCCACTGGCTCTATAGCCAGACTGCCTGGCTGTACATCACCTTCCTGTCATTCTGAGTCATGTGACTGTCAGTGCGTGCATCAACATGTTGATGTCTGAGTTTCTTCCTTGACAATTGAGAATAATAATACCAGGCTTGCATAACATTCTAATAATTATTTTATTATCAAGGTGATGTAAGGCGGGGTTACAGTCACATTTATAAGGTTGGGAGTTTGTTACTTCTTGAACATTGTTACCTCTTCCCATGTTTTTCTCCCACTTTCCCTACCGCCCCTCCCAAGTTGTTGCAGTATCTGACTTTGGTACCTGGTGTATTGTATATATATATATATATATATTTTTGTTTATTTGAATCAGGAAAGGGAAGGGGAAAAACAAGATAATGAGACAAAGGACAAAGAATGTTGGAAATGAACTTTGTATAACTTTTTAAGCAATTAAATGAGAAATTACTGCAGTGTCCCTAGTCCAATGTAAGTATTGGCACATATTACTTTGTACAAACTGAAGTTTCTTCAAGTTGAACAAAGTGTGTCTACAATTCAGTACTATAATGATCTGTTAGTATTATAACTAAAAACTAAGAAAAAGTAAGGTAGGGAATCAACTTATTTGTTTAATGGCTTTTCAGAGTGCCCATTATCGGGGCTGGGTGACTTTTCACCTAGAGTTTTCAAGAACAACTTCATTAATGTTTTTCTTACATTCACCGTACTCATTCCCTTATTTTTCCTCTAAAAAGTATACAAAAAGAGATGAAAATGAGTTTTGTGTGCCTAAAATCTCATCAGAAACATCAGGGAAATTAGAGGCAAGAGATGAGTCAATGACTGTCAGAGAAATCTATGATTTCTCATAGGAAGTGTGAGGTTCTTATTACCCTGAATTAGGAGGAGAAAGGGAGAGAGGAGGGAGAGGTGAGGAAAGAGGGGGAAGGGGTAAAGATGGGCAAGAGAAGAGAAAGAGTGAGAGAAGGAGTGAGAGGGGAAGAAGAGGGAGAGAAACAGAGAGAGGGATCGAGCTTACCAGGGAGAGGTGGCTACTTAGAGGAAAGGAGGCTGGGACGAATGCCCACATGACAAGAACCAGGCCAGTTGTCTGGTGCCTCTATTGTTCCCATTAACTCCATGGGCTCAAGGACACCTGGTGTATGAGCCTTGCCTAAGCTGTGCACGCGTGTGGCTCCTCCCTTCTGTGCTCATAGAGAGACCCCTTCCACACTCTTGGTCCAAGGCAAGGAAATTAATTAAAATAAAATGTTCAGTTTCCTACCCAGAGGGAGGAAACCAATTGCAAAATGGGTACATGGCTGTCACTGGACAAATTAAACAAGAAGTATGCCCCTTAGGAGAGAGAAAGATGAGAGCATGGGGACTGAACCTCAGACTGATCCAGACAAGGCGATTATAATTCCCATGTTTTGGGCCCTTCCCTTTGGAGAGTAAGGATCATTGTTTCTCTTTCCCTCAAACATCAACTTTCAGTCAACAAATTCAATGTAAACCCTACAAAATTAAGAGAATGGAGAGAAGGGATGAGCCAGGAGGGGTGGGCGGGAATGCTGAGGAGGGTAACTTTTGTCCAGAGGTGTTGTATTCATAAACTATTTGTTGAATGGCAACTCATTTCTATAACTACTTAAAGACAATAAAATATATTCCATGCAAACTTGTTCTGTCTGCTTTAGGCCCTTTCTCTCCCTTTAACTCTTTATTTAATTGGTAAAGAAAAATAATTCAACTCCAGATGGCATCAACTCCTATGGGGAACACATCTGAAATGTGTATGAGGCATTCAGAGAAGTCCTCAGAAGGTACAGTATGCAAATAACCATACCCTGGACCAGAATTCTATTCCCCTTCTGGGTTAGAAGTCAGTAAACATGGAGAACAATAATTTCTCAGCCTTGTTCTGATCTCTGCCACTCACTTGATGAGAATCACTGTATCCACTGAAAACTTCATTTATCAAGCCAGAAAGTCTGGGTGACTGGCAATCATGATTGCTGACAATTTTGTGTTGGAGTAATGGCTTCTGATTTACTGGAATTTTCTTAAGTGGAAGCTGATTTCTTGTTGTTGTTGTTTGCAATTTGAGCTCTAATTTTTTCGTTGTTCTGAAACAATTGTTCTTCCCAAGTCAGTTCTTTTTTTGTTTTTGTTTTTTGTTTTTTGAAGTAAACTTGAAAGACTTTGACACAACAGTTTGATGAAGCTTGAGTCACAGAACTGTGGTGCCACTCTCCACCAAGTTTTCCTTGCCCTGGAGGCCTTTGGCAGTCTCTGCACTGATAGGAATACCATTTCTATTTTGCCTACAATTTTAATAAAACCTTTCTGCTGGGGTCAGCACTGCTCTTTCCAAGTCATTGCTTGCCCATGAAGAGCCATGCCCATAAACGTCACCAAATGAGAAAATGGCTTGCAAAACTTGGGTCTATGGTTTTGTGCCTACAGGCTGATGTGTTTCCCCTCAAGATCTCAGGTTCCCCAGGCTCAGCTGTACTTTCTTCCAAGTTGAAGTTTGAGATCTCTCTCTCTCTCTCTCTCTCTCTCTCTCTCTCTCTCTCTCTCTCTCTCTCTCTCTCTCTCTCTCTCTCTCTCTCTCTCTCTCTCTCTCTCTCTCTCCCCCCCCCCCGCCATGTGCCTGCATTGAGGCTTGAGCTCAGGTGCTGTCCCTTAGCTTTTTTACTGAAGGCTGATGCTCATGGCTTGCACCACAGTTTACTTCCAACTTTTTGCTGCTGCTTAATTGGAAATAAAAGTCTCACAGACTTTTCTGCCTCGGTTTGCTTCAAACCTTGATCCTCAGATTTCAGCCCCTTGAGTCGCTAGGATTACAGGTGTGAAACAAAAGATTTATATAGCTATAACTTTTTTATATCATCTTTATAATAATAAAAATTTAAATTTGTGGGGGGAGGGTAATGGGTACCAAGACATGTGAAAGGGTATCAATGTAAGTGAATTAATGCACCTTCTATCTGGCAAATATCATGTAACCCTTTTATTAATTACAATAAAAATATATTAAAAAATTTAAATTTAAAAATAAAATAAATCAGAATAAAGATAATCCTTACTGAGCTCTCTGTATGGGTCTATCATTTGCTAGACTTATGGGCAAATTGAATCTCTGTTATCTACTTCCCTTCAATAAATCTTGAGAGGCAAACTTGGAGCAAGTCCAGTTCACAAAGAAACTACTGAATTTCTCTCCAAAACTTTTGAATAATCAACAGTCTTAATACCTTTGAATGAAATCATGATTAACCCCCCAAATGAATCAAGCTCTTTCTAAACAGAATGTTTCCACATCCAGCAGTGATTAAAAGCAAGTTTTTATTCCCATGGCATTGTTGGCATTACTTCCATGCAACTGAAAATCCTTTTAATGAGTATCAGATAATGAAGGGTAGTCTCAAAAATCAACATGTTCTATTTTGAGACAGATACATGAACCATCTTTTCCTTCTTGCACATCATAGCAGTTTCATTTCCATCATGTGTCCCTACTTCAGCCACTGAGTAGGAGCCTTCTTCAGAAAAAGAGTAAATTCTGTGAAAACCAAGTAGATGGCTGGATATATAACCTAATCCCATTCAGTTGGAAGCTCACCGAGGGAACGACCAGAGTATCCTCAATGGGATGGATGTGCTTAGTCCTTGGTGACTATAATCACAACTGGACCTTGTGAAAGGTGATGCTAAGAAACCCAGCACTTTGATGGTAGGCTTTCAGTGGAAAGTCTATTCACAACATCTGCTTCATGCAAGTGCTCTTTTTCATGCAATGCTTGATTTAAAAAAAAATTGGAAACTGGGCATTAGTGCCTCATGCCTATAACTGTAGCTACATAGAAGCCTGAGATCTGAGGATCTAGGTTAGAAGCTAGCCAGGCCAGGAAATTCCATAATATCCAATATCCAGTTAACCAGCAAAAAGCTGGAAGTGGGAGTGGCTCACATTGTAGAGTACCTGCCTTGAGTGAAAAAGCCCAGACCCTTAGCCTTAGTACACACACACACACACACACACACACACACACACACACACACACACACTCTTACCTCTTTGGAGAGAGGGAGAACAGTCAGACAGACAGAGATCAAGAGAGAGAGCAAGAGAGAGAGAGAGAGAGAGAGAGAGAGAGAGAGAGAGAGAGAGAGAGAGAGAGAGAGGAAGAGAGAGGGAGAGGAAGAGAGAGGGAGAGGGAGGGAGGGAGGGAGAGAGAGAGAGAGATGTTCTTGGTCTAATGGATATCCAGCTAAATAGAAGCTACAAGTATTTGTGTACATTAGGTTGGATTATTAAAATGGAATATCAAGAAATGCTCATTCAGATACCATGAAAAATAACAAAGGAATGGGGACAAACAAGGATGGAAACAAATGAGAAATAGCATAACTGTAGCTACTTTATGTATGTATGTATGTATATATATATATATATTCAGTCTTTCCTCTAATGCTGCAAGAATGTGGTTTTGTGCATGTTTTATAGGCAAGAAAGTGAAATAAGTTGCTCAAATCACTCTATTCATGTATGGAAAGTCCCGTAAATATACCCCACGGTTCCTTTTCACAAAGAAGAATCTGTAAGCACAGGGATGGGAGAAAGTCAGAGAAACAGCACCAGAATCGCGGGTCTGATAAACTACACAGCAACAGTGCTCAAACCTTCCTGTGTCAGAATTACCCAGGGACCTGTTAAAACCAGCTTTCTGGGAGCACCTCCAGAGGCTCTGATTCATCAGGGCTGGCCTGGGATCAGAAACTGCATTTCCCCCTGGTCGCAGGTGGGGCTGTTACTGCCTGTCCAGGAACCACACCTTAAAGACCACTGGAGGACAGGAATTTCCTTCAGATTATCTGTTTAGATTGTAGAAAAGCTTTGGGCAAGTTTTTCAGGATATTTTTCATCAACTTTTCCCCTAAGATTATCCATAATTAGTGAATTCATTCAATAAACAAGTCATTGCGTAAATTATTGTCAACCAGTAGGATACTGATGGAACTAGATGTAAAGCCCATTCAAATCAATGGCATATGATTTAATAGGGATTAAACACAAGTAGATAATCAAATAAATCGATTATTATAAATACTATAATAATTAATAATAACTTAGGGAAATGGGGGAGAATGCAATCAAGGATCCAATATATATCCTACAAAATTAAGAAGAGTGAGGGAATGTAAGATTGTTCAATCACTCTGGGAAGTAGAGCATCCCTATGACCCAGTAATCTCACTCCTGGACACCTATCAAATTGACAATAAACCAGGTTACACTAAAGCCACCAGTACAACCATATTCATTGTAGCACTATTTACCATAGCCAAGATATGGAATCAACCCAGATCTCCCTCAGTGGATAAATGGATCAAGAAAATATGGTACACGTACAGATTCTTCCATCAGAAGGAATGACATTAGCCTATTTATAAGGAAATGGAAAGACGGAAAAATCATATAAAGCAAAGAAAACCAGACCCAAAGAAACATAGGCTGCATGGTTTCCCTCATTTGTAATCATTTGACTGTCCCTATAAATCTACAAGTAACTGATTGTAAAAGACAAATAATTACACCAGGACAAGATTAATTAAACAGCATTCCAAATATTCACACCGTGAGAATAAAGGAGGAACTTCTTAGGAGAAGATCACAAGGGCTTAATAGCTATGAGCATAAAACCATAAAATGATGCTTATCAAAACTAATAACAAGAAGTGGAAGCAAGAGGTTTTTCATTGTACTGTTTGTGATTCTTTCTTTCTTTTTTTCCTTTAGTTTATTCCCTTCTGTTGCTGTTTTTTATTTCTGTACCCTCTGTATTGTATATAAGTTTATCTGATTTGGGGAGGGGAAGTTGAAGCACAGAAAGTGTGAGACAGAGAGGTGAACGAATTCATCAGTGAAACACAATAAACATATGCTGGAAATGAATTAATTATACAACTTTGGGCTTGGGGCTGAGAGGGCAAAACAGAAACAATGAGGGAGGGTTGACATTGTTCAAAAGGAAATGTACTCATTACCTCCCTTATGTAACTGTAAACCTTCTGTATAGCACCGTCACAATAAAGTTTTAAAATTTTCTAAAGCAATAAAAAGATAGAAGTGTGGAAAAAGAGGAGAGGAAGGAGAGTGAGGATGTTGAAAGGGTGATATTGATCAAGATATATCGTATTCATAAACTGCTTTGTTAAATGGCAACTCCATTGTACTTAAAAACAGTTAAAAAAAGGTAACAGGGGCATCATGTTACATTATATTACATCCTGAGAAAACATCACTGTAGCCTGAATTAACTCATCCATTTGTAGGTGGACCTCCCTGACTTACACCTGTAATCTTAACTAGTCAGAAGACTGAAATCTGAAGATAGCCTTTCAAATCAGTCCAGACAGAAACTCTTATCTCTGATTAACCAACAAAAAGCTAGAAGTTGAACTGTGGCTCTAGTGCAAAAAAGCTCAGGGACAGAGCCTAGGCCCTGAGTTCAAGCCCCAGGATAAGTACTAAATAAATAAATACCTTAATTAATTAGTTTAGATTCTATCTCAAAAAGTATAAGAGAATCCCTATAGTAGAAGGGATAGAATTTGCACGCAGCATATAGTACTTGAATGGCTCAAATTATTTGGGCAGCAGGGTTAGGCACTGTGTGAAGTGAGCTATCTGCTTTTAATCTAAGACTCAGTGTATATTATAGAAGATAGGTCCATCAGCAATGTTTATACTACAATGCAAGACTGTGAGTTTGTTCAACTGATTTCAGGAGAAGACAGGAAGAATGATGCGGATAGGACCATAAGATCTAAATTGTATGCTGATTTTCTGCATTGAGGTAAAATAAAATCCTAGAAGCTAGAATTCCCAGTGATTCCATGTACTTTTGGGGTTACTAAGACCTTGTCAATGTTCCTCCAGTCTAGGGAGCTGACCCTGTCCAGACATGGTGCCAGCTGCTGGGTACAGAGTGGTGAAGAGGAAAGAGAAATAGGGATAGGTTTCACAAGTTCACAGCCTAAGAGAAAAATTTACAGTGTAGCTGGAGAGAATTTTTTAAAATTATTATCTTTAAGTTGTTCAATTCAAAATATCGAATTAGTAATATGAGTCTCCATCAATGTCATTCCTTCTACAGCGTTCCAAGTAAATCCTTCCTAACAGTCTTCCCTCCATTAATGTGTTGACATATTGAATTTCAGTTCGTTGGAATGTGTACCTTTCCACAGTCACACAGGAACCAGACCATGACAGAACACTTCTCTGTTGTGGTGACCAGATGCCATCAGCCTAGACTGTTGGAGTCTATGGTGTTTCTCCACATAAATGCAGGAGTCGTGGCCTGAGCAGAGAGATCTGGTATGTACAACTCATTCTAGATTTCCCTTCTCTTGCCTTCCCTTCCCTCCCCTCCCCTCCTTTCCTTCCTTCTTTTTTTTCTTCCTCTTTCTTTCATTCTTTTTTGTGTGCCAGTCCTGGGACTTGAACTTGGGGCCTGGGTGCTGGGTGGTGTTTCTGAGCTTTTTTTGTTCCATGTTAGTGCTCTACAACTTGAGCCACAGCTCCACTTTCATCTGTTTTGGGGGCTTAGTTAGAGATAAGAGTCTTTATTTTCTTTCTCGGGCTGGCTTGGGACTTGGACCTTCAGAACTCAGTTTGCTGAGTGGCTGGGATTACAGGTGTGAGCCACTGGTGTCTAGCACATTGGACATCATAAGGTTTTTGGTAGGACTTGGTGCTTTATCAAGTGTGGCTTCCAATTACTCTTGGCATGCTACAGATCTACTGTCCCAGCTTCTGGAGATCTCTTCTCACTCACAAATCCATTTTCTCTCCTCCTTGCCATAAGTGAAGCAATGTTTAATAGCAACACTCATACAACCGGTGGCCATGTTCAAGTTCTTGCTACATGGTATGCTCCTGCACATGGTATGCTAGTGTGCTACAAGCTGTCTCAGGGTTTCCTGGCTCTGGAGATACAGAGACAGGGCTTGCTGCTCTGCTCTCCTTTCTGTGAGGGCTAAGGCCTCTGGGGCATGCTCCCTGTGGCTCCTGTCCTATTATCAATGTGTGTGAAAAACTCCAGGAGTCAGGCAGGCAGAGTCCACATGGGGCACACAAGGACAGCTGAGGGGTTGAAAATCTACCATTTCTTCATTCTCCCACTGCTCTCAAAATGTGGCATTTGCTCATTTCTCTACATGGGCTTTTCTTTTCTATTTTTTCCAGTCCTGGGGCTTGAGATCAGGGTCTGGGCACTTTCCTTGGGCTTTCTCAAGGCTAGAGCTCTACCACTTTAGCCACAGCACCACTTCCAGCTTTTTCTGTGTATGTGTATGGAAGAATTGAACCTAGAGCTTGGTGCATACTAGGCAAGCACTCTACCTCTAGACCATGCTCCTGGCCCAGGCTTTTCTTCTTTTTTGAGCAGTTACTTACCTGACTCTGCTCTTTTGATTTTCCTATCTATCTATCTATCTATCTATCATCTATCTATCTATCTATCATCCTATCAATTTATCCACTCTTTCATCCATGTAGTCATCATCAATCCATCTTAGTAATAGACTTTGAAATCAACGTTAACCCTTACTAGGTCATCCATTTGCAACTTGTACCATACCTCCAGCCCTCCAACTTTTCCTTTGAAGTAAATAGAACATGAGTAATTTTCACTGGCAAATGACAACACTGTGCCTCTGTGTGTCTGAGCATCACATAACTGGATTTCCTTATGCATGTAGATATTCTGAGGAAAGAAAATGAGACAAGTGCTAATACTATGTATTTGGGAGGGGTGCATAGAATGTGTGAACTCAGGCTTCACGTATATTAGACAAGTGCTCTACTTCTGGAGCCTTAGCCCTTAGTTTGTAGCTTGTTTGTGAGATAGGATGTCACTCACTTTGCCTGGGTTGACCTTGAATTCCAGATGTTCCTGTCTCCACTTCTTGAAGTAGTACTGGTACTGCAGATGTGTACCACTCCACCCAACTTCAATACCACGTTTATAGTCTTATAAACATTAAGAAGAATACAACAAATTAATTTTTCTGGGTAACATTTAGAAACATGTAGATGTCCACTTATTGCAAAATAGCTCCTCTGGTAAGTCCCTCTCTTCAAGTAGGTATAATGTCAGTTCCATTAAGGCACAGGGGCTTACTGATCAAATGTTCTGATTCTCCCATGTCTGAAGCATCATTTTTAATGTGACTGGAATGCCAAAATTGTGTTCCAGACTGAAATCCCAAACTATGAACACAGATCTGTGAAATTCCTCATGCAATTTCATAATCGTCTGTTTATTGGTTATATTTTAAATAAAGGAAATATTATCTTGAATGAAGCCATCCACATTAAATTCCAAATAAAGGAAATGGAATGATCAAAACTGAGTCAGTGACCAAAAAGTATTTATTTGAAGCCCTGGGATTTTCCTAATACTATCTCAAGTATCCAGACATGCCTAAGAGACACATAAAACTTATTTTTGTCCATAAAGATCTTTAGATCTAGACCAAGCAGTTAGGCTACACAATAACTAAAAAAAGAAACAGTGTAAGAAATAACAAATTTCCCCATCTTTTTGCCAAGTAATGGGGTTTGAACTCAGTGCCTTGTGATTGCTCAGTTGTGCTGTACCACTTGAGCCAGGCTTCCAGCCCTCCTTTTGGCTAGTTACTTTGGAAATGGACTTTCTCCCCAGGCTGGTGTCAAACTGAAGTCCTTTAGATGCCATACTTATTTGTAAGTAGGTGTTTGTCACCAGAACTGAATGACAGTTTCCTTTGATGAGCAAGAACAATGAGCACAATCTGAACTACACTTGTTCAGTTAGGACTCCAAAGCCCTCGTAGAGCAAACATTCCAAGAATGCTTTTTCTGCTCAGTCTAGAGATTTGCTAAGAATCTTACTGGAGACTGGAACAAGACACACTAATTCTGAGTAGGTTTCTCTAAATGACAGCCATACTCAGGCTCAGAGGTGTTTAGTTCCCAACTCAGGCCAAATGCACAGGAGGAAAACACAGAATCTTGGCAAGACAATGAGATCAAAGATGAATAAGAGATGAATAATATTTCTCCCAGGTTCAACCAAGAGCTGCATAAATTGAGGAAGCTAAGAAGACAACAAAACAGAAATATGAAAGGATTAAAAAGCAAAGAGACGGTGTACTGGTTTGTTTCTGTGATTCACTCAGGAATAAATGACACATCTGTCACCAGGCCCAGATTGGAGTTGGTGGCTTATGCCCACATTTGTAGCTTCCTGGGAGGCTAAGAGTAGGAGAATTGTGGTTTGAGACTCACCTGGGACGAAAAGCATATCAACTCACATCTGGGCTAGTGGTAACTCCTGGTTATATGAGAGGGTGAGATTAGGTAGCTTATATTTCAAGGCTGGCCTGGGCAGAAAAAGCCGTGAGACTCCAATTTCATAGAAGAAAGCAGGATGTAGGGGCATACACTGTGAATCCCACCAACAATGAGAAGCCTAAAGTAGGCTAAGGTGACTATTTGGACAGGATGAGAGACTCAGTCTCAAAAACAAATGGCGAAAACCAGGAATGGAAGCATGGCTCAATTGGGAGACAGCACAAGCTCCAAAAGCATGAGGCCTTGAGTTCCAACTCTAGTGCTGAAAACCACCAGCAAACAGAAAAGCAAAATGCCAGGCCATTTTAGAACTCTGGCTCAGCTAGCTATAGAGTATTTCCATATGTCTAGTCTTCCTGGGCACAGATCCTGGGAAAGAGCATTCCGTGAGGCTCTTTTGGGTAACAGGACATTAGGGAATCAGAGGTAGAGCTAGGAGATTCAAACTTACTCAAAAGCATTGTAGGTCTAAGAGACAGTTGGCGGTAGCAATTCTGGAGAGCACACACAGGTTTCACAAAGCCCTGGCTAACTGGCTTCTGCCAACTGGTGTCACAGGCAATGTGGGCAAGCCTGACTTCCCAGTGTTTCAAGAGAAATCAGAAACTAAGTTAAAAATATCTCTCTAGTGCTTTACCATTTGAGTCACAGCTCTACTTCCAGCTTTTTTGGTGTTTAATTGGCTATAAGAGTTTCACACGGGGGGGGGGGGAAGAGTTTCACACACCATCCTATCTAGGCTGGCTTTGAACCATAACCCGCATATCTCAGCCTCCTGAGTAGCTAGGAATATAGGCGTGAGCCTCCATAGCCTAAGTCACTTCTGGCCTTTGGGTGGTTAATTGGAGATAGGAGTCTGGTGGACTTCTCTGCCCGGGCTGACTTGAAATATCAATCCTCAGATCTCAGCTTCCTGAGTTTCTAGGATTACAGGTATAAGCTACTGGCACCTGGTTTCATATTTTAAACATGATCATTTCAGTTAAGTTTTTCCTAAAGAATAGTCATAGTTCTTCATTTTTAAAAATATGTTTTACTTTTGAAAACCACAACCTCCTTGAACACGTTGTAAGTCAGATCTGTGTGGAGAATCGAATGACTTAAAATTGTATTTTGTCTTGTAATTTTGTCAATACAGGGGTTTGAACTCAGGACCTTGAGTTTCCTAGGCAGGGGCTGTATCACTTGAGCCACATTATTACCAAGTGATTTCAGTCTTTAGATAGTGTGTCCCAGTTTTGGCAAGGACTAGCATTGGAACATAAACACCCCATTTTCCCCTCATGCCGCTGAGATTGCAGGTGTACACCACCATGTCAAAGTCTTACAATTAGATTTTTGGGGGCTTGGAGTTTGAAGATCCAGGTTCTTTGATACCACATATGCAGAAAAAGCCGGAAGTGGTGCTGTGGCTCAACTGGTAGAGCACTAGTCTAGAGGAAAGCCTAAGGACAGTGCTCAGGCCCTGAGTTCAGTCCCCAGGACTGGCAAAAAGTTAGATTTTTGGTCAATATAAACAATAACCTAGAAATGGAATTATTTCACTGTATACACAAAGTTTATACTTGAATGTCTTTGCTATCCGAAGACTATCATAGTAGGACACTTTCTCAAGTTTCAAACTATGACAAGGTTTGAGTTCATAGCTTTTAATTCTCACATGTGCGTGTATTATTTTTGAGTGTATTTTAAATTCAAACAAGTTTGACATTATAAGCATCTGGGGAAAAGTTTTCCTGGAATTTCGTTAATTTCATGGTACCAACTATATTTTCAGAATATCTTACATTTAAAAACCAAATTAACTCTTATTTTAACACAAAGAGAACAGACTCAAATTTCCTTTCTGTGGAAAAACACCAAGGCAGCTGTTTTCACAATAATCTAGCACAGTTTGTTTCAAAGAGCATAGAAAAAGGATTCAAGCAAACAATGTGTCAGTTGAAAGTTTTGATAGACAGCAGGACTCATTTTTCTAGTTAGGAAGAGAATGGCATGTATCATAAATTACAATCTTAACTTTATTTTTAAGAAGGAAAGGATGCTGTAAATTAAGGTGTCAGATCACAAACCCTATATTAATTCAACATTGGATTTGTGTTCTGGATAAAGTGTACCTCCATAGGAGACCATTAAGACAAAAATTCAATTCCCTTAATGTTAATGGATTTAAATTGAAATAGTCATATGTACCTACAGGCTGTAACCATCTTCAGGTACAACATTATGCTATAGAAAAAAGAAGATTTTTACATTCTAAGGAATTTTTTTTAACTTTTGTATAGTGGGCATTTTTTTGCCAGTAGATTGCCATATCCCAGGAATTAGTGTTGAGCTTTCAAATGTTTCCAGCTGAAACAGCTAATTTAGAGCAGATTTTAAGGGCAGATTGTAACATAGAAGTGGTATGCTCACCCATGCACTTTGCCATAACTATTTAAAAATAATACCATGTGGGAATTTGCCCTTCCAAATGACCTGGTTATCCAAGAGGCACAGCTGAGATCTGCAGTGAGAGATCTGCAGTCCACAGGAGCTTCTCATCTCTTTGACAGTAGTCCTCTTGTTAGTGCCAGGTAATGTTTCCCTAAGCTACCCACTGAGTAAGAGAAGAGATGGATGACCAAGGTTACAATCATATCTCATGTCCCTTGCTCAGATTCTATAGACTGAAGTACTTCCTTACAAATGGACTCTGCATTACAGCTGTCCAAGGGAAATAAAAACCACAAGAGTCAAAAATGAAGACTCATGGCCGGGAGTTTGGCCTAGTGGTAGAGTGCTTGCCTAGTATGCACAAAGACCCAGGTTTGATTCCTTGGTACCACATACATAGAAAAAGTCAGAAGTGGTGCTGAGGCTTAAGTGGTAGAGTGCTAGCCTTGAGAAAGTCCAAGGACAGTGCTCAGGCCCTGAGCCCAAGCCCAGGACTGGCAATAAAAAAAATGAAGACTCATTTCCTCTAATATCCAGAATAAGATGAGGATGTTCAATCTCTGCTTTCCTCTTCAATATAGTATTGGAATTTCTACCTTGAGTAATAAGGCAAATGGGATCTTTGCAGAGGATATGATTCTGTATTTAAAGAACTCCATAGACTCTATTTGAATGCTGATTTGAAACTTGGACAAAGTAGCAGAGTATAAAATTAATCCACAAAACAAGTGGCTTTTCTATATGCTGACAAGGAGAAGTGTGAGGCCGAAATAAGAAAAGCAATTCCTTTTGTAGTAACCTCAAAATATAACTAGGAATTAAGTTAACCAAAGAAGTAAAGGGAGGTAAAACCTGAAATGGAAATGAAAGCAAATCCAAGGAATTGGAATAACCTCCTGTGCTCCTGGATTGGAAGAATTAACATTGTGAAAATGGCAATACTGCCAAAGGCTATCTACAAATTCAGTGCAATACTCATCAATATCCCAACACTATTCTTTAATGAAATAGAAATAATCTGAAAATTCATGAGGAGTAATAGAAGATATCAAGTTGCAAAAATAATTCTTAGCAGGAATAACAGTACTGGAGCATACCACACTTCAAACTCTATTATAAAGCTGTAGTAATAATTAAAAAAATGCTTGATATTAAGGTAAGAACAGGCTGGAAGACCAATGGAATAGAATTGAAGACCCAGACCTACTCCCATAGACATATGACCACCTAATCTTTTTCTTTGTCAGTCCTGGGGCATGAACTCAGGGCCTGACCACTGTCCTTGGGTTTTATCAAGGCTAGAGCTCTATCACTTGAGCCACAGCACCACTCCCAGCTTTTCTCTGTATGTGGTACCTAGGAATTGAATCTGGGTCTTCATGCATGCTAGCCAAGCATTCTACCACTAGGCCAAATTCCAGGCCTGGGTTATCTAATCTTTGAAAAGCGAGCCCAAATGATTAGATGGAAGAAAGACAGGTTTTCCAACAAATGTTCCTGGTTGAACTGGCTATATACCTGTAGAAAACTGAAGTTAGATCCTTACGTATCGCCCTGTAACACAATCAGCTCCAAATGGATCAAAGTAAAAGCAGATATCCTGAGAATATTACATGAAGGAATAAGAGAAACATAGGACTCCTCGACACAGGTCGAAACTTTCTTAATAAAGACTTAGAAACAACAAATCAAAGAAAGGTTGGATAGATGGGATTGCATTAAAATGCAGAGTTTCTGCATGGCAAAGGACATAAGTAGTAAGTTAAATAGAAAGCCCACAGAGTGGGAGAAGATCTTCACTAACCATACAACAAAGGCCTCATATCTAAAATACAGTTAGAACTCAAAAAATTAAATCACCCAAAAACAAATCCTCAAAGAAACAATCACCCCATTAAAATGTGGGCTAAAGACTTAGGAATGACTCGGAAGAGGAAATAAAGATGATCAATAGACACATGAAGAAATTCTCGACATCTCTGGTCATAAAAGTAATGCAAATCAAAAGTACATTGAGATTCCACTTTACCCCAGTTAGAATGGCCATTATCAAGAAATCTAATAACAACAGATACTGTTGGGGATGTGGCCAAAAGGAAATGCTACTATACTGTTGGTGGGAGTGTAAACTTGTTCAACTACTATGGAAAGCAGTATGGCAGTTCCTCAAAAGACTAAGCATAGAGCTCCCCTATGATCTAGCAATCCCACTTTTAGGCATTTACCTAAATGACCGCAAACAAACCATAATAAAGCTACCAGCACAACTATGTTCACTGCAGCATTATTTACCATAGCTAAGAGATGGAACCAACCTAGATGCCTCTCCGTAGATGAATGGATCAAGAAGATCACACACACACACACACACACACACACACACACACACACACACACACACACTGGAATTCTATGCCTCTATCAGAAAGAACGATATTGCCCCATTTGTAAGGAAATAGCAATACCTGGAAAAATTATATTAAGTGAAGCAAACCAGGCCCAAAGAAATATAGGTTGCATGGTTTCCCTCATTTGTAATGACTAGAATATGTCTATGATACTCTTAGCAGGGGACCACAATAGCCCAACGCTAAGTGCATAGTGTCATATCAAATTATATCATATAGAATCATGTAGAATCATATCAAAGTGTATCAAATATTTCCGAGTATTGAAAACAAGAGGCTCTTTTTATGTCCTGTATGCAGTTATTTCTATTTTTCTTCTGTTTTAGTTTACCCTTTGTCTTATATATAAGCTAATCTGATGCATAGAAGGGAAAGGGAATCACAAAAGCAGCAGAACTAATGCAACAATGACACTCCCTAGACATGTTGTAAATGACCTTTACAACTTGGCAAGGGGGAAGGAGAGTGGGGAATGGTAAACTGAAGAAAATGAGGGAGGGGATAACTGTGTTTAAAAGAAACATACTCATTATTTTACTTTTGTAACTGCAACTCCCTTTACAATAATAAAAACAGAGGGTGAATGCTCTATTGAAGACAGGCAGACAGAAGTAATAGAAGACTGAAGAATCAATCAAATCCTTTCCTGTGTTCATGCTTATAATCCCATCTAGGAAGAATGCTGAGACCTGAGCATTGTGATTGAAAGCCGGTTTGGGCAGGAAAGTCCATAGATTCTTACCTTCAATAATCACTGGGAAAGCCAGAAGTGGAGCTGTGGCTCAAATTGTAACATACTATTATCAAACAAAAAGCTGAGAGAGTGCCCAGGCCTTGAATTCAATTACCAGGATCAGAACCACAAATAAATAAAAGAAGAAAAATAAAGTATGGGGCCCAGAGCATGTCCTAGGGATAGAGTACTTGCCTAGCATGCATGAAGCCCTGGTACCACATACATAGAAAAAAGCCGGGAGTGGTGGTGTGGCACAAGAGTAGTGCGCTAGCCTTGAGAAAGCTCAAGGACACTGCTGAGCCCCTGAGTTCAAGCCCCAGGACTCTTGAGAACTCTTCTGTACACTCATCAATATTTAAAAAAATTATCTTTAAGTAGTTATATACAGGGATTTAGTTCAATCTGTCAGTTTATAAGTCCAATGGATCTGATCAAAGTCAGCCCTCTCACTGCTCTTAGCCGCCTTTCCCACGCTTCCCATCCCCTTAATGTTCCTAGAAAACTTTTCACATATGTAGATCGAATATTATGACAGCTCTCCTCTACCATTTCTCTCTCCATTCATCTTATTGTGTGTGTTTGAGTCAACTACTGGGCAGGTGTTTTATTTGAGAAAATTCTTTCAAGTTCTGCAATACTGTATCAAGAAACTAAGTATTTTTCATGGGTGTACTTGAAGGACAGTCAAATGTCTTTTTTCCTCCTCTGCTCCCCAGAAAGGAAAAAAATATCCTCAAACACCCCAAGTCTTCAAATGTGACTTTTTAAGCTATCCATAACAACCTATAATTTCAAGCCTTTTAAGGTCATTCTGGGAGAGACATTTAAGTTGCGAGAGTTCTTTTTTTCCTTTTTGAAAAAAGAAACCTTTGGTTTTCCAAACATTTCACAAACCTCTGGAACTCTTTGGCATGAGCCAGATGTGGAAAAAATAACTGGAACTACTTGGGAAAAATTAGTAGTAGCTGTTGAAAAGGGCATTTATCAGTAATCCAGACAGCAAGGAAGTCTGGGCACTGCTGAATAGGCAGAGTGGACAGAATGGCTGCATTTGGGCATTGCTGGTCAGATGACTGGTCTAGAGGCAATTGCCTTGTGCTTGTTTCTCACCTCTTTAGCAAACCGGTCCACACTGGGTGGCTTACAGCAGTGAGGATTTAGTCCTTGAGCTACAAGTCCTGAATCAAAGTCTAGGCACTCTCTGAAGCTGTAGGGGGGTCAGTCCATTCCATGGATTCTCTTCCTTTCTGGGATCTGGTGATCTCATCTTCATGTATCATGTGTCTGTACACACACCAGGCAGTCATCACAGCCTGTAGCCATCTTACACAGACGTATTCATACACACAAAATGAGTTGCTACTGATCTTTTAGAAACTCAAGGAAGGCAAGTCTTTGTGTTACCCAAGGGCTTGCTCTGATACTGTAGAGCTATCAACAAGGAATGAAGCTCAACTCTTTAATTTTTGCCAGTCCTGAGCTTGGGCTTAGGGCCTGAGCTCTGTCCTTGGGTTTCCTTAAGGCTAGAGCTCTACCACTTGAGCCTCAGCACCACTTCTGGCATTTTTCTATGTATGTGGTAGCAAGGAACCGAACCTGGTTCTTCGTGCATTCTAGGCAAGCACTCTACCACTAGGCCACACTCCCGGCCCTGAGGCTCAACTCTTTAAGCAACTGTGTAAACATGACAGATTCACAGCAAGTTGGAACCTTTTTTCTTTTTACTGGGGCATGGGAGGGCAGTGGTGAACAGAGATGGAACATAGGGCAGAAGTTACCTTTCATATCTGTAAGCCATCTTGTGCCAGCTGCGAGAGTCTTTACATATTTTCATGTGTGATGAATTCAGTGTGATTCTTAAATGGAGAAAACAGAGATGACAATTATCAGTGCCCTCATCAAGGTTCTCTTAGTTTCTCTCTGTGCACCCATCAGCCTTGTTTTCAATTTTTGAGGGAGGACTTTGATTTATCAAGAGACAATGTATGCATCATGTTTTCTCAGAGCTTCCATAGGTAAAATTACACACTTGAGGTACTCAACTGTGATTTTTTGTTCATGTATTTATAATGAGGTAGATTAGGAAAACACACACCCAATATTAAATATCAGGTGGCTAACATCAAATAGGTAGAAATGTTTATTTACTTTGAGTAGAACCACTGGGTCAAATTTCATGGTATTTTCAGATTACTTACATAATTGTTTCTTTTGTGTGTGGGGGTGAGTACTGGGGATTGAACTCAAGGCCTCAACTTCTAGATGGTTTGTTTTTTTTCACTCATGGCAGATGTGCTACCACTTGAGCATGTATCCATTTCATACTCTATAAGTCTTCTAAAAGTGGCTGCTTGTCCTAGGATAAAAGCTCTATTGAAATATATACCAACATTTGCATTTTCTTCCTAAAAACACAGGAAAATAAATAATAGCATTAACCAACTGGTTTTAATAGTACAACTATGTCAGTTTCATTGTATGAGATCTTGTTCTGCACATATACTGAAAAACATACTTTATTTTAATTAATGAATTAATTGCTATATTGTTGGTTTGGGGGCATACACATAGGGCCCAACTCCCTCACTTTGGCTTTTTTTGCTCAAGGATGGTGCGCTAGCTCATGAAACACTTCTACACTTTTAGCATTTTGGTGGTTAATTGGAGATAACAATCTTAGTAGCTTTTTCTGTCCAGGCTGGTTTTGAATTGGGATCCATAGATCTCAGCCTCTTGAGCATGTAGGATCACAGGGGTGAATCACCAGAGACTGGACATATCTTATTTTTAAAAATTACATAGACTAATACATATAATTTTATTATAATTAATAGAAGGGTTCCATTATATTCATCAGATAGAATGTGCATTCCTTCACAAACATTGATACCCTTTCTCATGTCTTGGTCCCCATTTCCCTCCCCCCACCTCCACCCCTCATCTTGTTTCCCCCCTTCCCTAACCTATTTCAAATAACCAGATAAACATATATATATATAATATATCAAATAACAAGGTATACTCTCCCTTTTTTTTTCGAGGTTTTCAAGACAGAATTACTGTTCGTCTGGCAACCAGGTCTAATATATGGTCAGCTCCTTAATAAAGTCCAGTGTAGCATGGCAGATATATTTCAGAGAGACATTGCATTCCACTGTATGCAACATAGTACAAGCTGAGTAAAAGCTGCCCTGAGCCAGCTGGCTCATTCAGAGGTGAAGGAGGCTTCTTTGTGTCCTTTCTTAGCCCTCTCTGAAATAGGGTAAAGCCATACTGCTCCGCTGGGGCCTTGGTGGCTTGGTAATACCCAACATATCATTTTTAGGAATTTGGTACTCTTCTCTGAAATAGAGGCAATGAAACACAAACAAGGAAAGCAGAAAGAAAGAGGAAGATAGATTTAAACATTACTTAAGAAATTATAGAGTGAGAACGATTCATAGATTGCTATTGGATAATGCTTCTATGGGGACCTAGAACTGTTAAGGATGACAAAAACCAGCACTCTAGATTTCCCCCAGTCTTTGCAAGCCCACCCCCAGCTCTGTCCATCAGCAGGAGACCCTCACAAGATAGAGTGCACACTGTACAACACTCACATGTTGCCAGATGCCGGGTGTTGCTGACGATTGTGCCTATAATCTTAGCTACTCAGGAGGCTCAGATCTGAGGACTGTCATTCAAAACCAGCCCAAGTGGGAAAATCCATGAGGCTTTTTCTTCATATATTTTTATTGTAATTAATAGAAGGGTTACATTATATTCACTAGATAGAAGGTGCGTTACTTCACATACATTGATACCCTTTCTCATGTCTTAGTCCCCATTTTCCTCCCCCCATCCCTGCCCCTCATCTTGTTTTCCTCCCTTCATACTAAATCCACTAGCACAACGATGTTCATTGCAGCACTATTTAGCATAGCAAAGATATGGAACCAACCCAGATGCCGCTCAGTTGATGAGTGGATCAACAAGATGTGGTATTTGTACACAATGGAATTCTATGCTGCTGTCAGAGAGAACAACTGTTGGGGGCCGAGTAACGCCATTCTAATAACTTTCTGCTGAGACCTGTAGTAGGGGTAAACAAGTGGACCTCTTTATCCTGCCCACCTGTTGTGCTGAAAGGCTCCCGCACCCAACATAAGGAGGGGAGTTTTAGAGAGAGAGATTCCTGCCTTGATGAAGCTGCGTGGCGCTTCTGTTCGTGCTCTGGAGAAGCAAGGCTGAGTGCAGGAGGACAGTGGGCCCTCTCCTCTCGCGGCTTGGACTGGTTGGGGTGTGTTTTTCCCATCCCTCCTCAAGAGGGACTGTGGATGAAGGACCCCGACAAACAACATTGCCCCATTTGTAAGGAAATGGAAAGACTTAGAAAAAATCATATTAAGTGAAGTAAGCCAGACTCAAAGGAACTTAGGCTCAATGGTTTCCCTCATTAGTCATAATCAGTAGAAACCTTGGGCTCTACTAGCAGAGATTTACAATAGAGCAAAACCTAGGCCATATACATAAGGCCATATAGTATGATGCTAAATGAAAGGACCTCCAGGACATAGAAACAAAAGCCATATAACGAGTGATTGTTGTCCTTAATGTACTATGTTATCTCTCATCTCTTTTGCTGTCCCTTGGTTATTGTTACAGTATTTTACCTGTTTATCTGGTATATTGTATATATGCGTATTTGGTTATTTAAAATCCATGAGACTTTTATCACCAATTAAGAGAAAGGAGCCAGAAGTGAAGCTGTGTCTCAAGTTGTAGAGCACTAGTCGAGCAAAAATACTCAGGGACGGCACACAGGCTCTGAGTTCAAGCTCCAGGACCTACACATGACACACACACTCACACACACACACACACACACACACACACACACACACACACACGTTGCACATGCACACATATTTCCCCTTCTTTGTTTCCTGTAGCTGTCCTGTAGCTGGTGTGAGCCTTGCCTGGTCTTTTAGGTGTCACTGGTTAGTTTCAATGATGAATCTCACTGCCCCAAGATGTTTTAAGACAAACTCAGTATCAGAGAACAGTACACGGGAAAAAGTAGATAGCTAATGATCCAAAATTCTGCCAGTTTTGAATGCTTTCTCATTTTTAGTAGAGAAGACTTTAATATTAACCCTTTTTGGTGGTGGTCATTTGTGGGTTTGAACTCTGGGCTTGGGTGCTGTCCCTGAGCAATGCAGCTCAAGGCTAGTGCTCTAGCCTTTGAGCCACAGCACCACTTCTGGCTTTCTAGTGGTTAATTGGAGGTAATTGCTTCATGGATTTTTATGCCCTGGCTGGCTTTGTACCATGATTCTCAGATCTCAGCCTCCTGAGTAGCTAGGATTACAGGTGTGAGTCACTGACACCTGGCATTAACACATTTTTTTGGTAGTACTAGGGTTGAACTCAGGATAGGCAAGTGCTTTACCACTTGAGCAACTCTGTCAGCCTTTTGGGGTTGGCTATTTGAGATAGGGTCTCAATTTATGTCTGGCAGGCCTAAGGCATGATCTTCCTATTTGTACTTTCCTATGCTGAAATGATGTAGCAATCCTCCATCGGGCAAGATGGAGTCTCATCAATATAACTTGCCCAGGTTGACCTTGAAACATGATACCTATCTACTAAGTAGTTAGGATAATAGGCTTGCACTCCCAGCGAACACCTTCTTGTTCTTTTTACCTATAAAATTCATTTACGTATTTTAGGCAGCCATTATACCCTATGTCTATAAATCTGGAAGCCAGAGAGCCATGGAATTACTTATATTATTAAAATTCTAGTCTGGTAATTCTAGTACCTGTAATCTTAGCTACTTAGGAAGTAGAGATTTGAGGATTACAATTCAAAGCCAGCCCAGGCAGAAAAATCTGTGAGACTTTTATCTCAAATTTACCACTAGACATATGGAAGTGGAGCTGTGGCTCCAAGTGTAAAAGACCTAGCCTCTGAAAAAGCTGAGGGACAGTGCCCAGGCCCTGAGTTCAAGCCCCATGAATGACCAAAGGGGAGAAAATCATTACAAACTAGCTTGTATAAAATGTAAGTTAAGTAATTCAATGTAATTGTAAAAAGTTTACTCATATTCAAAAATGATGAATACAGGTAGGATGTAGCTTAGTGACAAAACGCTTGCCTAGCAAGTGCGATGCCCTGGGTTCGATCCCCAGTACCAAAAATGAAAAGACAACAAAAAATGATGAACAAAATGGCATTCATGCTCCGTGACATTCCATTTGGCTTAGACAAAGAAGAGAGCTTTTAAGACTGCTAATTTAGATACTATATATTCTACAATACGTTTTCATTGAAAGAGATTTTCTGGAAAGGTTCAAACACTGATATAACAAAGTCGATATAGTAAAGTCACTTTGGTTAAACCTAGTTGGACAAGGCAATCCATCCATAGACTAATAGGAAGGTACAATAGTGAGTTGATATTTGCTGGAATATAATGAAAATTACAGGTGGTGTGGGAGGAAGTTAATGTAAAATCAGAATTTCCTGTCTGGGTTGACTTCAAACCATGATTCTCAGCTCTCAGCTTCTGAGCAGCTAGGATTACAGGTGTGAACCACTGGTACCTGCATGGAGTACTTTTTTCATTAAAACCAACATTTGGATTAAAAACAAATAGATACATAGAGAAAGCCCAAATTAGATAGCTAAAATCCCAACCAGTTGATGAATTATGGCTTGATGCTTGAGCGATATGTCCTGTCCTGTATGGAAAGCTGCGTTGTAAAACATGTTGCCATTCTAAGGAGATGGTGGGTGACCCCTCACAATGTCTGCCAGCCAGGGAGCTCATCTCAGGCTGCTTTATGATCACTTTGTCTTCTGTTCTGGGATTACTACCCTCTAAACTCTGGAGCTCAGAAGGCGACCTGCTTTGTGCTAGACCTGGCTTCTTCCCCAGCATTGCCCTGTTACAGTTTGCCCGGTGTTTTATGAGGTGGGTTTGGCATGCTGTGCTGTCTAATTAGGGGTAACAGCTAATTAATTAAAGCTGGAGCATAAAGAGGCAACATGGAGATGGAGAGGGAGCTGAGTCGACATGAAGGAGAGGTGTTAGTGGGCTTTGGGAGTAGTGCAGTTTTCTGGTTCACTCAGAGGCGCCACCAGTGGAAGTGAACTCTCAGGGAGTCTCATCACAGACAGCGTGTCTTTAACACAGTCCCACATGTCAGCCACCATGGCGGCCCAATTCTGAGAGCCAACTGACATGAACACTGCATTGTGATGTCATCACCTTTGCTAAGAAAGGCCACATTACCTGCCTCAGGCTAATGTGTCAACCAGCCCAAACCAATGGCTACTAAAGAATTAACATTATAAAAGAGAAAGACAGATCCGATTGTGCAAACACTCAGGATGCTGCTATTTCTCTCCAAATTCCTCTCCTGTTTTGGGGAAGACATCTGCCTTAGTCCAAATTAAAGGAAGGTCCTGTTGTATGCTAACTTGTTAATGTAAAATTGAAGAAGTGAACTTGCTTGCAGACCTTGAAATTAGGCCCATAAATCCCATTTTAAGCCTTGCACAATTACATGTGAAAGTTCTTTTTGAACTGAGGGTCAATAGCAGCTAATCTTGGACCGTCAAAGAGAGACTCTAGAAATTTGTAAGGATATTCATTTTAAGAAAACGAGGGTGTGCCTGCATGCATTTTTTTGGCTGCTGTGGTTCTGTGGCTAGGTGAAAGAATTCAGACTCACCGTGAACGGAGAAGAGTTGCTAATTTAGAACAGAACACAGTGTGTTCAATTCAGCACACATGGAATAAGATAATAGATTGTGCCAACTGTGCCCAATGAGCTCTTGTGGGTCTAGTCTATTAGCAAAGTGGAAAAGTTATCTCCTCTGTTTGTATAGGCATGCCAGTGAGATTCCTCATCCCAAGATACATTCCAACCCATTATATTTCATGCTTCCTGGAAAACAAAATCTCAGACAGCCTGGAAGCCTTTGCTCCTTTTGAACATCCTTGCCAGTATTTCATTAGAACCATATTTAGCTGAATACCTTCAGAAACATTCTAGACAGGAGGAAAGAAAGAACTCTGAATTCAATCTTAACATGCTGATTATCTTATAAATAATGATTGATAAGACAGAGAACTAAAACTACTTTGTAGGTAACTTTACTTGTCAACACAGTATTAACCTATATAACCAACCCAAAATAGCAGTGTTGCAAATCAAACAATGATGATTGACTGAATGGTTTTATCATGCCACAAAGATACAACTTAAAGACTCAAGTGGAAAAAGTTGGCAAGGAGAGCATGCCATTTGATTTTTTTTGTTATTTGGACAAGTGCTGGTAGTTAGGAGATTTGGTTTCAGCAAAAGCATGTGAATATATACACAAATGTGTGTGTGTGTGTGTGTGTGTGTGTGTGTGTATATACATATAGTATGTATATATAGCAAGACAGCATTCGTTGTCTAGCAACATCAACAGTTTATTATCTTAGGTCGATTTGGTAGCTCTCAGTTTGTTCTTGGGATCCTAAAGTATCAGTGTTACATAACAAGGACAACAACAGAAACAATTTTCTTAGAAGCAATGAATATGTAAAAAGAAACCCATCAATGTGTTTAGCTGATAATGGACAGTCTTATTAATAGGTTGGTGAAAGGATGTGTGAAATGTATTAAGTTCATGTGGTCTCCGGTTATGATTCAGTGTACCAGTATGAATATTCTGTATACAGTTCTTCATGAAATAAAGACAACTTAAATGTCTCAATGTGTATTCAACTATAAGTACACTCAAGATTACCCGAATCTTGGAAATTTACAGGAGAGTTAGCATACCAGACTTACTTTGTCAATTAAAAAGGCAAGAAAATCAGGCCGGGAGTTTGGCCTAATGGTAAGAGTGTTTGTCTAGTATGCACAAAGACCCAGGTTCAATTCCTCAGTACCACATACATAGAAAAGAAAAGCCAGAAGTGGTGCTGTGGCTCAAGTGGTAGAGCACTAGCCTTGAGAAAACCCAAGGACTGCTCAATCCTTGAGTCTAAAGCCCAGGACTGGAAAAAAAAAGGCAAGAAAATAAAGCCCTTGTGCAGCACTGGTGGCTCATACCTGTAATCACAGTTACTCAAGGGGCCTGAGATCTGAAGATCACACTCCAAAGCCAGCCTGGAACACAAGAGACTCTTATCTTCAATTAAGCCTCCAGAAGCTGGGCCAAGAGTGTGGCCTGGTGGTAGAGTGTTTGTCTAGTATGCACAAAGGCCTGGGTTAGATTCCTCTGTACCACATACACAGAAAAAGGCAGAAGTGGTGCTATGGCTCAAGTGGTGCAGTGCTGGCCTTGAGCAAAAAGTGGCCAAGGACGGTACCCAGTTCAAGCCCCAGGGATGGCCATAAACAAACAAATAAGAGCAATCTGGAAGGTGTTCAAGTGGCAGAGTGCTAGCCTTGAACACAAAATCTGAGAGAGAGTTCAAGGCTCTGAGTTTAAGCCTTAGTATAACACACACACACACACACACACACACACACACACACACACACACACACACACACACACACGGTCCTCAACAGCTATTGATAACATCTAGTATAATTTAGCTAGATTCACTATTTTGGGTGTATACAATATTGAAAGTGTCTTATTAAAAAGCATGTAACTTATGAAAATTAAAGCTTCTTTGTGATATTTTTTAGTATTTGGAAAGAAGGTATTTCTATGTTGCCCAGTTGGACTTAAGCTCACAATCCTCCTGCCTCAGCCCCCTGAGAACTAAGGTTACAGGTATGTTCTACCTTGCCTGTTTGTAAAATTTACTTACAAAATGAACTCATCCAGAAAAATTTCTTTTGTGAATACTATGAATGCAAGCAAGCTTTGTCTAAGAATGCTTAGATGTTTGTATAGTTCAAAGTTGAAAATCTAAATTAATAGTTAAAACTATCAAGAATGTGAATATCATAATACAAAGTGCAATTTTGCTTTAATTGGATAACATACAACTCATTGCAAAATGATCATATCCCTACGCAAGCACTATAATCTGTGGACAACTATAATTAATGTATATTTTTGGATTGGTTTTCAAAGTTGAATCTAGTTTTGTTGTCTCTTTGAAATTCATTATCTCATATTACACTTTGGGGAAAGCTAAACATAAATAGTCAGGATTACATTTTTCCTTCTGTGGTCATTTTTGGTAATTTGAAACAACCTACAGTGATCAGAGAGCCTGGCTGTTTTTTTTTTTTCTTTTTCTTTTTTTGTTTCTGAATCTCTACTCTCCTTCTACCTGGCTGTTCTGAGACTTCCTTCCAGCCGTGCAGAATTTCTCTTCCTGTTTTTCCTTGTCTTCTCTGCCTCTCTTTCTACTGTCTATCTTTTATTGCCTCCTATCTTCCTTCCTCTTTTCCATCCTATCCTTTTCTCCTCTTCCTCCAATTCTTGTTTTTCTATAGAAACAATCCATACAAGAAAAATGCCTGTAGAAATTAGACAATAAAATGAAAAACCTCATATTGCTACCAACTGTAGAATACTCATATGAAGATGTAATGCATGTTTTCATTATTTTTTTATAGAAATGTAATAAACATATTGTTTTTCACATACTGGCACTATACTTCATGTGTGTTCATATATAGTAAATCAGGCTACTGATTATGGTTATTCCGTGGTCAAACTTGGCTCTGCTTATTATATGCTTGTCAAAAACACTGATTAGAGGGACACAAATACAGAAAATACAGAAGTGGAGGGGCAAAACATAAACAAATGCAGGAATGGTACTCACTGACTCCATGTTGAAAATGCTGATTTTAATATCTAGACTTCTTTTCATTTTTGTATTTGGAGCTTGTTAAGCACTTTGTTTTTTACTCTGATTGTCTTACTCAGCAATTTTTCCAATGCCTTTTGAAAAAAATTTCTTATTTAGTCCTTTTCCTTAGGCTATGACATCTGATTGACAGTAACATACCCCAGCCAGTACTGAGGCATTGATCAATTAATCAACTATGGATAGAAATTATGGGGTCTTCTTCATAAATCTACAGGCGATGGGCAGGCTTTCCACCCTTTCTCGGAGGCCGGGTAGGTAGAAATATTTCCTATTTGCTATGGCCCCTAGTCTGTCAAAGAGAAGATAAAGAAGATTTCTCCTGTGCAGTCTTGGAAACTGGAAGACAGATACTAAAAGAAAAAATTCACAGCCCATGAATTGTATATTGAGTGAGGATTTATCACAGGTGAGGATGAAAGATGAAAGCAGGCTCCGAATTTCATCCAAATTTCCCAGAGGAGGAAAAATAGGAGAAAACATCATCACATCAAGTGAACCCAAGAATGTGCTTCAGCTGAGACTAAGGTAAAAGAATGCAAACATAGTAGTGATTCAGTATGGCCCAGAGGTATAAGTAGGAGCCCAGAGCAGCCCACATGGACTTGGTTCATGATTATGTCCCATTTGCTATGCTGAATTAAATAAGCACTTAATATCTTTTTTATCTCACTTTCTTCACCTGTAAACAAAAGAATGGGAATAATGATGGTCTATTGATTGGATTTTATAATTATAAAGAAATGATTTAAAAGAGATAACAGAGTTACAGTGGAAATATATAAAATATAAAAATCAAAAGGTAACCAGGCCAAGAGTTTGCTACTCAAATAATATATGTTGTTACTCTAATAATCTGAAGTGGGTAATGTTTTTAAGTGAGGAAACATGAAATGGCTGATCATTTTCTAATAATTTCAAATTAGGATACTTACTTAATCATGTGAGTCTGAAATATGGTAGAATTATTTATCAATCTCTATTAGAAAAATCTATGGCCTTCTTACAGCGAGTATGAAGCAAATAAGCTGCATTTGATGTATACTTGCTTTTGAGAGAAAATAGTTAAATATTTGGTTTCAACAAAAAAGTGGTTAGGCTCAGAGAAACCTAGAATTGGAAGGTCATTTTCTGATTTATAGTCTATCTTTCTACTCCCCCAAAGAATCTCTTCTATAGTGTCAGTGTCCCTGAAAATCAATCCCATGATCTCTGCACATATCTAGTAATAAGAAATATCACTTAGGAAGCAGTACTCTGCTAAGATGCCATAAAATGTATCCACAGTGAGCACAATTCAGCCCCCATCCCTCTAACTTCCACTTAGTATTATTTGCTCTTCTTCCCCTTAAGGGCAAAATTTTTGCATCTTTTCTTCTTTTGGTAGGTATTGAACAAACATTGAGAGACTATTATATCTCCTTCTAATAAGTGTTATCTTCTGTTATACACTGTGTTTCTTCCGTTGTTACTTAGAAAACATGTTTTTTTCCCCCCTTTGGGATTGGGGCAATAAACTTGCAATATAGTCCTACCTGTGTTGAGATTTGGAGAGGCACTGAAGCGTTCTAGATCTTCCCACACTTAACCTACCCTATATCTCCAGTGCATTACTTCTAACACACTGATACCCCTTCTCATGGTTTTGTCTCCATTTCCCTCCCTCCACCCCCTCCCAATCATCTTGTTTTCCCACTTTCCTTCCCTATTTCAAATAAACAAACAAACATATATATACCAGGTAACAAAGTCAGATACTGTAACAATATGAGATTAACCAAAGGGCAAAAAAAGAGAGAAGAGAAATAACATAGTACATGAAGAACAACAACCACACAAGATAAAACTCTTGTTTCCATATCCTAGAGATCCTTTCATATACATAGAAAAAAAGCCAAAAGTGGTGCTGTGGCTCAAATGGTAGAACTCTAGCCTTGAGAAAACCCAAGGACAATGCTCAGATCCCTAAGCCCAAGCCCAGGACTGGCAAAAAAAAAGAAGAAAACAAAACAAAACAAAAAAAAACAGATCATAGCCCAGGCCCTGAAAAATAAAAGAGAGGATGGGAGGAAGGAAGGAAGGAAGGAAGGAAGGAAGGAAGGAAGGAAGGAAGGAAGGAAGGAAGGAAGGATGCGACAGTGGGAGGGAGGGAGGGAGAGAATTAGATCTGTTCACTTAATAGTTCTAGTCTTCTTGCTTGTCTATAAAATGGAAAAAGAATACCAGGAATGATCAAGTGAGATGTCAATCATTTCTCCGTCTCTTAAGTTTTCCATAAGGTTGTGTTTTCTGGACTTCCTCTCCCCACACCTTATGTGGTCCTTTGACTTTGCTCACTCTTTTTGAGAATATTGGGCAGTTCATTTGTTCCGGAATAAATGACTCTTACTGGGCTTCTGAAAAAAATGACTATATAGAACTAGAGAGGTTATCCTATGGAAAATTCTGGAATCCTCTATAACACATTGGTAATGTTTTCCTATGTGACAGAATAATATAGAAACCACATATGTAATTTCTACTCTATCTCATTTTACAGTGGCTCTATGGGTTAAAAATTTCAATCTGTTAAACTATTTCAGAAGAAGCATTTGAATTTATTTTGCCCTTTCCTCTGCATGTTTTATGTGGAATCTATTCCTTTCTGGTTTTCCCATCTGGAGAGTTGGTGAATTTAACAAGTAAATGTTGTTTCTTGAATCTCCTTGTTCTTGTTTCATTTAGTCACATAAAAATATCGGTGAAAAAATAGATCACTGTATTAAAAGATCTATAGTCTTTAATAGAAATATCAAATTAAAAATTACTCTTCTTGCTAGTACATAAAACATTTCACTAGGTCCCCCAAATGGTCTACTTGTAAAATTATAGACAAATAACATTTGAATAACTTGAACAAAATTCCCCTTAATAAAAATCAAATCCCATTGGAAATGACGATCCAAGATCTGGAGCCCAGAATAACAGCAACTCTTGCCATATGAGAATGCCACTCTTTTCCTCAAAGCAGTGGCTTTGCCACCCACTAACTGACCGTGTACATATCATTCCAACAAGTTTCTTTAAAATTACAAAGGGGTGGGAGTTAGAGATTCAAATCTATTTTCCACTGAGCTCTGATTTTGAGAATTATAATGCTTTTCTTCATTACAATATAAAACAATCCTGCCCATCTCCCGCCCCCTCCCTCTCCTGAACATGTGAATACATGTGCATATAAGACAGAGGAGGGAGAAAAGAGAAGTTGAATATAGACAGAAGATCTTGAAAGATGCAATATTAACAGTACTTGATTCTGAGAAGTGAATTACAATGGTAGGTAGAATTGTTTACTTTTATTTAGTCCTATATCCTTTGCATTTTCACACAAATATTGGATTTATAATGTCTCAAATTCAAATATCCTCATTGTATACATAGTATCACAAAACATAATAGCTTGCATTTAAAGACACTTCTTTCTAATTTCCCCATTTTAGAAAATGTTATCTGATATATTGTATATATGCTTATTTGGTTATTTGAAGTAGGATAGGGAAGGGGGAAAACAAGATGAGGGGTGGAGGTGGGGCGAAGGAAATGGAGACAAGACATAAGAAAGGGTATCAATGTATGTGAAGTAATGCACCTTCTATCTGGTGAATATAATGTAACCCTTCTATTAATTACAATAAAATATATAAAAAAAGAAAATGGACCAGTGATAAGCTGTTTGCTTTGATACACAATTTACAGTTGGTGTCTGTTTCCTTTATACACTCTACAATCTGTGGACTCCAACCTCAGATGCTACTCTGATTCCAACCTGCTGTCATCTCTTCTATCACCAGCAGCGTGATCCAAACCACGTTTCCATGGGCTATTGGGCTATTGGGCTGCTACTAATAAATCTACTTCTGCTGTAGCTCTTCAAATTAAATTCCTGATTGAGGACACATTGCCACTTATTAACTATAAGCTATTGTGTAAAAATTCCTGCTTAAAAATTCCTATCCACATCATGCTCAATGGAAAGTCTCTTTATCCCTGTGTCATCATACACAATGAAAATAAAGCACAAAGAGCATGAAAAATTGACAAATATATACACATGTGGATATGATTATGAATAGCTTATAAGATATATAGATAAAATGTGTAACTTCTTAAGAGTTCAATATTTTTTCCCTTGTTGGGACAATCTTTTATAGTGTTAAAGAACTTTGCAAATTATCTTTATGGAGTTGTACAAGAAGTTTCATTTCAACATGTCAATTTATTAACACCACTTTTATTATTAATATATAAGAATTATACAGAGTAATTGTTTCATTGTAAAAATGTCTACATGTATATAACACGTTTGCATCCTGTTTACTTTATATGTTATACATCCTTACCCTTACCTCTTCCCTTCCTTACAGTCATCAGTCGTTCTTCTATTTCATGTCTCCTTTTTCCCTCTTTTTCTCTCTCTTTCTGTCTCTCTCAATTCCACATAATTGTCCTTCTGATTCTGTTGGATTTTGCTCAAATAATGATTTCCAGTTCCAACTATTTCCTTCAACATGTTCTTCCTATCTGAATAATATCACCTTGTCACCATATTTTCTTTTTCATCCATCCATTTGCAGGCACGAGGCTGGTTCTGTAACACAACTATTAGGGATAGTGCCATGATAGATGTGGCACGCAGGCAGTTCAATATAATGCTCCCTACCACTATATTACCCGGATGTCACTAGGAGGATCCATCTGACTCATATTATAGTTCTTCTTTGACTAATGAAGGCATCTCAGAGAAAAAATGCACCATAGATCAAAGGGAGCTAATAGATAACTACAGAATTGTCCATCCACCCAGTTGTAGAATACACATTTTCCCCTCAGCAGCCCATGAAACTTTCTCCAAACCAGACCAATTTTTAGGTCATTAAACAAGCAAATTCAAAAATCCTGAAATCATTTTGAATATCTTGTCACGCTGGAATGAAACTAGAAGGCATAAGAAAAAGAAACAATAAACTAGACAAGCCCATGGAGAGTGAACAAGACACGTTTGAATTATGAATGTATCATTCAAGAAAACAGGCCAGGGATAATTTAAAAATTGCTAGACTAAATGAACACTAAAGCACAGTTTCCCAGAACCATTCTGGGATTTGAGAATAATGAACCCCTTTTACTACAAATGAGGAGTAAGAGGCTCAAAGACTTAACTTCTTCCAAGGTCACAGAGCTCCTAAATGGACAAGTTATCCAACTACAAATTCATAACCATACTGCTTCAGCAAATATATATATATACATATATATATTCGCTGAAACATATATAAAACCAGATTCCAGTGGCTCATGCCTATAATCTTTGCTACTCAGGAAGCCGAGACCTGAAAATTGCCAGCCCAAGCTGTCAACTCCATGAAATACTCAGAGGCATTTATTTGCAATTAACCAACACAAAGCCAGAAGTGGAGACATAGTTCCAGTGGTAGGACACCAAACTTGAGTGAAAAGCTAAAGGAGATAATGACAACAGAGTTTGAGCCTTAACACCAATACACACATACACACACACACACACACACACACACACACACACACACACACACACACAAGTAGAAATGAGAGAAGCTTTACTTTGCCAGGAGGGAAAAACTGGGGAAAGAAAAGGAAGGGATGACATTGTCCAAAACAAATTTCCTCATTAGGAGTGGGTGCTTGGACTAGTGGTAGAGTGTGTGCCTAGCATGCATGAAGTCCTGAGTTTGATTCTTTGGTACCACATACCCAGGAAAAGGCTGGAAGTGGTGCTGTGGCTCAAGTGATGGAAGCACTAGACTTGAGAAAGCCCAAGGACAGTGCTCAAGCCCCAGGATGGGCAAAAAACAAATCCGCATTACCTGACTTATGAAATACTGGTCCTTCTGCATAATGCCTCCCTAATAAAAATAACATATTGTTTAAAAGTATGTTACAAAGATAAAAGTCAATTGAGCTGGGCACGGTGGCTCATACCTGTAATCCTAGCTACTTAGCAGGCTAAGATCTGAGGATTGTGGTTCAAAGCCAGCCCAGGCACTACAGTCCATGAGACTCTTATCTCCAGTTAACCACTAGAGAACCAGAAGTGGTGCTGTGGCTCAAGGGGTAGGGCAGTAGCCTTGAGCTGAAGAGCTCAGGGACAGGCCCAGGCCCAGAGTCCAAGCCCCACCACCCGACCAAAATATGTGGTATTTATACACAATGGAATTCTATGCTGCTATCAGAAAGAATGATACTGCTCCATCCGTAAGGAAATGGAAAGACTTAGAAAAAATCATATTAAGTGAAGTAAGCCAGACTCAAAAGAACATAGGCTCAATGGTTTCCCTCATTCGTCATAACCAGTAGAAACCTTGGGCTCTACTAGTAGAGATTTACAGTAGAACAGAACCTAGATACATAAGGCAATGTAGTATGCTGCTAAATGAAAGGACCTCTGGGATATAGAAACAAAAGCCATATAATGAATGATTGTTGTCCTTAATGTACTATATCTCTCATCTCTTTTGCTATCCTTTGTTTATCACATATTATTACAATATTTTACCTTGTTATCTGATATATTTTATATATGCGCATTTGGTTATTTGAAATAGGATAGGGAGGGGGAAAACAAGATGGGATGTGGGGGTGGGGGGAAGGAAATGGGGACCAAGACATGAGAAAGGGTATCAATGTTTGTGAAGTAATGCAGCTTCTATCTGGTGAATATAATGTAACCCTTCTATTAATTGCAATAAGAATATATGAAAAGAAAAAATAAAAGTCAATTGAAAGTGCTATAATTTCAGTGTACTTATACAGCGCAATTTTGAAGATTTCATAAAATCTTATAAAAGTTTTAAAATACTAACATCTAACTTAAAAGTTCTGAAAATTGTATTTTAGAGATAGATATATGTACCAAAACTAGTTTTTCACTTTATGTAAATGCCCTGCTAATCAATAATCTTCAACTTTGTATTTTGTTTTGCTTTTTTGGTTTTTTTTTGTTGTTTCGTGGTCATGGTGCTTGAATTCAGAGCCTGGGCATTCTCCTTAACCTCTTTTGTTCAAGGCTTGTTCAGTCATTCCCAGTTTTCTGGTGATTAATTGGAGATAAGAGTTTTGGGGAATTTCAGCTCAGGCTGGTTTTGAACCGTAGTCTTCAGATGTTAGCCTCCTGAGTAGCTAGGATTACAGGCGTGAGCCACCAGTGCCCTGCAGTTGTTGTTGTTGTTAAATAAGTATTTATGGGAATTCTTGAGAGCAGAGTCCTGCAGACTGTGGGGAAAATAAGGAGTTACCTTCATTTTTCAGACAGGGTGAATTTTCCTGATTTTTTTTCATTTCTTCAGATGAAAGAGTCCACCATCCTTGAAATATGAAGGTGTTGTGATGTTCAGAGGGGTTGTGAAGGTATAGCAATACTTTTCATCTTGGGGGAAGTGATTTGGGATGCATGTGGATGACATGGTCAGAAAATGCATTCCATTGCAATTGGTGTATATCTTTGCCTGCTTTTTGAGGGACATCTTGGCTTCAAGAGGGAAGTGGTATCCCCTAGTCTCCATTATCTCAGTGGTCCCGGCGGTCACAGCTGGTAAGGTAAAGATCTGCTGTGGGTTAGGTGGAGCTGGGTTTTGTGACACATACCCATAGTCTAAGATCTGAGAAGGCTGAGACAGGAGCTTTCCAAATTCCAGGTCAGCCTGGGCTAGTGAGACCCATGTGTTTAAAAATAATAAGAAGAAGAACAATAAATAAGTTCTTGACATTTTTAAGATGGAATCACAATTTTTTCTTGCATTTGGAGATGCATCATCTAAAATAAATTGGGAAGTATTTGTGTAAGTGTATATAGTAATAGAAGTGGTAGAAAGATTTAAAAAACAAGGTAAAAGTTCATTTATTTATTTATTATTCAGGGGGCTTAACTCTGGGCCTGGGCACTGTCCTTGAGCTCTTCAGCTAACCCAAATGAGCCACACACCACTTCCAGTTTTCTGGTAGTTAATTGGAGATAAGAGTCTCATGGACTTTCATGCCTGAGCTGGCTTTGAACCGTGATCTTCTGATCTTAGCCTCCTGAGTGGCTAAGTTTACAGGCTCCCGCTAAAGCAACAATTTCGAGGTAAAATTTTATACCTTCTGACTTGGAAGTAGGGAGATTTTTCAAGACAGATGTGTGCGTGGCGGGGGGCGTGGTGGTGTTTGTTGATCCTGGGACTTGAACTCCTGGCTTGGGCTTTTTTGTTCACTACTTTTTTGCTCCACTACTTGAGCCACAACACTACTTTCAGCTTTTTGATAGTTACTTGGAGATAAGAATCTCAGACTTTTCTGCTCAGACTGGCTTTAAACTGATCCTTAGTTCTCAGCCTCCTCATTAGCTAGGATTACAGGCATGAACCATCACATCCAGCATGACAGACACTTATTTCCAGTATACTGTGCTTAAGCAATCACTACTTCTATCTGTGAGCAAAAGCAGAGTTGATGACTGTGACAGACTAGTATGCAGTAGAAATGTGGGGCCCTTCAGGGACATGGCTATACACATTTCCAGGAGTCCGTGTTCACATTTATCTCCATGAGAGATATCTCTTGGGTCTAGGAAGTGTGCAGCCTCTGTCAGTGCAATACATTTATTTAAACTACCTACTTACACTGTCAAGAATATGAAGAGAACCTGGGAATTCTCTGCATGGTTTCATAATTTAATATACTAAGTCATGTTCTCTGTGGAATGTATTAACACTTAACCTACTATCCAAATGAAACAAATTACTACCCTGGATTGTTTTCCAATTCTTGAAAAGGTCAAGGTCATTGACTGAGATTCCTAGCACTAATCTAGATTCAAAAACCACTTGCAATGATGGATGTGTGGGTGTGGCTCTGGTGTCTTCAGATCCTGGGTTAAATACTTGAGAGGTTTGATTTTCATCTGAAAGTTGTTACCATACATTTAAGAAAAGTAATTTCAGATCCTCTTGTGTTATTTTCTCAGTCAGGAGAAATGTGTATGACTTCTCTACCAGAAAGTTAAGGCAATGGCAAGTCTCAATCTCTTTGCGTGGGATTTCTTGGAGTCCTTTTGCTGGTGTGGATCTTCATACACGTGCAGAAAGGTGATTTGCAAAGGAACCTGGAGTGAGTGCCTACCAGTCCAGCCTGGGCCTGGGCTCTCTCAGAATCTGTGTCACAAAACAAGTAATAAATACTGAAGACCAAGACATTGAGGTAAGCCTTTTTTGTTTTGTTTTGTTTTTGCCAGTCCTAGGGCTTGATCTCAGTGTCTGGGCACTGTCCTTGGACTCTTTTTTGCGCAAGGCTAGCACAGTACCACTTGAACCATAGCACCATTTCTGGCTTTTTCTGTTTATGTGTTACTGAGGAATCAAACTCCAAGGCTTAAGTGAGCACTCTACCAGTAAGATGCGCTCTCAGCGCTCTCTTGCTCAGCTTTTTCACTAAAGACTGACACTCCGCCACTTGAAGTATGTCTCTATTCCCAACCTTTGGAACAATCACCAGGGAGCCTGAGCAGGGGTAGTGGGAAGGGGTGTGAGAATGAAATGGAAGCACGGGTGAAAATTCAGGCAGCACCATCAGTGCACATATGTGATCAAGGCAGTGAGAGTTATGAACTGAGTCTGGAAATGCCCGGAGATGAGCCTTTGACAGCGAGAAGATGACAGAGGGGTGATTCTCATCAAGAAGAAATGAATACTCAGAGGAACTCTTAAAATATAACCCAGCAAGTGCAACCTTTTGACGTTTGGAAAAGAGCTGAAACCCATTCTAAATAGTATTTTTGAATGATCATTTTTAAATTGCTAAGCATGTACAAGTAAAATATACTTTGTACTTTGATCTTTTATCTTGCAATCCTGTTTGTTCTAGTGTTTTGTTTTGAAATGTTAATGTTTTGTTAGCTTTGGTGAACAGTATGCTACATTTAATACTTGAAAAATTCATTAGTGAAAATTTGAGATGCTTGGTATTCTCACTATAGATATTCCATAATTGTATATATTGTTCTGCAATACATTTCTGCACTTCCTTGGTGTACGTTTTCCACTGCAGGATACCTACCTCGATTTGTTCTATTGACATTCTTTCCCCTTGCCCTCAAACTGTCAGCTTTAATTACCTTCTCTTCTTTTTCAGTTTGTACACTTTTTTTTAACCTCAGTACCATTGTGGCATATTAAAATACAAATGAAAAAAAAATCAGTGTTTCTGGTACAAAGGACCATTTTAAAATTCACAAATGCACCAACCTATAACGGTAGTGAAATTACTCACGAGGAAATAACTTTTTCATTAAATCTAAATTATGAAAACTACTCCCAAAATAGCATGAAAATATGTCAGAAAATAACATGAGTATGTTAATATGGAATTCATTTATAAAATAGCATCACTGATATGCAAATAGAAATTAACCGCATGATTCTTTGTCTAACTTTGCAAAGAATTTATTATTAGTAGTAAGCCCAGCAGGAGCCCCTGCCCCCGCAATCAGTGGACTTTGAGGTGTCTTAGAATTGGGGTGAAGTCCCAACTGTCTCAGGCCTATGTGACCTGCAGCTGAGCCATGGTATCAGGTCCTGTGAGGACGCCATGCGGCTGCCTAAGTCTCAGGGCCATGACTACCAAGGCTTTGGGAAGTCATGGAGGGAAGCTCATCATGTGCCTCAGTCTGGAGAGGAGAGGGCCCAGGCTCAGGCTGCCCCAGGCTGAAGGCTCCTGGGGGCGCTCCAGGTCGGGCATCAGCAGCACAACATGTCCCGCGGGGGAGGCCTCTCCAGGACAAGGGTTCCCGCGGTCTTCAAGGTGCCCTTGGGCCAAGCATTTCTGCTCCTCCCTCAGCTCCATGTATCCTGGGCCCGACACAGGGGACAAGGCCTGGCCAGCAGCGGGGGTCTTGGGGTCTGCCTGTGTCCTGCCCTGGCACCCCGTGCCAGGTCCTGCAAGCCGCAGCAGCAGCTCCTGCAGCTCTCTCCTCCTCTCCATCTTCTCCCGGGTCAGCTCGTGGACACACTGGGCTTTCTCGCGGTGCAGCTCCTCCAGGACTGCCATCTCTTCTGTACAGGTCACAATAGACGCCTCGATGGCGCCCATGTGCTCAGACAGCTGGCTGCACTGCAGCTGCAGGTCCCGTACTGGACTCTGGAAGTCCACGATGTCGGGCAGGGCGTGGAGGAAGCAGATTGTCGGCTGATTGTTAGCCACCTTCGCGTCCAGCTTCCGGTCCCCAGACCCGCCATGGCTCCAGCTTCTGGGGAAGAGGGCCTGGTGCTCCAGTCTCGTCTGGCACTGGGCTGCCAGGTTGGCCAGGCAGCTGCAGCGGGCCTGCTCCTCCTGCAGCCGCTGGCTGAGCCTGTCTTTTGTGGATTCAGCGACTGCTAGCACCTTCAGGTAAAAATCCCTCAAGCTTTGAGGATTCTCTACATCCGTGGGGACAGTCAGGTCCCCTGGAGTTGCCTCCTCACTCATCTCCTCTTCCTTTCTCACTTCTCCACCTTCCTTAGGGAAGGCCAGGAAGCTCAGCAGGGCCTGTGGTTGCTCCTGCTGCTGCCTCCTTGCTTCCAGGCACTTCAGGGTGTCCTTTTGAGGCACCCTGTGGTCCCCCAACTTGCTGTGCCCCTGCACCTGCTCCAGGTGCTCCAGCAGCCGGGTCTGCCTCAGCAGGTGCTGCTGCAGTGCCTCCTTCTCTGAGGTCAGCTGCTGATTGTAGGCCACGTGCTGAGCACAGGTGGCTCTGAGCTCCTGCAGCTGGGCCAGGCACTGGCCATGCAGCTCCTGCAGGTTCTCAGCTGCTTGGCTCCTGGTCGCAGCCACCTCTTTCCAGTCTGATACCTCCTCCTGTCGCTGCTCCAGCTTCTGCTGCAGCTGTTCCTTCACCTGCTGCTCTGAGGTCAGGAGGCTGGCCAGGTCCTCCTTCTCAGAGCTCAGCCTGTGGAAAGCATCCTGCAGCTGGGTCAGCTGCTCTTGCAGCGCTGCGTTGTGCACACAGGTGCGTCTGATGTTCTGATCCCTTTCCTTGTCCTTCTTGTCCAGGATCCGCAGCCGTTCCTGCTGCTGCAGGGTCTGGAGTCTAAGGCTCTGGTTTTCCTGGACCTGGGTGTGAAGTTGTTGCTCCAGGATCTTTATGTCCTTCTGCATCTGGCAGGCCTGGGCCTGCAGCTGCTGCTCAGCCTGAGATGGTCCTGTGGGGGGCTGCGGCTCTGCCAGCTGCTTTGTCAGTTGGGCCAGGTTGGTCTCTAGCTCCAGCATCTGCCTCCCCGCTTGCTCTCTCTCCTCTCTCATTTGATTCATCTGCTCTGTGAGCTGCTGGACCTTGTCTTTCCACGTGGACCTCTCCACCCTCAGGTCCTCCTCAAAGGTGTCTCTCTCCAGCTTCAGTGCGCTCACCAGGCTTCTCAGATTGTCTCGTTGTCTTTTCAGCACTGCCCGCTCCCCCAGTGCTTGTTGAAATTTTCCAATTCGGTTCTTCATGTTGGTCTTCTGAGTCCAGAGCACTTTGATCTTCTCCTGCAACTCAGCGTTGGCTGCGTCCAAGTCATCGTAGCTTCGGGCCTTTTCCTGCAGCTGAAGCTTCACATTATTGAGGTCTTCCAGGAGCTGGAGTTTCTTCTTCTCAGTCCCATTCTGCATGGTGGTGAGTGCAGACACTGTCTTCTCTAGCTGTTGGCAGCGCTGCTGTGAAGCCTGCAGGTGTCTGGTGAGACCTTCATGCTCTCTTTCTCTCTCCTTGGCTACCTTTTCCATGTGGGCCAGGGCAGACTGCAAATCCCCTTCTTGGGAAACCAGCATTTGTAAGGAGAGCGTGTGGATTTCCAGCTCTGTTCTCAGTGCTTCTTGCTCATGTGCTGTCTTCTCCTTTTCCTTCTTTAGTTGTTGCACCTCACTGCACAGCTGTTGGATTGTTACCTTGCTGGAGTCCAGGGCAAGCAGCAGGTGTTGGTAGCTCATCTCCAGATCCCTGGTGGTATTGGGACCGGTGACACTCTTGACGCTGGCCTCTGTGACTGTGTCCAAAGGCAGGGGAGGTTTCTGGGCAGCCTGGACTCTGGCTGCACCATCAGTTGAGTCACAGTGCCCCATGTTGTTTGTCTTGGGGCTACCTCCCTTTTTGTTTTTCTTCTTGTTCTTCACGTTTGCAGGTCCACTCGGACACTTCTTCTGCTGGTATTCTTGCAGGAGTTTCTTCCCTGCATCTATTTTTTTTCTCCTTGTTTGTTCAGACATCCCAGCACTGGGACGGGGAAGATGGGCGGGCCACATTCCCAGGCTCTCTAAGATTACCTCTCCTCTCCCAATCAGTAAGAACTATGTCTTTTTCCTGCTATTTCTCCCAAATCACCTGAATTCTCTCACTCACCACTCAGCCACCTCTCCTTTCCTCTACCGCTGTAGTGGTGTAATCCAACAGAGGGAATACCAGTGCCACTAGGCAACATGAAATGTGGGCGTGGCCCCGATTCCTGTTTCCCATTGGTCAGAGAGAATTAGCAACTAATAGGGGGTGTGGCTAGACTCTTGTGATCCAGGCAGAATGGGTAGAGTCATAATGACTGCTGTTCCTGCAGCTCCATGCCCATCTCACTGTCCAGTTTGGTTGGGGGCAAGAGTAGGGGGCAAGAGTGGGATCTGCTTTAGATGAATATGTACACAGTTTCACGTGCATCTTTCCTGTCTTCCCTCACACAACTATGGCCATCAGAGTTTCTCCCAGACTTTCCATTGTCCTCCAGGAAGTGGCACCAAGAAACACAGCTATCTGCCCACATCTAAGATCTTCCTGTTAGTCCATACAGAAACAGGTCTATAGTACTAATTATATTTTCTGACACTTGTAATCTGTTCAAGGAGCCGTTGAGGTTCCTGATGTTCTTCATATAACATGCTCTTCCATTCCCAGAGGGTCTGGGGTATTCAGGGACATCCTGTGTCCAGGGCTCATCTCCATGAGTATTGACCTCGCTGCTCACCTCAGCCACGCTTAGCACATGCACCAGTTTTACACACTTTGACTGGTGACATCAGAGGAATCAGGACAATCTTGGGAGAAAGGAGAATGTCTGGGAAATCCATGCTGCCTCCCAGGATTATGTGAAATCCACCCCAGCACAGAAAGAAGAATAACTTTCTCAGGACTGAAAACAGATCTGCTGGCCAAGTAGTCAACTACCCAGCCACATCCAATCGACATTGTATCCAGAATCCAGGTTCTGGGGCACCCTCTACCACTCCAAAGCCCTTGGACACGTATTCTGGTATTGGAGTGAGTGGTTGCCATCCAGAGACTGGCCGAAGTGATTGGTGAGTTCATTATGTGTGGCCAGCTTTTCCTTGCAGTGGAAATGTATGCAGATTGTGGTGTTCCACACAGGTTCTCTGCTCAAGTCACTGCTTTGGATTTAGGTGTTGTGTTAGAGGACCACTGTGAAATTCATGTTGCGGGGACTTGGGGTTGTGGATTTCCCAGCCCATTGACTCACATGGCTGTTGGTTCTGAAAACTTACAGAATTGATTGAGTGGGCCTCAGCCAATTGCACTGCTCTCGTGTTAGCACAGCAGTTGCTCAGGCAGAAGGGAGTTTGAATTCAGCGAGCCCCCTGCCCACGGGTGCTTTCAGTACTCAGGAGCCCACAGTTCTTCTAGTCAGTGACATTTTGGCCCCGCAGAGCCTCTGCACCAGGGCCCTCTCCTGCCTGCTTTTAGCTAAACCTCACTGCTCCAGTGCGGCCTCCATTTTATGGGGGAGAGAAGTCGACCACAGAAATATTAAATTGCTTAAATAAGTAGAGAGAACAAATTCATTGGTAAGCCAAATTTTGAAATCAGTCAAATGCAATGCCTCTCAGTTACTGAAGACCTATGGCTCCTCTGTATTGAATTTTAGATTTTTACATTCGGGTTAGATAGCTGAAAGTAATTAATGCCCTGGAATTGTTTTTAAATTCACAAAATAATACTATAATATATCAAAAACAAAGTCCATATACAGTCATGTACACATAATTTTAATTTGAAGTACAAACTGCCTTTCATTTAGAGGAAGGTATATTGTCCCCTAATTCTAATTACTGTCATATTCTTTTTAGGTAATAATGATTTTATTTTTTCATAATAATGCCATTTTAAACATTTTATCACAAGTCTTAAGTAATATTCTCTAGCTAATGGATGAAATTTTGTTTTTAATTGTTCTGCATATATAATATAGTGACTTTTTATTCATTCATGTTACTACTTGTTGTTTGAACTCAGTATTTACTTTTCTTTTTGAGAGAACCAGGATTGGAATTCAAGACTTTACACTTGTTTGGCTTCCTTGGCTTGCTTGATTGAAACTTTACCTCTTGAGCCACACCTCCAGTCAACTTTTATTCTAGTCATTTTGTAAGTGGAGTCTCCTGAGTTTTTCTCCCTAGGCTAGCTTCATACTCTGGCTCTCTGGATGTCAGTCTACTGAGTAGCTAGGATTATAGGTATGAGCCTCTAGGGCTAGACAGAACTCAATATTTCTTTATTGAACTGTATTTTGGGGATACAACTATTTAATATCATTATCACTTAGTATCTTTTGAAGCTTAAACGACAGAGTTGCATGTGTGATGCAGGTATAGCCTTGGATATCCCTTGGATATTTATCCCATGTGTAATTTCCACTCAGATATGGAAAAAATGACCAAACAATCTCATACATCTATGGATGAGAAAAATTTCTTCTCATCAGTCTCTTAACCCAGGGTTAGCCCTTCTGCTAGAATAAACTTCAAGGCTACTTGCATTTTCTATTATCACTCTCTTCTGTTCATCTCTTGTTATTCTCTGAGTGCTGTTACTAATGAAGTAATATCAATTTTCCATCTCACTCAAAAGACATTTTGCCAGCTGCTAGCAGCTTGTGCCTATAAGCCTAGCCCCTCAAGAGGTTGAGATCTAAGGGTTGTAGTTCAAAGTCAGCTCCACCAGAAAAGGCTGTGAGACTCTTATCTCCAAGTAACTAGCAAAATCAGGAAGTGGAGTCGTGGCTCAAGTGGTTGAGTGCTATCCTTGAGCAGAAAAGCTCAGGAACAGTGACCAGTATTTCAGTTCAGGTCCCAGCACACACACACACACACACACACACACACACACACACACACACACACACACACACAATTGCCTCTGCAATTTTTGGATCTGGAAGCTCACTTTTCCTGATTAGATCTACCTGTCCTCAGATTATAACTTTCATTCTCCTTACTGCTGTCCATATTAAAAGTTTGGAGATGTTTGCATCCATGAGATATGTGGGAATATTTCCAAGGTTATGAAGTACATGTGGGAATAGTTTAGCTGCAAAGATCATTTTGTAGCTTCTGAACAATGCTGTACTATTGGCTTTGGGATTATATAGTAACTAGAACAGAAAGCTTACTGAGGGTTCAATTTTTTTCCTGGCCTTTTCTTCCCAAGTGAGCCAACCTTGGATTTGATAGTACAGTTTACCCCAACACTGCACAGCCTGCTTACTAAATGGTTGGTTTCTTGTGTTAATATAAAAAAAGTTAAACTCTCTATCCCTTTCAGGAGGGCTGAATATTACTCTTCTACTTTTGTAATACTATAGGAAATAACCACTGCACAAACTTTCTATTTTCTAAATGGAAAAGAATAAGTAATCACCCTCAAAAGACTGCTTTAAGAAAGGCAAAGTTATGGAGCTTGACTATTTTCTGAAACATTTGGCTCCATGATCTATTTACATTCAGAACACACTGTTTTCCTAGAGCCCTCAATTTTTTATTTCAAGAGCTGTGTCATTTTAAAGGTATAAGTTAACTGCAGAGGATGGAATTTTACAGAAAGTACTGTGGACAGTGTATGGGCAGAGGAAAACATATGTTTTCATACTTTAAGTTGCCGGGGGGGGGGGAATGGTATTCAAACCCAAATTGGCATCAGAAAACAGGGAAATCTTGGTTGATCCAAAAAGAAAAAAAGGTTTGTTGAACCACAGTGACTGAGTTCATTAGAATCATGTTAGTGCATGTGTGTGTGTGTGTGTGTGTGTGTGTGTGTGTGTGTGTGTGTGTGTGTGTGTGTTGGGGGGATTGGTGCTTGAAGGGATTGGTGCTTGAATTCAGGGCCCGGGTCCTGTCCCTGAGTTTTTTAACTCAAGGCTGGTGCTCTACCACTTGAGCCACAGCTCTACTTCAGGCTTCAGGCTTTTTGGTGGTTAATTGAAGATAAGAGTTGCACAGGCTTTTCTGCCTGGTCTGGCTTCCAACTGAAGCGATGATTAGATTTAATTGTAAGTGACCACAAAGGATGCAATTACTTATGCCTGATATTCAAATATTTTTCTTAACAACTGGAGAATAACGATTTAGAGAGACATAAGGTATAATGCACTTTATCAGCTTGGATAAATAACATAGTTTTGACAATGCTTAACAAATGCTAATGTTCACAGAAAACCAGGAGGACCTGATGAGGAGTAGATTACATTTGTATTTTCTTTGGTTTATGCAGATTGAAACATGGGGAAAAGCACCAGTGTCAGAAACCAGACTCTGTTATGTCCTGTAGCTGAAAGACTTCCTTAACTGCTCAATCATACCAATTCTGCTGGTCCACCATCTGTATGTACGGGCAGGAATATATACTCTCACTCTAGAATTGGTACAATTGAACAACTCCAATTGGAATTCAAAGAAACATAAATGCACATGCTCCTCATTTCCTCTTTCCTAAGTTCATGTAGATATTAGGCTCTTGTGTGATAAATTCTTTCCTATGTTAAGAAACAGAATGTGCACTACTTTTGTTGCAGTACAAACTTTAAGAAGTCATAATGGAATGATAAAAATCTATGCTCTGTGTTTAATTGTATGCCACTCAATGAATAATCAGGTAACCTTGTTCAAATTGTTCCTCACCAAATTTTTATAGATTCAGTTGAATGTTAGTATGAACCTTCTTAATCTCCTCTTTGATAGATGGTTATTATAAATGTCTATGAATGCATCCCATTTTAATTATTTTATTTTATTTTTTTATAACCCCAGATCTGCTAAGCATGTTTTTTAAATTATGTGTTTGTCATGCTTGGCGGTTCCTTCCATGTTTGGCTATTCCTAAGCTTCTGTAATTCTTTTGAGGCTTCTAAAAGGTCAGCATGCGCTCTGCCCTCCTGCTAGGTGAACGGCTTTTTTTTTCTCTCTCCAGCTGTGGTCCTGTTCAAATTTTTATGGCCATCATCTGTACACAGGTCTTATAGAAGTGTCACCTACTTTCCAATGGCTATTAGGACCCTTTCAAACTGGAGGGAGATGTGAACACAGTGTAGCTGTGTCCTGCCAGTGTTTCTTCTGGCAGGCAAGTCTTGTTAGGCTCTTTTCCTTTCAGCCATCTGGCTTTCCATAAACAAATGTGCAGTGGTTTCTTCTTTTCGTTCACATTCTAACAGCTGGATTCCCTTCTTCATTCCTTTTGATGTTGTGACACCGGTAGCCAAGCACTCTTGAATCTTTGTGCTTCTTTTCAATTTCAGGGATGATATCAGCCATGATGTTAAAGAAGAAGTTCCCGTGAGTTGGCCACATGGGGATTTTAGGATGCATCTGCAAAAACTGAGCACATGGGGCCTTCCTAAAAAAATCGAACATAGGTCAAAAGGTCATATACCCCTGACCTTCCGCAGAGGGTCACAGTCCTGTGTTTAAAATCAGGTACATGCTCATATCTATGTTTTCAGCATCATACACTTTAGCTTCCTGGACTCATTTCAAAGGAAGCGTTTTACTACACATCACTCTTTTAACTAGGTATTTGTGGACATTAGCCTTATATGTACATACTATAAATGGTGTCATTTATAGAATATATGTACATGCAATATATCCTAACTACTCAGGAAGCTGATATCTGAGGATTATGGTTCAATGCCAGCCTGGGCACAAAAGTCTTGTCTAAATTCATTGCCTGGTAGGCAGCCGGTTATCTATTTGTAAGAACAAGAGCTCTTGCCCTGGTCTATGCTTTGGAAAGGGATGCAGACTTTGATGTCAGATTTCCCAAAAAGCTGACAAATACTTTTCCCCAAATCCTTGTCAACTGTGGCTGCTTGGGATTTCATTTTCCTCTAAGAACACCTGGGATGCTGGAGCAGGTAGCACATGGCTGTCTCCCCTCCACACCATCTTCTTCAATATTTAATGTCATCACTTTCTTTCATTTTGGGGGGGAGGGACGGCTTGAACTCTGGGTCTGGGCACTGTTCCTGAATTCTTCAACTCAAGGCTGCCACCCTACCCCTAGAGCCACAGTGCCACTTCCAGTTTTCTAGCGGTTAATTGGAGACAAGAGTCTCACAGTCCGGGAATTTGGCCTAGTGGTAGAGTGCGTGCCTAGCATTCAGTTTGATTCCTCAGTACCACATACATAGAAAACAAAAAAGCCAGAAGTGGTGCTGAGGCTCAAGTGGTAGAGCTCTAGCCTTGAGAAAGTCCAAGGACAGTGCTCAGGCCCTGAGCTCAAGCCCACGACTGGCAAAAAAAAAAAAAAAAAAAAAAAAGAGTCTCACAGTCTATAATGCCCGAAAATTTTTTTCCCAGTTTTTGCCTCCCGTCCCCACCTACAAGTTGTACAGTTCATTTTCCACAGTGTCTAGTGAGTGCCACTGCTGCATTTGTTTATCCTCCCTCTCTCCATTTGTGTGTCCCCATCCCACAGACAGATAATCCAACAAATAAGACAAAAGGGAAAGAAAACAAAAACAGCAGCAAGGAAAAGAAAACTGCTTGTTACCATTTCCTGGAGTTCTATTTGATAAATATCACTTTATATGACGGGATGCACAGAGGCCTTATATCTGAGTATCACTTTCTAGGTTCTTTCTTTCATTAGCATTAGAAGTGGAGGAAAGAAGAGAGAAGAGCCAGTTGAAACGAATTGATCTCAGAATAAAACCAGTCGCCAAATATTGCTTAGCTACACATGGTTAAACCAGACTAAAATACATTTGCAGAGTCCAGTTATTGTAAGTTGGTGTGTGTGTGTGTGTGTGTGTGTGTGTGTGTGTGTGTGTGTGTGTGTGTATGTGTGTGTACTGGGGCTTGAACTCAGACCTATCCTTTAGGTTTTGAACTAAAGGCTAGCACTCTACCACTTGAGCCATACCTTCACTTCCAGCTTTTAGCTGGTTAATTGGAGATAAGAGTCTCATGGCATTCCTGCTCAGGCTAGCTTTGAGCCATGATCCGCAGATCTCAAACTCCTAAGACTATAGACTGGGTGGCTGAGAAACATCAGAAGTTTACTTTCTGAAGTTGGAAATCTTAGGGCTGGTATATTCAATGCGTGGTGAGGTCAAACTTCCTGGTTCACAGCCACTGTGACTTGCCTTGGTGGGAGAGCTCTCTGGTCTGTTCAGCCTTTTATTGGGGCTCTAATTCAATGAATGAGAGCTCTGTCCCCACAACCCAAGGTTCAGTCCTGACAGGCACTCTGGCCTCTCCTTGTGGATTCTACGTTCAAAGACAGACATCTTTTGCTTCGGTCTCCAGTGTTAATCCAGACAGCTAACTTACCTGATCTGATTACTGGAAACCTTTATTTACAGTAACAAATACACTGATGACATTGAGAGTACAAATGCCTCCAAAATTTGGTCCTGAGACATCTCATTAACTGCTCACTGTTTCAGAACATTTGTTAGAATATCTTAGCCATAGTTCTAATGTTTCTTAGACAGCAAGTATTCATTCTTGGGAAAGAACTGTAGTTATTATTTTTTTTGTATTTAAGGGAGTGTTGTTTTCTGCATTGCCTTCTACAACTTAGTAACCAATATTCTGGATATTGAGTTAAGGAGTTGGAGTGTTTTTGTACCCAAACACTCTGTATGCTGGCATGCTGGCACTGGGTGTACTTCTTATTTTATTTACTTTTTTGATGGTTCTGGGGTTTGAACTCAGGACCTCAGTGCTGTTCCTGAGCTGCTCTTGCTAAAGGCTAGCACTCTACCACTTGTACCACAGCCGCTACTGGATCTTTCTTTCTTTCTTTCTTTCTTTCTTTCTTTCTTTCTTTCTTTCTTTCTTTCTTTCTTTCTTTCTTTCTTTCTTTCTTGCCAGTCCTGGGCTTGAGCTCATGGCCTTAGCACTATCCTTGGACTTTCTCAAGGCTAGAGCTCTACCGCTTGAGCCTCAGCACCACTTCTGGCTTTTTTCTATGTATGTGGTACCGAGGAATTGAACGCAGGTTTTAGTGCATGCTAGGCAAGCACTCAACCACTGAGCCAAACTCCTGGCCCAACTTCCGGCTTTTTCCGAGTCGTTCATTGGAGATAAAAGTCTCACAGACTTTGCTGCTTGGGCTGGCTTTGGACTACTGGCTTTGAGATCCCCAGATCTCAACCTCCTGAGTAGCTAGGATTATAGATGTGAGCCACCAGCGCTCAGCTCACACTTCTGATTTAAGAAGAGGTTTTCATTTAGGAAATTGAGGTAGAAAGCTTGTAGTGATACTGAAGATTAAAAACAATTGCTTATCCTCCATTTTCAGTGTTGCTTTAAATGACTGAAAAAGCCATTTGGGGGCAAATTATTAAGACTGTACATATGTTGGCTTTACTGAATTTCTTGAGTATCAGTCTATGCACTTTTAAAAAGGACTTTTAATGCATTCTCTACATGTTTTCAAATCCAGTTCTATCACATCTTGAAGGCTTTTTCTCATTTACCTTTTATGGAGCCCTCATTCATCTTTGCACAAGTGTTTTCTGACAGGGTCACAGCTGTAACTAGTTTCTTGAGCAGTCTGAACTCAGTAGGAAGAGAACATGAAACCATTCTGTTTTTCTCCAGCCCTTGACTGAAACCATGTTCACATGAACATTTCTTTCTCATCTCTTGGCAACATCTTGTACAGATTTAAATTGGGTTCCCTTTTGATTATTTAAAGTAAGACCATTTTAAGACTATAATCTCCTATCTGATTAAAACTTTAGCTCCTTCCTTCTCCCTCTGAGTCTGTGTGGAATGAGGATAAGGGAGAGAGTCTGTTTTTAGCCCATTTACTAGAGGGACGTTGAGACTGAAGTCTCACAGGAATAACTCTCCTTTTCCCTTTTCTCTCATTGCTCCTTCAATGACAAGGGGTGGCGTGTCTTGGGGGTTGCTGAGGTTGTCAATCATCACTGCCTCTTGCTGTTAAGCTGACTTGCTTATTGCAGACCCTTGTCACGGGTTGGCAGGTGTGTGTTTGTAATAGAACCCTGTTGGGCCTCCAGTGAGTGCCACAGTGCTTGACATAAGAGATCTGCTTGCAGATGTGCCTCCTCCAGGAGCTGAATGCAGATTTACCTAGCGTTTTCTCAGTCTCCGTGGGTGGTAAATCTGCTCAAACCTCAAGATCACATGCTGCCCTAGCTATTTTTTTAGCTGCTTCAGGATATAGGTCTGGGATTTGGGGCATTTCTATGTCCAGTGTTTGGCTCTGTCTGGGCTTTTGAGAGAAACTCTGCTGAGAACAATAACTTTAGTCACATTAGAATGGGACATTCACCAGACATGACGATTGGAACTATTCAGGGTTTCACACAAAGTCTTTCTTGGGGAAAGACTCTGCCACTGGACCGGTCCTCAGGAATCCAGGCTGGTGGATGATGCATGACCTCCAGTTTATATTTATTGGCCAAAGCATGCAAAATGTCCTGGCTGATGCTCCAAGGGAAGGGTGAGGAGAAGTCTAACTGTCATCAAACAGAGAGAAGAATGCACACTCCAGTGAGCACGTCTAACGTGGACTCTACCAGTTCTACAGTCTAAGTTCCATATTATTTTCTCTGCTGACTGAAGAATGGTGTAAAGCACACAGAGCAAGTTTATTTGAGAAGAACCTCAAAGCTGGGGGTTCTGTAATCTCCCTGTCTGTAAAAGTCTGCGCGGGCTCCCTTTAACCTTACGCTCACTTCAGGATGTAGTTTTGGTGTAAGTGGTTGAGTGATGGGCATGCCACTTCACCTGGGATCTCACCATTGGTTTCCTGGCCTCAGGGCCCGAGTGTGTGGATTCTCTTACGATCGAGTCCTTGGGTTTGGAGCATGAAGTAGGAAGGGGTGGGGAGTTGCTTTCCTCCACGTGGGACAGGGGAGACGTGCTCCAACCACGCACACGCGGAGTGCAGGCGTCCAAGTTCCTGAGCCAGCTTGGAAATAGGAAGGGCGCTCTGCGCAGTGCCACCTTTCTTGTCGCATTAGCTTTAGTCCCTTGCGGCCTTTTTCTGTCCCTCATCACCTTTCTAGGGCACTCTCCCCTTTAGTTCGCATCCCCAAATATTTGATTCTCTCTCATCAAAAGTTCCACCCAGTAGTTGATTCTAGTTTGGAGCCCAGGACCTCTCACCGACGTCTAGGCATGGAGCCTCTTAGAAATATGAAAAACAAAGTACTAGCTCCCACACACCAAGGGCAATGGCACAGGTCAGACAGGATCGCCCCAGTCGACATTCACACGGAGAAAGGAGCAAGAGTGTGACATGGAAATGGAAATGCAAAGCAGCCATATAGAAATTCTGCCGCTAGGGCAGCTCAGATGGACCCGACCATTACATGCAATTCTGCTGGCTGGGAATTCTTCCACATCCGCTGGCATCCTTCACCCACCGATTCCACAAAGCTCTTGCACCCATGGTTCTGGACGAGTCTTCTTTCTTACCCCTTGATCGAATGTGAAGCAGACATGGAAATGTTGCCACTGAATACAGAACCCTTTACCCTTGTGCTCCACAGCTGCAGAAAGGCTCTGACCCTTTTCAGTTTAGGTATGCAGATTTCTAGGCAGAACAAATTTGTTAAAGCACACACACACACACACACACACACACACACACACACACACACACACACACACAGCAAACATCCTATTAGATTACATTCAGTTCTTTGCTCCAACAACCACGGTTCTTCTTCTTTTTTTTTTACATACTAATTAAATTTGTTGTATTTCTCCTCTGTCTCCACCTTGCATTAATTAAGAACAGACCAGGCTTTACTCCTAGTCTATTTTTATGGTTGAAAGAAAAAAAGGGGGGAGCATTAGACCTTAATGGTGGTACCCTGCTCTCCTTGCCTCGTTATCCAATTAGGGTTTGGAAAGAATAGATTTCAAAAGTATATCCTTAATTTTATCCCAGCTGAGTTCCAGCTGGCTTTTATCAGTGGCAGGCCCTCTTTAATATTTCCTTTACAAGTTGAGAAAAGTGACTTAGTAGATTCCTGAAGGATTTTTTTTTTGAGGAGGTGAATAAAATGAAATTCATTTCATTTCATTTGCTTTTATTCTACTTGAAGCTAGACAATTCTTTACTGAGCTCATCTCGTTCTCATGCTACCATATAACTAAAGCCCAGAGAAGTCAGCAGTCAGCATGTAATAGTAACGAGCATTGCTTTCTGATCTCATTCGTGGATTCTATTGATCCTTTCAATGTATTATTTTCCAGCCACTGTAGGAAGCAAGTTAGCAAAATACCAGTATTGAGTATCATCCTTTTAGTTGTTTAGAGATGTGGTTGAGGGAGGGAGGCTTTGGTAAAAGAGACCCCGTATAACTAGCATTCACTACAGCCAGTAACTTGGCTATGTTTTACTTCAAATTGAATGAGAAAGTACAACACTACCAGATGCCTGGAAAGAAATCTGGAATGTCAGAAAAAAAGAAAGCCTAATGAATGTCACAGTCATAGCAAAATAGTAATTAGTTCTAGCTTTTAATATTTTAGCTCGTCCATTTGTGGCCCACATGTGGGATACATAACCTTTCTTAGCAACCTTTATATTTCTCCTTAGGCTGTTCTTTCAGTCTAGCTAAGCCTTATTCCTCTTACTCAATGAAAACTTCTGTTATCTTTCATGTTTTTATTCTTAGACCACTCCCAGCCTTCAACCAGATAGCTAACACTATTGATTTCACTTTCAGAATAAAAAAATTATTCTTTCATATTTTCCCATCTTCATTTCCACTACCAGGTCTATCGTTACTAATCTCTTAACCGGTCATCCTATTTCTGTATTGTAACTGTTCTTTCACAACACATTTCCCCTTTGAATGCTTTCTTTGTGTCAACTCTTTTTGCAGAAATCTCACTGAAGACATTTTATTATGTGATTCTGCTCCACCCATACTCTTCTCTCTCTCTCAAATCCCTTGTTCATTTTCTAGCCATATGATTTTCCTTACAGCCCTTCAAACATGTAATCACTTGCGGATTTTTTTTCTCCCAGATATCCAATAACTACCTCCCTCACCTCAAAGGTTTGCTCAAATTCCTGTTATCACTCAAGTCTTGCATCAATCAATATTGTTTACCTTTCTACTTTGATTTTATAGCACTAGCACCACTTGCTACATATTTTGCTCACTTATCGTCTTCATCCAAAAGACATCCATCACTGTCTTCTTCTGTCTCCTTCTCCCCATTATTTAAAAAAATTTTTCACTGCTCTATTTCTAGTATGTAAGACAAAAGAAAGAGAACCCAGCTATGACTATTGTAGGAAGCACACAGGAAACCCTACCAGCGCCATGAGTAGGCTAATATTGCTTTATGACAAGACAGATAGATCTATGGAACCAAAGCAAATACTCACATGAGATTTTGTATATGATGGAGCTGGCATTGCAAATCAGTGAGGAAAATAAGGTGTTTTTGTTTTTTATTTGCTGTTACTAGGTAGCAATCTGGAAAAAATTTTAAAGTTACTTACTTATAAAGTTGGAATTCACCTACGAACAAGTTACTTCTATATATATGCTTTAAAGTTTTGGAAAAGTATGCAAATATTAAGTAAGTAGAGCATGAAGAATTTTATGAACATGGTGTAAAATGCAGAAATAATAAAGTTCCTGTAAATTCAGCTTAAAGATTTGAATTTATAAAATAAATTATACCTTTAAGATTGTGTGGCAAGTAAGTAAAAATATAGCAAAATGTGTTTAAGATTACTAAGGTAGACAGCTGTTTGACTTCCTTGCTATATGATATGGACAGTTCTTCCAAGTCAATAAGAAAAGGAAAGAATAAAAAAAACACACAGAATGTGATCAGGATGGAAGAAAGTGGAAATGGTTCTTAAACTTATGAAAAAAACCTCACAGTCCCACTACTAGTGCTACATAAGAGTAAATTATAATTGCAATGAGTTATGATTTTAAAAACCATAATTTTGGCAGAAGAAAGCTGGTAACATCTGTTGTTCGACACGCTGGGTAAAGTAGTAGAAGAGATAAACACCAGATTACAAAAAGAAAATTATCATAAGCTATAAAAGCAAATAAAATTCTATCATGAATTTGCTAGCGACACTTCCTGTTACCATTGCCATTATTTTCCCCAAGAAATGCTGATGTCCTTTGCAATGTTTTTAAATCTACTGCACATGGAGAAGATAGAATGAAGCCCATCTAACCGATCGGGCTACTGTCATTCTTCACTAGAGAACACTTGTGGTATACGCACAATGGAATTCTACCCATCCATTAGAAAGAATGCTATTGAATCATTTGTAAAGGAATGGAAAGACCTGGAAAAAGATGTTAAGTGGAATAAGTCTGACCCAGAAAGACAAAAAGGATGTACGTTTTTCTTTATGTGTGATAGCTAAATTTAGCCTACAAACTCATATATAAATATGTTGGGTGGTTTGCAAGTGTATAAGAATGTATTAAATGATGGAAAGATTTGGGAAAAATCATATTAAGTGAAATAAGTCAGACCCCCCAAAATATAAGCTCCATGGTTTCCCTCATTAGTAATAGTACATATCTAGGATTCTTCTAGCAGAGGATCACAAAATAGGATGATGCTAAATGCAATGAACTCCAGTATGTGGAAACAAGAGGTTTATGTTTGTGATTAATGTACTATATGAAGTTATTTCTTTTCTCTTTTTCCCCTTATGGTTTATCTTATTTTGTTACTGTATCTGACTTTGGTACCTGGTATATTATACATACATTTATTTGTTTATATGAAATAGGGAAGGGAAAAGGCAAGATAATTGGGAGAGGGCTGGGGGAAGGGAAATGGGAGAAAAACATGAGAAGGGATATCAATGTTCGAGAAGTAATGTACCCACTACCTGTTGAATGTAACTGTAACCCCTCTATACATCACCCCAACAATAAAATACAGTTTTCAAAAAAAGGGAAAAAAAAGAATGTATTAAGTGAACACAGTAGATTCAAGGGAGATCTCAAATAGTGTAATTCCTTAAAAAATCAAAGTCAAAGTTCACCAAAAGGGAAGAAATGGGGAGGCGGTCAATAGTAAAAGGATAGACAAATGGAGAGAACACGGGGAAAACGCAGTCAAAAATCCAATGTTTATTCTATAAGATTAGGAGTGAAGGACGTGATGGGTGAGGGAGGGGTGAGGGAGGGTGTTGAGGGGGGTGATATTGATCATTGATCAAGATACATTGTATTCATAAACTGCCTTGTAAAATTCAACTCCTCTGTACAAAGACTTAAAGATAATTTTAAAGAAAGGAGAAGATAATCTTACTTAGTTATGACAGGTACAGTAGAGTAACCACAGGATCACAGCACCATGAAAACCATAGCTAAACTTGTAATAGCACTGCCTTATTCCCTGTTGGGAACCCACTGCACTCTGCTCTTGTTTCTTATACATTGTATAACCAGTGCCTACCTTGAAGCAGTGTTTCGGTCTTTGATTTATGCTACCTTCTGGGCAGCTGTACTAACAGAGCATTTGCTCAAATGAAAGGCAACATATTACAGCAGTACTTTCTGGGTGTGTTTGTGTGGTGGGGTGGCTGAAGGAAGGAAGGACTGTGTAGTAACTGGATAGAATGCTTGATTGCTTGGCACAGTTCTGAATTTGTTTGAATCCTTCCTCAGCTCCATTTTCTCCCTCTACCAGCCTTTAATTCGTCTGGGACTGCTCACTGTGGCCTCTTGACTCTCTTCCTCTGGCCCTGTTTTCCTTCAGACATTGAAATTGGAATTCTGTTTAGAAGGTCTGGGTCTGTGGGTATCTGAATCTTGCCTTGAGGTCCAGAACATAAGCCTACATTACTGGTGGGGAGCTATCAATCCTTCATCCGAGTGACAGAAAGGGTTGTAATCGCTCTCTCTGGCTCACAAGGAGGTGAATAAGAAACACATTTATCTGAGGGAACCTGGTAGGGTTGTTCCAGGAGCAAATGGAAAGAAAGGTCTAGAAATGAAGGAAGTCACTGTTCTGCCTGGCAGCTTTCTGCAGGAGGAAGCTGTTCCTTCACACAAAAATGCATTCGTGGGATGGCTCCATTTCCTTGGATTGGATGGGAGGCCAGATTCAGGGGCTTTCTTCCATGAGCTCTGCTTGTGAGTCTACATATCTTGGTTCCCACTTAGCTACAGCTAACATTTTTTTTTCTGTCTCTGATAATGATGCTTCGTGAACAGCCTCCACCTCTCTGTTGCAACACAGATACTGACTTATATACTATGATGCAAAGGAAATAGGGGGAAAAATTGGCTTAGTCTATTCTTTGTGACATTTAGGATTCCTTTGAAAGGAATTTTCCTATTTAAACATCATTTTTCCCCTTTCCTAAGTATTTTTATGTCTTGTAGAACGATTAATCATTTTTTTCTAAATAAAACATTTACAACTCAATGCCTAAATAAGGTATTTGCAATGCAAAGAGGTTTTCCATTGGCACTTCTTCAAAGAAAACATTCCTTGAATTTTCTTAGATGAAAAGACATTAACACTTTTAACTTTAAATGTGTCTCAAAGCTTGGGAAGATACAGTGGAATTTACCTACCTGGTGAACTGGCTGTGTTATTGCTCTGTGTTTGTGCTTTGTTCAGGCTTTGTAGGATACTGAGCCTGCAAGTTCTGAGCATTGGTCCAAAATGTTCCACTATGGTTTCATGACTAACATAATTACAGACATCTAAGGAATGTCAAGGATATGTAAAAATGAGTAATTCTATTTCAGAAGATTTGATGAACTGAAGAAGGGAAGGAGAATAAAGGGGGGAGGAAAGACATAGAGAGAAATATAGAATGAGACACAGACATAGAGCTTATTATCTTGCTACCTAGATGTTGAAACTGTGGTTAGTAATAAGTTCTCCTATGCATCCTTTTTTTTGTTTTCTAATATCTTTCAGATATTTCCATAGTTACCAATATTACCTTCTTTATTTCTTCTCATTTCCTATTTTAGTCAATCATGGACTGTTCCTTAATTCATTCATTAATAATGGACTATTTGAAATTTCCTATTTAATAACAAAGTTCCAAGCTTCCTTTTTATCCAGTTTCTGAACATGTCTCTTTTTATTCCTTTGTGAAAGAATTCTGGCCATGTGCACTCTGTCTCAAAGAAACAACCACCCCATTAAAAAGTGGGCTAAAGACTTAAACAGAAATGTCTCTGAAGAGGAAATAAGAAGGGCCAATTAGACACATGAAGAAATGCTCAATCGCTCCGGCTATAAAAGAAATGCAAATCAAAATAACACTGGGATTCCACCTCACCCCAGTTAGATTGGCCATGATCAAGAAATCTAATAACAGATGCTGGCGAGGATGCGACCGCACTGTTGGTGGGAGTGTAAACTTGCTCAGCCACTCTGGAAAGCAGTATGGAGGCTCCTCAAAAGACTGAACATAGAGTTCCCCTATGACCCAGCAATTCCACTCTTGGGTATTTACCATCATTATTGAACTATCCAGAGTCCCAGTATGTGGAACTCTACTATTGTGTTTTACTACGTTTGTCTTCATTTTCCTCATCTACATTTAATGATCCTCAAGAACTGTTACATATAACCTCCTTTTTGCCAGGCTTTCTATGACATTGTCTGATATAAAATCTGTTTCTTGGGAAAGACAAACTAGGCTGTAAATAATTACTGTCAGCACTTCTACTAGTTACATATTATTTGTCCAGAGGCAAACATCTTCCTCAGATTGGAGCACAGTGGAGGCTTTGCTCATCTTTGAAGCCCTGTAGCCTATGTGGGGCACAGGTGGTTCATGCCTATAACTTAGCTACGCAAGAGGCTGAGATCTGAGGGCCATATTCAAAGTCAGCCCAGACAGGAAATTCCGTGAGATTTTTATCTCCAATTAACTCCCCTGAAGCCAGAAGTGGAGCTATGGCTCAAGTGGTAGAGTGCCAGCATTGAGCGACAGCATCCAGGCTCAGTATCTGGGCTGGAATACTAGAACACACACACACACACACACACACACACACACACACACACACACACAAACACACCACCCCAATAGCCTGGTAAAGAATCTTTTCTTGTCTCCAAAAATTAGGTTGAATAAATGGCTTTTTCTATTAATATCACAGGAAAAATATTTCTTTGGATGTACTCTATCTTTTGAATATTTTTGTGACATGCTGGCCTCCTTGGTAGCTACAGTGCAGTTATTTCCTGAGTTACTGCATGTTTAGTATGTGAATCTATACTTATTGAATCTTTTTTTAATATCCATTAGGTTATCTCAACCATATCTTTACCAGAACCTAATTTAACTTCTCTTGCTAATGTGTTTACTTTCTTAAATCAAGATAAGTAACAGTAAAATAAGGAATATTATAGATCCTTCCTTTTCTCTCAAAGTACTACAATTTTAATCAGCTCAGAATTCCTCCTACTCAAGTTCATGACCATTGTTTCAGTTTCAGAGTCCCAACTCATTATTCTACTTACAGAGACTTTTATGTTAATGTACTTTTCTCCTGTCATGATTAAATAATTCATGTCTGCAGATAAAAACCAGCCTTCAAAGAATGATAGTACAGGACCTTCCATGACAGCATTCTGTCTTCTCAACCTTCATTTCACACCTCTGTAGTACCTTACTTAAGTAATATGCTTCAATGCCTGTAGCTGTTTTGTTTGCTATGCTTAAAATTGCATCTTTTGTTAGCTTCTCCCACTGTCACCAAGTATCTGTCTGCAAGAAATTTGAGATTGATGTCCCTTGGATGTTTCTCTTCTGGAATGATCTGGACATCTCTAGATGATTCTGGATATGTTTCTAGCAGGGATCTTTTCTACTAGTCACTAGTTTATGTCACTACTGTCAGACTATAAGGAAAGAACATTCATGGCCTTTTTAAAACCGCCCTATCATCCATTACAGAGGCTGCACAGAAAAGAAAATCAGCAATAGCTTTGCATGTGGGAAATACTTTGTAAGTGCATAGTCGGTCAAGATCTATTTCAGATGAAGACCCCATTGGGTGGTACCTAGTGGTGATGTATTTATAGTCATTAAGATTATTTATTTATTTATTTACCGTAGATCACAGGGCTTGCACTCAGGACCCGAGTATTGTCCCTGGGTGGGGTCCCTGAGCTCTTCTGCTCAAGGCTAACACTCTACCACTAAGAGCCACAGCTCCACTTCCCTTTTTTTCTGGTAGTTAATTGGAGATAACAGTCTCATCAACTTTTCTGCCTGGGCTGGCTTTGAAGCATGATCTCCAGATCTCAGCCTCCTAAGTAGCTAGCGTTACAGGTGTGAGCCACCAGTGCTGGGCTGTTCAGAAATGTTTCAGAGGAAGAAAAACTCAGCTCAATTCCAAAAGTATGAGGTTCCAATATTTGAGTTTGTCTGCCCTCACAGATTCTGCAAACCTTTCATCTTGTACTATCTTTTAGGTTTTATAACTTATTACTGTGCAATTCAATGATTTCATTCACTGGAACTTGGTTTGAGGCTTAGAAAAGGACTGCAATTCTTTCCATCCACTAGGCTTTCATGCAGTGGAGAGGTCGGGAGTGGTTGGTGAATAAACAGGGAGGTGATGGAGGTCGATGGCCATATTTCAGGAAGCCCAGAAATGACAGGCGCCATTTCCAAGAATACAAGATGAAGAGAAATGATTACCAGTTGTGAGGTCAGATCCAACAATGAGATAATTCAAGCAGTGCTTCCAATTTTCAACTACTACTAGGATTTTGAAAATTTAAAAATAGATATAATATGGTCCCTGTTACATTCCCAGACATGGAAAGGCTCCTGTGTCACATTCTCAGACTCTGGATCCTGCAGGACACATGACATTGAGATGGGTATTTAAGTCTGTACAAAACCGAGGCATGAAAGAACATTTCACATTCCCTAAGGAAACAGTGAAACCTTGAAACCAAATCACCTCACTCTATATTCTTGCAGACATACTTGAGGTTAATATTAATTTTTTCCCTCCTCTTTCTGAGAAATGAAGTAGTGGAAGAAAGAAGGAAATGAAGCTTAGGAAAGTGGGTACATGACTTATAGCTGACATTTTATAGAGAATGAGAGAAGGTAGAAGTCTTTCTGTAAAGAAAATGCTGGAAACTGGATTATTTTAAATTGTCAGTGCAGGCATGTTGTGTCAAAATGAAGGTCAAATAATGTGTCCACCTTCCATCCCGAAACCAGTCTTCACAGTTACTAACAATGACGGCTAAAAAAGTTTCTGAGTAGATTTTAAATGAAGGAAAAGTAAAGGTTGTTACTTCTCTGGCTATTCAGAATCTACTGAAGAGTATGTCAGATCTAAATTGCATTAAATCTTTATTGACTCATTTTGGGAATTAAGAGATTGAAAAGTCTTTTATGTGTTATCTCCTTGTTAGGTATAATTTGAACTTTTAGCATGGACAGTATATTGTGTTATTTGTTTTATTATTCAACTAGGTTTCTAGACAGAGTGAATGCTACAATGTCTCCGTTGAGAACTCATATTACTCATATTCGATCAAAGGAGTTTTAGAAATGTTTTATTTAAGAAAGCCCCAAAGATTCCTTTTCTTGATTTGCAGAAATGTGTGGAAATTTTACATGAAGTATCTGTTATTCTTTACAGTAAAAGGGATTACCTGGTGTATTTTAAATGACTTTATTGAGAAAAGCAAAGTGAGGAAATGTCTAGGACATTAATAGAAATTTGACAGGAAATCAGCTATCTCATGTATTAACTGTAAAATTTCTGTGCATTTTAAAAATGTAATGATTCAAGCCAGGTACTGGTGGGCTTATACCTATACTCCTGGATACTCAGGAAGCTGAGATCTGAGGATTACAGTTTGAAGCCAGCTTAGGCAGGAAAGCCTGTGAGACTCTTATGGCCACTAACCTACCAAAAAAAAAGCCAGAAGTGATGCTCAGGTCCAAGAGGTAGATCACTAGTCTTGAGCAAAAGCAGCTCAGGGATGGTGAAGAGACCACAAATTCAAGCCCCAGAACTAACACACACACACACACACACACACATGCACACACGCACACACACACACACACACACACACTCACCCACTTGACTGATTCTATTATCTTCTAATATTAACTCTATTGTTTTCTTAATGATTCTGTTTCTTGCTTACAAAACAGTTGAGAAATTGGAGGTGTAGCTCAGTTGGTAAAGCACTGACTCATGAATGACAGTGTCAGATATTGAGTTCAACTCCCAGTCTCTGACCAAAGAAAAAGAAACAAAAACAAAGTTGATTTAAAAAATGTGTTATACAATCCTATAAAATGGGCACCATAACACAGTATTTGGGAAAGTAAAAATTAGGACAATTAAGTGATATTTCTTTTTTTTCCTTGCTGTCAAAAAATTCCTTAAATGAGTGAACCACAGTTTTCTAAATCAATTTCTTTGAATAGGTAACAGAATATGCATGTTTAGAGATTTAACAGCATGGGTGATAAACCTCAAGAGCAAGAGAAGCCATAGATTTTATGGACCTAGAGCCACTATAGTTTCTTCAGATTCTCTGTTATTTCTGAATATAGGATGTGTGCTTGTCAATATGATTTTCGAGAACTAATTCTGCCCTAAATCCTAGAAATCTAGAGAGAGTTCTTGGGTTGTTAAATTAATATTTTGAATTCAACTCATCCTGACAATCTATAAAAAGCAAACTGAATCTTAGGTAGTAAAATTTAGTAAGTCTTGATATATACATTTACATCTATGCAGGCACACACAAACATATATATTATACATATAAATATATATGCTTATAGGTATGCATGTGCATGGTAAATAGCCATGATAATCTTTCCCTAAATATAATTTTGGCTACAGTAATACACTCCACCTTCCCTTCCGCCACACACACATCACAAGGATTTGAACTCAGATTTCTGCAGGTGCTTTTCTACTTGACACATGCCTCCAGACTATTTTGCTCTGGGTAGTTTTGGAATAGGAGTGTACTTTTTGCCCAGGCCAGCTAGACCACAATCCTCCTAATTAATATTTCCCATCACATTTGGCACAGCAGGTAAACACCACCAATACTCAGATTTTTCTGTTGATATGGAGTCTTGTAAACTTTTTGCTTAAGCTGACTGAACTACATCCATCCTGTCTGGTCCTCCTGGGTGGCTGGAATCCCAGTGTTCTGGTGTGTACTGATGTGTGGGCATAGTCCCGTGTGTGTTTTGACCATTGAATGTATTCATACCCAGGACCCAGAGGAGACATTCAGTCTGGTCTGCAGCATCCACCACCTTTTTGTAGAACAGATTATATTGAAGATAGTGTTTGATAGATGAACATGAGTTTTTAGAGGCTTTTGAAATATTTATACATTTTGTGTCTGTGTAACAGAGAGAAAGAAAAACCAATCTAAGAATAGCTGACTTAAGAGTCTCAGTGGTGGAGTTCTTGAGTTTTGTGTCTTTTGATGTTCTTTAAACTTTTTTTTTTTTAGAAAACTAGGGTAGGCCAGAAAAAATGAAAGAGGAAGAGAATGGATGAGAGAAGCAGTCAAAATTTTATCTTATGACAGTAAGATAATCAGAAGAGGAAGGGGTTGGTAGAGAATGTAAAACCAGTGACTGATTAAGATGCATTGTATTCATAGCCTGTTTTGTGGAATGGCAACTCCTTTATACAACTGCTTAAGTAGAATAAAAATACAATTTAAAGAAGCAGTTTGCTTTGAAAAACTTACCATCCATAGAACTAAGATAATGTCTTCACTTGATGACTGTCATATTTTAGGTGTTACGATAGTCCCATTGAGAATAATCGCACTTCCTTAGTGCTTACAACGGCATGTGTGTGTGTGTGTGTGTGTGTGTGTGTGTGTGTGTGTGTGTGTGTGTGTGTGTGTGTGTGTGCTGGTCTTGGAGTTTGAACTCAAGGCATAGGCACTGCTACTTAGTTTTTTGTTCAAGACTAGTGCTCTATCACTTGAGCCACACTACCTCCTCAAATTTTTTGGTGATACCATGCACATACCAGTCTCTTGGACTTTTCTGCGTAGGGTAGCTTTGAACTGTGATTCTCAAATCCTAGTCTCCTGACTAGCTAAGATTACAGGTGTGAGCCACTGGCACTTGGTTTAAAATTACTTTTTAAAATAGATAGCATTATTCCTCCTTGAAAAATTGATAATTTGAGAATAACTTGCTAGAGTCATGCAGCAGTAAAGTCTATTTTCCAGATCCATGTTTGATCTTCTTCTTTTTTTAAATCACACTTAGTACTTTCATGTGATGCTCATATTTTTATGCATGGTATGTTTTAGTCTCACAAATCAGAGGAATGAAAAAACTTTAGATTTTCTTTCCTTTCCTTTTTTTTTGTGTAGTGCCTATATGATTTGTTAATGCTTTGGGTCGATGAAAATGAAATAAACGATAGGAAGGAAAGAGTTTTAGATGAGAGCTATGATGTGAATGAAAAGGAGAAATAGACTTGTTTCTTCTGGTTTTCCTTTGCAGGAAGGATAGTTATCTGTGACCCCTTGGCATCACACAGGGTGATAAAGGTCACAGTATGGCAATACCCTGGGTGGTCACAGAGCTGCGGAATTCTAGAAAGGCCTCCTTCCTGAGCAGCTGTTGATCTTTGTCTTCTGAATGTTTTCTAAGACAAAATAGACATTTGAAAATAAATCTTGAAGACTTTGTAGATAACCCTGTTTAAGATTATTTTCTGTAAAAGACTCTTGGCTTTGGGTAACAAGGTAATCCTTAAACTAGATGAAAATACTTTTATATTTTATATTATACTGATATAGTTTGTGTACGGCTTATTTTTTCTTTGCTTTTCTTGTCCATGTGTTCTGATTGGGTTCCTTCTTCCCTCCTTTCCTCCTTCCCTCCCTCCCTTCCTCCTTTTCCCTCCCTCCCTTCCTTCCTTCCTTCCTTCCTTCCTTCCTTCCTTCCTTCCTTCCTTCCTTCCTTCTTTCCTTTCTTCCTTCCTTCCTTCCTTCCCTTCTTTCCTTTCTTTCAACTATGGAGTTCACTCAAGGACTTGTATACGTTAAAGTAGATGTTCTACCATTGAGCTTACCTCCAGTTCCCAGTTAGAAACATCTTTTACCATTATGATATCTCTGTTTAGCCTAACAGACTGCTAAACTCTTCAAGTTGAATTACTGAAATAGGGGCTTTTTTTTTTTTTTTGGTGGGTCATGGGGCTTGAACTCATCCTGGACATTGTCCCTGAGCTCTTCAGCTCAAGGCTACCACCCTGCCCTTAAGCCAAGCCCCACTTCCTGTTTTCTAGAGGCTAATTGGAGATAAGAGTCTCAGGTCCTTTGATGCCCACACGGGCTTTGAATCTTGATCCTCATATCTTAGCCTCCGGAGCTGCTAGGATTATAGGCTTGAGCCACTGTGCCTGGCTTGGCTTTAGCTTTTAAAAACAAAGGAACTATGGAGAGTGGAGCCTGTGGCATAGGATCAAAATTTCTCAGTGTCTAGATATATATTATCTAGTATTTTATGTTTGATGTAGTTATATTACATTATTATTATTATTAATATTATTAGCCCTAGGGCTTGAACTCAGTGCTTTGAGTGCTACTCCTGAACTTTTGTGCTCAAGGTGCTTCACCATTTTGAGGGTGTGACCCACCACACCTTCATTTCCAGTTTTCTGGAGGCTCACTGGAAAAGAGTGCCAGGGACTTTCCTGCTCTGGCTGACAAGGAACCGCAGTCCTCACAGCTCTGCTTCATCAAGAGTTAGGATTAAGTTGATCATTATTATTATTATTATTATTATTATTATTATTTTACTTTTCACTGTAACTTTTATTTATTTTAGGTAGTTTTTTCATATATTTTTATTGTAATTAATAGAAGGGTTACATTATGTTCGCCAGATAGAAGGTGCATTACTTCACATACATTGATACCCTTTCTCATGTCTTGGTCCCCATTTCCCTCCCCCCCACCCCCACCGCTCATCCATGAATACAAAACAATGCATCTTGATCTGTGTTCCCCTTCAACAAACTCATCTCTCTTCAACCCACCCCTTCCTTTATCTGTTTTATTTTGATTATATACATTTGACATATATAACTTGATGATTTTATATACATACAGGGTGAAAACATCACTACATTATCTATTTTACTCTTTCATTTCCTTTTCCTTTCTTGCTTCTTTTCTCTCTTCTCCCTTTCTTTCTGATAATGAGAGCATTTAGAATCTCCTTTTTGATACTGTTGTAACATGCCCTCATCTTCTAAGACTTTTTCCTAATCTATCATTAAAGTGCCTATAAATAAGTTGTTGGTTTGACAAAGTTTAATAAAGGTTAGTGAGTTTCATATTTGTGAACCATATTTCTATGTTGATTATTTTTGTCTTTGAGTGGTCACACAAAGGAGTTTCAAGTCAACGTGCAAACATTATTCCTTGATCTTATATTTTTTGTGTTATTTTCTTTATTTTTTTTTTGCCGGTCCTGGGCTTGAGCTCAGGGCCTGAGCACTGTCCTTGGACTTTCTCAAGGCTAGAGCTCTACCACTTGAGCCTCAGCACCACTTCCGGCTTTTTTCTATGTATGTGGTACCGAGGAATTGAACCCGGGTCTTCATGCATGCTAGGCAAGCACTTTAACCACTAGGCCAAACTCCCGGCCCCAAATGTGTTATTTTCTTTTATGCTTCAATATTTTGAAGTGAGGTTCCACTGTGTAGCTGAGACTGCGCTCACACCCATGATCCGCCTGTCTCTGTATCCTTACTGCTTGGGTGGCAGGTGTGAACCACTTCACTCAGCTCTAATCTATTTTACAAAGGAGCTCATTGTGTCAGAGAACATTGATAGACTATCGTTACATTTTAAGAAGAAATGCATAATGCTGAAAATTAAAACAAAGATTTTAATGACTTCAACAACTTCAATTAGCCAGTAAAAACCAAGCCTTCACCAGCCACAAAGAAACAATTGTAGTGAAAAATGAGAGACCCTGAATTCAAATCCAAGTACTGCCCAAAAACATTCTATAAGATATCATTTTAATCTATTTCCTTAATTTATATAAATTTTTTCTGAACTTACTTTTTGCTTATTGCTATTACAATATTATGAATGGCTAAGTTATAAATTATTCATTGATAGTATATATTCATTGGCATTATATGTTTATTGGTATTATATGGTATTATATATTATTTTCTTTGATTGTATCTGGTTTATAAAATGAAAGATAGTCCCTCTCTACAAATTCATTTGCACGTTTTGTAGAATTAATGCCTTCTTAGCATTTTATAACAAGTTTAGAGACACTTTGCTTAATTTTTAGATAATAAACTATCTGATATGTATTGTCCCTTTCCTTTTAATCCTTTTGATTTATGTAGTTTTCTTTTTTCTTCTTTTTGCCAATACTGGGAATTCAACTAAGAGTGCTCTACCACTTGAACCATACCTCTAGACAAACTTTTCTGCTTTGTGCCCTGATGCTCTGAATCTCAGAGGGAATCTGAGAAGCTGGGATTATCGATGTGAGAGACTGGCACCCAGCTTCCTACAGTGGCTTTGTCCAAGCTCTAGGTTATAGGAGTTGTCTAGTTGCTGATGTGGGATGAAAGCCTGCCTCATCATCCATTCTTGGCTAAAATACAAGGTGACTACTTTGGCTATTCAATTGTGCATTTACATAGGTATTATTATTATCAGATCTTGTGGGTTAGATACTGATCATTTATATTTTCCTTGGCACATAGCAGTTTTAATATGACTCTATGGCAAACTACAAGCTGTGTTTTATTTTTGTTCAGTTTTGAACTTGATTTAGCCTCTCAAGCTCAAGTGTCAGCAAATAGTGATTCTGTGCTTCTGTTCTATGACTTTGCTTCTGGCTAAGATAATACTTGAGTCAAACCCCAATTTAGGAAAAAAATGTGTTTCATATCAGGTCAGAAATTATTTTCCTCAGAGTTATGTTTGGCTTGAGAGTTCAGAGTTGACATAGAACATGGGAATATTTTGTTGTTATTATATTTTGGTGGTCCTGAGGGTTTACAATTCAGGTCCTCTTGCTTGTTAGACAGGTGCTTTACCACTGAGCAATATTTCCAGCCTTGTTTTGCCTGATTATTTTGGCATATGGTTTGACTCAACTACGATAAGCTTCTTGTTGTCTCTAACATCACAGCATTGTGATGCTTCTTGACTACATAGATTGAGTGTCCTGGCCTTTTCTGCCTGCTCTGGCCTTGAACCATGATCCTCTATGTGTCTTCCTTCCAGACAGCTTGGGGGATAGGTATGAGCCACTGGTACTGTGCTGGAATATTCTTTTCCATTCTTAACACAATTCATCCTCATCTCCAAAGGAGTGGAAATATATGGACTTCTGATATTTCTTATAGCCCTACTTCCAGTTATGATCTGTGGCTGGTGGAAATGGTCTTTGGATTGAGAATTTCTCATCTTTTCCTTTCTGTCCTGTCTCCAGTGGGACATTCAAAAGTTTCCTTCTTTATTTCCCATAAAACTTTACCAGATTCCTAGGTTCTCTGGCAATTTGGACCCAATTATATTTTTCACTTTTCTTGGCAACATCTCCAAATGGTGAGATTTCCTCTAGTGCGATTTATATATATATATATATATATATATATACATACATATATATACATATATATGTATATATATATCACTTTCCATAATTTATTACCATTTTTATTTCATGTCTTTCTTGTTTCTTTCTTTTTTTTTTGTGGGTCATGGGGCTTGATCTCTGGGCCTGAGTGCTGTCCTTGAGCTCTTCAGCTCAAGGCTACTGCTTTGCCCTTGAGCCACATCCCCACTTCCCATTTTCTAATCATTAATTGGAGATAAGAGTCACTTGGCTTTGTAGTGCCTGGGCTGACTTTGAACCTAGATCCTCAGATCTCAGCCTCCTGAGTAGCTAGGATTACAGGCGTGAGCCAGAGCACCTGGCTCAGAAGATATCCTTTCTATACGGACTAATTAGAAAACTGGGTTCATTTCTGGGGTAAACAAATCCAAAGAAAGCTTAGAAAATTAAGCAAGAATAATTTAAATTATTGCTCAAATTATTGGGCATCAGCATCATAACTATCTCAATAAACCATGTACAAACATATGATTGATATCTAGAAAGATCACTAGTTTTCAATTTCCATGTAATAGAAAGCAATTTTTGTCATAACACATTACAACTTTATTTACTTGTTTATCTAATATTTCATCAGACACATTGCTGTTAAGGGATCTACAGCTGAGAACATACCCCATGGTTTCAGCCATAGAAAAAACTATAATCAAACAGTGCCCTTACAATTTACAGACCTATGCCAACATTTTAGCATATTTTCATACTTTTCATTTACAGTTTTACAAATTTTACTGCAAACCAGTTGTGCATGCTATGACCAGAAAAAGTTCAAATCTGTCCTTAATGACAAAGAAATTATTTACTAGGTAAATTAAGAACCAAGTGTTTTCGGTACATTACCACCCTATAGATTTAGTTGTCTGGAAGTATTTAGAATTCATTTTTGACTCTTTTAGCAGCTTTTAATTCAAGCAGTACAGAGGGTAACTGTTAAATTTCTCTGGAGAGCAGAACTGACATAAAGTAAGATTAAGTGCTTAAGACAATTGAGTCTATCATGGTAGATGCTTTCTGTGTCAGCAGCTGTAAAGAATCTCCTGGTCAAGCAGTCTTACTATGAATGTGATGGGACTCTGAAGTTGATTTTTACAGCTCTACCAGTTTTTTCTTGTTTGCTTCCACTCACTACATTGTAACATTGTTTATCTCATTTTCTAAACACATTAGCTCCAGGTTTCTTCCTGGAGGAAGAGGGAGAAATGGGAGTTATTTCTTTTATAGATGGAGAGAAGATGGAATCTGGCAAACCACTTTTCAAACCTTAGTTGAAAAATAACATTGAACCTTTATCTAGCTAAGTCCTTGGATGACCCTTCCAGTACAAAGTTCTACAAAGAGTGAAATATATTTAAAGACATAATGGTTTATATACACACAATTATGTATTGTATAGCATGAATATGTGAAATATAATCTTTTCCATTGTGAGTATAGACCCTTATGTGTATGTATGGTCTCTATATATTGTCTGTTTCATATATAATGGTCTATATGGCACTCAACAGAATAAATCATATTATGTGTATGTATAGACCATATGTAGAGAGAAAGAGAGAGACCATATATAGATAGATAGATGTAGATATACAATCTATATATCAATATTTATATAAACATAGATATCTGTTTATATGTAGGTATATAGATATGAATATATAGCTGTCTATATAACTTTTTTTTTTGCCAGTCCTGGGCTTGAGCTCAGGGCCTGAGCACTATCCTTGGACTTTCTCAAGGCTAGAACTCTACCACTTGAGCCTCAGCACCACTTCCAGCTTTTTCTATATATGTGGTACCAAGGAATCGAACCCGGGTCTTCGTGCATGCTAGGCAAGCACTTTAACCACTAGGCCAAGTTCCTGGCCCCAGCTGTCTATATATCTATATCTATATACCTACAGATATCTAGCAATTTTTAAATCACTGTATATACCTCTATATATGATCTATATATGCATATAATGGCATATACACACAATGGAGTAGATTATATTTAATACATTATTTGTACATGAACATATGAATATATAATGATGCATATGACTAACAAAAATATTGGGTATAGAATAACCTATGACATTGCTAGTTATTTAGCAATACACAAAATTTTTTCCAGTTTTCACAACTTGTCAATAGAGAATGTAACATAACAATTTTACAGTTTCCAAATATCTAATCCATAGATCTTAGTTCCTTTGCTTGTTATTTTGACATAGATTCATTTGGTCTGATGGATATCTGAAGCATACCAACATATTTCATCTTAGCACAAGCTATAATTATAATGTCTTCTCTTTATGAATGGCTTGGGAAAATATGTGAACCTATAACTTCAGCAGTGGAAAATTTCACACCCCAACTTGGGCTTTCAGACTTTCTATTGAGATGTACCATGTTACTTTTACCTATTTTTAGCAAAGAACATTGTGGAATCCACACTGAATTTATTAATACTTTTCTGGTTAGAACATGAGTAAGCTATCCATTCACACACCCATCTGCCTCATTTCCAGCCACAGGGCCTGAGTGTTGCCTCTTAGCTCTTTTGCACAAGCTTATGTCTCTACCACCTAAACCACAGCTCCATTTCTGGAGTTTTAATAATTAATTGAAACTAAGAGTCTCAGGAACTTTCCTGATCTGGCTTGCTTGAAACTACCAATCTCAGATCTCCGCCCCCTGAGGTGCTAGGATTACAGGTATGAATCACCTGACTGTGGTCATCTTCCTAAACTCAATAGGTTGTTTAGTGTGTATCCATGGGTCAAATTTTGACAAATAATTTTGTGCCACGGATGTCATGGTTTTCATTTTTATGCTTTTAATTTTTCTAATCAATGTTATATTATTCAGATTTATACCTATGTGTACACACTCATATACACATGCCTAATATAGATTACATATGGGAGAGAAAAAACAAAGCTATAAATTTATTTTAAGGAATTAGCACATATTACTATATTGATAACAGTTCTGAAATCAGTAGGCAAGATTTCTATGGTTTAGTCAAGGTGGAATTCATTCTTCTTTGGGAACCTGTTGTCTTTTTTCTGAATGCCTTTCAACTGATTAAGTGGAAGTTACTATTATTATTTAGGGTGATATTTTCTTAACTCAATTAGTAATAGCTATTAATCCTATTTGCAAATTATCTTCACATCACCATCTAGGCTGTTTGATTAAATAGCTTGTACTATTGATAAGACAAGCACATGGGGAATGGAAGATGGCACCGAGACAATAGGGACGCTGCCTAGCTCTCTCTCACAAAAAGAGAGAACCAGGGAGTCCCACGAGCCAACTACCTTAAGAAATCCACAACAACAAACTCAAAAAGCAACGGAGAAGGACTCAAACCGGAAAAGAAATCCAGATAAAGCTCAGATAAATCCAGATAAAGGCCACTGGTTGGGCTGAGAGCTAGTAGTGCGGCAACACATAAGTTTTATCTAATACTTTCCAAACGTTGTACTCAAATACGCTACCTACTTACCAACTTAGGTCAGTTATCCTTACGCTATACCTTTTCTTCATTACTATAATAATCTTACACTCCTACATTAATCTTCTTGTACCTCCCCTGATCTCTCTCATTCTATTTTTCTATCTCTGGTCCTCTGTTCGTCTTTCAACCCTTATAATGCATGGATCTACACTTGATGGCTATTCAGCAATACTGTATATCTAGGTGTTCAATTATTCTCTAGGCTCAGAGGGACTTAAATACAATAGAGATTGGATTGAGAGGCTTATTGTTTTGTTCATAAATCGCTTATCAGTGGTTGTATTAGACTGGTCTGTAAGTGCACAGAAAGAAAGAGTGATAACACCAATCAAAAACTGTGAACATCTAGTGTCTGCCAGCTAAAGAGGTCTAGGTTGGTTATATCTGAAAAACTATAATTGTGTTTAATATTAATCTTGCTCCCATTTTCAAATGGGCAGAACAAGAAACTCAAGAAAAATGTCAAATCAAGGAATAACATCCCCCACCCAATATAAACAGACAATGGAACAGTCACTGGCAAACCTAGAGGAGAGTCTTCCAAGTGCAATACAAATGCAATTGATAAACATCATTAATGAAAAATGTGAAAATATAAGAAAGAGATAAGGGAGGAAGCCATAGCTTTAAACAAGAGGAAACCATAAACAAGGTGATAAGTGAAAAAAAAAGAAGCCATAAAGGAAGCCATAATAAAGGTTTTTCAAAGAAAAATGGATGAATTCATAGAATCCACAAATAAGAAGGTGACCAAACCCCAGGAAATGTCCACAGAAAATAAAGCTACTGAGCTAACCACTCAAATGGAAATCAAGGAGCTAAAGAAATCCATACATGGCCTGGGAGTTTGGCCTAGTGGTTAAAGTGCTTGCCTAGCATGCATGAAGACCCGGGTTCGATTCCTCGGTACCACATACATAGAAAAAAGCTGGAAGTGGTGCTGAGGCTCAAGTGGTAGAGCTCTAGCCTTGAGAAAGTCCAAGGACAGTGCTCAGGCCCTGAGCTCAAGCCCAAGACTGGCAAAAAAAAAAAAGAAATCCATACATGATCTAAAAGAAGAGATGAAAAGCATCAAAAATGAGCAATTAGAAGCAAGGGAGATGAAGAATAAAGTAGATAGCTTTGATAGTAGGCTAGACAATGCAGAAGAGAGAATTTCTGGGGCTGAAGATAATTTAGTTGTTATAGAGAAAGAACAGAAAATGAGTCAATCCAAATCTAGGAAATATGAGAGAGCGCTTCAGGAGGTCCAAGATACAATTAGGAAGCCTAATTTAAGGCTAATTGATATTGAGGAGGGTCTGGAGAAAGAGGTCAATGGTATTGGAAATATACTTCAGGGAATCATCTCAGAGAATTTCCCAAATATGCAGAAGGACAGGCCCATCCGGATAAAAGAAGCTTTTAGAACCCCAAATAGACCAGACCAGAAAAGAACATCCCACCACCACATCGTAATCCGAACTGGATCAATAGAGACCAAAGAAATGCATCTGTTGTTAAAACACCTGATGTGTGGAATTCCCAGCAGAAGGCACTAAGGGGCAAATCTCAAGCTCAAAAGATTACTTCAAAATTCAAGACTTTTGATCATGAACCAGAATCAGTTCGAAGTGGAATTAAACATTTACTAAAAGAAAACAGCAATTTTGTACAATATTTGATGACAAGCTACTCTTTTGAAAAATCATTTTGGCTGGGTAGCTCATGTCTATAAATCCTAGCTACCAAGATGCTGGGATATGAGGATCATCGTTCAAAGCCAGCCTGGACAGAAATGTCCCCATGAGACACTTATCTCCAATTAACCACTCAAAGGCTGGATGTGGTGCTGTGGCTCAAGTGGTAGAGCACTAGCCTTGAACACAAAAGGTGTTCAAGGAAAGGCCCCCAGGCCCTGATTTCAAACCCCACAAATGACCCAAACAAACAACAATCATTTTGTATCTGCATTTTTTTTCTCATTAAGAAATAAGCTTGGCACTGGTGCTCATGCTACTGAGGAGCCTGAGTTCTGAGGATCATTGTTCAAAGCCAGCGTAGGCAAGAAAGCTGATGGGACTCAGCTCCAAGTAAGAGAAAACATCTGTAAAGGAGCTGTGGCTCAAGTGGTAGAATGCATAATATCTGAGGAACAGGGCCTATGCTCTGAATGTAAGCTCCAGCACCAGCATACAGACAGACCATAAATTCCCATTACCAAACCATCTTGACCTGTGGGGGATTTGTTATAATGAAGTATAATGATCACAGCATTTACTTATTTTACTGTTTTACACTGATTTTTTAACTTGTATTTATAGTACTCTTAATTATTTTGAATTGTCTAAAAACTAAAGGAGTAAAATAGTTTAATGAAAGTAGTTTAATGAATTATTCAGTGAATTTCTTTTTTCTTATACTTTTGACAGCAAAACTGTTTAAAATTTGAATCTAGAACCTTTCTGTAAATTCCAATATGCTTAGATTGAATAAAAATTATATAGTAAATAATAAAATTACCTTTGTTTATAAGACAAAGTAGTTGTGGAAAGATAAAGCACAATAGTCTCTTCAATTATTATTATTATTATTATTCTTTTCTAACCAAAGAATAAGCTGAAATATGAAAATTAAGTATGTTAAAATTACTTTCTCACTTTGTACTGGTGATTCAAACCTTTAATCCTAGCTACTTGAGAGACTGAGATCTGAGGATTGTGGCTGGAAGTCAGCCTAGCAGGACAATCTGTTGAATTCTTATCTCTAGTTAAACAACCAAGAGCCAAAAGTGGAGATATGATTTGTGTTAAAGCACCAACTTTGAGTAAAAAAGCTAAAGAAGAGTATAAGGCTCTGAGTTCAAATCCTGGGACTAATCTCTCTCCTCTCTCTCTCTCTCTCTCTCTCTCTCTCTCTCTCTCTCTCTCTCTCTCTCTCTCTCTCTCTCTCTCTCTCTCTCTCATACACACACAAATAATTTTCTGTGGCTCAAGTAAATATGTTGCTCTTTACTATTTAGTGTTGCCTTTTATTTTCCAAGTAAATGTTCTGTAGGTATTAGTGATTACCAACTCCTAAGAAACATGTTGTATAAATGTTTCTCTATATGGAGAAGGAATGGAGTGTAGTTTGTTTGCCAGACTGCATTCTTACTCCAGATTCCTTTTCCATGGTCCTGGTAATGTTGATTCTTAGCATTTCCAGATCTTTGTTGAAAATCAAATGTTGGCTTACTTTGTATATTCTAAATTTCACTTCTCTAATCTTTGCTTAAACTACTTTTTACACTTAGAATTCTATTTAATTTGATGCACACCACCTGTGGTTTTACAGAGTGGCCATTTCAGTGAACCCTGAGTGATTTTTACCAAATGACATGTTCAGGTTAACGTGGTTTGATGATACAACTGTTAATGGTAATAGTAACTTAAATCAGCTATACAAAAACCAGCATACTATTTTAATCTGGTTTCCCTCTTCCCTGATATTTCTGTCCATTTACTGTCTTCATCTACCTTGTTTTGTTAGGTAGATCCTATAAAGGAGCACAAAGAAACTCTTAATAGAAGAAAAATATTGGATGTCTGTAGTTATTAGTGTCATGAAAACCAGATGACCATGGTAGAAGAATCAGCAACCAATGACAAAACCTGGCCAAGATTAAAAAGGAATCTCAGCTGGCTTGCAAATATAATTTGTCCTCAAAAATTGTTCCTAGTATAACATTTGAAAAAATTGATGTTCTCTGATTAAAATTAATCTTAGGAAAATTCCTAAGAAAAACAACACTGAAATTTGGGCTCCACAATTTTATCTGTGTAAGATGAAATTTCAAACTTTTTAAATTTTATCATAAAAAAATCACTCAAAGAACTAACATTACCCAAGAAGCTATAAACAACTGAATTTGAGAATTCTCTGTGAATTCCTTATTCAAACATTTTGAAGGCAGCAATTTAGCAGTGGCAGACATGGTTCATTGCTCATCAAGTATATACTTGTCCATTCTTGGTAGAGAAACATCTTCTTGAGGCACTTGTCAAGACTGGGACCAAATTTTCCAAATTCTCAGCAGTGCTGGAGGGAATTCCCAGTGGAATGTGGACAGACAAGAGGCTTGTCTCTTTCAAGCTGACCTCCATATTCTTTCTTCACTGATGTCACTCAAATGGAGAGAAAGGGGAACTGTAGCTTGATAAGAATAAGAAGTGCTGGACAAGCCAGGAACTTTGGCTCATGCCTGTAATCCTAGCTACTCAGGAGGCTGAGATCTGAGGATCAAGGTTCAAAGCCAGCCTGGGCACAAAAGGACCTGAGACTCTCATCTCCAGTTAACCTCTAGAAAACGAGAAGTGGAGCATGGCTTCAGGGTAGGGTGGTAGCCTTGAGCTGAAGAGCTCAGGGTCAGTGTCCAGACCTGGGGGTAGAATGGTAGCCTTGAGCTGAAAAGATCAGGGATAGTGCCAGGCATAGTTCAAGCTTCATGATCCACAAAAAAAAAGAAAGAAAGAAGAAAGAAAAGAAAAAAAGAGAAAAGAAAAAGAAGTGCTGAACATAACAGATGGGTGATAACATATACCCCGTTATGGCATTCCTTGTTCCCATAATGCCTCAGGTTGCTGCTCAAATGCTTCCTGGGAAAACATTTCTTCCCATAATGCCCATCACCTTTGCACCTCAGCTCCTGACTAGCTAGGACTGATGGTTGGCATTGGATACCAATGGCCAGTGAGGGCTGGGTTCTGTAGGTATGTTAGACAAGAACTAATGCTGAAGATAGGAAATGAAGTGGCTTCCTCAATGGCGTTACCAATCTTTTATCTCCATGATTTCTTGCTGTACTATGCTCAGCCTCAGCCACACCACACACACACTCAGTTGGACCTCATGTATCTGAACTCTGGCCTACACAGATTTCAAGTCTGTGGAAGTTCCGCTTTGGTTAACCAGAAAATAAATCCCCAGCAGAGAGAATACAAAATCAGTGTTATGTGAGCTTTACAAAAGTATACTATTAGTAACCAAAATTTGAAGGACATCTGAAAGAAATTTAGGGATGACTGAAGGCAGGGATGATGTCATTAAGTTTCTCTGATACTGAAGATGGCTCAAAAAATTTAGGTTAATGAGCGGAACACAAAGAAAATAGCGAGTAACCAGGCCCACTTGATCTAGTTGCCAGATTCCTCAGAACTCTGCTGTAAGTTCTTCTCAGTGGATTTAAGTGAACTGAAGAGAAAAATGTGTAAGTTTCAGCATTTTAAGAGAAACGAGGACAGATGGCTAAGTATTGCACCTCAGTCCTGTAATCCAGAATTTGGGAGGTGGAGGCAGGAAAATTGTGAGTTGGAGGCCAACCAGGACTACATAGCAAGACCCTTTCCCATGCACTCAAAATGACTGCAGATGTAATTTTGAAAGATGATGTTAATAAAATGATAAATCATGACTTGCATTTTCACAATTAGGCTTTCATATACAATGGAGCTACTTTATTTCATTTTATTTTATAAAGTAAAAGATTTTATGGTGTGTGGAAGATCTAAGCAGTCAGATTAAATAACTTCTATTCTTTTTTGTTCCTGGTATCTTGATTTTATGGATTGAAGGGTTTGAATTTTGTACAGACATGAATAATACCACCAAGCCAGGCGCAGTGGCTCATGCCTGTAATCCTAGCTACTCAGGAGGCTGAAATTTGAGGATCATAGTTCAAAGGCAGCCTGTGCACAAAAGTCTGTGAGACTCTCACCTCCAATTAGCCACCAGGAAACTGAAGTGATGCAGTGGCTCAAGGGGTAGGGCAATAGCCTTGGGCTGAAGAGCCCAGGGACAACACCCAGGCCCAGAGTTCAAGTATCACCACTACCATGAAAAGAAATAAATAATGTCACCAGGAAATGGATATAGTCCAGGGTGGTCTCGAACTCATGATCCTCCTGCTATATCCTTCTCACTGATGACCAGTGTGTGTCACCGTGGCCCAGATGTTCAGCTTAAATTTTAAACTATATTATTTCAATATCGATGGATGCATTTTTGTAGTTTGTTCTGTTTTTACTTTTAAGAAGTGCTAAAAATTCTACATTTATCTCACAAGCTTTTGCAACTCCAAATATATCAAGTGGGACACCAGGAAATTTCTCAGGTCTGTTCCCCAAGTAGCATATCTTTGCATAATGTTTAGAGACATGCCTAATATAGATGAATAAACCACCCCCTTAGATATGAAACAGGCAACAAAGAGCTAACCAGGGGCCAATGGCTTACGCCTGTAATCTTAGCTGCTCATAAGACTCATAGAAGACTATGGTTTGAAGTTAGCCTGGGAAGAAAAGTTTATGAGACTCCATCTCCAAATTAGGCAGCAAAAGTCAGAGCTGGAGGCATGACTCAAAATGGTAGGGCACCACTAAGCAAGCAAACCCAGGAATCAGTTGATACCCATTTCAGGACAGACACTTCTGTGTATCATGATGTATATGAGGAACTGGCTAACCAAGTACTCAGAGAAAAATCAGTGAAAGGAATTTCATGGACCTTTTCTGATCTGCATGCTGGTTTTCAAAGTTTCAACAAAATACTGTATTTATCACAGCATTGTCATATACTGAAAAATCATATGTCAATGTTCAGATTCTGTTGTAAAATTGTGAATACCATGGATATATCCTTAGCATTTTGATTAACCTAAATTTATTCATGAGGGACTCATCCTTTTCAGCTTAGAGCATCAAGAAGGCTTTATTGGCTCTTGTTCCTCCTCATAAATTGACAACCAAAAAATCAAAAAGTGGAGGTATAGATTGAATGGTAGAGCACTAGCTTTGAGCAGAAAATTTCAGGGAGAGTGCCTAAGACCTGAGTTCAAGCCCCAAGACAGGAACAAGAAAAAAAGAGGTAAGTGCACAGAATAATATAATAACTACTTTTTATTTTAATGTATAGAGGGGTTACAGTTACCAGATAGAAGGTGCATTATTTCTCACACATTGATACCCCTTTTCATGTTTTTGTCCTATTTTTCTTCCTCCACTCCCTCCCTTTATCTTCCCTCCTTCCCTTTCCTATTTCGAATAAACAAATAAACGTATATACAATATACCAGGTAACAAGTCAGATACTGTAACAATATGATATTAACCAAAGGACAACAAAAGAGAAGAGGAAAAAAATATAGTACATTAAGAACAACAGTCACTCAAAATTTAGCTCTTGTTTCCATGTCCTGGAGCTCCATTAATTTGGCCGCATCCTATCTGGCCTTATGTATCTAGGGTTTGAACTATTGTGACCCTCTGATATGAGAGTCCTAGGTTTGTACTAATTATTACAGATGAGGGAAACCATTGAGCCTATGTTCCTTTCAGTCTGCCTTACTTCACTTAATATGATTTTTTCCAAGTCTTCCCATTTCCTTACAAATGGGGCGATGTCATTCTTTCTGATGGCAGCATAGAATTCCATTGTGTATAAATACCACATCTTCATGATCCAATCATCTGAGGGGTACCTGGGTTGGTTCCATATCATTCTTATGATAAATAGTGCAGCAATGAACATCGTTGGGCTAGTGATTTTTTTAAATCATTTTCATTAGGATGAAATCCCATAGAAACATGAAAAAGTATGGTTGCAAATTCATGCAGACATTTAAAGAAAACAACACGCATGTAAATACTTGAGCTAATTCCATGAAGTTTTTAATAAATATTTTCTCTGAAAAAATGTGGAAGACATATGCAAATAAAATTTTAAATTTTCTAAAAAGTTCTTTGGGAAAGATATTTACATAATTTCCAGTAATATAACAAATTCCTAAGGGAAGTATGCTTAGTTTTAACATATTTTATTCAACTGTTGCACATTTGGAGACACAATTTTATAATCTGTGGGGCGATAGGCTGTCAAGGTTCTGTGTTCCACAGATGCAAATGATTTTATGATTTATTTTTAGTATCTTAAAAAAAACAGATTGCAACAGATAGGGCTACCTCTTCTTAGAAGAGACATGTGTTCACTATCCCATGATTTCTAGATTTCCAGAGTTCTTTTGTCTTCAAAAGAATTTAAAGTTATGTGTTCCTTTGTCTATCAGATGAAGATAATTGAAAATGAAATATTTGTGTTTTGTTTAACTCCATCTTTTAATTTTCCCAGTCTATCCCCAGATGTTAGCGGTGGGTACACCTCACACCTCAGCAATTATTTGATGCTTTCTTAGGCAATGTTTATTTTTTATGGAATGAATTACATCTTGCCGCAGTCCACACATTTGAAGCCCTAGCTGCTCTGAGACTTCTTCTGAAGACTTTCCAAGAGGTATGCAAGGCCATTTTAGGTCACAAAAATGGGCGCCTAATGTCTTTGAAAGAACAGGAAGGTTGTTCAGGAGTCTGAAATGTGAGGATTAAGATTTGACACCAACATGGGCAGGAAAGAGACTTATCCCTAATTAATCAGCATAAAGCCAGAAGTAGAGGTATAACTCAAGTGAGAGATTACCAGGTTTGAGTTACAAGGTGAAGTGAGATTGCAAGGCCCAACTTCAAACCGCAGTACAGTCTCTGTCTGTCTCTGTCTGTCTTTCTGTCTGTCTGTCTGTCTGTCTCTCTGTCTCTGTCTCTGTCTCTTTCTGTCTCTATGTCTGTCTGTCTGTCTCTCTCTCACACACACTGAGGAAGAGACACCAGATTTTACTCTCTGCATGGAAGAGGAAAGAACATGGGAAGACACAAAAAGAAAGTAGCCATCTGCAAACCAAAAGGGGCCTCAAAAGTCATGGGTTTTTCTGGCACCTGATCTCAGACTTGTACCCTCCAGGGCTGCGAGAAAATATACATTGGTCATTTGAACCACCCAATCGATGGTATTTATTATGGAATTAGTAAAAGACTAATACATAGTCTCAACTATTCTAGAGTCTATGACATGCTGAATTTTGTTCCTTGCTTTCTCTTGACAAGGTTGTAAATTGGTCACCCAAGTTCCAGGCTATCCCCACAGCTTCCTTCAGGGTCAGGGAGGGGAGTTTCTCTTTATATCTCCTTCTCTAAGAGGAAAAGTTCTCCCAACAATCCTTGATCATAACTCCCTCAGATGCTATTGGTCCAGGTTGAGTCACATGCCTATGTGTAGATGACAAAGGGACTTGGGAAAGTTAGCAGTTGTCACTTCCAACCCTGAAGTGAAAATAGAACCTTATTAGTAAGAACACAGTGATTGAGAGAACAACCAGTGCTAACCAAAGTCAGTTTATGGATGTACATGTTTTTCTGAATAGAAATATCCTAGATTACATTTGCTTTCCAATTTTACGATATTTTGTATCTCCATCAACCAATATGGCCTATTTATAAATAACTGCTTAATAATTAAAAATAAAATAATACTTTTATTGTTGTAATTACTGTTTGGCATGCTTCTGATTAAGCGAACACAAGCATGCACAGACGTGCACAAGCACAATTCCCCGTACCCCCAACTATGCAATACAGCTTACAAGGATTTTAAGAATAGAGTGCAATGCAACACTTTAAAGAAAATATAGTATTCTTTAAAGAACTCTCCACTTTTGAAAAATTATAATTTATTTTCTCCACATGCTTTCTAGTACATACTATAAAAGGAGTCCTTTTAACATATCTTTCTATAGGCAACTGATTGCTTTCTAAGTTGAATTCCAAGCAGGAATGCTGCTAGATTCACATTGGAAGACTTAACTATGCCTCTCACTATTTTCCAGAAGTGTTCTATGTTATTCTTCCACTAGAACATTGCCAAAAGCAACTTGTCTCTATTCTCTCCTTAAAATGATGCTTCGTTATTCTTTTTGTAATTTTCTTAGGCATTCTGCTGATAACTACCTTAGCTTTAGCTAAGTTTTCCCTTAACTTTCTCTTTAATGATGATATTCACTGATGTATGAATGCTTTGGAAAATGTGTGTTCATATGTTTGATCTATGTTTCCATGGGGGAAAGTTTGTCTTATTCATTTGTGGCATGGCGTCTATTGTAATGTGCCAGTGGAGATTCTCCTTTCTTCTGCACAACATACTACTAGGTATGGAATGCGGCTGATCCAGCTTCCTTCTTTACCTTCCCATGTGTTTTTTTCTTCCACTTATCTGACAGTAAGCCTTTCAAGAGAAATTTCTAGGCTTTGCTTTCCTGTTGTTTAGTGCAGACAAGCATTGTTTCACACCACAGCTATGTTCTGAAAACTATCATGATAATATCCTTGTCACTCTGTGTCAAGCATCACAGAGTGTCTTACCCAAACCCAGCTGGCATAGCTTACTACATATCTTGTCTAGCTAATACGTGTGCATGTAATATGTATGCATGATCTATTTACTATTCTTCATCATCATCATTTACCATTTATCTCTTAACTTCTATCTTCTCTATCATTTCAATCTACCATCTATCTATCTATCTATCTATCTATCTATCTATCTATCTATCTAGTTATCTATCTATCTATTCATCTATCTAGCATTACAAATTAGCCATAACTTTCTACTGAAGAGGTCGAGAATGATCTGTTTGATAATAAAATCAAGACAAGATTGTGTGTGTGTGTGTGTGTGTGTGTGTGTGTGTGTGTGTGCGTGTGTGTGTGTACTGGGATTTGAATCCAAGGTATGGGCACTATCCCTCAGCCTTTTGGTTCAAGGCTAGTTTTTTCTACCCACTTGAACCACAGTCTCATTTCCAGGTTTTTACTGGTTAATTGGAAATCAGAGTCTCACAGATTTTCCTGAACCTGTTTGAACCTTGATGGAGTCTTAGATCTCATCCTTCTGAATAGCTAGGATTCTAGGCAGGAGCTACAAGTTACCATTTTCAAATAAAATCAGTTTGGTGAAGTCATATTTTCAAATAAAAATTAATGTTGTCCTATCTCCAAATGAACTGTTATGATTTCTGGCTGTCAAGCATGATCCCATATACTTTTCTAAGTAAGAATAGAGTAAAATTGTTACCTTCTATCTGGCGAATATAATGTAACCCTTCTATTATTAATTACAATAAAAATATACGAAAAAAGAATAGAGTAAAATTGTTAAATACAGATGCTGACTCTACTCTCCTACACAGAGAGAAATTGCACTGGAAATTTAGCATTGTCCATGGGTACAGGCATGTGCTGTGGTCCTCTTTTGAAGACTGTTCACACATGGTTTGCAGAGTTACAAGGACACAAAAACACAGCAGTTCCAGACCACAGGTATGTGCTTGCCTCCAAACCAGATGTGCCAATGGGAATTTCCCAATTTCTGTTCTTTTTGTCAGAGAAGCTGTTTGCTTCTATGTAGTCAATAACATTCAATTTTGTTTACTAATTTGTCCTTTTGGGTAAATCAGTGTGCTAGCCACCGTGAAGAATTATAAAGAAAATCAGACGTTTAAACTTTGGATTGAGACAAACACATTTATTGAGAAATCTTCCACCAACTTCACTGAATGACTGTAGAAGAATAGAAAAGGTAAACACTCGAGGCTAGACTAGAAGTAAGTGGCAAAGGAAAGATATCAACAAATTCTGGTGAGTAGGAATGTAGCTGCAGAACTGTGAGATTGGTGATTGTTGATGTTTTTCTTGTAAACTTCTTAGACTGCCTTAGCATTTTTATCCTAAAGCGTTATTTTTTTAAGATATCAAGTTGATTTTAAAATATAAAAACAAATTCTTACCTTGCAAGGGAGTCAACTAAATTGAAAACATGTAATTCCCTCCCTTTCTTCCTTCCTTCTTTCTTTTTCCTTCTTTCTCTTTTTCCCTCCCTCCCTCCTTTCTTTTTCCTTCTCTCTCTCCCTCTCTCCCTCCTTCTCTTCTTCCCTCCCTCCCTTCCTTTCTCTCTCTCTTTCTTGGAGCTTGAACTCAGGGCCTAGGCTGCTGTCTGTGACTTTTGCTCATAGGTGGTGCTCTACCACTTGAGCCACAGTGCCACTTCCTGCATTTTCTGAATGGTTTGTTGGGATGAGCATATTTGCAGACTTTCCTCCCTGTACTGATACTGAGCTGTGGTCCACACATCTCAGACTCCTGAGTAGCTAGCATTACAGCATTACAGGCATGAGCCACAGGCACCCCGCCTTGACATTTTTTAAGTTCTGAGGTTTTGAATTTGAAGTCTTCAAGTCAATCATGACGGATTGATGACACAAACCCAGGGAATGCCGACACAGCCACATTTCCCAAGAAGCTCCAGAGCTTAAATCTTTTCAAGTCTCCCTGTGTCCAAAAAGGCTGATTGAAGCCTCCGGAGGCTGTAAAACCGCTGCATCTCTAAGAATTCTCCAGGCCTGGAACTCGTGTCCGTAATTCTAGCTACTCAAGAGTTTGTGATCTGAGGATCATGGTGAAAAGCCAGCCCAGATGGGAGAGTCATGGGACTCATTTCCAACCGTGCACCAGAAAACCAGAAGTGGTACTGTGGCTCCAAGCTTTAGAGTGCTAATCTTGTTAGTTCATTGGAGGAAGGAGTTTCATAGACTTGGTCATTAAAGAAGAAAAGTTACAAGAACAAAATAGCATTGTGGGCCTGTTAGAAAGAAAACGGATTTGAACAAGAACATCTACCTTCTTTAATTGTACAAATGCAAAATGAGAGTGACTGGAAGGCGGTTTGGCAATTTCACAGAGCAGTGAACACATTCGCATCGTATCATCCTTGGTGTTTACTCATGTGAGATGAAAATTATTTCACAAAACATGCACTGTATTTGTAATGGATCAAACTTCAAAGAAATCAAGAAGCAGTTCTCTAGATGAACAAATACATCCATTTTGATAAATCCCAACAATGGATAAAAAATAAGTACAACCATAAAAGTGGTAGAAATTTAATTTGCATATTGTTAAATACAAGAAGCTAATCAAATAGATCATATGAGGTATCATACTAAAGATAGGACATTCTGACTATGGGAAGTTATTGCTTTTTCCTTTTTTTCCCCCTAATGGGTTATCCCCTGTTGTTACTGTATCTGATTTTGGTACCTAGTATATTGTATATACATTTATTTGTTTATTTGAAATAGGGAAGGGAAGGGGAAAAACATGATGATTGGGAGGGGGTGGGGGAGCAAAAGTGGGAGAAAAAGTGGGAAGGTGTATCAGTGTCTGAGAAGTAATGTACCATCTATCTGATGAAGTAACTGTAACCCCTCTATATATCACCCTGACAAAAATACAATAAAAAAATGCTGGGTGTTGGGGGCTCACACCTGTAATCCTTGCTACTCAGGAGGCTCAGATCTGGGGATCATGGTTCAAAGCCAACCTGTGCACAGAAGTCTGTGAGATTCTCATCTCCAATTAACCACCAAAAACCCAGAAGTGGCACTTTGGGTCAAGTGGTAGAGTGCTAGCCTTGAGCTGAAGAGGTCAGGGACAGTGCTCTGGCCCAGAGTCCAACCCCTCGATCAACAAAGAAAATAAATAAAGATAGACATTCTGCATCAGGTAAAACGGTAGAGTCAGCAAAAATACTATTGATTTTCTTTGGATAAGAGAGAAGAAAGAAGGATGAATTGTACAGACTAAAGGATTTTTATGACAGTAACACTATTTTGTATGATATTATCATGGCAGACACATATCATTTTATATTTGAGACAACACACAGTGGATAATACCAAGAAAAAACCCAGAGATGAACTATGGTCAGGAGCAATCACATCGGTGAAAGAAGCAGCCAGCGTTGATGTAGGTAACTGATTGTAACCAAAGGACCATTCTGGTGGGTGATGCTGCTGGTAGGAGAGAAAGAAACAGAACAACAAAGAGGGAGAGCCGTTAGAGAGTCAGAGAGAGAGAGAGAGAGAAAGAGAAATAGAGAGAGAGAAATAGATAGATACACAGAGAAAATTGGAAGCAACAGAATATAAAAATTCTGTACTTCTTATTCAATTTTCCTGTGAAGCTAAAGCTGTTATTTTGAAAAAGTCTATTTTAGTAGGGCCCTGGTGTTTCATATTTGTAATGCTAGCTATACTTCAGAGGCTGAGGTCTGAGGATAACAGTTTGAAGCCAGCCTGGGAAGGAAAATCTATGAGACACTTATCTCTAATTAACTACCAGCACGTAAGAAATGACACCGTGTCTTCAGTAGTAGAGCACTAAAGCAAAAAAAAAAATCTCAGGAACAGTGCCCAGGTCTTGAGTTCAAGCCCCAGGACAGGCAAATAAATAGACAAATACATGAATAAATAAAGTCTATTTAGAATAGAGAGAAAACTGTGGACATATACAAGTTTATGTTAACATTTAATATAAAGCTTCATTGTACCTCAAGGATGTTTTGAATTCTCCCTAGGAGAAACTAGGAGAGCTCAAGGTTATTTCACAAGTTCTCAGGAAACGTGCAGTCTCTGGCTAAGGCAGTAACAGCTTGATAATAATGTGCAATTCCATCTTTACCTCTACTGGAACTATGGAGAGTGTCCCACGCACCCTGCAGAAGTGGCTTCTCAGTGATCTATCTGGTTTCTGGCCAGAAAATTCTAATACAGCTGTAGTCCATAACGACTGGCAGGTGTTTCACTGACTATTCAACTGAAGTGAGAAGAAAATCGGTCATCTCTCAGGACGCTTGCATCTATGGATGCCTCATGGTACAGAATTGTATATTTAGGGAAGAGGCTCTCAGATTTACAACTTAAAAACAATTTGTTTTTTGCCAGTCCTGAGGCTTGAACTCAGGGCTGAGCACTGTTCTTGAGCTTCCTCAAAGCTATCGCTCTACTATTTGAGCCACAGCACCACTTCTTGCTTCTATTGTGCATGTGAAACCAAGGAATCAAACCCAGGGCTTTGTGCACACTAGGCAAGCTCTCTACCGTGGGGCCACACTCCCAGCCCTCAGATTTAAAACTTTTGATGGCTTCAGTCATGGCTTTAGTCTTTCTCTCCTTATAGCTTGCTAACCCAGTGAAACTGTTAGGGAGGTGTAGAATTGGCAGATATCTTCTCTATTTTCTTCTCAGCTTTGCTGTGTTGGATGTGGAGGTGCAATAACTTGCAGTTGGAGACAGGAAAATTTTGTCAGTTTCGTAAGAAGTATAGATTGTAGTATAAATGTATAGTATTATGCAATCATTGTGCTCCTTAGTATATGTGAAAGAGAAATTAAGTCTTTCATTAAAAAATCTTACGTGGACATGTGGATGTCATAGAAATAACTCAAGTGGCCATCAGTGACAAATGCATAAATAATGTTGATATATCCATGCAATGGAAACATTTCACCATAAAAGGAATGAAGCTGTGGTATGTATTACAACATGGATAAAACTTGGAAACACTTGTGACAGAACCAAAGGGCTGCATATTATATGACTCCATGTAGATAAAATGTCTAGGATAGAAAAATCCAGAGACAGAAAAGACTATTGGATGCCAAGGATTAAGGAGTGGGAGGAGAACAGAAATAATTGCTAACATCAGAAAGCCCTCTGACTCTATGTAGAGTCATGTAAATATTCTAGAATTTGATAGTGGAGATGGTTGGACAATCCTAAGAGTAGACTAAACAGTCCTGAGGTATACATTATGAAATAGCTTTAATAAGATGCATTCTATTTTAATAAAAAGTAGACACTGAAAAAGGAGCATGGCATAAAGAAAAACCTTTTGCATACTTGCTCAGGGAAGTAAATACATAGATATTTAATGGATTTATATACTAATTTATATTCATTGCAAATTTAGAGTGTATTTATAAATTTATTTTAACAGAGGTCAATATATAACATCTTTTTTTAGTCCCTTTTTAGTCTCTCTGAACACATCAGAATATTCTGGTAACTATAGCATTTAGGAAAAAGTCTTCAGATCTTCATTTCATGTTGGCTACTTGTCTTAAGCCTATAAACGGATGGTTCTGCTAACCTTGACCAAAGCATGGTTCCTAAGGTACATTTATTAATTTAACAACACTGACATACCTCTTTCTTTCTCCCACTAAAAGTTGTGTCATGCCTTGTGTTGGTTTTGCACTATACATACCCAAAAGATAAGATTTGCCTAACTTATTGAGGAAGCAAAGAAAAATACCTACAGCACAAAGAACAAAACACCATACTGCCTTACAATATAAGCAGTGGGAAAAAGTATTAGGAATATACATATATTGAATAATATAAATATCAATACATTTATAATAATATAAACATAAATTTGTAAAACAAAACAAAAACAAGTACAGTGCAATATAGTCATATTATATATTATGTAAGTATAGTATGCAGATATAATATTTAAAAATATATTATCTGCACACTGGAAACAATGATTTAACATTTCTTTTGTGTGCCTTTAATAGCAAAAATATATTGCTTATTAATTTCCAAAATCTTGATTACAAATTCAATTAAAATAACAAAGTAGACTAATGATGAATTTTATGTATACATAATTAATATATGACAAAGAACTTGCAAAGTAATTAGGGATTTATTTATATATGTGTGTGCATGTGATATGTAAATATATATACATATATATAATTGATAATGTTTGGTAAGAAGGCATGACCAGAAATTTCAAGGTTATTACCTTGAAAATGAAGAATTTGTGCCAGGAATGTGGCCTAGTAGTAGTGTGCTTGCTTAGCATGCACGAAGTCCTGGGTTCGATTCTCTGGAACCACATATACAGAAAAAGCTGGAAGTGGCGTTGTGGTTCAAGTGGCAGAGAACTAGCCTTGAGCAAAAAGTGTCCAAAGACAGTGCCCAGGCTCTAAGTTAAAGCCCCAGGACTGGCATTAAAACCCAAAAATAGTAAACAAAGAATTCATTGGTTTCAAATAAGAACTGGCAAAAAAATGACATTTCATTTTTGCATATTCTACATTTGGTTTAGTAAATAAAATAAATGTTAAGTCAGAATACATAATAATGATGTTTTCAAAGTTACCTTCAATGGTCATCAATATATGTCTTTCAATATGATTTAGGTAATGGAATCTGTAATATACTGCTTGTGTTTCAGTCTCATATCTGTTATTTTACTAATTATGGAACTCATGGGCAATTTAACCTGTTCAAGGCTTAGTTTCATTCAGATGCAATAGCAACACTTTACTATTAGTTGTATTTGTACAATGGTCATGTAGAAAGAACTTAATACAATGCTAAGGAATTCTTCAGAATAAGTTTTTGATGGAAATATGTTTGATATTACTGTACTTATAAGCATTTTAAGACTCCAAAGCAAAAGGCTGTACAGCATGTAAATACATTTTTGAAAACTAAAATGTTGATCATATTAAGGCTCTCCATTTAGAATTGATCTTACTTTTAACTTTATGAAAAACTACAGTTGCTATTGTAAACCTACATCAGAATAGAAGTTACTAAGTTCTAAAGATCAAATTTCTATCTAATGATTATAAGGACCAAGATCAACTATATAGAGAATTCAATATTTGGGACAAAGTACCAGCAATTGTGTTAATTGTCATAGATCTAGTGGTACTGTGTCTATTGTTTGGCTAAAGACCACATATTAACAGATTATTTTATTTCATGGTTACTGAGTTGAGGTTGTAGACAATAGAGTTTGTTTTAATTACTGTTTCAGAACTGTGATCAAACTATCTAAAAGAAATAGCTTAAAAGAGGAAACTATTGTGGCTCAGAACTCCATAAATTTTATTACATAGTCCCTGATTCTGTGATTTCCAGACTCTCTGAGGCGAGAACCACTCACCTAATGGCACAGAGGAAGCTGAGGGAAGAAGGTGCAAGAAACAGATAACTCCAAGGACTGGCTCTCTGAGATCTGCTTTCTCCCAGCTCCTAAGGCTTCAGAACCTCCCAAAAATAACACCACATGTTGAAGACCTGGGCCCATTCTCATGGGCCACGAGGGACATTTCCTGCTTAGAATCCTTTCCTTCTGACCAAATGTAGTCATTTGGTTGGGATGCATGTATTACTGTTTATTCCTGGAATTGTTAGACTGTGGGGAAATGTTCCAAGTTCCATCTATGCATATGTAGCTTGGAGTCAAATCTGTTTTTTCTTAACATTCTATTTCCTTAGAAGACATCCCTGGACTCCAGAAATCCCCATGCAATTTTCCTTGTGGAAAAATATAATTTAAAATAATTATTCATTCCATTCTACAGTTCACCTAGGGTTCATTTCCACTGTTGAGTTTTTCGAGTTTATTCACATTACAGAAAAATGTAGTTAAAACAAATGAGTGCAGATTAACCTTTGTCATTTGATAAGTGATGAGTTTATGATATTGCTAGCAGGTTTCAAAGATATGAAAATTAATGTTATTGTTAGTTCTGAATTGGTAATATTATTCATGGAAATATATAATTTAGAAAATGTATCTCTGCAGAGTTAAAGGCAAATAAAAACCTTATGGCTAAAAGAAGGGACGAATTAGTCAACAAAGTTGCTTCACTTTAAAATTGACATTAATTCTATTGAAATTTAATGCAACAAAGATAACAGACTCTTTCTTATCATCCTAACACTCAGTAGGCTGAGATTTGAGGGTTGTGGTTTAAAGCTAGTCCTGGAAGGAAAGTCTGTTAGACTTTTACCTCCAACAGTTCAAAGCCAGCCAGGGCAGGAAAGTCCATGAACAATCAACTTCCAAAGCACCAAAAGGGGAGCTGTGGCTCAAGTTGTAGAGCACTAGCCTTGAGCAGGAAAAAAAGTCAGGAACAGCGCCCAGGCCCTGAGTTCACGCCCCAAGACTGGCACAATTAATCAATCAAACAAACAAACAAACCCGAATAAATCTAAAAGCAGTTCTTTGAAAAAATACTCTCTGTTAGAAAAAAATTCTTTGTTGGAAGTAAATGTTTCTTTGAAAATTATCAACAAAGTTAACAAGAACTAACTGGCCTATCAACGTTAAAGTAAAAAGTCACAAATACAAAATAATTAGAAGTGATAGGAGGAAAATGACCATCAAAACAAAAACATTTTAAAATAAGTAGGCTAATTTGCACAGTCTATCAAAACACATGTGAAAACCCAGATGAAATGACTAATTTTCTGGAAAAATATAACTTATCAAATTTGATCTTATTAGAAACAGAAACGGTAAATAGACCAATTCCTGAATTTAAAAAAGAGAAAGAAAAGATGTTTCACTCAGTAAATACACAATGTAGCTGATTCAGATAGTTTTATAGGAAAATTCCACCAATTCATTAGTAATCAGATACGTCCAACAAGACTTAGTTATTTCAAATGATAAGCAAGACAAGACTCCAGATGCTGGTTAACAACAAACTTAAGATATCAAAATCCAGAGATTATAAACATTAAATCCCTGTTACAACTTAATTTTGTTTTAATGATATGAATTGTATCTCATAAATTAGGCTATGTGCGCTCTAAATGATTTTTATGTGAGGTCTAATTTCATACTTGATGGTGATACAGAGTAACTTATTTAACCTTTCCTATATTTTCCATTCATCATTCCCATTATTTCCAGCTGTTTTCTTCTGAAAATCCAGGTTTTATTAAGCTCCTTTGCATGTATGACCTGGTGGTCATTGCTTCCATTTTTATAAGACTACGAGTAAACCATAATGATGAGTAATACAGCATTCTCAACTCAATTAAAAAATAACTGTGAGCTTGTTGCTGGAGGGTCACACCTGTAATCCCAGCTACTCACGAGGCTGGGATCTGAGCATTAGAGTTCAAACCCAGCCTGGCAGGAAAGGCTTTGAGACTTTTATCTTCAACGAACCACCAAAAAGTTGGGAGTAGAGCTGTGGTTCAAGTGGTAGAGTGGCCACCTTGAACAAAAAAGCTCAGGGATAGCATTCAGTCAGGCACCAGAACCAGTACATACACAAAATTGTGATGAGTAACTAAACACCAGTGAAGTATCATGCTGTTCAATATAGTTAGTACATGCGACTATAATGAACATCTCTTTAACAAATGTAATGCAAGTAAGCTCAAGATTGTGCTATCACAATAATTTCTTTCAACATGGTATTTTCTCATACAAGAAGCATTGCCAAAGAAGCAGAATAGCAACCATGAATCTCATTTCTTTCAAATTATTTTTGTCAGTTAAATTGAAAAGCAGAAGGGAAAGTCCTTGGGAAATATTTTATTTTATTATTTTATTGTACTTTGTCTAGCCTATTCACGTTCTACTTTGTTTCTCCCCATGAGAACCAGGGAAATTCAATATACTTAAAATTGAAAGGTTTTATTAAAAATTAGGTAATAATTATTTTACTACCTGAATAGTAGTCCTTCCCATGTGACCTTGCTGCTGTTCAGTTGGACTGGGCTTTCTGTGTCCCAAATTGTGGATTGTGCTGTTGGGACTTTGAGTCTGCTGTTTGGGCTCTCAGACTATCTGACACTCACCCCTGAAATGGGAAATCACAGTGTATATGGTAACAATTCTTTCAGTATTCTTTTTTGTCAGTATCCAGGCCCAGTCAGATTGTCGTGCTTAAGACCTTAGACAGACCAAAGGGAAAAACACATTATGCTTGTGGCAATTCATTATATTTGTATGGATAGTATTAGGGACACTTACTTTCTGTACTCCTTAATATTTCCTGCCCAGCAGAAAAATAAATCAAATATGGAACAAGTTCACCAATTAAAGAAAACAGTCAACTGGGTTTACACATTTTTTGAGACTTCATGAAACATGAACAGTGTTGTTCATATTTTTCTAACTGATGCCAAGCAACTCTGGTTTTATAAGATGTCCATGTTTAACTATAATGCTCAATGGAAATTTTATCCTTTATATGACTTGCATTCAATATAAAGACAAAGTTAACATGCTTGAATTTATATGCTGGCAAATACTTGGATGAAAATTTCACTCACTTGGCTGAAAGTTTCAAAGGATCTACATTTCTGAGGATGTAGAAAGAACCAGACAACTAGCTGAATTTTGTAACATATACTTAAATATTTTGCGTAGCATGAACTAGGGATTTTACTCAAGGCCTTAAATCTGAAATACAAAATCCTTTCTATGAGGATTCATTTAGAAAACATGGAGTGCATACACATGAAAAATTTCTGTTTTATGGCTTTTACTCTCAAATCAGGGAGTTTATTGGCATCTTATAACATTTCAACACCAAACACTTGTTGGTGCCTGACAGGAAAAAAGTGCTAATTAATGTCTAAAAATTTGAGGTCTGGCTGGGTGTGGTGGTTCACTCCTGTAATCCTAGCTACTCAGGAGGCTGAGATCTGAGGATTGTGGTTCAAAGCCAGCCCAGCCTCTAAAGAATCAGTCTCTTATCTCCAAGTAATCATTAGATAATGGAAAGTGGTACTATGGCTCCAGGGGTAGGATGGTAGCCTTCAGCTGAAGAACTCAGGGACAGTGCCCAGGCCCAGAGTTCAAGCCCCATGACTGACAAAAATTTAAAAAAAAATTGAGGTCTGGAAATAAATGGTGTCACTGCAATCCCACTTTAATACCCTGAAAGCCTTATTTTTTAAGGCCACAGTGGGGTAAAGTCTAGCAATAAAGCAGAGGAAACTCATAGTAAACATTCATAATGTTCTATTGAAAGTATCTGAAAATGATTACCAAACTAGCTGTATTTTTTATTGTATTTTATTGCCAGGATAATGTATAGAGGGGTTACAGTCACATTTGTCAGATAATGGGTGCATTATTCCTCAAACCTTGATATCTCTTCTCATGTTTTTGTCCTCTTTCCTCCCCCACCCTCTCCCAATCATCTTGTTTTCCCCCTTCCCTTCCCTATTTCAAGTAAACAAATAAATGTATATACAATATACCAGGTAACAAAGTCAGATACGGTAACCACATGATATTAAACATAAGGGGAACATAGAGAAAAGAAATGGATTAAGACCAAGAATCACAAATATAACCTCTTGTATCCATATCATAAAGTTCATTTTGCTTAATCTCATCCTCCTGTATGACTGTATTTTAGCTATTGTGATCCCCTGCTAAGAGAATCCTGGATGTATACTAATTATTACAAATGAGGGAAAGCATGGAGCCTGTTTTCCTTTGTGTATGGCTTACTTTGCTTAATATTTTTTTTCTACATCTTTCCATTTCCTTATGAATGGAGCGGTGTCATTCTTTCTGATGGCACCGTAGAATTCCATTGTGTGTAAGTACCACATTTTCTCAATCCATTCATCTCCTGAGGGGCATCTGGGTTGGTTCCATTATCTTTGCTATGGTAAATAGTGCTGCAATGAACATCGTTGTGCTAGTGGTTTTAGTATGTCCTTGTTTCTGGACATTTGAGTAAATGCCAAGGAGTGAGATTGTTGGGTCTATCTATGTTTAGTCTTTTGAGGAACAGCCATACTACTTTCCAGAGTGATTCAATGAGTTTATACTCCCACCAACAGTGTAGTAGTGATCCCCTCTGGCCACATCCCCTCCAGCATCTTCTGTTATTAGATTGCTTGATAATGTCCATTCTAACTGGAGTGAGGTGGAATCTCAACGTTGTTTCTTTTATGGCCGGAGAATTTGAACATTTCTTCTTGTGTCTATAGGTCATTTTTATTTCCTCTTCAGAGAAAGCTCTCTTTAAGTCTTCAGCCCACGGTTTAATGGGATGGTTGTTTCTTTGGTGTACGTTGCAACTAAAATATCAGTGGAAATATAAGGAGGTAGAAATATTTTCATTTGCTGCAGTTTGAAAATGAAATCTTAATGCTAGCACAAAAAAAAATTTCAGGGGAAATGGGGGTGGGGGAAAGATATATGCAGAAATCCAGGCAGGCAAAAATCAGAGAAATGTAAGAATAACTCCTGATTTATAAAATCATAACTGCAAACACCATATGGACAAATTAAGAAAACAATATGTTATGACTTAGGAAAAATGTGATAGGAATCTCATAGCATATAATATGCAAAAATATACATACTCGGTTGTTTATGGTGTTTGCTTCAAAATTATATATTAAAATTAATATATATAGTTTAATTATTATCATTTTCCATTCTAATAGCTGCTGATATTCATTTATTCATCAAAGATAAGGACATATTGGTAGAATGGAGAAATTATACTGAAGCAAGATAGAATTTATAAAATTGGAGGTGATCTTTGGTAAAACTTTGAGCATCTGGTCCTCACCCTTCTTAAGTCTCAGATATCATGCTTTTTCACCAACCATACTCATTCACTGAGTATTTATTTTAAAATAAATATAAATGCTAAATAGCAGCTTATGGACTGCCTTTAAAGAAGCAGTAACATCAATGCTTTTTGAAAACATGAGGTCATTTCAAGTCTCTTGGTCTCCATTTTGCATCCAAATGGAAGGCTTAGACTATGCCTTCTCTGAGCTTTCTCTCATATCAATTCCTAGGGCTCATATCTGACAATCAAGGAGTGGAAGGCAGCTACCAGAATTTTAAGATGTAAATAAAGGAAGAGATGAATGCAAATATATAAAATACAACTGTCTTTCTTCTTGTAAGTCAAATGCCATCCAGGTCACAAGAAAGTAGACATAAACCACATTTCTAGATTGAGGAGCAGGACGGGGTGGTAAGAAAGCAGTTGTGCCACAAAACGTTAGGAAAGGCGTTTTCTTGTTGTGAAATAAGTCAAACAGGAGTTAAGAGACAGAGGGCCCCATGAAGCTTCAGGTGGACTTATCAAAATCGTGGTCTCAATGCTGAGGAGAGAACATATCTGCTGAGCTTCATGATGGCCTGTCTGAATAAACAGACACATGTAGACTCTCTAATCTCTGCAAATATAAGAATATCCAAAATAGCATACAGGGCTTGTGTTTTTACCTCACAGCTATAGAGAGCTAGAAGAAGATGGGTCCCACCTGACAATGAAATAAAAGTCTGAGCACACTGGAAATGAATGATTTTTTTCTTATACTCAATAGGAAATCATATGACAGGGAAGACATTCTACCTGGAATCTAGAGAGTGACAAGGGAGAAACAGAAATCACACATTGAATGGCCTAAATAAAAGTAGTCATTTATTTTTGCCTTGCACTCTTGGTTGGCTTTTTCACACATGGTTGAGCCATATCTCGACTTCTGGCTATTTGTGGTTTATTTGGAGATGAGCGTCTCATGGATTTGCTTACCTGGTCTGGATCTCAACTGTAATTCTCAGATCTCAGCCTACTGAGTAGCTAGGATTACAGGTATAAGCCACCTGTGCCAGGTTATATAGTAATCATTTTAAATGAAATCTTAAAGGCCGAATTTAGGTGAGTATGCCAGCATATAAACACCATGTATAGGTAAAACACATATACACCTATACTTATCAGATAGATCTGGGTTATTATATACAGATATATTTCCTTGTTCTGTCAATGTAAAGGACCCAGAAGAAATAAGAATAGCAGCCACACACCAATAACTCAGATTTTAGAGTTCAATATACTTCTTGAGTAATAAGACTCAGTGATAGAAAAATGGCTGCTTCCAGGACAATAAATACCTAAGATGAGCCTACAGAGCTGTAGACATCTGGAAAGCAAGAAAGGGGTCAAGATAAAACAGAAAAACCAAAACCAAGTGGAAATTTTATGTTTCCTCTACAATAATGGAGGTAAGTTAAGGAGACAGGAGCCAAGTGAGAAAACTCTCAAGAGCCAAAGCTAGAACACTATGAGCCACAAAACGAAGTTAATATTGTAATTTGATAATGAAGAGAATTTTCAGAAGTTCTTATTCAAGCTTATTATTATTTTAAGAGAGAATAATTTTGACATGCTGATTATCCTACCACAGAATGTAGATGCACATAGTACAGTGAAGACGTTCACGTTTGCTTATTTACATAAAAATATAATGAAAGAGAATTGAAAGAAAGGCATTTATAGGAATGACCAGTTAAATAAGATGAAAATCCGTAGCACGGAGGTTATAAAGGCTTCCAGTATTTATTTGGGGTTAATTTAAGTGGGCTGAGAAGAGGCTGTGTACTTGGATCAGAACCCTCCATAACTTTCATCTTTTTCCCCACTCACAAGCCATTCTCAATAAATTGTCATTATTCTTCTTTTACATGAGCACATAAAGTATTTCAGGCATATTCAACATATTCTCCATTCACCTACCTGCCTTTCGCTACTGCTCAGACCCTAGACAAGATCTGCTTTGTACTCCTGTCATTACTTAATATTTGGTGTATGCTACTAGTTAGGATGGGTTACCACATTACATTTCACATATGTGTATACACACATGCATATACAATATAGATTTTTAATCATTACATGAGCCCTCCCTTACTCTCCCACTATGCATTAGGATTCAACCACTTTCAAGGAGGTTAAATTTGCTAACTCCATTAGATATTACTCACCCATTTTCAACAAACTTTAAGAGATTATGTGAACTTGTCTAACAACTTTTGCCCCAGCAGTATGGACAAACTCAGAGAGAACTTTTCTGTAATTATCAGTCTCTATTAGAGTGCTGGACCTTCCCTCATTCATGGGAGAGGTTCAGGAAAAGATGGCAAGGTTGATTGAGCCTGTATTTGCTACTCAAAGACATTTTTTGGTCAGTCCTTGGCTTGAACTCTGGGCCTGAGAGTTGTCCCTGAGCTCTTCAGCTCAAGGCTAGTGCTCTACCCTTTGGGCCACAGTACCACTTCTGATTTTCTGGTGGTTAATTGGAGATAAGAATCTCTCAGAGTTTCCTGCCCTGGCTGCTTTGAACCTTGATCCTTAGATCTCAGCCTCCTGAGTAGCTAGGATTACAAGGGTGAGTCACCAGCACATGGCTTCAAAAACATTCTGATTCTCTCAAAGTCAGTTTGGCGCTCTCTCTCTCTCTCTCTCTCTCTCTCTCTCTCTCTCTCTCTCTCTCTCTCTCTCTCTCTCTCTCATATATATGTGTGTGTGTGTGTGTGTGTGTGTGTGTGTGTGTGTGTGTGTGTGTGTATGGGGAAACACACATATATACTGCTTGTATCCTTATTTTGTATACAATGTTCAATTTATGGTTGACTGCTAAAATATAATTTTAAATATAACTAGAGTATTCTCTCTAAAGTCTTAATGAGCTGGTGAACTTGATAAAAAGGCAAATCCCCTAACTTCAGCCTAAAGTGGTTTTTATTTTTTTATTTTTGCCAATCCTGGGACTTGAACTTATGGCCTGAGCACTGTCCTTGGGCTTTCTCAAGGCTAGAGCTCTACCACTTGAGCCACAGCACCACTTCTGGCTTTTTCTATGTATGTGGCACTGATGAATCGATTCCAGGTCTTCATACATGCATACATGCTAGGCAAGCACTCTACCACTAGGCTAAACTCCTGGCCCCTAAAAACATTTTATACAGTAGGTTCATGGGGTAGCTCTAATGTAGGTAGTCTTCAGAAAACAATCCAGAAAAAAGTAAAGAAAACTTCTTAACATGATTTGAAAATGGTATTTGCGATACTTCATAGATTGGTCAAGTCTACTTTCCCACACTTTAAAATGTAAGTAGGGTGTCAGTGACTCACACCTGTAGTCATCCTAGCTACTCTGGAGGCTGAGATCCGAGGATCACAGTTCTAAGCTAGCCCAGACAGGGAAGTTTATGAGCCTCTTAGCTCCAATTAACTACCAAAATGTCAGCCGTGATTCCAGTGATAGATCATCTGTCAGAGCTAAAGAGCTCAGGGTCAGTGCCCAGGCTCTACGTTCAAGCCCCAGTACCTCCTTTCCCCCAACAAAAGTGATAAATCCCCCAAGAATGACTTGCTATGCCTTGCTCGTGCTGTGCTGTAAGTTCATTAGTCACTATCTGGCATATCTTGCTTTCCCTTTACGCTTGACTTCATGCTATTCTTCCTTAAGGTCTAGTTCAAGTTTCACCTCTGTTTTATTGAACCTACCCGATTTAGCCACAATAATCAAGAAAGAAAAATTAAGCTCCATATTACTGCTTTTCCAAACAATATCAACAGTTGCTTAGTTTTCTGTTTCATCACCTTAGGGTTTAACTATGTTTGATCATTTCTCTGATTAGCCCGGAAATGCTTGCTGGGCTGGTCCACCAAGGCTGGCTGAGGCTACAGTCCATACAGAAAATCCTGATCTGATGATGCTTCCAATGACACTGAAGATCAAAAGCCAAGAGGATAGTCGCTCTAAGTGGCACTCTGACAGAGTAGAGTCAAAATCCAGATGGAATCAACTAAATGGAAATCAGAGTTGCCAGGAGAAAGCAAGTTAAGAGCAGGAGAGATCCTCTGTCCACATCTGGCCCCAAGTTCCATTTTTGTAGAAGTTGATAAGTCCAGGCACAAGAACATGTAGTGTTTGAAGTTGAGTGATAGGTTGTTTGTTCTTTTTCTTTTTTCAATCATGTACTTACTTATGAGCACACATTACATGTAAAGCCAAGAATATAAGCAAAATTCCTGCAGAGAGCTGCTATTTTCATGGTCAACAGTAGATTGGAAACAAGTTGGCAGATGTTAACAATTTTAATATTTTCTAAGCCAGTGTGTTAGATGTACTGAAAGGGAAATGTCTGTGAGAAAGTGTACTTAATTAAAATAGAAAACAATCAAGTGCTAAAACCAGGAAGACAGGTTAGTATGGGTCAGTGGCAGAGCACTTACCTTGCATGCATGAAGTCCTGGGTCTGATTTCTCAGCTCTGCAAAAAAAAAAAAAAAAAAAAAAAAAAAGTAAAATGCATGCACTGGTAGCTCACACCTATAATCCTAGCTACTCAGGAGGCTGAGATCTGAAGATTGCTGTTCAAAGCCAGCCAGTATAGAAGAGTCCATTCGATTCTTATCTCCAATACTACTCAGAAATGCCTGGAAGTGGAGCAGCTGTGGCTGAAGTGGTAGAGCCCTAGCCTTGAGCACAAAAGCTTAGGGACAAAGCCTAGGTCCTGAGTTCAAGTTCCACAGCCCCCTATCCCCAACCAAAGAAAGAATGAATGAAGAAATAAAAGCAGCTAGTGAAAATATGAAGGAAAATAATATAAACAGAGCATAAACACCCAGAAAGGAGGACACAATGTATGAACACCAGGAGATGAAAAGAAATCGGGGTACTTGGGAGAGGAAGAATTGGAACAGCCAGTTTCTAGTGAGCAGTGCAGATCTAGTGAGAAGTTGGGGTGTAGTGAGGAAGACTGTAGGGATGGATGGTGCAGGGACCAGTGCCCTGTGAAATCCGCTTAGGGAATTGCCTTTATTCGTAACTGTTTGGAAGCAAAAGGCTGATTTTAGGCATGAGCGTAACATAAGTTGGTGGAAATGCTCGGGTAAGACCATCTGGTTTGGCTTTAGAAGATATATCAGATCAGCCATCCTAAATTCTGTTTCTCGACATCTTCTTTCTTTTCTTTTTAAATTGTATTGGGAGCCAAGCAGGGAACTGGGAAAGGTGAACCAAACTTTTTGAAGGACATAATGGTTTAAAGGAATCTGTTGCTATTGGAGAGTGTTGAAGACCATAAAATGTCTGAATATTGGTACTTTGCCCACATAGGAATGATTGCCAAAGGGATTTTAAAATGCACATCAGGAACAGAATGTTCTCTAATATTCTTTTATCCAGATACAGAGTAAAAATTGTAATCCCTCTCTAACTCTCTATAATCTTTTTTAGATAACATTATGTTTAATCAATAACATTTGATTAATTGTTGAAAGGAATACTTAATAGCACAAATGTTTCCTCGAGTATTAATCATATATTTACACTACCGATTAATACAAAGCAAATAGAATTAATGTGGTTATCTTTCTCTCTTTCCCTTGCCCCAATTTTTTCAATTGATGATAAATCCTTTGCTAGAGGCTCATTAGGAACCAACTCATAGAGCAGAAAATCATTTCATTTTGAGAGAAAAACATTCAGATTAAAATGCTATGTATTATTGTCTTATTACTGTTCCATATAGGCAAAAATGTTCATGATAAAATAACCATGTATAGAAATAATATAGTGTATATTTCCAAATAACTAGTGTTTTTTTTTTATAAATTATCCTCAAATGCTATGGAATTCTTTGCCTAAGCAAAAAGAATTTTGCTATTTAAAGAAGATATTTGAACCAGATGTGGCAGGGCACCTCTGTATTCCTAAATCTCAGGAAGCAGATTGTGTTTCTGGTTCTTCTGATGTACAGAAAACTCCTCTGCATTTCAGTTACTGGGCACTGTCTTCTGTGTATTCATCATTATTCGTTGAGTTCTAGCTATGGGCCTAGCACTGAGCAAATGTAAGCAACACAAACAAGATTCGCTTCTGCCTTTGTAAGCTTTACAACCCATCATGAGTACACAGGAAAACTCATGAGTTTTCTAATGCAAAATGCAATGGAAAAGCAGTGTAAGGAGAGACAGAAGTTATGAGCCATGGTAGATTAGATAGTACTTCCTTGAAAACGTGATCTGAGCTGAGTACCAACAGCAAAAGAAGATCACAGGGAGCTGACCTGAAAAGCTGGAGAAAGTTTATATACTCTTTATAGTATTGAGACACCAAGCAAAAAAGGAGAAAGGTTTGTGAAACTGGCTGGCTGGGTGGGTGGGGGCAGTCTGACTGAAGAAGTCACGAAAAGAGGTTATCCTGAAACTAGCACTAGTGCTCAGCAACAGATGTGAGAGCGGAGACCACGTAAGGCCTGCCATTGAAAGATTTAGAATTTTTGTATTCTCAATAAGAAATTCACTTTCTATTCTATATATCTTTTTATATGTTCTCCTTCCTTCCCTTTCTTTCTTCCTTTCTTCCTTCCTTCCTTCCTT